>NC_135616.1:59345000-59970000 GCF_053574225.1 Canis aureus
ACTCCCATTTATGGAATTAACTTATCCAAGGTTAACTTATCCAAGATCACAGAGTTCCAGAGCCTTCATTCCTACCTGCTACGTTATACTACATCTTATCTTAGGATCTCAGAGAAAGCCTCTCAGATTTTTATTTCACTTGCTATTATTGACACAGAGAAACGTCTCTGTCTTCCCATTGGGAATATGTGTGTGTTCCTGGGGATTTATTCAATTCAGCACGTCTAATGAAATCTTATTGAGAACCTACCAGGAGAAAATCAGGGTTAGATGTTAGGGCAGGCTCCACCTGGTGGTGGGACTCAGGGCTCTCCCCACTGCAGCTAGTCCCAAATGTGGAACCTGGTTTTGGACACTACTGAATCATAATGTACAGTGGGATATCTGCTGCAATGAGCAAGAATTCATAGGCTCTTACATCCCTGGCCTGCTCTCTTACCTCCTTATTTAGTTCCCGACCTTATTTCCAGATTGTGTCCTCATATCTGGTTAAGTATGACAAGTTAAGTGGCACCTGGGTGACTCAGTATTTGAGCATCTGCTTTTAGCTCAGGTCGTGATCCCAGGATCCTGAAATCGAGTCCCGCATCAGGCTCCCCATAGGGAGCCTGCTTCTTTCTCCCTCTCTCTCTCTCTCTCTTTCTGCCTATGTCTCTGCCTCTCTCTGTGTGTCTCTCATGAATAAATAAGATCTTTAAAAAAAAAAGTGTGATGAGTTAAACCTCCAGCTTCCTACCAACTCCCCCTTCCCAAGTCTCTAGGGGCATGACTTAGATCAGCTCTGCTTTAGGCTATGTTTCCCCAGACCTTCTCCCTGTTAGATTCAGCTGTCCTGGGCCTCTACTTTCACAGAGAATAATCAAGACTTGAGGGTGGGCCTCAGAGAAAAGAAACTAGGAAGCCAATTTTTTAGTTTTTGAGCTCTTCTGGAGGCAAAGAAGACACTGTGACTCACATATGGCAAAGCCAGCTCACCCAGCCATGAGTTCCCCATGGGGGTTTTGGCCAACACCTGTAGCAATCAATCAATAGTGTGCTACTGTCTGGTCATGTCCTCCATGCAGATCTACCTCAAAACCAGTAGTGGTGAAGAGTGACAGAGAAATCTGGTTTTCAGGATCCCACCCATGTCTACCTCCATCATGGAGACATCCTAGTGATATAAGGATCAATGAATCATGGTCCTTTTCTACTCCCAAGGAACTTATGACCTAGAGGGGATATAGACTTCAATACAAGTAGTCAGATATAAGTAAGCAGAGAATACACTGTCTACCTGAGAACACAGAGGAGGGAATGATGGTTTCAACTAGAGCAATCAGAAGAAGCAATCAGGATTAATAGGATTTTGAAGGCAAGGGAGGGAAGCACACTCCAAGTCAAGGGAACAACAAAAGTAGAAACTATGAAGCATGAAAGGCATAGGGTTTGGAGAATATCAGTAATGGAAGCATTGGTTGTAGAAGTTCAATGAGAGATGAGGCTGAAACCAGGCCACAGAAAACCTGAAATGTCATATTAAAAGACTTCATCTTTGTCCTTTGACAAATAAGCAGACATCATAGGTTTTGAGTATTTATTCTCTGAAGACTCTCACCTACTTCTCCCTTGAACTTGAGACTAGCAAATCCAGCTGCATGGACTTGGCACATCCCCACTTGTAATTCCCATACACATCTCAACCTCATATGTCCAAATCAAACTCTTGATCTTTTCCCCGCATCTGTTCTTCCTGTGGTCTTCCCTTTTTTCCTGCTGCTAAACCCAAAAACCTTCATTTTACTCCTTTGTTTCTCTCACACCCCATAGCTAACCCATCAGCAATTCTAATAGCTCAACCTTGAAAATATATCCAGAATTCCACCGCTTTCCACCACCATCTCTACAGCTATCACCTTCGTCCTACCACCATGATCTCTTGCCTGGTTTGTTGCAAGATTGAGCATCCTGTCTCCCACCTGGAGTCTATTTTCCACCCACCAGTCAGAGTGAACCTTGGAAAGTATTAGGTAGGGTCATGTCAGTCATTCCTCTGCTCAAAACCCATCAAGAGTTTTCCTCTCACTTGGAGTAGAGGTCAGAGACGTCCTATGCCACTTGCCTTCATCTGTTTCTCTGAGCTCTTCTCCTATTGCCCCCATCCCTTGCATCACCCCCAGCATGCTGGCTTCTTGACTGCTACTCACACACTAAATATGCTCTACCTCAGGACTCTTACACTTGGCATTTTCTTGGCCTGGATCTTGAGATGAGAGATTATTCTAAATTATCCAGGTGGGCCCAATGTAATCAAATACTCTTTTTTTTTAAGAAGGAGACAAAGGGGCAGCCCCGGTGGCTCAGCGGTAGTGCCGCCTTCAGCCCAGGGCCTGATCCTGGAGATCTGGGATTGAGTCCACGTTGGGCTCCTTGCATGGAGACTACTTCTCCCTCTGCCTGTATCTCTGCACACCCCCTCTGTGTCATGAATAAATTAATAAAATCTTAAAAAAAAAAAAAAGGAGATGAAGAGAGAGACCTGATAGAGAAGAGGGGAAGGCCATGTAATAATGGAAGCAGAGGCCAGAATGATGTGGTCACAAGCCGAGAAAGCCAGGCAGCCCCCAGAAGCTGGAAGAGGCAAGGAACAGTCTCCTTTCTTTCCTCCAGAAGAAACCAGCCCTGCTAACACCTTGATTTTAGCCCCCTGAGACCCATCAGGCTTCCGGCCTCCAGACCTGTAAGATAATAAATTTGTTGGTTTGAGCCACTGAATTTATGGTCATTTCTTACAGCAGCAAGAGGAAACTCGCACAACTGGAGAACCATGAATGTCTGTCACAAGTAGAAAGGACACTGGAAATAGGGATTACCGGCTCTCCTTTTACTCTGAAAATTCTAAGAAACTAAAGGGACTCTAAAAAACAAAATCATTGTAGCTTCTCTGGCTTCTGGCTCCTTCCATGGCGAGATGGCAGAGGCAGAGGCCAGCTCTGTGCCAGTCCCTGTCTACTCAGTTGGGCCTCTTCTGTAGCAGGAGCTTTAAGCAAACACTATCTCTAGACCTGACATAGAGCAATCATCTTATTTTTTAAGAGCATTAGCTTCCCTAGCATTTTCTTTCTTTCTTTTTTCCCTGATGGGAGGAGGAGAAAGAGAAGACTTCATGCCCTGAAGTAAAAATAATTACCTTCAGGACTTCAAGACCGCATTCCCACTGCTTATGCAGTTCTGATCAAAGTCACTCATGAATTAAGCACAAACTGTAGCCTTCTATTCACTCTTTCTTTAAATAATCTTTCTGCCTCTCCCCTTTGAGGAAAAAATTTAAAAACTGAAGACCAGCATTAACCATAATGATAATGTTTCACATTTATATTCTCGAAGAGCATTAGCATCATTAGGCAGTTAATGCGTATGACACTTCTCCCTGTGAGGCAGGTCAGTACTGTCATTCCCTCTCAGTGACAGAGATCTGGGGTATATGAGATTCAGCACTCGCTCGTACAGTGTCATCCATCCGTCACAGAGCCAGGGCTGGAAACCAGGTCAACAGAAACTCACATCTCCATCATGTGTAGAACCACGAGTGGCCAACAGCCTCCAGAAAAGATTGTGTTTTCAAAAAAAGAAAAAAAAAGTTTCTCAATTAATAACATGATTTGAGTTGTGTGTTCCTAGGTTTTCAGAGAGATAAGAATAATAAACACACAAGAGATGACAGTATAAAAACCAAGTGCTATGCTGTGTGGCATGGACAGTGAGAGCTTTGGGAATTTGGAGAAAGGACACATGATATCTCCTGTGTCTGTGTGTGTGCAGAGCTTTCTTTTCCCATAGTTCACACCAACTAGAATCCTCATTGCTCAGAGAGGTGCTCTGCATTTGCAGTCGGGGTTCATATAGGACCCACCTAAAGGCAAAGCAGCAGCTACATCTGCAGCAGAAAAGAATGCATTAGAAATTAGTATCCTGGCTTCTGCTCCTCTGTCATAGTGACTGACCTGGATCTAAGAAATTGCCTGTGGGGCACCTGGGTGGCTCAGTCGGTTAAGCATCTGCTTTTGGCTCAGCTCATGATCTCAGGACCCTGGGATGGAGCCCCACATTGGGCTCCCTGCTCAGCGGGGAGTCTGCGTCGCCCTCTGCCCCTCCCTGCCTCATGCTCACCCTCTTTTTTTACATGAATAAATAAAAACTTTATTTTTAAAAAAAAGAAATTGGGGATCCCTTGGTGGCTCAGTGGTTTGGCACCTGCCTTTGGCCCAGGGCGTGATCCTGGAGACCTGGGATCCAGTCCCACATCAAGGCTCCCTGCATGGAGCCTGCTTCTCCCTCTGCCTGTGTCTCTGCCTCTCTCTCTCTCTCTCTCTCTCTCTCTCTCTCTGTGTATGTGTCTCTCATGAATAAATAAATAAAATCTTAAAAAAAGAAAGAAGAAAGAAAGAAAGAAAGAAGAAAGAAAGAAAGAAGAAAGAAAGAAAGAAAGAAAGAAAGAAAGAAAGAAAGAAAGAAAGAAAGAAAGAAAGAAAGAAAGAAAGAAGGAAGGAAGGAAAGAAATCTCCTATAGCTTAGTGATGGCATCACTACCAGATTCCTGTGACCCAGCCTGGATCCCTGCTCCAAAGAGAGAAGACAGAGAGATACTTTAGTACTTGACTTGCCTTATCATTTGCTGAAATGAGCCAATTTTTTAAGTAGCCCGGCATCTCACTTAAGGCCATGAGATGATTTCAGTGAATATTTTTTTCAAAGGGACAAAGACAAGTTAAACTAATGGTTCTAGACTTCTGGATTTCACAGAACAATTAAACTTCCCCTCCCTACAACCAAAAAAAAAAAAAGACACTCAGGAACTTTTGGTTTGGGCAAGTAAAGGCATTTTTTTTTAATGCTATTGTCTATTACCATAACTTTATAAAAGAAAGGGCATTTCAATGTCAAATAATGTAGAAAGACCTAATCGCAGAAATGTAACAGAAAATTCATAAAGCTCTATGCAAATGCGCTATGTTGTGCTTGTTTTTCTCATTTCTTTGAAGGCTGGTGAAAACCTTGCACCGTTGAGGCCACAGCTCCAGGCCTGTGTTTGGGAATCTCTGCCTTAAGTGCTCCCTACGCCTCCGACAGTTCTTAGAGCTCTCATTTGCCACTTTGCCATTCATATGAAAATACGAGGAAAGCTGTGCTGTCTACTTCTTGAACCACTGTGACGGGTAAACTGTGCCTACAGAGGGTGGGCACTGAGGGGACGCTTCTTTTTTTCTTTTCTTCTCTTTCTTAAAGTACAGTTGGGGAAAACACACTTGCATCTATCTAGCTAGCCACTCATTCATTTCATTCATTCATTCATTCATCCATTCATCATTTATGGATCACCTCCTGAATGCCAGGGTCTTTTAGGAAATGGGGAAGCAAAGAGGAAGTTTCCAGCCCTACTGACACAGACATCATGAAACCAGGAGACAAAGTTGCAAAATGCAGCAACACAGCCAATCCCAGTGCCAGCGCCTCTTCTGGCAGAGTCAGAGATGAGGGGGGTTGGGGGCATGGGGAAGGAGGGACCATGTGCACACACAGGACCCACCAAAATTCCATTTCTATTGTGCACACCCTGGTAACGAGGCCGACAGCAGGCATCTCTTCAGATAAGGCAGACAATGATACATCCCACTGTTCTAATTCTGGAACCGCTATGCCACCTCATTAATATGTGAAAATGTGTTAAAAAGCTGCTGATAAACAGCTGCACAGAGGCAGAAATAGTGTCTCCCATCACATTTGCAAGCTTTATTGGCTCTCAAACATGGCATGAGAAACGAAGCTTTGCCTGCATGTATAAACTGGGAAATTTGCTGTAATACTCCACTTTATTGGTAGACATTTTGCCCTATCATGTCTCCCCAACCACAATTTCAGGACACTTCTGATTTACACAGCTCCGTTAACTGCCTCTTTCTTAGAAAGAACCATCATATCGACGGGTATAGTTGTTTTAAAATTCCAACTTATCAATAAAATGGAAGATTGACTAGCTTTCATGCATTGCACAATTTCTAATAACGGAATTTCTATTCACTCCAAGAGCATTTGATTAAGGAATTAGATGCAAGTTATATATAAATCAGCATGAGCCCTGAGTCAACTGAGGCCACGGAAAGTGCATCTCTCAGGCGGGAGGAGTAAACTTCTCATCCCAACCCAGGATGAGACCAGGAGTTAGCAAAGAGGCTGATCTGAAATGTTATAGCCAGAGCAGATTTTCATTTCTCACCACACTGCTCCCCAAGGCCGGGGCGAAAGCCCCAATCGACCTTACCTTGGGGATGGCTCTGCTCCATATTTCTCTAGCTACCCTTCCCACTGGAGGGAAAGTCCCAAGTTCAATTCCAATTACCTCCTTTCCCCACCCTCATCTCTCCTTTCACATGACAGATTGATGGTCTCCTCGGGTGCCTCCTGAATGCACCTGAAATGAGGGGTGGGGGGCAGCCACACTGAGCTGGCCCATGTGATTTCCACCATGTCCCTATTTAGACCAGGCCTGTTCAGGTGATTCTAATCACTGACCTCCCCACCACCTCCCCCGTCCCATGGAGGAATTACGGCCTATTGGGGACCTTCTCTTCTGGATAAATATTAAACTGCCAGCTGGCAGCTGCTCTTTTCCTTCTGGGTTGGGGATTATGTATTTGTGTAATTTTTATATTGTGTTTGTTTTCTTGGCAAATGGCTTACTTCTCATTATTGGGTGACATGGTGGGGAGAGGAAGGATGTAACTCTAGGGGCATGTTCTGCTTGTAAAAAGCAGATAATAAAAAGGTGGCTTTTTTTTAATGCACAGAGTGCGAAAGTATATAATTTAACTAAACGCAAAGAGCCTTGGATCCTGCAATTATCCAAGCAGTGCTTGGAGCAGAGGAACTCAGAAATGGGATTTTCTTTTTAGAAGAATTTAGGCGATTCTTTTGACACATACATCTCCTTTCACTTAGCTCTCCTGGGTCCCCTCAGCACCCCCACCCCCTGGGAAGAGAGCAAAAACAGGCTCCGGGTCAGCATGTCCCACATCTAGAAAATGTGAATGTTTCCTGGCAGTGCCAAGAGTATGGGACCTTAGAATTGCAGATGCAGGAGGATTAAGTTAAAGCCCTTGGTATAAAATCTGACCTAATTAAGATACTACCGGGGCAAAGCATTCCAACAGCAATTACACAGGTTGTAAAGGGGTGAAGTAGCCTTCAAAACCAAGAAATGCTTCTGCCAAAATTATGCACCCCTGAGGATCAAATGAGGATTTGTAAATGCAGGATATCACTTGCCTTGACCTCAGGTGGGGGCACCTTCCTTCCATCAGCTGCCACAAAGGCTGCCTGCCTGGGGGTCTCTGCAAGGGGCGCCAGGCTCCCTCTTCCAAACATCTATCATCTCTCCCGTGGACAGCTTCTCAAAAGCTGCAATGATCCTCTCATTTGTGCCCCTGGCTTCTCCTACAAAACCATTCATTCATTCACAGATTTTTTTCTTTTTTTACATTTACTATATACTGGGCCCTATCTCAGCTTCTAGTGATTAAGAGATGGATCATATTCAAACAGTAAGGTGACCCCCACACAGCAACCTCTAGGCCAGAAGTCATTTGGAGGTATTTTCTTACAGTTTTGAGGTTCTCATGATGGGAAATTATTCATTCAGGTCTATTTTGAATTTTGAGCCCTTATAAGGCATATGCATTATGCAAGGTGCAGGAAATCTAAAGATGAGTAAGTTACTCACCTGTCCCTGAGAAGTCTCAAGCCTAATGGAGAAAATAGACACAAGATAATGAGTAATATCCCTCTGTTGCAGATGGGAAACGGAGGAACAGAGATTCCCCCTGGCTGAGGCTGGGAACAAGGTTCAGTAGTCCTGTTGGGGTTTGCAAAACAGGCACAAGCATCTTAAACTAAGTAAACAAGAGGTAAGGGCCTTGGCTCTGGGGCCAGATGACCTAGGTTCAAATCCCAGCTCCTCCAAGAACTGTGTGATCTCAAGGAAGTTACTAACCTCTGAGGCTCTACTTCCTCCCCTAGGAAGTGAGGCTAATAAATCTACCTCTTCGAGTTGTTTTAAGGATTAAAGAAGAGGCACCAAGCACAATGCTTTCCCAGCTCCATCCTTGCTGTGCAACGTTACACACAAGTTATTGGAACTCTGTGCTTCATTTCTACAAAATACCCTCTTCATTGTATGTTAAGATAATTTAATGAAAAACACACGTAAACTTACACTCTTGTATCAATGCCTAGCATGAAATATTATTATTGATGTTTTTATTATTCCAAACACACCCCTAATGCAATACTAAAAAGCTTTCCATTTTATTTTTTAAGATTTTATTAATTTAGAGGGAGGGAGCGAGTCAGAGAGAGAGAGAGAGAGAGAGAGAGAGAACACAAGCAGGAGGAGCAGCCGGCAGAGGGAGAGGAAGAAGCAGGCTCCCCTGGAAAGGAGGGAGCCTCATGCGGGACTCCATCTTAGGACCCTGGGATCATGACCTGAGCTGAAGACAGACTGAGCCACCCAGGTGCCCCCCAAAAAGCTTTACATTTTAAATTATGTTTTCATATTCAAAGGAAAAGCTCATCAGCTTGGAAATCAGAACTTTAATTAAAGGGACTTAGGAAAATTGATCAGCCTCTCTGGGCTGGGTCTTTTCGTGATAAAGTTACCTCTTCCAGAACCTTCCCCATCACCTCCTCCCTGGGAGGCAGAATCAGGGTGCCACACACCAACAGCACCTGAGGCAACAATTATCCTGAGATATCCTTGGTCACTTAGCCACCCAACTCACCTGTGCATTCTGAGAGCTAGTACTTGACTTTCATTTATCTACCCCATGGGAAGTCCTGAATAAATGTTCGTCGGATGGGTGGATCAGAGTTTTCGACTACGAATTTTGGGGACGTTGAGAAATTCAATTAACTCATGTCAAGTCACCAGTTTAGCCAGTGGGTTGTGAGCCCAGAACTGAAAGTCTTCCTACGCTTGCTGCAATGCCTTCCCCAAGACTACAAAGTCAGCCTCTACAGAGTGTTAAGTCGGGAGTGATTGTTTCCTTTGCAAATAATTCTTTATTTTAGGCGGCAACACCAACTACCTTTAAATTGCAAACTACTCTAGTGCATTTAAAAACCGATTTAGCAAATGTCAGCGTATCTGTAACTTGTTGGCAATATACCTGTTCCACAAAGTACATGCAGCAGGATCCTGAATCAAGATATTAACTGACATAAGTTACCGGGATAGCAAACAGCATCTGTGGGCTAGGGGAAGGAAGGATAGGCGTTGTTGCCGACTGCTAAGAGAAGAAGCTGAAAACCTACATTAAAAAGTCATGACTTTTATATCCTTGGTCACTTAGCCTGGGTGGCTCAGTGGTTGAGCATCTGCCTTTTTCTCGGGTTGTGATCCTGGAGTCCTAGGATCGAGTCCTGCATGAGGCTCCCCACAGGGAAGCTGCTTCTCCCTGTGTCTCTGCCTCTCTCTCTGAGTCTCAAATAAATAAATACATACATACATACATACATACATCTGATGTCTCCTATTTTTAAAAAAAAAGTCATGGGATCCCTGGGTGGCGCAGCGGTTTGGCGCCTGCCTTTGGCCCAGGGCGCGATCCTGGAGACCCAGGATCGAATCCCACGTCAGGCTCCCGGTGCATGGAGCCTGCTTCTCCCTCTCTCTCTCTCTCACTGTGTGCCTATCATAAAAAAAAAAAAAAAAAAAGTCATGACTGGGAGGCCCTGCTTAATTCTTTACTTCTCGAGTATTTATTTAAATATCCAAAGAAATGGCAATGAAATCTTGAAGCCCAAAACTCGAATTATTTCTGTTCCAGGACGACAAAGTCTCCTTGTGATCCTAAATTATGATTATAGAACATAAGAACGGTGAAAAATTAAATCAAGAAACAGTCAGTGATCATCTTTTACATTCCCAAATGGGCTCCTAGAACTCAGAGACAAGTTTTAAAAGTCAAGACTTTAGATTTCCAAGAACCCAGTCTGCAAGAACATAAGAAATTAGCTAACATTTTCTAGCCAAATGCCTGTATTTATTGACACAGGATCTGTTACATCCTATTCTAGTAAGTGGGACTCCATGGGCATCTACATAGTACCAGCCACATGGATGATGTGTAATGAAGAAGCTTCTAAATAATCCTCTCTTGGGAGTAAACAATAATCGTGAAGAAGAGGAAATCAAAGGTGGGGGGTGGAGCCTAGGTGAAGAGATAAATTGAGAAGGCATCTTCACGGGATGGTGCCCTGTATATGCCCACATGCAAAATCACACACATGCACCACCTGGCACCCTTCTCTGTAGAGTTCCCCTGCAATACTCAGTCTTTTCCTGCTTCAGAATCCTGCAAAGGGCAGGAAGAAGCCAGAGGGGACTCTGCGTGGCAGTCTTGGCAAGTCTAAATCAGATTCTCTCTTTCAGATGCCAATGCTCCATGGTCCTTGTGATCACAGTGCACTATTTCTCTTGTTCCTTCAGACTTCCTGCACACCTACCCTAAGTGCCACTTTAAACTTTGGCAAAAAAAAAAAAAAAAAAAACCTTTGGCTAACAGGGTGCCTGGGTGGCTCAGCCGGTTGGGTGCCTGCCTTTAGCTCAGGTCATGGTCCTGGGATCGAGCCCATGTGGGGCACCCTGCTCGACCAGGAGCCTGCTTCTCCCTCTCCTACTCCCCCTACTTGGGGCGCTCGCATGTGCACTCTCTCTCTCCCTGTCAAATAAATAAATAAAATCTTAAAAAAAAAAAAAAAAACCTAGCTAAGAGATTTGCTCTCGTATACACAAGCAGCGAACTGACCTTTGATCTTAGCCTACGAGAGGTGATACAATTTGAACATATTACATTTAAGCCCCTAAGTTATATCAATAGATGAAACCCCTACATTATTAAGGGATATCAAAGTACTAAGTTCTTTGAACATGTTTTTAAGTATAAAAGTTCTTACATTATGTAGTAATTTCTATGTCTATGTGTCTGTCTCCTTCAGTAGACAATGAGTAGTTTAAGTGTCAAAAGTATTTTTGTTGGGAAAGCAGTACAGTGCCTGAAACATCATTCAATTAATATTTGATGAATAATGGAGCAAATAAATGTATGTGTGTCCAGGGACAATGTGGCTAAAAGCCCAGATTCGGAGCACTTGATTCAGACTACCTGGATTCTAACCCCAGTTCCCTACTTACCAACTGTGTGCCCTTGGACAAATTGCTTAATTTCTCTGGAGTTTCCAGATTCCCCACCTATAATATGTTACAATAATACTAGACACTTTGTGGGATCCATACCACAGTACCTGACGCAAAGTAAGTACCAATACTATTACTATTATTGAATTCAGGATGCCTGGCCATTGTAACTACCAGGAAACTCCAAGCTTTTAAGTAGTTATATCCCCAATTTTAGGCAAGAAAACCCCATTTTGTGAACCTTCATTTCATAAGCTCAGACTGGATTTAATGGCCTTCCAGAATGTGAAAGAGCTCTGGGCACAGGTGGTAGGAAGCAGCTGTTCCCTATCTCTGCTGAGGACCAGCCGAGTGTCTTAAAGAGCCACATGAGTGATTTGGGCATAAAGTATTATGGATGATTTCCTAATGTTCAAGGGTGTGAAAGTCTGGGCTGCCTCAAGGGCAGCCATGGAATCCCCCTATCTTGGGATTCTTTTAAAATTGGATACTTAATCGGCTCTTAAGATAAAGACCAGGGAAGCACCTCACTTGCAAGGAACAAGCATTAGGTCAGTCCAGTTGGGCTGCTGCTCACCTAGTTCCGGTGAAGAGCTATTACCTGGAGATTCATACAAAAAGGAAGAAAGTACGGAAAGCAGATTCCTCTACTTAGCGAGATTGTAATAAAACATTTTAATACGCTGTTAATCAAAATAACTTCACATCTCATTATGAAACCATTTCTGGAGGACCCCAAAAGGATGATGCCTTGTTCAAGTACTCACGAGAGCCGCCCGCGCTGGGGACCACGTTTAGCGGCCAACTCAGGTGAGTGCCCAGCATCCTGTGGTGTGCAGATCACCCTCTTTGCAATTTCCAGCTTACGATGGCAAAGAGGAGAAAAGTCTCTTCCCTTCCACTCTACCGGAGAACTTCTGTGAGTGCCCAGACCCTAATTACATACCTATTGTTCTCTTCAAGCAGTAGACTGTTTTGCATATTTCCTCTTGGGAAGAAAATATTCTGATTTTAGTGAAGAGGTGGATGCAGTCTCTTGCTCTCCGTCTTGGCTAACCAGAGGAAGAGAGCAAAAAGGAAAAAAAAAAAGATTTCCAGGGGGAAGAAACGCTTGCAGCCAGAGGCTTTGATCCCGAGCAACCTGAAGCTTGAGTTAAGGCTGAAAGGGGAGGATGTATAGGTGGCTGAGGAAGCCGGGCTGGTTTGCAATTTTACAGCCATATAAGGGGATTAGACGGAAGCCTGGAATGGTGATATATGATAAAGACACGTAAATGGAATTTAATGGTTTGTTCTCTTCCAAATTACCGAACATTAAGTTTAAGTGTTTTCATATAAATATTAAATTATACGTATATTCCAGGATCTCAAGTTTGCACATCTCACCACTCAGTTTAAGGCAAATGTAGCATCTTTGTTCTCCGTTTCTTCCTCCAAGCACACACCCCATTGAAGAGGAGGAGAAAACAAACTTGCCAACTGATAATGTCTCAGGCTCTTCTTTTTCAAGCAGTGTCTGTTGGTAAAGGCTTCCCTTAGAGAATTCGGCTTGTTCTCCCTCCCCACATGGCTCCCGGTGGTGGGAAAGCAGGCCTACGGCTGACAGGGCGCGGGTGGCTGCTCTGGCCCAGCCCCGATCTGGGTCTGCTGGGGCACAACTGACTCCCCGTGACCCTTAGGGACACTGCGCAGTCATTCCCTGCAGGCATCCACATACACCAGGCTGCAGGGAGCTAGCAGCTCTGTCTCAGGCCAGGGCCATCCATAGCAGAGGCCAAGCTGCTATGACTCTCCAGCCACATTGGAGGTTGCCGGACCCACTGCTCCTCCAGGCCGGCTGGCCGAGTGGCCTTCCCTGAGGATGAGGGAGGGACCCCAAACCCCGTGCTCTCAGGTTCCCCATCCCAGCAGCTCTGCTCACAACCTGCTCTGCTCCCTCCAAGCTTTCACCTTCTAAAGAAGACCAAATGCTTCCTGCTCACAGCTGCACTCACTTTTGTTCACAACTGGCTTTTGCCAGCTGAAGCTGTAAAACCATCAGGACCTTTAGCAAACTCACCACCATCACCACCACTAAAAAAAGCTGATAAACAACCAAGAACTCTGAGTGACCGGTTCATCAGACCTTCCTGCACCCAGCTGAGGGCTATCTCCTGCCCAAGGTGCAACAGGATTTGTTTTAGCCAACCATATATAGATTAATGGATGTGCCTGACTTTGCAGAGCACGAGCTGTCAATCGAGAATTAGCATAAATATCATGACCTCCTCCCTTTCTAGTGCATAAAGCCCCCTGAGTTGCCCTCAGAAACATTGTTCACTGCTGCGTATCCCTTTGCCTAGGAAGTAACTCAGCTCAGTGCTGGCTCTGGTGATGCTTCAGTCACTGATTTTGCAGGAATTATTCCAATGGGAGGAGGAAGTGAGTACCCAGGCATCTGATTCTTTGCCTTCCTCTTTGGTCCTCACTCTCCTCTAAAGAGGTTCTTTTTATGGGGTTGACCTTCTCCTGTCATTGTTCCCAGGGGCACTAAGCCACATGACTTAGCATTGGTGGCAGATAGGATGCAGGAAGAGAAAGTAGCTTGGTAATAAGGACACCTATTGAAAAGTAGGGATTTTTTTTTTTTAGATTTATTTATTTAGTAGTGCCTGTGAGCAGAGGGGGGAACAAAGGGAGGAGAGAGAATCTCAAGCAAACTTCCCACAGAGCACAGAGCCTGATGCACGGCTCAACCATGAGATCATGACCTGAGCCCAAACCAAGAGTCTGACGCTCAACTGACTGAGCCACCCAGGTGCCCCAAGAAGTAGTTTTAAATTACTGTTCCATTACCTATACTGTGAATGAAAGACCCAGAGTTTAATTTGGTAGGCACCAAGGCAGTCTATACTGTACCTATTAGGTTGTTTACTAATAATTTTTTAAGAACACTTGTATATATAGAGGCACCTGGGTGGCTCAGTCAGTGAAGCAGCTGCCTTGGGCTCAGGTCATGATCTCAGGGTCCTGGGATCAAGTCCTGAATCGGGCTCCCTGTCCAGTGGGGAGTCTGCTTCCCCCTCTCCAGCTGCTGCTCCCCCTGCTTGTGCTCCCTTGTGTACTCTCTCTCTCAGATAAATAAAATCTTAAAGAAAGAAAGAAAAAGAAAGAAAGAAAGAAAGAAAGAAAGAAAGAAAGAAAACCCCTCATCTAGCGGTAGCATGTAGCAGGTGCTTTTCTAAGACTTTGACTAATTCTTGGATGTCCCTATGTGGTAGGGACTATCATACTATCGTAATTAGCATCCTCATTTTATAGTTGAGGGAACTAAACCACAGGACAGTTACATAACCTTGCTCAAGGTTACGAGATGAACTGTGAATCCACTGAGATCCAAGTTGAAACCACTTGGTTCCTCTGAAACTCACACGCTGCCACCATCATGCCACCACTGGATGTCAGCGCACCAAATGGCAGGAGCAGCTGTCTTTTAGGGGAAGTAAGGAAACGGCATTTACCGAGGGCCTTCTTGGTCCAAAAAACACTTATGCATACATTTCCTAATTTAATCTGAGAGACGAATAAACTTTTCAGAGAACAGAAAATGCAGTATTTAGTTAATGGAGTGACTGATTTGCATCAGAGGCGCTTTTGTCCATATTTTCTAAATTGAAAAAATAACATTAGAGTAGACTTGGAAGTTAAGAGGATCAGTCCCCAGATTCTCCATTAACAAAGGGCTCTTTCCAGCTGCACGCACCTTATCACACAATGAAACCGTTATTAGAAGCACTTCAGGGAAGTGTGTTCAGTGTGCTCTCTCCCTCCGCAAAAATCAGCCAGAGACAAGCATTTGCTATAAAATCATCTGTTTTAATCGCCATCCACATCAGAACTGTAGTACATTAGAGTACAAAACCTGTATGTACAATTACAGATAGAAAAAAATGTTCTTTGTGAGGAGCAATTTGCAGCAAATCTGACAAACAGCAAGAGTCATCCCTATTTTGGGTTTGAAAAGAGAACTGGAAATTTCCAAGATGTCCCCCTCCTCCCTCTGGCTGCACTGACCCTCCAAACATCCATCTGCAAAAGCCTGAGGTAGGAAGGGTGGTATTAACACTATCAGGCACTCCTCCTCCTCTCTTAAGGAAGGGGTGAATTTTTAGGAAACATTTCCCATCATTTATTATACTGATGTTCCATCCATCTGCATCATTAGGTTCGGTAGTTACCATGACAATATGATGCCTACAGCAATCTAACTTGATAGCCAGATGCCAGAATGTGAAAAAATAGGACCAGCTAAGAAAGTGAGAGAAATATAATTAATCTGAAGCACATAAAAATGTGCACAAAACTAGGACCAAGAGGGAAACTGCTGAAATGTCACTGAGGAGGGAGTTCTGACGGGAAGCAATAATCAAGTTTCAGTATATAAACTTTGCTAACTAGAGCCGTGAATTGGTCTAGAACTAAGATTGAGGAATGTGTCAATGTTAGTCATGGAAATTGCTCTGGGCACCTCCCCCAAATAATTGCCTGCCACAGAGCCCAGTGGGTTATCATTGATTCCAGCTGAGGGGTTCTTAGGCTTGACTTTCCTGAGGATCTGAGGCTGTCACCCTGAATACTCCCACCATGGCATTCTGCTCCCCTCCAGTCTGCTGTTCTACCCAGCTTTTCCATCCAGCCCGTGTAGTACCATCCATCATTCTGAAGCTAATGTTAAGAGACTGGACTGGGCTGTGTCCTGGAAGACCCTGTCCTAGTAGAGGCAATAGGCCAGCATGACCCTTTTGGGGGGCCCAATATGGCAGAGGGGCTGCAGATCAAGGAAGGAGACCAGCCTGGGATGGGTGACCATTCTCATCATGTCTGGGTTGGATAGCGGCGCTGAGCTAGGCGATTCGGTCGGTTCAGGCTGGTAGCCATGGAGAGCTGGAACAGAACAAATGTTGCATGAGATTTTAGCCCCAAGAAGGACTCCATCTAGGGCTGGCTGGTTGGACTGAGTTAGGGCATCCTGAGTCTAGAACACTCAAGCTGCATTTGGCTTCCTGTGGTGATATTCTAATTATTTACTTTCACCCAACACCTTCACCTCTTAAATATGGCAAAAGAAATTCAATTTTATGAAGAGGAGAGGCCAAATGAGTACATGAGAGCAGTCAGTCTGCCCCAAGTCACTGAAGAGCAGGAAGTTTAGCTTTTCTCAAAGTTTGCAATGATCCCCTCACCCCCAGGATGGAGTGATGGTATCTCCACACCATTGGTACCAACACTTATGTGTCTCTCAAAGACTCAAGACCTGTGAAAGGGCAAGAGTGGTATTAATAATAGTGACATTGAGCATTTTCTGTGTGTGAGGCCCTTCACACACATGCTCCCATTGAATCCTCACACCTACACTTTGAAGTAGCTACTGCCTACCCCACTTTCCAGATGTAGAAACTGAGTCTTACAGACAGTGATTGCTCGAGAGCCCACATACAGTAAGTGGCAAACTACGATTGAAACCTTGGATCGCCTTCATCCAAAATTTGTGCTCCTAACCTCTTTCCTTCAGGGATCCCTTACCTGGGGCACCTGAGATGGATTGTAGAGAGGAACGCTTCCTTTCAAAGGGGTTGGGGGAAGCAGAACACCAGGGTTGAAATAAAGCTCAGAGGAAACAGCCTGTGATGGAAAATAATAGAAAAACCCTATTAATCACCACTTCTGATTCCAGAACATCAAGGGGTTCCCTGAGCATTAACTTTGGTCAAGGGATGCAGATGAAAAGGGTTTCCTGATAGACCTTGGGGAATTTAAGCAAACAAACATGATTCAAGTGGGCACCGCCAACCCCTGGGTCTGGGGTGGCGATGCAGAGGCAATGCAGAGGCAATGCCTAAAGCTCAGAAGAAGAAAAAGCCACAGTTATATTGGTAGCATCATAAAAAGTAATATCATATTCTCTGAAAGGCCTAAAATACTACAAGAGTGCTCTAACCCAACCATAAGAAAATAAAAATGTTTTCCTGGCAGTCGGCATGAAATCCATACCATGTGGACAATTCATCAAGAACTTTTTACAGTCCTTGCCAAAGACACTGGTGAACTCTGGGACAGGGAAAGAGGCAATTCTCTAGACTTCACCTGGTGAAGTCATTATGGGCTACATTATGTCTCCTTGAAACTTCCTATGTTGAAATTGTAACCCCAGTATTCCTGAATGTATTTGGAGGTAGCGTCTTTAAGGAGGTAATTAAGGGGGCACCCAGCTGGCTCAATCAGTAGAGCATGTGACTCTTAATCTCGGGGTTGTAAGTTCAAGCCCCACATTGGGTGTAAAGATTACTTTAAAATAAAACCTTGAAAAAAATTTTTTTTAAATAAAGGCGTTATTAAGGTAAAATGAGGTCACTAGGGGCCTCAGTCATTATGACAGGTGTCCTCATAAGAAGAGGAAATTTGGACACAGGTGCACACAGAGGGAAAACCATGTGAAAACCATGGCCATCTGAGGAAAGGGGCCTCAGGAGAAACTAACCCTGCCAACCCCTGCCTCAGACGTCCAGCCTCCAGAGCTGTGAGGAAATAACTTTGTTTAAGCTGTAGACTGTGACATTTCGTCATGATGGCCCTGGCGGACTACTACAGAAGCTTTCTCCAGTTCCCCATGAGTCCCTCACAGGATGGCACCTCCAGCCCACAATGAATATTCAGTCCTGACACACACAGGCATCTGGTTGGGCCCCAGGCTCCAGCCTGTGGGCTGCTCACCTCAGGCCCAGACACGCCTCCACTCCCAGTGCCCTCGGCTGCTCCCCCACTGGACGCTGATCCTCCGA
The DNA here is from genome assembly GCF_053574225.1 of Canis aureus. Classification (NCBI taxonomy): domain Eukaryota; kingdom Metazoa; phylum Chordata; class Mammalia; order Carnivora; family Canidae; genus Canis; species Canis aureus. Next base: position 59,363,049 of record NC_135616.1, read on the forward strand.
CTTCACCCTCGCCTAGAAAGCAATGAGTCAGACAGAGCAGTTTCCACTGCTCAGGGCGGAGGAGGCTCCACTCCCAGAAGGCACCCCCAATACCTGAGGAGCAGAGGGAGCCCACAGACAGCCCAAAGGACATGAGGTTGGTGTTACCTGTGGCCCCAGACAAGGTGCTGGTGCCTGGCAGAGACTGGGGCGCTGGGAGAGAGGTCAGTGAGAGGCCGGGGCCAGCCTCAGGAGGAGAAGATGCTCTGGAGGTCTCCTGCATAGTGGAGAAAGACAGGCAGTGTTAGGGGTACTGACTGTTACCAAATGCCGGCTGCCCCTATTCCCACAGTGCCCACAACTGCAGCCTCAACCTCTGACCTTGCTGCTGGGTACTCACCCCGAAACTCCACTTGCCACCCCAAAACTCTAGTGCCACTCTTCTACTCAATAATCAACTACTGGCCTCCTAAAATTAATATTCTCCATCCTGATTTTTAAGACCCAGCTGGCCTTTGCCGATTGCCAGATGCCAGCTCAGGGTCTCAGAGGTTCTGAGGAAACTTCCTCCAAAGGGCCAACAAGTGAGGAAGAGTCCTTGCCCTCACACCCTCACGCTTACCTCAGAGTTGGGACTGTCGGATGAGTCTTCTCCAGAGCTAGATGCGTTGTTGGTGGGCTTCGAGCGAAACCAGCTAAACCAGCCAAACCCTGAACTCTGGAAGGGAAAGAAGGAGATTTAGGGCCTCCAGGTGTGCTTCTCCCACTGACTAGGAGACAGGCCCACTCCAGTATGATGGTGGAGAGTCAGAGGCCCAGCCAAAGCCCAGATTCCCAACCCTACCCACCCCACCACCACCATTTGGAAAGGGAACAGCGGCAACAGAACGAGACCCTCCACCTTTGTGTTCTCTTTCACATCTCCTAGCTTTCCTTTCTGTGTCGGGTTTTGGGAAGATTTTTTATCTGCCTCATCGGAGGACTCCTCCTCCTCCTCCTCCTTGACTGAAGAAGTGGAACTCTCAGAAGTATTTCGTGATCTGGGAATCAGTGGCTCCTAGAGTTAAAGAAAATAAGAACTAACGTTTTTATGGCACTTGACAGGTTATGAAGGCAAGTCACATGTTCTCTGTCACCAGCCCCACTCAGTTAATCTGTGGGATGGCCTTACAGGATCACATTTTACTGATGAGGAAAGAGGGCTTAGCTCTGCAAAATAATGTGCTGAAGGCCTCAAGACAAGGCCAGAACCCAATCCCAGTCCTTGTGTCATCCCTAATCTGATGGGCTTTTAGGCCAGTGTTACCTCCCCGCGTTAGCATTCCAGAACTGTGCTGAAGCCTGGAGCAGAGGATGTGGAAGGCTCCTGGTGGAGAAGAGGTGAGATAGGAAACACCCCATAGGGATCCACACACCCAACCACCGACCCTAACTCATCCTAGAGCTCATTCCCAGAGAAATTGCTCACGATCAACTGCAAAATGCACCAGTGGGAAGCAAAATATGCCCATGGGCCTTAAGATTTGTGTGTGTGGTAAAATATATATAGCATAAAATTCACCAATTTAACCATCTTTAAGTGTATAATTCAGTGGCATTAGTACATTCACAATGTTGTATAACCACCACTAATCTCCATTTCCAGAACATTTAATTGACCTCAACAGAAACTCTCTGCCCACTAAACACTAACTCTTCATTTTTCCTCCTCAGAAACCCCTAGTAATCTCTAGTCTTTCTGTCCATGAACTTGCCTCTTTTAGGTACCTCCTATATGCAGAATCACACGATATTTGTGTGATGTAAATGTTAGTATATTTACATTTTATTATTTTTTTAAAAAAAAAAAGCATAATCGGTACAACCTTTGGAAAATACTTTCCCAAAAAATTGAAAAAGCTTCAATTTTTGAGTCTAGCACTTAATATGTAGTAAATTCTATTCTAAGCACTTTATGTAGAGTGATTCATTTAATCCTTACAACAGTCCTGTGAGGTGGGTTATTATCATCCTATTTTACATATGAGAAAACTAAGACACAGACGGATTAAACAACCTGTCTGAGGCCACACAGCCAGTACATGGCAGAGCGAGGATCCAAACCTAAGCAGTCGGACTCTCCTTCTAGGAATTTTTCCTGGTTGCATAATTCAAGAAATAGACAAGGCTTGCGCGTCCATCACTAGAATGCCCACCACTGGGTTTTATACACGAGGGGAAGGGAAGGGAATTCACAGAGAGGAGGAAAGAGAGAAAAGGAAGAGAGACACACTTGAAATGTTTAACCATGTGGGAATGATGAACGAAACCTGGAGCTCCTCACTGTGGCCTAGAAAGCCCTGTGTGATCCGGCCTCTCTCTACGGCTCTGGCCTTGCTTCTCAGCCCACTCTCCCCACTTTCTACACACAATGGGTCCCTTGTTCTTTCCTCCCTGCACCAAGTCGGTCCCATTCAGGGCCTGTGCTCTTGCTATTCCCTCCACCTCGCACGCTCATTCCCCTGGCTCTTGTCTGCCCTCATTCTGACCTCTGATCAGGCCTCCCCAGGGGTGCCTTCCCTGGCCACCCCATCTAAAGTAAAACCTTGCATGCACACAGTTGTTTATTTGCCATCAACTCCACTGAACAGAAGGGCATGAGAGCAAGCTTGGTCTGGTTTTTGGGTGTCCCCAGGGATCATACTGGGGACATTCGTTGTAGGAACTCGGGATTTGTGAATGAATGAATGAATGGATGGATGGATGGATGGATGGATGATGGTGCTTTCACACAATGGACTTTATCTATCAATATTAAAAATCATTTGTGGGGGCACCTGGGTGACTCTGCCTTCAGTTAAGCATCTGCCTTTGGCTCAGGTCGTAATTCCAGGCTCCTGGGATCGAGCCTCACGTTGGGCTCCCTGCTCAGTAGGGAGCCTGCTTCTTCACCCTCTGCCTCTGCCCTCTGCCCTCTGCCCTGTGCTCGCTCGCTCTCACTCTCTCAAATAAATAAAATAAAAAGAATTAATTTGAAAAATAAATGAAATAAAAATTAAAAATAACTAAAAATCATTTATGAATGATATGGAAAACCTCATTTAATAGTGTTAACAGGGATCCCTGGGTGGCGCAGCGGTTTAGCGCCTGCCTTTGGCCCAGGACGCGATCCTGGAGACCCGGGATTGAATCCCATGTCGGGCTCTTGGTGCATGGAGCCTGCTTCTCCCTCTGCCTATGTCTCTGCCTCTCTCTCTCTCTCTCTCTCTCTCTCTCTCTGTGTGTGTGTAACTATCATAAATAAATAAAAATTTTAAAAAATAATAATAATAATAGTGTTAACAAAATGAAATAAAATTTTATATATACATTTAGAAACATGAGTGATATGTGATTATTTATGATGCTTTTTCTTTTTTAAGTTTTTTATAACAATAATGTACTACTTTTTCAGTCAGAAAAAAACAAGGAAAGCATGGAAGTTTTTGAGGTCTTGCAGCGCCTACTACTTGAGACATGTATACAAAGTGGCCACTATTTATGTGATCAAAGGTATACAATGCACCCTTCAAGCCAGGCAAAGCTCAAATACCCATTGTTGGCAGAAGGGTGCATCCATTGGGAAGCTAGCTAGCCGGATCAGTGAGACAGAGCCGCATCCTCCACGGCCTTCTAGCCTAACTGAGGAGAAAAGACACAGCTGCCATTGATCCTTCTTGAGAAAACAGTGAGGTAAAAATTACAATAAAGACATAAACATCCAGAGTCTCCCATGACAGGGAGGGGTGTGGTGGTGCCTGGTGCAAGGTGAGGAGTGGATGTGAGAGGTCTCTAAGGCCAAAAGGAAACTCAGCCTTGCCGCTCCTCGCCCCATGGACACTGGCTGGTAGGATTGAATATGAACAAGAACATGGCCCCCGTTCCCACCAAGATGTGGCATAGAAAGAAACGAGAAGAAACAAGGTGCAGTGTGGAAGGGACAGCTAGAGCCAGGTGGAGGAAGGCTAAGAAGTCTGGGCCACTGGAGAAAGCTTGAAGCATCAGAGTAGGCATTGGCATCTGCTGTGCTTTGTCCTCTCACCTGCGGTTTGGAAACGACCTTTTGACCATCAGGATGCTGGAAACTTCCTTGAGATACCGTGTTCTCTACTATGACACAAAACACAAACACAGTGATTGGAACTTGGGCTTTTTCCCTCTAACCTGAGGAAGGAAGGGGATGCAGTCAGCTTTTCTAATCGCAAAGTAGCTGGAGGTCCAAGCCCATGATCCCAAGTGGGTCACGTAAACGCCAAGTCCACATGCACAACCCTCTCGATCCCAGCCGCCCCAAGGCATGCTGGTCACCTGACCTCTACTTAGAACCAAGTCCATTCCTTCAGAATCCTGGAAACCAGGGCCACACGGATCTAGATCACAGGGATCCTCCTGACCTTCCCCTCCATTTGAGCCTCCTGTCCTGGACAGGACACTATCTTAGAAGGTCTAAGATCTAATCCTCCTGTTTGGTTGCCAGCACTCCCCTGGTATCACTCAGCCCTGCTCATCAGGGCCCTGACATCAAGCCCCTCTGTCTCCCATCACCTCATTTGGGGGCAGGACAGAAGAGTGGGTCTCTGCTAGCAACCCCTGACAGTGAGCTCTCAGGTGCAGTATGACAGCTTCACGTCCCTGTCATTCTCCTTCCTCTCTTCTAGGGACTCTGCATTGAGAGGAGGGACAGTAACTATTGTTGGCCTTGTTATGCTTTCCCAGTGGAGAGGCAGACCACAAAGGAAGGGAACAATGTCCCTCAGGAGCATGCAAAGTACCAGCCCCAGGGCTGCTGAATAGTAGGCCATCCGTGGGGCCCGCACCCACCATTCAGGGCTTATCCGCTCTGACCCCACCTCTCTCTTCTCCTTCCTCCCCTCAAAGCGCCCTCCCCCACCCCCAGGTTTCCAGCCTTCCTGATAGCTCTTACCAGGGGGTGGGTGCATCTGCTGGGTTTCCTCCCAGGTTCCTCCTCCAGGAGTTACTACCGCTGCCAGGCTACCACTGGTCCCGGCAACCGAGTAAAGAGGCACTGGGACACCCATCTGCCCCACACTTCCTCCTGCTGGGTGGGAGCCGGGCTGGTAGAGAAAGGGCTGTTGTGGGCTGGGCTGGGCTGGGCCCATCTGCTCCAGTGTTGGCCACAAGGCTGAGCGGTCCCCAAGGGCTTCTGAGTCGCTTGGATGTCCCGAAAGATCATGGTAGAAAGTGCTTTCTGAGGACATAGAGCAAAAGGAGGAACTGAGACCTGCAATGTGGCATCAGAAAGGACCATCACACCAGGACCATTCCTGCCCATGCCCTCTTTGGAAAGAAGTCACAGAGATAGCCTGCTTGATGTGGCTGCCATGAGTGTGATGTAACATCTCTCACTGCTTATGACTTAGAGTTTACAAAATGATTTCCCTCACTACCGTGTATGATCTCCAAGCCTTAAACAAGCATATTGGGAGAAGAGATAGTATCACCTCATTTAACACCACACTCTTGCTTTTGGATAAGCTTTCTCCTTTAAAGGATTTCCTGGGACGCCTGGGTGGCTCAGTCAGTGGTTGAGCAACTGCTTTTGGCTCAGGCCATGATCCCAGGGTTCTAGTCATCAGGCTCCTTGCAGGCAGCCTGCTTCTCCCTCCTCCTGTGTCTCTGCCTCTCTCTCTCTCTCTTTCATGAATAAAAAAATATTTTTAAAAAAGGATTTCCTAACGGATTGGGGTGTCTGAAACATAGACAGTTTCCAGTTAAAACCTGAATCAGACCACAGACATGATGGGCTTGCTTTTAAAGAGTCGGAGCATCGGCCCTGGAAGCGAGCGTGGCTGCATTCCTCCATGTGGCCGATGAGATGGACCGTGGTCTAGACATGGGCCGTGATCGGCCCAAGGTCACGGGGCTGGGGTGCTGCTGACCCACATGCTCAACTGGGTGACAAGAGACATAGCTGCTTCCTAGGAGAAACATCATTCAAAAACTCCCAGCCTGGTTCCCTTCCAGTCCTGACCTTCACAGGTTCCATGACAGAGCGGCAAAGCCGAGAAACAGAAACCAAGGCCTGCCTTCTCTGCCCTCCCCTTGCTCACCCGTGAAGGAAGTGCTAAAGGGTGGGAAAGGGCTAGAAGTAAAGAGATGAAGCCCTGTCCTGACCCCACCATAGGAGGGGGGTAGCTGGGCACAGAACCATCTGGGGCTAATACTTTCTCCCCAACCCAATGCCCAGAGGGAGCCTGAAGGGAAAGGAGGGATGTGTTGAAAACATCGTGAAATGGGGGAATCCCTGGGTGGCTCAGCGGTTTAGCGCCTGCCTTCAGTCCAGGGTGTGATCCTGGTGACCTGGGATCGAGTCCCGCATCAGGCTCCCTGCATAGAGCCTGCTTCTCCCTCTGCCTGTGTCTCTGGCTCTCTCTCTCTCTCTCTGCGCCTCTCATGAATAAATAAATAAAATCTTAAAAAAAAAAAAAAAGAAAACATCGTGAAATGTATGGTGCCTGTGTGTAGCAACTGAATGCTCAAAACTCAAAAATGATAGCTCAAAATCAATCTTCCTATGTCCCCAACACCTACATGAAGTATGAACAATCCACCATCTGTGGCCTCAAGAAATACATTCAGCTGGGAAGAAGCTACTAGGGCTGGCGAAACCGTGAGATCACAACACGCTACAATGAGTATGAAAGCCTGAACGTGAGGCAGAAACTCCCATAATGAGGGAACTTCGACGGGTCAGGATGCCTGATGCGCGCCAGAGCTGTAGGGAGAGAAGGTGCCTGGACCAACCGATCAGATTTATATGGGCAAGGCCATGCTCCAGGGAGGGCAAGGCGAGTGTTTTCTCATTTCTGTGTCTCGTATGATCAGGTCCCGAGGGTCAGCCATTCACACGTCAGGTCATCGGCACAGGTACCTGCTGTTTCTCTGGCTCCCGAAGTGTCTGAGTGAGCAGAATGAGGATCCGCAGCATCTCCTGTTACCTTGTGCTATTCGAAATAAAGTAAAATCTCTTTAAGCCACACAAAGAAAAGCAAGAACAGGGAACAATGGTTTAAAAATTAAGCCCAAGGAGCACCTTGGTAGCTCAGTTGGTTAAGTGTTTGCCTTTGGCTCGGGTCATGATCCCAGAATCCTGGGATCGAAACCTGCATTGAGCTCCCTGCTCAGTGGAGAGTCTGCTTCTCCCTCTCCCCCTGCCTATGTGTGCTCTCCCTCTCTGTCTCTCATAAATAAGTAAAAATCTTAAAAAAAAAAAAAAAAAAAAAAACACTAAGCCCAAAAGAAACTTCAGAGGGAGTGGTGAGTTAGGGGAGCCTCACCTGATTGCCGAGGGCTCTTGGGTGAGGCACAAGAGCAGGAGCCAGGCCTCAGCCCTGCTCAGAGGTGGCAGGGACCAGAAAACCAACGCCATCCATCGTCTCCCCAAGAAAGGGAAAGTGGGAGGGATCAAATTGTGGAGCCCAGAGTCCCATGTGCACGGGGCATGGTGGGAGTCAGGCCACCGGTGCCTTGGAAACCCCACCCTGTCCTGTCTTTAGAGACGGTGGCAAAAAGAGAATGGAGGTAGTAGCCCTGTTCCAATTATGTTACAATTACTGCCAGCAGCTTTTGCACTTGTCAGAACAAAAACGAAAGGCCTGGAAATCTTTTAAGCAATTGCCCTACATTACATGAAAGTGACACAGGTCCACTGTGATCCATTGTTCCTAACAGAGAGATGAAAGCTTTAATGGTCATAAAATGCATCTTCTAGGACCACAGAGAAGGGTGGCAAGGGAGATCGGCAAGAGGGCCCCAGGGCCTCACAGGCAGACACAGGAAACCATTTCCACCAGAGTCAGGGGAGCAGTGGCTGGGAGGCTGAGTGCCATCCCTTCCCAGGTCAACCTGTGCCTCATGGGTGCAGGGGGACTTCACGACCCACCACAGGGTTGGGGATTTGCCAAGGTCAGTGCCTGGCTACCGGGTCCTAGGGGAAGCAAAGAGAGAAACAAAGGTCTCAGCCCCTGGCCCGGATCCAGCCCACTCACCGCTAGCTCCTTGCACCGCCTGCGCAGCTTCACCAGCCAGTCTGGCTCCAGGTCCCTGTCTCCACGGCGTCTCTCTACAACCAAGGGGTCTGACAGCTTCAGTTTCTCTGCTAGCTGTGCCAGGTTTCCAGCCGGGTCAGGGGCGAAGGTAAGAGAGGAGAGAAGGAAAAAGAGACATGGGGAAAGAGGCAATAAGGGAATAAGAGAAGGACAGTGTTAACTCCTTTGCAAATTAGATTACAAAGGATAATTAATTGACGGGTAGCCAATTCAGCAGTTACCTTCCCAAAATTGCAACATAAATAAGCAATTAATCCATCTTGGTGTTAGATGGTCAATAAGATATATAAGAAGAAACTCTCGTTACCCAGCTTTACGTCCCTGCAACTGTCTGCTCTAACAGTGCTTCCCAAACTTTGGTGCTCCCAGGAACCGCCTGGGCTATTGTTAAAATGCTAATTCTGATCCCAGAATTCTGAGTAGGGCCAGAGTCTGCATTTCATTTTTTTTTTTTTTTTTGCATTTCATTTTTATTTTGTTTTGTTTTGTTTTTTTTATTGGAGTTCAATTTGCCAACATATAGCATAACACCCAGTGCTCATCCCATCAAGTGCCCCCCAGTCACCCAGTCACCCCCACCCCCCACCCACCTCCCTTTCCACCACCCCTTGTTCATTTCCCAGAGTTAGGAGTCTCTCATGTTCTGTCTCCCTCTCTGATTTTCCCCACTCATTTTCTCTCCTTTCCCCTTTATTCCCTTTCACTATTTTTTATATTCCCCAAATGAATGAGACCATGTAATGTTTGTCCTTCTCTGATTGACTTATTTCACTCAGCATAATACCCTCCAGTTCCATCCACGTTGAAGCAAATGGTGGGTATTTGTCGTTTCTAATGGCTGAGTGATATTCCATTGTATACATAGACCACAGCTTCTTTATCCATCATCTTTCGATGGACACCGAGGCTCCTTCCACAGTTTGGCTATTGTGGCCATTGCTGCTATGCACATTGGGGTGCAGGTGTCCCAGCATTTCACTGCATCCGTATCTTTGGGGTAAGTCTGCATTTCAAACCAGCTTCCAAGGGATGGTCGAGGACTACTTTGTCTTGCAAGATTCTACTCCATCATTAAGTCCCAAAATTCCCAGGCCCCCTATTCTGGGTCCCTGAGCTCGCTGTAACCGCCAGCCTGCGGGCGGACACTCCAGGGCCAGGGGGCCCAGCGCTACACATTGGTTGGCTACAGAATCCAACACTCATCTAAAGCAAAGCAAAAATTGACAGTAGGCTGCTGTTTTACTCTCCAGCTAATGGATTTTTCTTTAGTTAATTGGAACAACTATTTGCCTGATTGTTTTCTTCCCCAGGAACTAAAAGTTGATTTGTTTTTGTTTTCTTTTTAAAACGTATCCCACATGTGATAAAATATTCCATGCATTTAAAAGCATTTTAATAAGGATCATTTCCTGTTTTAATCACTAAACTATATTTTCTAAGTCCAGAGTTTATAATTAGAACGGTTCTCCGTAACGTGCAGTTTTACTGTCCCAGAAAAGCAGTTGCAAGAACAAGTTTCTGGCAGAGCACACGCCTGGTTTCCAGGCTCCCGATCCCACCACCCTCCGCCCATTGCCTGCTTCTTTGTGTGGTGTCAGGACTCTGCTTATCACACCTGGGCATGCATATGTGGTCAAAGACAGCCACGGGCTCCAATTTTCTAGCATGTTCAAAAGAGATGGGATGCAGAGTCTAAGCTGCTTTACAATAGCTTTCTCTGAACACCAAAGATAAAACACCTGCAGAGAACCCTTTGAGAAACTCACCTTGATGAGTTCCACTAATAGCACAGGGTGATCGCTCTCTTCCTGGCTGAGGAGGGCCGTGCCAATGGCTTCGCAGTAATGCAAGGCCTGGGACACGAGGCCATAATCTGCCAGACGGGAAGCATAAAGGAGCTTATACACCTGTGAAGAGGAACAGGGCCAGTGACTCGTCCACCCAGGCCAGGACAGGAGAGAAGCGTAGATAAGACTTCCTGGAAGTCAGCTGACTGCCAGCTTCCGCTAACTCTGCCATCCAAATATCAAGGAGGGCCTCGTGCCATCCTATCTGGGGCATTCTATCTGGCTATGGGCACAATTTCAAATCCAGCCTGCAGGTCCTGCATTGTTGAGAAAGGGATGAGAGTCACATCAGCGCAGTCTCCGTAGGAGACCCGGTCGCCATGGAAATGCGCAGACAACTTACTTCTTCCCAGGAAGCCCACCCATCTGGAAACCCTGGTGGGTGCAGACCCTAGGACCAGGCACCAGCGGGGGGACATATTCAAGAAGAAAGGACTCAGGCGCAGGGCCGGCAAGTATTCGCAGAAGCGTGCGTGGCAGAGCAAGACGGAGCATGAGGCTCTGGGAATCAGACAGGCCCGAGGTCAAATCCCAGCTCCACGCTGGTGTGCCACATTGGGCTGGTCACCACACCTGCCCATGCCTCAATTTCCTCACTATAATATGGGGCTAATAATACAATTTACCCCGGGTTGTTGTAAAGATTAAATTAGATAAACCACATAAAGGTCTTAGAACAAATGGTAGGTACGCAAGAGATGTGAGCCAGTACCATGGAATTCCTCTGAGCTGCCGTTCGTTTGCACAATGGGGGTAATGGTGCCCACCTCAGGGGATGAGAAACAATCCTCTAAAAACACAAGAGCACAATGCCTGCACCTAAAGCACACTTACTAAAACTCGCTAATCTCCTTACCCTCAGCCCAGAGGTGACTGAAAGGTGGGATGACCAAAGAGATGAGAGAGAGATGAGAAGACTATTCTGGAAGGAGCTGCTCTGGCACGGCTTTGCTGGGGAAGGACAGTCTTCGGTAAGACACTGGAAGAAGATACTAATGGGGTCACTTCCCTTATCATAACTAATTCAGTCATTTTCAAGGTTTGGTTTTGTGCCTTGTGCTGTGGGGTGTGAGTGTGTGTGACTGTATGTGTTGTGAGGTGTGAGGGTATATGTGGGGTGTGGAGTGTAAGTGTGTGTGTATGTGTGTTGTGGGGTGTGAGTGTGACTGTGTTGTGAGATATGAGTGTGTATATGGGATGTGAGTGTGTGTGTTGTGTATGTGAATGTGTATGTATGTTATGGGGTGAGTGTGTGTGTTATGGGGTGTGAGTGTGTGTGACTATGTGTTGTGGGGTGTGTGTGTGACTATAAGTGTTGTGAGGTGTGAGTGTGTATGTGGGGTGTGGGGTGTGAGTGTGTGTGACTGTAAGTGTTGTGAGGTGTGAGTGTGAGTGTGTGTGTGTTGTGGGGTGTGATTATGTATGTGAGTGTATGTGTTGTGGGTGTGTGTGTGTTGTGGGGTGTGAGTGTGTGTGTGGGGTGTAGAGTGTGACTGTGTGTGTTGTGGGGTGTGAGTATGTTATGGGGCGAGTGTGTGTGTTGTGGGGTGTGTGTGTGACTACGTGCTGTGTGGTGTGAGCGTGTGTGTTGCCGCGCACCCCGAGCAGGCCCTGGAGAAGCCCGAGGGCCGCCGCGAGGACGCAGAGCAGAGACTGGAGCCCCGCGCGCCCCCTGCCGGCCGGAAGCCCCGCGGGGCGGGAAGAGGGCGAGGGCGGGGCGTCTGCGGGAGCCCCGCGGGCCGAGGGGACGCAGCGAGCAGGCCGCCCGCCCGCCCGGGCCAGGGGAGCAGAGCGGGGCCCAGGGCGCGCGCTTCCCGGGGCAGGCGAGGCCCGGGCCTGCAGCAGGGCGGCCGCTTAAAGGCAGCCCCCGGGCCCTAGAACCCCCGCACCCTGCGCCCAGCGCAGGGGACCTGGCCCCGCCCTCCGTGCCAAAGAGCACCCCTGGAAACGCGGCGGCTGGCGGCCTCCCCTGGGTGCCGTTACCTGGAAAGAAGGGATGAAGGATTGGGGGCGGCCCAGCATCTGACAGTACTCGAAGATTTCCGTCCTCTGGATAGCCTCGGTGGTTGCAAATTTCAAAAACTCTTGACTACAACCAGGGAACAATAATAAAAGAAATTGAGGAGGGGGGCGGGGACATCCTGGCGGCGGCACCAGCTGCCCCATCCACGGTGGGGCTTCTGCCCTGGGCTGGTCCTTCTGCCCTGGTCTGCCGCCTGGAGAGACACTCGGGCCTCCTCCGGAGGGAATGCTTTGCCTCCTCTCGCTCCACCTCCTTGAGGCTGGGGATGGGACGGAACGGTGTCCTGCACCACCCGGGCTGGGGGCAGGGATGGCAGGAAGGCGGGTTCCTCCACCTTCTTTGCTGGAGGGTCCCCTAAGGCAAGCTGCTCCCCCTCCCACCTCGGCGGGGCACTGGGTGCTCCTCTTAAAGATGCTGAGAGCGAACCTAGTGCCCTGAAGGCCTAGACGGTGCACCTGCGCGAGGCCGCACCTGGCCTGAACAAAAGAGAAGAGGGAGTGATGCGGCACCCCAAGAGCCCCGATAAAGGAAGGCGTGGCCGGGAATGGGGCCAAAAATCAAATGACAGTCCCTATGCTGGCTGTCCATTCAGCCAAGGAGGAAGCGGGCTGAGCAACTGTGATCCAAGGGGCTGCCAGACCCCTCCACATGCCCCAACAAAAAGCTCCGTCTTTGAAATCAGGGTCACCCCTGGCTACCTCCAGAAATGCCCTTGGTCGATACAAGTATAAGAGGGAGACGGATTAACCCATACACATTTACTGCCGCATTTGGCACAGATGGGATGTGACAAGCCAACTATATGCCATCAAAGGCCTCGATCGGAGAGAGCTGGCGGTAAGACTGTACGTTCCCCAGAGGTAGGCAGCTTGGCACAACAGTTAACAGGCTTCGGTGGGTGGGCGATGGGGTAACTGGGTGAAGGGTACTGGCTGTTATATGCAACTGATGAATCACTGAAATCTGCCTCTGAGACTAATGATGTACTATAGGTTGGCTAGTGGAATTTAAACTAAAAATAAACGAATGAATGAATGAATGAATAAATGTAAGGGCTTCTCAGCCTGATGGTCTGGGTTCCAAGTCCAGTGTGACCTCACACTAGCTGTGCTATCTTAGGTAAATTATTTAACCTCTCTGTGTCTTGGTTTCCCTCCTATACAAAGAGAAGATTTAAAACATACCTTATTGATAGGGTAAATTTGTATTGATTAAAGGAAATCGTGCAAATAAAATGACTGGCACCATGTAAGAGAGCCTAGGAAATCTTAACTATGACCAGGGTGTGGAGAAGAGAGATCCAAAACATGGAGGACTGCTAGGAAGCAAGCTGGTCTTTTTGTCCATATTATTTACTGCCTATGGGATTATTAAGATCCTTCTGCGTGAAAAGCCTAATGTGATGGCCAGCAAAGAATAAGTAACAGGTGGGACTTGGAGTAGCTTGTGCACCAAGCCAGTGTAGGGGTGTAAGGAGTAAACATAAACTTCTTCCAATTTCCAGTTCTGCCCAGGGCCGACTCTGAGACAGGCCCAGGGCTGCGTAACAGAGGCAAGCCGCCCTGACTGCTCAGACAAGTCAGAAGAGGTGACCTCTGGTCATGGAGCCAGGGTGCCACCCAGTGGTCAGAGGGGCACAATACACCCCAAAGGCACAGGAGCACAGTTCTGGGAGCAGGACTGGGGCCTGAGGCCCCCTGCTGGTGTGATGCAGCACCCACTGGGCACCTCCCTGCCCAGACCCCTGCAGAAAAGACCCAGAAGAGGGGAGAAGCTGTAGCTGAAATTCACACAGGAAGATGGAAAACGTGAAACCCAGCAAGGGCTAAACCAATCCCCTGGAAAACATCCTTCCCACTCCCATCCCCAGAAGACCACGTACCTGTGACTGCTGCCAAGCAAGGCCAGATGGTCAGTCTTCACGGTGTAGTGACCGAAGGGCACGTGAGCCACGAGGTAGCAGAAGTGAGCTGCCTCCACCAGTCCCTTCCCAGCTGCAGGAGGAGGAGAGCCAGCCTCAGTCATGGAGCATGCCGTGTGGGGACCCACTCTCTGGGCAGGATGAGAGAGAGATGGCACGGCAGGCTGGGGGGGGGGGGGGGTTGCCCAGGGGAGAGTCCTCATGGGAGTCAAGGAGTGGAGGGCTCAGGAGTCAGAGGCCGTAAACCACAACCTCCCTCCCACCCACATTCTTGGCTTCAGACATTCCATTTCAGCTCTCTTTGGCCAGAATAGGTCACTAATTCCTGTTCCCCTCATGTATTTGTGATGAGGAATTTACTAAACATGTTAGTCCTTCCTGGGAGTGAAAAGGAACAGGTGCATACACCTGAGCAAAGAAGTGGGCCGTGGGGGAGTAGCAGATTTTAAATTCGGCTTCTTGGGGCACTAATGCTTCTCCTGCAGAAATCAAACATAGGAAACTTTTCCCAGAGCTCACAAAAATCATCATAATTACCCACTGGCTCCCATTTCCAGAATGTTCTCCCATACATTTCCCATGACCTCAAAATTGAATTAAGTACTGCGTACGTTACCCAGCACAGTGCCTGGCACCTAAGAAGGACTAAACAAAACCTACCCCCATTTCTAATGGTGCCAAGCAGCGTGCCAGCCGACTTGGCCCACGACCCTACATACTGCTACTTCAGGTTTAACAGAGCGATATGTCACAAAGTTTATAAAGACTGTCATGATTTCTGGATGTTCTTCCCCTGGACCAAATTTGAGAACCACCGATCTGGAACATCCAATAACCCCTAAGTGTTTGTAAGGCCACATTCACTGAGAGAGAACACAAACCACACAATTCCCCAGGGTAGTTCGGGCAAAAATAGAGTTTCCTATCTGTCTGTGCTGGGTCACCGTGCAACCAACCATAATAGGCAGCGAGGTTCCCCATGTGTTAACTCCATCTTCAGGGCGATCTGACCAGGGATAGAAAGCCAGCTGCTGAGAGTTGCTTCCTACGGCAGCACAACCTGAATCTCGAATCTCAGGGGCCTGGCCTGCATTGGCCTGCAGCAAAAATGTTGGGAAATGGAGAGGCAAGAAAGATGCTCCTTTCCCTGGAGTTCCCCAAACACGGAGAGCACAGACCCAGGCAGGCCCTGCATAGCGCCTTAAAGCTTCGGGATAGATGTTTAAAGCTGGCCTGGAGATGCCCGAGAGGAGATGAGGGCAGCTGGGCTGGCTTCTGCTTACCCAGGGTGTCCCCCATGGTGATAATCGCACGCTGGTGCAGCTCCAGGTCCCCGCCCTGATTGGACAGAATCACAGCCAGGTGAGGCCTCCAGTCTCCCCACTGCTTGTCCCCACAGCACTGAAAGACAACAGGCAAAATGGGAGACAAATGATCATGATAGCACTGGCCAGGATGTAGGTGAAGAAAAGTGGTTGGTCTCCCAGATTGGAGTTCTGGGGATGTGCCCGTGCACTGCCCACGGTGCTACCCTTCGTTGATTTCAAGATCTCCTTTTAAAGGGTCAGACTCCTGGCAGGATGGGTAGGGACACAGACACATGCTCATAGGGACATCCACAGGAATATCGGGAAACAGGTAAATAAAATGACACTGTTGATCACTTCCTGATTTTCACATTTCTTCCTGGTTGCCCCACCCCATCCCAACAGCGAGGGACAAAACCCAGAAAAACACAACAAACCCTGATGTTTTGGTGGGAGAAGGGAGACAAGACATCCTTGACTCCTAGGAAGAATCCACTTAGCCCGTTAGGAGTCAGGGGAGCCCTAAGCCCCTTAATAACTTTCCAAATGGCTTGTGTTTTCTGGTTTTACAAAGGCCTTTCACACACGTCACCTTAGTTAACTTTCACAACAACCCTAGAAGTCGAGTTCCAATTGCCACCTGAAGAATGAGACAGGCCAGGTGGCCCAGCCCAGCACCCAGACCCCATTCATCTTGTTCCCCGGCTGAGGGCTATGCCTCCTCCCTCTGGTGACAATGCAGCGGCAGCAGAGCTCCACAAGCGGGCAGTAGGGTGCATACAGAGCCAAAAATACCCCACACAAAGGGTGGGGCTTGGGCCTCCCTTCTCTTGAATATAGGGGGATTTCAGGACAGAAAATATCAATAAAAAAAAACATAACATCACAGAAACAAACAGGCCCTGGATTCAACTGGAGTCCTGCCTCTCTTTAATTTTAAGATTTATTATTTATTTGAGAGAAAGAAAGAGAGCAAGTGTGCACAGGGGTGAGGCATTGTGGGTGGGGGGCAGAGGGAGAAGGAGAATCTCAAGCAGACTGCCTGCTGAACACAGAGCCCCAAGTGAGGCTGGATCTCATGACCCCAAGAGCATGACCTGAGCCAAAATCAAGAATGGGCAACTCAACTGACTGAGCCACCCAGGCGCCCCTTGGAGTCCTGCTTCTCACTAGCTGTGTGACCTTGAGCAAGTTTCTCAAACCTTTTTTCCTCATGTCTTAAGTAGAGATCATCATTTCAACCTAACAGGGTTAGTATTGACAATAAAATAAGATAGCTAGGTAAAAGCACATAGCATAGTGCTTCGCACTTAGTTTGCTCTTTATAAATGACACATAGGTGCAAATACACACACACACACACACACACACACACACACACACACACAGATGAAAATCCAGCCAAAGGAAAGAGGTGATTTGCAGACCAGTCAGTCCATCTTCCAGTTTGTTACATAGAATGGGTAGAGCAAGAGATTGACAATAATCACTAAGATTTGGAAGTCAGAACAATTCGTAACTATTTGGTCTTTGTAATTATCCCAAGGAACAAAAGATGCTTTAACCAACTCCACTTAGTGGTTACTCTTTGTTTATCTGGGTGATGCAACATGAATGAGGGGGATGATGATAGTCAATCGCAAGAAGAGCAGTTCTCACTCACTGCACTCTGACCATGAACCATACCTGGTGCTAAATGTTTCTCCTGTGAACAATCACATGCATTGGGTACTATTATCATCCCCATGTAAGCAGGCCCTTTCTTGCTGGAGCGAAAAGAATGAGCAAAAGAAAAATCCTTGCTGAAAAGAACAAACACTTAGAAGTCATTCTTCTGTCTCTTCCCCCAGGTGATCTGAAAAAACCCACTGTAAAACAGATCTATGGAGAGAAAAAGTGTTCGAGAGACAGCAAATACCTAACTAACTTCAGTGGGTCAAGCATGGTGGTTGATATGTGTTCAGATATTCTCCCTCCTGTAATTTTCACAATAACTCTATTGGTGAGCCATCAAAATGCCCACAAAGAGGAAAACCTGACATTCTGAGATAGGAAAACCTGACATTCTGAGATTAAGAAGGCCAAGTCCACAGAGCAGTAAGGAGCAGACTCTGGATTAACCCGTGATAGAAGCCCACATCTGTGTTTTCTGGTTGCCATGCTTTTCCCACTCATTCCAAGTAACTAAAGACTGGCCTTTTACTGGATGCCACAATGTGAGGAAACTCAAACACTAAGATCAAATACTTAGTGTTTGCACCAAGATGTGCATTGGCATATCACCTCTGACTTCTCAGTTTTCTCACCTAAAAGCAGGGAGCATTTAGCTAACTCTACCATCGCAGGGAGACCCAATGGACCGTAAATTGATTACATCATTTCCTGCTTCATGACATGGTGCAATTTCATAGCTGTGCACAGCCATTCAGCTGAATTGTGAGCACTCTGTGTTCCCATATAGCCAGTGGGCTTTACGATGGGGCATGAAACTCATCATTTCTCTTTTCTTTTCTAAGAATTGTCCCCAAGCAAGAAGAACAAAAAAAGCAAAAATGTGGAGTCCATTTTCATTAAAACTAGGTGTCAGCAAAAACTCAACCTCGAAATATAAGAAAAAGCTGCCAGAAGTAGTAGAGATTGAAAAGAGGTGAGTTCAGGAGGAAGCAGAGAGAGAACTCCAGAAGGAAAAGATCCCACAGTCATCTCCGCTGGCCTGGGAAGAATCAAAGCCTACACAGATACCCACTGAACACTCTTAATCATGCAGAAAATGCCAGGTAGCCTGCAGCATGGCCCTGGCCCCTCCACATCACAAACCTACCACAAACAGCTGGCCCAGGGAAGACTTGACTCCTGTCAAGTAATATGCACAAAATCTGTACAAATTCATTATACAGATAAAAGAAGGGCAGTAACATGGAAAAATAAATGGAAGCTAGAAAGAATACTCGCTGGAAAACTGTTACCACAAAATGAATAAAGAAGTATCACCAAACATTTCATCATGAATTTAAGTAAAATAACGAAACAATTTCTTATGAAGCAAGGACCTAAAGCTGAGTTATAAGAGCCCAAGAAAGAGACTATGGACAACAGGAAGAGGTAAATGTGACCTTCAGAACTCAGGGAAGAAGTGGAAGAAAAGTCAAAGAAATCAAGACGAAAATGGCAAGAGCACAAAAATGAAGAGACATTGATGAAAAAACAGTAAGGGATACACAGGATGGAAATAAGAAAAGAAGGACAAGAAGAAAGAGAGGGAGGGAAGGAGGAAGGAAAGAAAACAAAAAAGTGTTTTTAATTAAAGAGAAAAAGACATATAATCTGCATTTGTATGTGTACATATTCATAGATATATGAAAGTGTACGTACATGGAATTCCTGAAAGAAAACCAGAACATGGAACAAAACAAATATTGAAGATAGATATAATTCAAGAAAACTTTCCTGAACTGCACAATATGAATGTAGATATTAAAAGAGCATGCTTTGCGCCAAGAAAAATGACTGTCCCAGACAGTCAACACTAAGAGACATCCCAGTAAAATTATTGACTTCCAGGATAAAGAAGGATTCTTTGGGGCAAAAAGATCAAGTCTGTTTTCATAGGAAAACCATCAAACTGGTCTGGGACTTCTGAGCTCTATCCAACTCTAGACAGCATGTAAAATCGAATATATCCAGCTTTGCCAGCTCAGTGCACGGTGGTGGGAAAGAAGGGCAACCTAGCTCTGGGAAGCCTGGGAACGCTGGGCTCTCTCGCTATCCATGCACGCAAAGCAGGCAGCCGTGCTTTGGAATCAGACAGACCTGAGCCAGTCCTGGCTCCGCTTCTCCAAGCTCTGTGATCTCAGGTCATTTTACACCTTTGCACCTGTTTCCACATCTGCAAAATGGTGATAAGAATTCCTACCTCTGTGCATTAACTGAAACGATATGAAACAAAGTGCTCAGCACAGGGCCAAGTGCACGATAAGTGATTAACAAACAATTATTATTTATTTTTAGTTTAAAGTCATCACCCCTTGGGACACCTGGGTGGCTCAGTTCGTTGAGAGTCTGACTCCTGATTTCAGGCAGGTCATGATCTCAAGGTGGTGAGATCGAGCCCTGCATCAGGCTCTGCACTCAGGGGAAGTCTGCTTAAGATTCTCTCTCTCTCTCTCCCCCACCCACCCCCCCAAAAAAGTTTAAAATAAAAATCGCTAAAGTCATCACCTCATTCCCAAGCGCTCCCCACCCTCTAATGCCCTAGGATGCTGGGGTATTGAAGGAGTACCGTGGCTGCTTGGGGGATCCTCCCCGACATGAACTGGAAGAGGGTCTGCAGGGGGTCGTTGGAAGCCAGCGTGCTGGTGAAGCTGCAGAGAGAGAGGTGACCGTTAATGGTGGCCAAGCCAAGAGAGCATTTTACCTCTCACCAGTGGGGCAAAACTCCCATACATTTCTATTTGATTTCAGCAGCTTCTTTTGGAACATGGATTTCTCTTTGCTTGTCAGTTGTGCCTCTGCTACATCCCATTTCTGGGGGGCTTGGCAAGATCTTCATTCCACCATACACCCCACATTGAGCTCACTGTTGGGGGTTATTTCCTGATCTTTGGCACTGACACCCTAACTCTGGAGTAACCATTTCTCTAGGCTTTCTTTGTCATGGAAATGATACCCCAACATTTCATAGATCCCTGGAGAACCCCAGCATTTAACCCAAACCTCCCCTCTGTGGGGCCCCCTGCCCAGCAGATCACCCACTCTGACTTCTACTCCTTTGAAGCAGCCCCCTCGTGCCCTGCCCACAGCTCTCAGAGCTGGTTGCTCTGGCTCAAGACGAGCCTGGTTCTGCAGTGCTTTTCCTCACAAGCACTAAATTGCCATTTCCAGTAACCAAAGAGGCGTAGAACAGGGACCAGAAATGATCCTGCTGATGACAAACCGTGGGATATGCTTAACAAGGATATAATAAGCTCTATCGCTGATTTGAGATTTAAGCACACTCAGTAAGAGAGATTTTTCACAATTCACTGGGCCCCATCAAAAATCAATGGCCCAAGGCAAAAAACTATAGCAGAGATGTATGCTCTAACGTGGGGTTGTGGGATGTTCATTTCCAAAACCCAAAGGAAAATCATCCCTCAGAACACGGTCTTTTATTTAATAGCACCCTTGCCTTGGGAGCTCGGAGTGCTTTTCATAATAAAACTCCAGTGCTCCTCACCAGGCTGAGCATAATGAAATGTGCAGAGGCGCTCCTAGTCCTGCGAAGACTGAGGACTGGGGTAGAAAAGAGAATCCATGGATGCCAGGGTGCAGAAGGGGAGTGTGACAGCCTTGAAGGGAGGTGTGATCTTCCCAGCCAACTGCCCGACAGCCAATTTATGGCCAATTTAAACTTGAGTTAAAGCTGAGAGCTTCACAGCTTCACAGCTTCAACCAACACAGGAAGATGAACATTTTGAGGGACTGTCCTTCTCACTGTCTGATCCAAGCCTGCCCCTTACAGGAGGGCCCCCCAGCCCTCCTTACCTCCCCCCTACATCTGTCCCTGCTCTCCCATGGATCTGGCTACAGCCCAACGGGCTTACTCAGAAACCCTTCTCCAGCACCCCTACACCCAGCTTCTCCACGTAATCCTTCTTGTTCCAAACCTCTGGCCATGTAGTCAACCTCCCATCCTGTGTCGTCCCGGTCTCGGTGTGTCAGCATCTCTGACCAAACATCCCTTCAATCTCATCATGTCCCTCTGCCCTAGATGAAGGCTGCTGCCTCCAATTCCCAGTCCTATGAAACCTGTTCCTAGCACAGCTCCTGTTTCCCCATATCCTTACCTTCCTCTCAGCACCCACATTCCCCACTGCAAGACTAAACAGTAGACAGCTCCTAACTAAGCCCCTGTCAGTTCACCAGAAGGGGTCACCTATTCCCTCACCTATGGAACTATCTAGAATAGCCTCTCCCAAAGAGAACTGCCAGATTGTAGAAACCTATGGAATTTTTGGAAACTCACACTCTGAGAAATATTATTAAAATGTTTATTTAGCAGGCAGGTAGAAAGAATGTGTCTATGTCTAGGTTATAAGAACCTAGAGGAGGGATATCCTACATCTGGGTCAGAAAAGAGAAATTGGAAGGATGCTTGGTGTAAGGGTTTCCCTGATCATCCTGCATTTCTCCCCACCACCCCCTCCCTTGGGGGTTGGAGGAAAAGTCTCTGCTCCAATGGTCTCCTTTGTCAGCGCCCAGCTCACTCACCCACTCATAACCCAGCTGTAGGTCCTTGGGTCCATCTTGCTGGCAAGGAACAAAGCGTGGCCCCACAAGTGGTTCTTCATGGCCCACTCCAAGGCTTCCTGAAAACAAAAACATGTCACATTCAATACAACGGTGTTTGGGTACTGCTACCCCTGAGCCACAGAGGCTAGGCTCCCAGGGAGACCCAGAGCCTCATCTGCGAGTGGAACAAAAAGCAGGGGGTAAATGGGCTCCAACTGGCACATATTTCTGAGATGTCCCTTCTCCAGCCCTCACTTAATCAAACCCATTATGCTATTAGCTGCCCCTCAAACAGTTTCCAGTTAGCCTTATCTCTTTAGCGGATATCACACGATGCTTTTATGAACCTAAACACCTCACCCCAAGGTCTGAGCCTCAAAATACAGGCAGCAAGATGATATTTGTGGGGGCACAGTTTCTTTTTTGCAACTGTGGCAGATATTGCTCGTTCCCCACCAAAACGTGCTCCCCTTCTTGACCTGCATTTTGCCACCTCCCTTGCACCTGCAAGTGGCTGAGTTCCAGGCTGTGGAACAGGAATGGAAGTGATGTGTGCCACTTCCACAGTCTGGCTCGTAGAAACCCCTCGCCTAGTCCTCCACACCTTTTTCCCCATCTGGATGGTTGGATTGAAGATGCTCAGATGGTACAGCCTCCTCCATGCTGATTGCTTGAACTACTACTCCATGGAGGAGGCATGCCCCCCTGTTCCATTCACCCGCCCAGGACTCCCATGTGAATAGAAAGAAGCTGCTACTATGTTTAGGACAGTATGCATAGTGGTTAACCTGCTCCACCTAATAGTATAACTAATTGCTTGTTAACTATCAAGTGTTTGTTAACTACCAAATTCATATGCCAAATTAATAACACCATTAACTTGGTGAGATCAGTTAGAAGCTGCAAATTTTAACACAGACATACCAGACACACCCACACTCATCTTTTCATTCAATTTTCAGAATTATTTAGTAAGAGCTTAATTTATATTTGAGGTTTTGACCTGGTATTAATAATTTCCTTAGTCCTCAAAAATAATGTGATTTCTGGACAGGAAGTCACTAATGAGGTAACTCCACCTCCAGGTGCAAATTTCTTTGATCATCTCAATATCTCCCACACTATCTTATTTCAAGAAAGAGAACAAATTTAAACAACCACCATTAGGAAGTTCAGCCTCACATCTGCTACAAGGAAAAATGACATTGAGTTACTCTTTTCACATGTTTCATATTTCACAACAGTATTTTTAAAGGGAATTACTAATAATTGGTTGGGAATCATGACTTTGTTCAAAAATTTGCATCTCCAAAAATATAATTTAAGAATAAGTGAAGAAATTGAGAAATTACATTGATATTAATCTCACACAGTGCCAGAAACAAGGCACCAGTCAAATATTGATAAAGATATGAGAGATATTTTGGTCTCCAGCTCATGAGCCACTCTCAACTCCCAGAATACTCTTTCTATCCCCTGCTCACCTTTGGGTCCAAGGAAACAAGTGGTGTAGGGGATGATTGGAGCCCGAGCTCAGACATCAGGCTGCTTTATTACTCAGTAACTTTCCTCATTTGCAAGTACATAAAACAAGACAGGGCAGCCTGGGTGGCTTGGTGGTTTAGCTGCTGCCTTCAGCCCAGGGTGTGATCCTGAAGACTCAGGATCAGGTCCCACGTAAGGCTCCCTGCATGGATCCTGCTTCTCCCTCTGCCTATGACTCTGTCTCTCATGAATAAATAAAAAAAATCTTAAAAAAAAAAAAAAAAGAACTTAACCTACAGGGCCTCTGTGAAGATAAATGAGATGATACATGTAAGATGGTAAGGAAGTGCCTGATACATAGAAATTATTTTTTAAATATTTGCTTTTGTTATTGTTATGTAATTATTTAATCTTTCTTAAGGAAAGAGATTATTACTGATTTATCTCTGTGTCCCCCACTGGATCCAATGCCTTAGGAGTAGTGGCTGCACAATAAATGTTTACTGAACAAATAAATCATTGCTGAAATTGTAGGTCCTTACTATTTAGTGAACAGGAGATGGCTATCATATGATCCCATTGATCTTCACTGAGTTTCATGTCTTGTACTCATTCAAAATATAACATCACTGAGGTGCCTGAGTGGCTCAGTAGATCAAGTGCTTGACTTCAACTCAGATCATAATCTCAAGGTCCTGGGATCAAGCCCCACATTGGGCTCTCCACTCAGTGAGGAGTCTGCTTGTCCCTCTCCCTCTGTCCCTTCCCCACTCGTACTCCCTAAAATAAATAGATAAAATTTTTTAAAAATAAATAAAATATAACATCACATACAAATAAAATAAGATTAAAGATTCAAATGTAAAGGTGAAGCTACAAAAGTACTTGAACTTTATTTTCAAAATTTAATTTTGAAGTAGGAAAGCCTTTCTAAATATCACCCCAAAAAAAGTAGTTTTATAGAGAAAGTCCTTAAAAAGTAAGGAGCTCCTACAAATCAATAAATTGGAGATAAAAAATCCAACATAAAAATGTAGAAAATCCATGACAAAAAAATTCACAGACTATAAGATATTAGATTTCACTTATAATAAGAGAAATGAAAATAACTACACTAAATTATATTTTTTTAACCTCTCAGATTGGCACATATTAAAAGCTTGGAAACACTAAGTTGGTGAGAGTGGAGAAATTGGCACTCTCAAATATTGCTGGTAGAGTAATTGGCACAACCTCTAAAAAGGTAATTTGTCACTATTTCTCACAATTCCAAGCCATATACCCTTTGACTCAACACTTCCACTTCCAGAAACTATTCTAGAAATCATAGGTATATTCTCTTATACAACAAAATGACATTGGTTGTTACTACAGTGTTACTTGTAATTGCAAAAGACTGTAAATCATCTATATGTCAATCTATCAAGGCTTAGTTAAATTAATTACATTTATCTTTAGGAATCTATGGAGCTGTAAAAAATAATGAAGGTAGCATTTACATGTTATAAGGAGCAGGGGTCAGGAAAATATAGCCTAAAGACCAAATTCAGCCCACTGCCTATTTTAGTATAGACCACCAACTAAGGATAACTTTTCCTGTTTTTAAAGGATTGGGGAAAAAAATTTTAAAAAAGAATATTTCATTATACACGAAAATTATATGTAATTCAAAATCTACGTCCATAAATAAAACACAGCCATATCCATTCATTTACATATCATCTGTGGCTGCTTTTACTCGACAATAGCAGAATTAAGCTGTTGCAACAGAGACTCTCTGACCTACAAAACCAAATACATTTACTGTCTGGGCACCTGTCTGGCTCAGTCTGAAGGACATCTGACTCTTGATCTCAGGGTTGTGAGCTCAAGCCCCACATTAGGTGTAGAGATTATTTAAATCAATAAAATTTAAAATATATATATAATATAATATATAATTTTATAATTTTATATATATAAAACATATAATATATTAATATAATATATAATATATGTAATATATAAAATATAATATATAATAGTATATGCAATATACTATTATATTATATATATCATGGGTGTAGAGACTACTTAAAATGATACCCAATGATATTTGTATATCAAATCATCACATCATACACACTAAATATCCCAGAATTTTTTCAAATACATCTCAAATAAATTTTTTGAATAAATAATATAAAGATTATTATTGTCTAATTTACATATCAAAAAATAAACAAGGCATCACTTCATCTGTTGAATTGAAGTATTCAATATTGGTAGGCATACATTAGCTATAGCTGGTGGGGACACTATTGGAAACAAACTTTCTGGTAGCTAATTTAGTGCATATGTAAAGAACTTTTACAAGTTTAACCCATAGTTCCATTCTAGGTATTTATCCTAAAAATTAAGAAGATAAGTCAAAGATTTATATAACAAGATGTTCAAAATGTATAATTTATAATGGGTGACAGCATTGTAGATAGCCTATATATTCAAAAACAGTGAATTAGATAAATAAAATATTATAATTCATATGGTGAAACATTTTTTAAATGGTACATTTTAATGCCATGGGATTATTACATCATATAATCTTAAGTGAACAAATAGAAATAATTTTATATGTAATTTAATTTTATTTGTAATATATATGCATGGAAAAATGCCAAAAGTAAATATATCAAGATATTAACAGATGTTATCTTTTTTAAGGATCTATTTATTTGAGAGACAGAGCACAAGTGGGAGGAGGGGCAGAAGGAGAAGCAGACTTTCCACTGAGCAGGGAGCTGGATGCAGGGCTCAATCCCAGGATCCTGAGATCATGACCTGAGCTGAAGGCAGATACTTAACTGACTGAGCCTCCCAGGCGACCCTAACAGATGTTATCTTTAAATGGCAAAACTATATAATTTTTTTCCTTGTACCTTTCTGAACGTCTCAAGTGCTATAAAATGGATGAATATTACTCATTATAATTGGGGGTGGGAGCCTGGTTACTTCTTAAAAACAAGCCTGGAGGGGCCACACTTGCCTTCTTCCTTCCGTAGTAGAGCAGTTTAGTGAATTTCTCTACGATCTGTGCAGGTGTCTCCACGCTGGGGGGAACCTCCCCAGTGAGCAGGTTTGGGGTCCCTGAGCTCAGCACAGGCCAATCCTCATCGGTCAGGTTGATGAGGTTAGCCACCGGCGGCTGCCTCTTATACTTCTCCAGCTTCTTGCAGTCTTGCATCAGCAGCTCAGCGATGTCAGACCCCACCATGGACTGAAAGGCAAAGAGGGTCATCCTGAGGGAGAATCCTATTGCCCTCATGGTGGCAGCCCAGGCGCCGATGCACCTGCCTTCTCCGTGAGGAGGCCAACATGCAAACACAAGACCGTCCTTTCTTGAATTGTTGTTACTTCAAACTTCGGTTTCACTCTCATGATATGTTCTGCCTTCTGGGAGCCACAGAGATGACCAGAAATACACATACCTTTGTAGGTGTATCATGTGGTTCATACAGTAACCCCAAAACTGCACAATAACCCCAGGCCAGTGGAGAAGGACAGGGAAAAGGTTATCAATAGCAAATGGGGTTAACATCTGAGCAACTTTTTCCCTTAGGGACATCTGTTGCTTCTTTGACATTATCTTTTACGATCATGCCGTAAGCCGAATCTTCTCTATCCAGGGAAGACTTAAATTTCAATGCAGCCTGCACCTGCCCACCTGTCAGAGCCGTAATACTTTACCCCATTCTGCCGACAAAGGAGAACCAACAATTGCCACAGTAGAGCTGAATCTCTGCTCCTTTGTGTCTCTGATTTTCGGCTCTGAGCTGCTTTCTGCTGGCAAAATGTCATGATGTCCACCTTGTGTACATCCTCCCTAAGGAGAGATTTCAGGGAGCAAAGAGTGAATGGCATACTCTTTACCTGCACAGGACCACAGGCTCCTGCATTGTGAGGGTGCTAGCAGAAGCCGGGGGGTGGGGGGTGGCTGAGAGAGAAGCCTGAGTCTGTAGTTTCCTTGTAGAACAGGAAGGGACCTCAGAGAGTCTCTCATTCTCCCTCTCCCTTTTATAGATGAAGAAACTGAGGCCCAGGGATGGCATAGGGCAGCAGGCCAGAGACTTTGGAGTCAGACAACCCTGGGTTTAAATCCAGCCTGCCACTTCTCAGCTTATGTAAGGCTCTTATCCCATCTGAACCTCTGCTTTTCCCCCTAAAATAGGGATAATGAAAGAAAGAAAGACCCCACCACCATATAAAAGGAATTAGCAAATGTTATAGTGTATACTAAAGTGCTCGATAAATGGGTAATATTGTTTGCTCCAAGTCATGCAATAAATTAGGTCAGCCCCCTAGTGTCCACACCCCCAGCTTGGTGCTCTACCCCACATCCGAATGCCTGCATAAGAGATTCAATGCTCTTACTTGAAGAAACTGTCATAATACTATGGGTTTTTCTTGGAGGGGAAAGTTTCAGGATAAGAATAAGTTTATAGAGTAGCGATGATATACATACAGCTTTCTTACACTTAAAGCAGATGGAGAGGTGTTACATAAAGAGAGCCCTAAGGCTGAGGGAGGACTAACTGATCTGTCCACCATGGGACCTCTACTTAGTAGGATGCTCCGGCCAAGGACCGGGTCCTCTGACTCCCACCAGGACTCTCTCCAGGGTAACATGTCCTGAATATCCATCAGAAATGGGACTAGGACATTTCTATGACTTAGAATATTGAATCACTCAACTTGTATGTATGTATGTATGCATGTATGTATATACACACATATATATAACAAATATGTATTGATGTTTATTATAATAATGTCATTTATTGTTCTCTTCCATTGTTACCAATTAAATAATACTGTTTGCTAAAAAGAAAAAGAAATGGGACTAGGAAATTAAAAGCGGAATCCCTGGGTGGCGCAGCGGTTTGGCGCCTGCCTTTGGCCCAGGGCGCGATCCTGGAGACCCGGGATTGAATCCCACGTCCGGCTCCCGGTGCATGGAGCCTGCTTCTCCCTCTGCCTGGGTCTCTGCCTCTCTCTCTCTCTCTCTCTCTCTCTCTGTGACTATCATAAATAAATAAAAATTAAAAAAAAAAAAAAATTAAAAGCAATACTAGCTCAATCCTGCAGAGGGCAGACTTGCACACCATCCAGGAACACACACCGCGCTATTTCTCCAGAAAATGGCAAGAATCATTTTCCCACTCTGATCCGCTTGTCTATAATTTTCCAGGCTGTGCACCACCTTTCTACCAGTATCTATTCAGTACTCAGAATACAAAAACCTCCTACTCTGTAGCTCCTGCAAAATAGAACTGTCTTCAGATTTTTAATCTTAATTTTTCTTTCTGCCCCTCGACTCTCCATTTGCTTGTCAAAAGAGATCAGGCCACATTTGTCTCTATCTTGTTGCACAGAGTGTTCTACTCCACAGGGGATAGATATTTTCTTTCAAGGAAGCCAAGAGCAAATCCCCAAAATGCTGATCTGGGCAGGCAGATTTTGTAGATTCAAAAGCCCTCACTTGGCAGGTCTTAAGATAATTTACCTGATCAGGGGTCCTGAGAAAGTTCTCAGCTCCTCTTGCTCCTCAGAATAATTAAGAATAATCTGGAATGAAAAAATCAGATTTGGCGTTCGAGACCACGTCCACCCAATGCCCCTGTCAGTGAAGTCCAATATCAGAACCCGTGGCTGTGGTCCTGGGATGTGGCTCCGTGCTTTGTGGAGAACACAGGAGGTTTAAAGTGGGTTCTCTGGTTGCTGAAAGTGAGCCAATAGCATCTCAGAAGAAACTTAAATCTAGTATCACTTCTTTGAGAGAAGACTCCTACCCTTTCCTTCACAATACATGCCCCAATCCACGGAGTGCATGGCCCAGTTCCCCACAAGAGCATCCCATTCCCGGAGATGCCCAGGCTCAGGCAAAGCGAAACAAAGCCAAGTGCCAGCTTTCTGCAACACAGAATCTTGTTTACCTCCATGCTGTGCAGTTCAACTAGGGCCGTCTGTCCATCTCTGGGGGAGCTGGGACTCACATACACCAGCTGACCTCCTGGCCCAAAACTCACAGGCACATGAGGGATGTAGAATTTCATGGGCTCCTTAGGACCTGCTGCCGAGACATTCTCTGACCAATAGACACAGGGGGACCTGTTAGCATTACTGCTACTACTTATCTTTAGAAGTACACCACAGACATGTTTCTACCCAAATTCCACCTGGGCAAGATAAGACTCTGGGTGGGTGGGGTAATTAAAAGAAGCCTACGCTCCAAGTCAGAGTTAAGCCTCTCAGAATATGTTAAAATACAAGGTAAGGATTCAATGGTTTGGTCCAAATGGTAAGGCACCAGGCCCAGACTCCCCCATGATGGCAAGAGACCGGGGATTCTGGCTCTCATAACCCCAGTACTCATGACATGTGTCCTACATCCAAACAAAACAACCTTGCTTTGTGGCCTGCCTTTGCTTTATCAAACTGACTCTGGTCTTCACTTTCTTCACCTGTTACATTAAAGTATTTCTGGATGTCTCCTCTCCCAGCCTGACCCTGATGGCTAGAAGCAGTGTTCCCTTCTAAGAATTGCCTATGATGCAATCTCTAGTACAAGAGAAAAGGTAAAAATAGAGCCAAAACGGCCTCTCTGCCCAGGAGACTTGCATAAGTAAATGAGGCAGGCAATGATCCACTCTTGGAAGTACAGAGGAAGGGTGACTTTCCAAGAGGTTGCCAACTAGCCCTCTTCTCACCAGACTTAACCAGTTGCTCAGATCACTTCAGTACCTACCAGCCTGAACTGGACTCCAAGCTGCTGGTGCCATGGGGTTGTACAGCTCAGAGGCATCTCCTATATACTGACTGAGCTCGTAGGCGCTGGAGGTGAGGCCAGACTCATGCTGCTGGAGAAGGTTGGACTCGTCGGCCAGTGGTGGCTGGAAGTTAAAGATAATGAAAACACACGGGAAGAATCAGAAGCACTTTCAGACAGATGGACCTCCCATGTGTTCCTTCAAAGCAACAAAATCAAAACTTTCAAATAAATACATCTAATGTGGATGTGTTGCAGGGAACAGAAGTGCGCATTTGATCAATGAATGATGGCCTAGTGAAAAGGGTGTAGGGGATCCCTGGGTGGCTCAGTGGTTTAGCGCCTGCCTATGGCCCAGGGTGTGATCCTGGAGACCCAGAATTCAGTCCCACGTCGGGCTCCCTGCATGGAGCCTGCTTCTGCTTCTCCCTCTGCCTGTGTCTCTGCCTCTCTCTCTCTCTCTCTCTCTCTCTCTGTGTGTCTCTCATGAATAAATAAATAAAATCATTTAAAAAAAAAAAGAAGAAGAAAGAAAAGGGTATAGCACAGAGGTCAGGGGACCTGAATTCAAATCCCAGCTTTGTTGGGATACCCAGCTGGCTCAGTGAGTAGAGCATGTGACTCTTGATCTTGGGGTTATGAGTTCAAGCATCACTCTGGGTGTAGGGATGACTTAAAAATAAAATAAATCTTCAAATCCCAGCTCTGTCAATACCTGCTGTGACTTTGGAAAAATGATTTAAGCTGTCTGAGCTCAGGACTCCCATCTGTAATATAATCATATTCGTCGGGACTCCTGGATGGCTGAGCGGTTAAGCTCTACTTTCAACTCAGGGCGTGATCTTGGAGTTCAGGGATCAAGTTCCACATCAGGCTCCCTGAGAGGAGTCTGCTTCTCCCTCTCCCTCTGCCTATGTTTCTCTCTCTCTTTGTGTCTGTCATGAATAAATAAATAAAATCTTTGAAAAAATAATCATATTTGTCCTATAGATTTCAAGTACTTACTCATGTATTCATTCACCATTATTTAATGAGCACCTACTATGCTCCAGGCACTGTGCTTTCCCTGGGGACACAGGTGTACAAGAAATTCATGGAACTTATATCCCAGGAGGATGAAACAATAGATGCAAAGCTGTAAAGGGCTGTTCTCATGTCTGGCTGCTGTTCCTATGGGCATATGTTATATAGCATGTGCCCTGCCCTGTTAAGTGTTAGGTATATAGAAGAAAATGTTCTCAAAAAGCAGACAGATCTCATCATGGAAACAAAATTAATATAAGACTGTCAAAAATCAAGAGCTTGTCTCAGCAGTATTTTTACCACTTTTCCATAAACCTGAAATTATTCTCAAATTAAAAATTTATTTTAAAAAATTTAAGAACTCCATTTTGTGGCCTGGCTGGTATACCCAGTAGGATTTCAGAGGAGAGAGTTGGAAGAGTCGAGAAAGGTTTCAACTCTGCTTTTCAGACCTGAATTGAAAGATTCCAGCAATTCCTCACTCCCTGAATAAACTAAATTGTCAGTCCCCTGGAGTACTGGTGACAGCCTCTCCTTTTGCTCAGCACCTCGGAGTGACTTGGGTGACACTTCCTGGTCCAGCCAATTTGACAAAAATGCAAAAGGGACAGACCGGGGCCCCAGACCCGTAGATTGAAACAGGAAGGCAGGAAAAGGAGGAGGCTCTGCAGAAAGGGGCAGATGGAACCCCTCAGACTGCTGGTCACCGGACACCCCCCTCCCAAGGGCCCCCTGCCTTGCCACAGCTTCGGTGTCAGTTGTGATGTACTGTCACAGCCCACCAGCCCCCATGTCACTTCAGATTACCTCATTCTTCTGGGTTCCAGTTAGCAGACTCTCCAGAATCATGTCCCCAGGCCTCTCCTGTCCAGTGTTAGAAGCAGGGCTGTCTTTATAAGGGTTCTGACTCTTGGATCTGAAGCAAAATGACAGGAGCAGGTAAGGGGGGTCCTGGGCGAGCCAGCAAAACTGAGCTGCTCTCTCCTGGAGGCTGTTCAGCTGTGAAGCATGGGCAGTGTAGGGTTGGCCTGTGTGCCACAGGGAAAAGCATTATCCTCCCTTTTCTCCCCCAATCTATTGATTCCAGAAAAACAGGAGCTCCTGGGTCCCCTAGCACAGCCACTAGAAGTAACTCCAAAGCCCGCAGAGAAGGGTTGGTCCCTGCAGCCTTACAGCCTGAACTGACTTGACATCAGAGCAGTTGGGTTGGCCAGTTGGTTGTACAAGGTAAAAGCACCAGGCCTAAGGGCACCAGGACAGATGTTTGTGCAAAAGACTCTTTTCTTCTCTCCTTATCCCAGGGGATGAGGGGGGAGGAGAGACTCCCCAGCCTCAGCCAGGACCCAACTGAACACTTCTGCAAGACCACATTTGCTCTGAGGCCAACCTAGAATTAAGGCCTTCCTGTAGGGTGGACTTTATGCAACTTCAACAGGAACTCAGGTGATCCCAAGTCTGGGAGTCTCCTGTCAATGTTAAGACTCCACTTAAAGCTGGCTTGGGCCACTCTGGGCTACTCCACAACCAGCAGACAGCATTCTAGAGATAGAGATAAGCACTGGGATGCCATAAGACTTGCCCAACTTAGTCTGAGTTTGGCCGAGCCATGTTGAGCTGGCCTTTCCTTTCACACTTACGGACTATTCTGGTTTTCGTGCTGATGCTCACTGAGGTATTTTTGATCTCGGTGATCTTCCTGCCAGATATAAGGACTCTCTCGCCTTGGCACTGCACCCTCAGAGAAAACAAAATGAAGACAGTCACTTCCTATTCCTAAAAGTTTAGAAAGACAGCCGCCAGCTGTGAAGATGAGTTACTGGAGCACCGTAGGTATAAAAACATATTTGCCAAATTGGATAAAATGAAGAAGTGAGAGCTAATGATGGAAGTCAACAGGATGCCCCTCAGTCCTCCCTGATCCAGGTAGCATGGCTCAGAACAATTGTATAACCATTGGGATCGTGTGTGTGTGTTTTCTGTGTTGAAACAGATTTCCCTTGGCTGGCAGGTCAGAAGCACCAGTAGCATATCCCTAAAGCCCTACTATTGGTAAAGGGTATAAATTCCTGTGAGTGCATATCTGCCACTGTCACGGTCGATGATGGTCAGACTCATCACACCCAATCACAACTTCATTGTCAAGAATTGCCTTCACTGTTCCTTGGACAGAGACTATAATCTTGGCTATAAGGAGGAGTGGAAGAAAAAACTGTGATTGAAGTGCAAACTGTCCATAATACTGAAAACGTAATGGTAGATACAGCACTATCACTGACACGTACGAAGAAAAATGATTCCTTTCTATCTCTTCTCCTCAAGACATCTAGCAGTAGTATCTTTGCTGTGGCCTCACATGGCCAAGAAAGAAGCAAGTGAGGGGCTCTATGTCAGCCAAGCATGACCGCCAGGGTGAGGCCCTGAGCACCATCCCAAAAGCTCTTCGGAGATTATTCCGTACCTCTTTCTTCCTGTAGCTGCTGCGGGTGTCTATGGTAGTAATAATGTCCATAAGCATGTTCTTCCCTTAGGGTTGAAGAATGATAGCTTTGATATGGATCCTCAATGCCCGCCCTAAAATGCCAAAAAGAAAGCCAGCCAGTCAAGGATGGGTGTGGTAAGGTGAGAAACCAGTGGAGGACTTGACACCTTCATAAGAGACAACTGTCACCTCCGTCTAGAACCCGCTTTAAAACTACAGTTTCATTCTAGATCCTATAAACAGAAGATCCAGAATCAGAGCACCGGTAGGGCCATTGTTTCAGTATATGTGCTGCCGAAGCGAGCACAGGGCCTTTGTTTCAGAACAAGCCTGGGCTGTTGATAGCAACACATAACCAGTGTCTCATTCTCCTTCCCTGTGATTCCCCTATTCCTCCAATACATCCAACAATACATAATGTTACCTTAGAAAACCCTGCCCTGATTTTTTTAAAAAGATTTTTTTATATGTTTATTTGTTTGAGAAAGCAAGAGAGAGAGTAGAGGGAAGAGAAGAAGGAGAGGGACAAGCAGACTCTGAGCTGAATGTGGAGCCCAATGCTGGGCTTGATCTCACCACCCTGAGACCATGACCTGAGATAAAATCATTTGTTCAACCAAATGAGCCACCCTGTGCCCCTACCCTAATATTATCCTAGAATACCCTCTCCTGAAATGATGTGTAGGTACCAAATATGCCATTGTAATTCCCATGCATATTATGTACAGATGGAAGTGAGATAAAGAAGTCATGTTGGACTCTCTTGAATCTGATTGCCTTTATTGCCTCTGTCCTTAACATACCTTCCTTCGAGAATTCAACAATACAAAAAGATTGGGGAGAGGAATGTCATATTAGTCTCTTTATCAATTAGTAATTCCTTAGCATCTCATAGGAACCGATGCTTTACAATAACTGTCATAATTTCAACCCTAAATCTGTAGGCAGGCAAATTATCACCCCACCTGGAAAAGCTGAAGTGGAACGTAGATGACTTCCAATATTTCATAAAATATTAAATCTTCTGCTAACAATTAGAATTCAGGAACAGGAATTCCAGATTCCCCTAGAATTACCTCAGAGACCTCTTTGTTCTGTACTTAGAGACTGCAACGTTCTATCTGCTTTCTCTGTGGTTGATTTCATTTTTTAAAATGTTCCCATGTATTCATCCAACACATTTTTTTCTGTGTGTCTATTACACCCTAAGCACTGTTGCACACCCTAAGCACTGTTGCACCACCACCAACTGGTAGTGTCTATGCTCACAACACTCAGAATTTTTTAGAGGAGGGCAGCCCTGGTGGTGCAGTGGTTTAGTGCTGCCTACAGCCTGGGGTGTGATCCTGGGGACCCGGGATCGAGTCCCATGTCAGGCTCCCTGCATGGAGCCTGCTTCTCCCTCTGCCTGTGTCTCTGCCTCTGTGTGTGTGTGTCTCTCATGAATAAATAAATAAAATCTTTTAAAAAAAAAAAGACCTTTTTAGAGGAATTCCCAGGACAAACCTTTCCGTAATCTATAAATATTACCTTTTTGCCATCCCAGAGTAAGAAGGGCTCATCTACTGCCTTGAATCCACCATTCTTTCTGCCCGCTGCCCTGGCCCCAAAACCCAGTCATGCTGTCATAGCCTCTTTAAGAAGCCCCACAAGGGGACAGAGAGGAGGGAAATACTATTGTTGGTCACCTCAATCCAATTTGGGAGAGGAAAGGGTTTATAACTAAGTCGATGTACTAGGGTAGAGAAGGAACTAGAAGAAAAAGAGCAGGAATAAAAGGAAAAGGAAGAAGGAAAGGAACAAGCTACAGAAGCACTTAAGTGAGGTGAGTTGGGTGAATTCCAGCTTCTAGAACCATACCTTGAATACAACTGGCTGGGATAACCACTTTTGTAATAGTCAGCCCCGGACACAGGCTGATGCCTTTCCCCAGGCCTGGACGCATAACGGGGCTGCTGGCGGTCTGTCCTGGGGTCCTGCTGTGGCAGGGGGCTCCTGTGGGGATCTTGCCACTGGTGATACCTCTCTCCATTGTGCCAAGAGTGAGGAACGGGCCAATGAATTCCGTCTCTCCGAAGTCCACGGTCTGGGTCCTTTGCTGGAGCCGTGGCCCTCCCCTGTGGCTGAGGTGGCCACTGGGGAGCCCAGAATTCCATCCCTGACCCTCAGAATTTCTCTCGTGTTTTTAGTGAGTTGTGTAGCTATTTTATCTTCCTGCAGACAAAAAAAAAAGAAAAAAAATCACCATTTTAGGCCTATCTCCAAACATGATGATTGATTAGTTCTTGTGAAAAAAAAAGTACCTACGGTCCTCAAAATCTTTTATCTAAAACAACACACAGGCACTGTTAATAGAGCTATCTGGGGGAAAATGTCAAGCAGACACATGAAGTAAATAACAGGCTAGACAATTATATTGATGTTGCTCTAAAAATTAAAAAGTATATTTGAAGCAACAATAGATGTGAGAGGCAGGGGAGACACAGAACAATCAGATATAAAGCTCCAAAACACTATCGAAGAATTGCAATTAAATACGTGTTCGTTCATTTATCCCACCAGCAATTATTCACTCAACAATTACTGTGGAGGCGCTCTGCTGTCAGAGAAATAGGTGAGCTTAGAGCTATGCCAGAGTTTAAATCCTAACTCTGTCACTTATTAGCTAGTTAATTTTTTCAAGCCTAAATTTCCCTGAGAAACAGAACAGGGATGATAAGGACAAGTTTGCAGGATTACAGTCAGAGTCAGTGATAACTTGCAAAAAAAAAAAAAGTGCCCAATACACTGCCTAGTATATAGTAATTGCTCAATTTAATGGCAGTTAGTATTATCAGAGACAAGATCAGGGCAGTATGAATGGATGAAGACATTTCCTAAACAAAAAGAAGTTTAAATTGACCTTGAGAGACATCTTTTCTGAATCCTTAAATTATCCTCTTAGAAGAATGAGGCCCTATTATATGGCTATGCCTGCCCATCTTCCAAGGGGGTCAAGTTTGGGATTGTTCTCATGACAAACTAGACAGCCATGCCTCAGTAATCTTCCTGGCTAGAAATTTTAAAATCTGGAAGTCTCTCCCAGTGTCAAATTTATTTTCCCCTCTTATTCTTCAACATGAGAAATGCCTCTGAAGACATGATGCCCTCCAAGTTCCTCTGCCCTGTATCACAGAGGAGCACCTGCATCCAGCTGCCTCCAAAGAGAAAGCACACGTCAGACCTTACTGGTGACTTTGGGATTCTCTAATGTCAGGAGAAATATATTAGCTCAGTCAGACCCCATGTTTTTTCTCCTTTGGGAACTGTTTTAGGTTGAAAGATTTTGATAAAATACAGTTAACTTGCTCCCACTCCAGAAACTCCCAGCCTAATATAAAAACAAAAAACAAAATTATATCAGAACAAAAGGTCAAAGGGTATATGTTGAAATCAAGATACCACTCTGCTTGAATGCCATGGATCCAGGGTCCACAGCTATGAGCCAAGAGCTGTAAGCAGAACATACAAGAAGAGCAAGGCGCAGAAGTACCTTCCACCTCAAGATCAATTACAGCCCCAAAAAATTCGTACCTTCCTTCCTGTGTCAGCCCCCTCCCTTGAAAACAGTCAGGTACAATGAAAGCCTTTTCCAGCAAATCCCAGCAAAAGCCAAATGCTCCAACACAGTGAAGGGTGACATCGGTCTTTCCTGAAGGTCCACAAAACTCCTACCTTTCAGATGCAAGAAAGTTCAACAAGAAGAAAGCCTCTTTTGCCTTGTCCCCAGATGTTTTCACTAGACAGCCCTCCTTCAACCACAAAGACACAAT
This sequence comes from Canis aureus, assembly GCF_053574225.1. Lineage (NCBI taxonomy): Eukaryota > Metazoa > Chordata > Mammalia > Carnivora > Canidae > Canis > Canis aureus. The sequence goes on from NC_135616.1 coordinate 59,400,087, forward strand.
ACCCTATCTCTCCACTGAAATCACATTATTCTGTCGCTCACATATCAACTCCCATAGGTTAGACCTCAGGTTATAATTAAGGACACCAAATGTAAAGCACCCAAGATTCTCAAAGGGGAGGCATCACATCTACAGCAACAAGCCACACTTTCGCATTCATTTAAGTGACCCTCCCCAGCCCAGCAAGGGTGAAATTGCCTTTCCTAATGTGACAGTACAGCACAGCCAAGAGAAAGAAAGCAAGGGAGATAGCGTCCCCCCACACCTGCTCGGTGGCTTCCCACCTTCTTTCAGCACAGCTTCCTTCCGAGACTGTCTCTCTCCTCTTTAGAGAATGTCAAAGTCCATGTGCCACATCTACCAAGACCTACCCGGCCTTCAGACCTACAGCCAGTTAGTTACCTGTTCAACTGCCCAGCCTCCATGGAGCTGATTCACTAGGGCAAAGTCCAGCCCAACTACCTCCGTCTGGGACAGGCCTGACTTAGCGAATTTGCTCAGAACCTGCTGGAGGCTTGTGCTTCTATTTGCCTGGTCACTGACTGAGCCCGGTTTGCTTGTATCCAAATCCCAGAGCAAACAAGGAAAAAGACAGCAAGAGGAGGAAATCCAGAAAGCCTGAGGCGGCCTGGCCTCTGGGGTGTTGACTCAGGGCTCTGTCACTGCTGGCTCTAATGCTCACCCTCTAAAGGAGGAATAAGAGGGGTGCCTAGGTGGCTCAGTCAGTTAAATGTCTGCCTTCGGCTCAGGTCATAATCTCAACAGTCCTGGGATCGAGCCCCACATCAGGCTTCCCGCTCCTTTGGGAGTCTGCTTCTCCCTGTCCCTCTCTCTTCCCCTCCCCCACACGATCTCTCTCTCTCTCTCTCTCTCTCTCTCTCTCAAATAAATAAAATATTTTTAAAAAAATAAAAGAAGGGGCAGCCCTGGTGGCGCAGCAGTTTAGCGCTGCCTGCAGTCCGGGGTTTGATCCTGAGGACCCTGGATCAAGTCCCACGTCGGGCTCCCTGCAAGGAGCCTGCTTCTCCCTCTGCCTGTGCCTCTGCCTCTCTCTCTCTCTCTATGTCTCTATGAATAAATAAATAAAATCTTTAAAATAAATAAAAGAGGAAGACTAATACTTAGCTTCTTTTTTTTTATAAATTTTTATTTATTTATGATAGTCACACAGAGAGAGGCAGAGACACAGGCAGAGTGAGAAGCAGGCTCCCTGCACCGGGAGCCCGACGTGGAATTCGATCCCGGGTCTCCAGGATCACACCCTGGGCCAAAGGCAGGCGCCAAACCACTGCGCCACCCAGGGACCTTAGCTTCTGAGAGTTACTATGAGGATTAGATGTTGGTAAAGTGGCACATGATCTAGAAATATATATGCTCTATAAATAAGTATGATCCTTCCCTTTCAAAAAAGATGAGCTAATTCCACTGGTGGAGGCAGGCAAGCACTCACTGGTGGGTAGTAAACACCTGGTTTGTCTGGTTTGGGGTTTTCTCATTCATATTTTTCTTTGCTGGGGTTCTAGTTGTGGATCAATTGTAGCAACAGACGGAAGGCAAATTTAATGGCCAATATTGAACTGAAGGCACTGAGAAGTTTTCTATTACAAAAAGAAAATCATTGTTCACATTTAAGAAATACATTTCTTTAGGCAAACATAGAGAAGCTTATGTCCACTTTTGAATTACTATTTTAAAATTCAGCAAATCATCATGTTATATACCTTAAGTTTATATAACGTTATATTTCAACTATACCTCAATAAAGTTCTGGAGTTGGGGGGATAAAATTCAGAGTTTGCTCTAAAAGGGCGCAAATCACTTATTTCTTTCAACAAACATTAATGAGGGCCTCTTAAGTGTCAGGGCTTGAGACATATAACTATGAAAGACACAGTCCTTGACTTCAAAGAGCGGAGCAAATTAACCTCTCATGTTGTTACTACTTGTTCCAGAGAAGACTGCATTAGGTGGGTCTAATGGTCAGAGAAGGTAATGTACCTAAACTATAAGATTTTGTCTCAGACCCTCTACAGACTCCTGGGGCCTGACAGCTGGGTGTAGAATTCTCTGACCGAGGTAATGGTTTCTTCCCCCTGTGGTAAGCCATTGGCTGCACTGCTATTTTTAATCCTCCTGAGAAGAGGCAGTAGAAGGAGACACACATTACAGCAGGAATCAGAAGAGGGTTGATTATGACAGACCCAGTGGATCACAATAACATTCATGAAAACCTGACGTAACTCTTGTGGCTTATGACATGATGCCAGTCTTGCCTAAACACCAGCTAGCTACATTACTGGAATGTTAACTCTGGAAGGGACCTTGAGGTTATTTTAGTGACTTCACTTAACTAATGATAAAACTAATATCCCAAGGAATGAACTGATTTACCTAAGACCACAGGACTAACTGGAAGCTCCGTCAGGACTACAGTGGTATGCTGGAGTTACCTTGCACCGAGCTCTCGAGAGCTGGTTCTTAGGCATTCAGGAACTGTGTGCCAGTAGTTAAACCATCAGTAATCTGGAATCCACCATGGTGGGAGGATTTACACAGAGACTCTCAAATGCTACAAAGCAAGGAGATGGTGGTTGATTTCAAAGGGCCATGTTAGCAGCATAGTGAGGACAACCCCAAAGTCCTCCTTCCTGATTCAGTGTGCTTTCAACTACAGAATTACCATTCTGTTCCTAGCTTTCATTGCACATTTCTGGTTTAAACATCTAGCCCAGTTATTCCAAATGCTCCTTTTGTGACATCCCCAAGCATGTCTAATTATCTCAAGAGTTATTATGAAACTCTTCAAATGCTCACCAACCAAAATTAATTTTAATTAGCTTTAATTATTTTCTATCAACATATGGCATACAACAGTTATATGGGTCATGGAATGAAATAGATCGTGGTGGGATCTCACTGGTGCAAAGGTTTGGGATTTATCGATCTCTGCCTTTCCCGGCCCCACATACCTAAAGTTACTAAATCTTTCAACCTAGCAGCTCAATTCCTCCTGGTTTCTAGCCAAATCTGTCCAACTTGACAGAATACATTAGCAACTCATCCCCACCAGGAAGTGGGATAAAATTAGTCCTGTCACCCCAAGTCCTGGTGGCAATACCCTTGCATGATCCCATAGGCTTTCTCATGCTGGAACGGCTACAGTCTTCACATTACCCCCTTCCCCAGGTGTCCTGTCCTCGTGCCTGATTCCTGCTCTTCCTTCCAACTATCCACTGGAATTGGAGCCTGGGCTACTTGCTAATTTATGTGAATTTCCTTTCCTAATCTCTGTTCCCCGTCCAAATGCCAGGCCACTGATAGAAGTCCTGCTTCACATGGGTATAAGTACCCTGGTTTGACATCTGTCTAATGTAAGTATCATCAGTGCTAATAACGTAGTTAATTTCTCCCCACCGGACTAATGCTGAAGGATGCTGAAGGATGAACAACCACCTAGATCCAGGTCAGATTTGCCATGAAGCTGTGAGCACTATGATTTAGTGACTGCTTACTCTTGCAAGGGACAGCCCAGTGGCTAAGACATACCCCAGGCTTGACCCCATCCTTTACTAAAAGTAAAAATTTAGAAAACAGACTGAGAGGCCCTATGTCAATATGTTAATAGTAATTATTTGTCAGGATCACAGGATTATGGATATTTTATTTCTCTCCTCTTCCTTGTCCATATTTCCTAACATTCCTACCATTAACATGTTATTTTTAAAGAAAAAAATCAACTAACATTATTTTTAACCAATACTCTATCCAAATGTGTCATTGTCATGTCAGCAAAAATTATGTACCCATATATGCAACAATTATGCTAAAATGGGATAGTAACTCTCTAAAGTGTCCAAGATTGGTTAACCATGCTCAGTCTACTCTTCTGGAAAGAAGATTACAGAAGTCATTCATTCACTAAACAAATGTTTATTAAACATTCACTACAGGGGCACCTTGGGTGGCTTAGTCTGTTAAACATCTGCCTTCAGCTCAGGTCATAATCCTGGGGTCCTGAGATCCCCCAAATTAGGCTCCCTGCTCAGTGGGGAGCCTGCTTCTTCCTCTCTCTCTCTCTGCCTGCTGCTCAGCCTGCTTGTGCTCTCTCTCTGTCAAGTAAATAAATAAAATCTTCAAAAAATAAATAAACATCTACTATATGCTCAGTTTTGTCACATGCATGGGAGATAAAGATAAATAACATATAATCATGCTGTATAGAATCTTTCATTCCAGTGGAGCAGTAGACATTCAAACATGGAGGAGAGGGGAGAAATAAAATATACATACAGAGACTCTGTGTGTGTGTGTGTGTGTGTGTGTATCATATGTACACATATATGTATTTATGTTTATAAAATAGAATCGATATGAAATGATACTCTGTTAAATGTAGAAAATGAAGAAAGAGAAGTGGAGGACATTCCAAGCTTCCAGGCTGTAGAGAGGGGACCACTCTGCCTTTTTTGAGGAAATAATGATCTTGGAAGAGGAGCCAGTTTGGTGGGGAGACAATGCCTTCTGTGTTTGACTTGCTAACTAAGGGGCCTGTCGGCAAAGGTAAGAAGGTCAGGAAGTAGTAGACATTGAGAGTCTAGAGCTCAAGACAGGGGTCTGAGGAGGGAGGCAGGGTGATTGAAGCCACAGGCATGGGTAGTATTGCCTTAAAAATGCTGGGAATTAGAAGACAGGTCCTTGGAAGGAGCTCTGAGGCATTCCAACATCTTAGAGCTGGATACAGAAGAGGAGGCCATGAAGGAGAATAAGGAGGCGCTGGAAAGGTGGGCGGAGAGCTAGGGCTGGATGGTGTCCTAGGAGCCAGGTGAGGTGATGGCTTCAAACACAGGAGAGTTGTCAACAAGGCCAAACTTCAGGGAAATGTTGAGAAAGGCAACAAGTGGAAATGTGCTCCACATTAGTGAATTTAACAACCATGAAATTTGGTGATCATAACACGAACAGTTTCAATAGAACTATGGCCAAGGGAGTGAGGATTTTGACACAGAAGTCACTTATGCAGAGAATGGAAAGGAAAAGGAGACTGCCGGGAGAATCCCTCCAGGTAGAAGCCCAGATGTGAAGAACAGGGGCAATCGCTGGGGCTGCCACAGGGCCCTCGGCTTGGAAGAACCGGGTCAGTGCAGACAAGACAAAAGAGAGTTACATGCTGATTCCCGTGGAGATACAGAAAAGAAGCACAGTTCCTGAAGGCACAGATCCCCAAAGAGCCTGGTTAAATGGGATCTGGAGTAGAGGAGCACAAAGTGAACCTAGCTAAGAGGAGGAACCCCTCTTCCTTGAGAAAGGGGTAGGGAGGGGGAGATGGGCACAGATGGGGACACACTTATGCATAAAGGCACCAGCTATGGAGAATCCTCTATTGAACAGACTGCCACATTCCACTGGCTAGAGAGCAGGGAGCATTTGGTAAGAGTCTTGACTCCTATGTGGAAGGTAGGAGTGGGCTTTCACAGGCATGGGTGCTCAGAGGAAAAAGTGGGCTGGAAATGCAGCTGTTCCTGGACACCTAGATGAGCTTGAATCTCCACAGGTGCCCTAACCAGCTGTACTTTCTTCCATGGGGCATTTGCAGTGCCCAGCACCGTGCCTGACACATGACACAGGCTCGGTAAAGATTTTTCTTACAGATGAGTGGATACCTTAAGTTGACAGCATTCAATTCTAACCAGTAGTTTTCACATCCTGTGCATAGAACCAAGCACTGAAGTGGAGTTTCTAGAGAAAGGAAAAGAGAATGTTGGAGCAGTAAGTTCAAGGGACTGGCCAGAGAGTGGTTAAAGGGCATGTGGGATATAGATGAGACAGAAACAGGTGCAAATTATCTGCACACCTTGTTAAGCTGAGGTCTCTGCGTATACTTAAGAGACACGCTCCAATGGGATGATGGGGGAAAAACGAATATTAAATCATAATTAAAAAGAAAAAAAACACCTCCTAGTCACAGTGGGAATGAACGGATGACGCCCACACCTGCATTTCCAACCATATCTGAGACTCTGAGACATTGAGCCTCTTTTCATCAGCAAGAATCTCCTGTCTCAGAACCTGAGAGACTCCTAACTCTGGGAAACGAACAAGGGGTGGTGGAAGGGGAGGTGGGCGGGGGGTGGGGGTGAATGGATGATGGGCACTGAGAGGGGCACTTGACGGGATGAGCACTGGGTGTTATGCTATATGTTGGCAAATTGAACTCCAATAAAAAAATAATAATAAATAAAGAATCTTCTGTCTTTGTTTCTGAGAATAAGTCAGGGGGTGAAGGTTTAGTGCAGAGCAGCCTCTGGACTCCAGCAAAGCCACCACTTAGAGTCAGCCTTGGAGATATGGGGCTCGTGGCCTCGGCCAGTCGCTGGCTGCCAAGGCTGTGACCCCTTCCTTCAGGTAAGCCGGGCATCGGGCAAGATGCGGAGCAGCGTGTGCCAGTCAGAAGTACCAGTTATCAGGAAGTTCGTGTGCCAGGAAAACATGGTCTGAGGCCCAGAGACAATTAGACTGGCACAGACACCATAAGCCACCCTGCCAATCCGGGGACTGTTGCTCTCACCACAGCCTTAGACGTGAAGGTTAGGGCACAAAGCAGATTTCCTACAGGGCCAAAGAACACTGTGTATGAACACTTTGAAATGCCACCTACCTGGCTGCCTGCAAACCTGCCCGTCCTGCATCCGCCTCTGCTGCCAAGAGCTAAGAAGTACATCACTCAAGAAAAAAAAAAGACTCCATTCTTCCTTATCAGCCCTGGGCTGGCAGAGGTGACCCACCTTCCCCTCACCTTACCCCCCTGCATTTTATCAATGCCCCCAAACCAGGATGAATGGGTGGCAGATGGATGCTGCTGTGACTTCTGACCTCACATCAAGTGCCAACAGGCAGATGTGACTCACGCGCCACTAAACAAAACAAAGGGCTGTAATATCCTCAGAGCATCCTCTGAGCCAGCAAAGCTAATAGGACATAAATTCCCTAGAGGAGCAGGACAACTTATATGACCCCAAAATAAGCCTACCTGGGAGTGAATCTCAGCTCCAGCTTCACTATCTGCTGGCTGCATGAACTCGGCAAGTTCTATGTTCTATTCTATGTCTCCTTTTCATCATCTGTAAGATGGAGATGATAATAGAAGTGACCTCACAGAGTTAATATAAGGGTATATAATTAGATAAGTACTTCCAAAGTGTTTGGCATATAGTAAATGCTCAATAAATGTTAACTGTTTCCCTGGAAACGCTAATACAGTGCCTAAGAACAGTTCTGCGCAACTCATCAGTAAGGGATTAACTGAGTATCCATTACTGCTGGGAAATCCACAGGTTCTTCATCCAGTGCTCCCCACTGAGCCAGGAGATCAAGGGAAAATAGAGAAATTATGTCAAATGCCACATAGGACAAAAAGAATGGATTGAGGTGAGATCATCAGAATTAGAAACTTTGATAAAGTACAGCCCTGTGCTTGTCACACCAAAGTACTTGCAGCCCCAGGGACAATGGAGGATGCCACAGGATAAGCACCAGCTTTTTTGTATATGCAATCTTAAAATGTATTTTAATTTTAGACACTAATATTGTATGATTGAATATTAAGGACTAAAATTCAAATTTGTATTAATTTTTACTATGAAGCATGAGACTTCAAAGAAATTTCATACTTGCAATGGGACAAATAGACACACACACACTCACATAGTCACACGCATGTACCCTGCACCCTCCAGATCACCCCTACCATTTGCTGGAAATGTTGAAGAGACTCATTCTGAACAAGAGCAGACGTTCAGACACATAACTGATGAGCTGGAAAGAAATCTCTAGAAAGCATCCATCCCTGCAAGTGAAGCAGTATCTAAGCCAAGGAGACTTAGGCCAAGTCCTCGCTTGCATTCAGCTCTTTGCATTTACAGACCTGTGCCATTCCAAACTCTCCTGCTGGCTTCAGATTCTCTATTACATAAGACTCTGTAGGGACCCAGGAGCTCAGCAACTCTCTCTCTGTTTACCTGGGGTAGGAAGTGTTGGCTGTCCAGTGAAGGTGAATCCTCAGGCTCCTCACAAAAAGACATCCCAATATTTTAGAGCCAACAAAAAACCCTGATGTATAACACACATGTGTGACTCAAACTCTCGAACTCTTTGAATAGGGGAAAGCAGTCATCATGGCATTCAGCAGCCTTCTCCTCCCCAGACTACATAGCCCCAGTCCTGTTGATACTTCCTTATAAAATTTCCTTCCCTCAATCATTTTGAGCAGCAAAGGCCCAGGGAAAAGAAAATAGGAACTGAAATTTGTATTTAGTTTTAATTATGCCATTTCCCATGCCATGTGCCTTGGCAGGTGCGGGGGAGTATATATGAATCATTTAACATCTAGAAGACCTCCTCATCTTTAAAGTGAAGTCTAGAAATTACCTCACAGGACTGTAATGTGGGTGAAATGAAATGATACACAGACAGACACCAGACACCAAAGTGCCTGTTAAATGGGGAAGTGGGTTTTTATTTTTTTTTAATATTTTTATTTATTTATTCATGAGAGACAGAGTGAGAGAGAGGCAGAGGGAGAAGCAGGCTCCATGCAGGGAGCCCGACGTGGGACTTGATCCTGGGACTCTAGGATCAGGCCTGAGCCAAAGGCAGGCACCAAACCGCTGAGCCACCCAGGCATCCTGGAAGTGGGTTTTTAAAAAACCCACTTTGCCTTTCCTCTTTTAGGTTCCTTAGATTCTGTTAAAGGTGTGACAAGCCAAACTCATGAGTATGGTACAGAACAGCAGTGAAGAGTTCAGGCTTGGCAGTCAGAATTGGATCTGAGCCCCAGTACCACCATGACTAGCCGGGAGACTTCAAGCCAGTTGCTTAACCTCTCAGGAAGAGGGTTCTTATTTGTTAAATGACTGTATAATAATGGATATCCTCACAAGGTTGTTGTAGGAGAAATGAGATAATGTACTGTTCATGGTATGTCATACGTGCTCGATTAATATTTGATGAGTAAATGCATGCATACTTAGGAAAATCACTTAGCACAGCACCTACACATAGCAAGTGTTTGACAAATGCTTATTGTTGACATTGTTGTTTAAAAGAGCATAGCAGGGGGATCCCTGGGTGGCGCAGCGGTTTGGCACCTGCCTTTGGCCCAGGGCGCGATCCTGGAGACCCGGGATCGAATCCCACATCGGGCTTCCGGTGCATGGAGCCTGCTTCTTCCTCTGCCTGTGTCTCTGCCTCTCTCTCTCTGTGACTATCATTAAAAAAAAAAAAAAAAAAAAGAAGCATAGCAGTAGACTTAGCTTCTGGGCTGTTCAGGGCATATGTTCTTACTGAGCTGAGCGTTCATCATTGCAGTTCCTATCTAGTGTTTAATCCTAGCTGCTCCTTATTATTGGCTTAGGATCTAATCTGAGGTTATTGGTTTCCATTTATTTTGCCATCTCTTTCATCATGGTTATCCATTACATTCAAGCTTGTCTTCCCCAGAGATGCCCATCCTTGGCTCATGGTCTTCACTACCCAGTGGCATCAGTAAAGAGTTTGTCCCTTTGGAGACAATAAAAAGCAAACCAGAAAGGGTAAGAGGTTTCAGCAAACTCACACAGTGTCATTATGTCATCAAGTGGAGGAAAATCAACCATAGGACTTCTGGTCAAAGCTTTGTTCAGAAAAGCACACTTGTTAGGAAGAGCCCTGTGGCACATTTAAGGCAAAAATGCAGTTATTTAAAAATCTATTCCATGAGAATACAATGGTTATAATCTTCAACGCAATCAGTCAGTGTAAATAGGGTCATTCAATCCAATATATATATGTGTGTGTATATATATATTCATAAAAAATAAGAACTCAAAGATTAATTTCTGTATTTTCTCCTTGTCCCATTTGTTAGTCAATAAAGGTGCACAACATTTTGCTGGTTCTCCTCCTCTGCCCACTGTTCTGTGGACAGAAATAGCCTATGCTTATGCAGAGCGTCAGTAAACACACACATATTTTAGTGGCACTCATATCCCTGTTCTCTCAGTTTGGAATAAGTGACTGCAGATATAGCAAAGATCCCCAGGAGTGCTGTTCTAATGCTGAATTTAGCACATCAGGGCAATTTCCATAGAAGCCACTTACGATGCCAAAAAACAAAGTTTGAACTTCAGTTTCTGGAGGACATTGAAGGGTATGTCAACATGATGGAGAAGTTTCTTTTCTAAGCAGAGATGTCTGCAGGTATCACAAGGGAGATGGCCCAAAGTTCATTATTTTCTGGGAGGATCCCATAAACAAATGTTGGAGACTCTCGGCATGCTGAGTAAATACTTAAATGCCTTTCCCAACATTGCTTCTGTGATGTTGTTTCTGTACAAGCTTCCTAAGAACATTTCCTTTCTCACTAAAGATGCAATACTTTTTATGCCCCATGACATTGACATTATGCCACCATTACCTGGTACTGGTCCAAATGTCCCTTATTGAATGAATGATGTCATTAAGTGAAACTGGGGTATATAGCGTTACCCCAGAGTAAAAAAAAAAATTATTCCCATCATTCAACAAATGATATGTTAGACAAATATTAATCCAGTATCTGTTGTAATAAATTTTTTTCCTATGTAAGCTAACTCTACATAGTTTCTCTAATAAAGCAGAAAGACTAGGGGCACCTGGGTGGCTCAGTGGGTTAAGCATCTGCCTTTGGCTCAGGTTATGATCCCAGCATCCTGGGATCAAGCCCTGTGTGGTCAGGCTCCCCGCTCAGGGGGGCTTCTGCTTCCCCCTCCCTCTGCTCTTGCACTCTTGCTCACTCTCCCTCTCTCTCTCTCTCTCAAATAAAAAATTAAATCTTTAAAAAAAAAAAAAGGCAGAAAGACTACACAGAAAGAACCCCCCAAAAAAGTCCTTACTCCTACTTAATAACCAAGAAATGAGTGAGAAACTGACTATATTAGCCTAGAAGGAAGGGAAGGAGAGCAATAGAGAATGTGTTCCCCACAGAAGGATGGATAGGATAAGGGCTTGGGGGTAAAGTAGGGCCTGTGTATTCAGCATATCATCAGTGGGGTTTATGTGCAGGGTGGTCAGAGGTTAGAATACAAAGAGAAGTTGCTGAAGACTATGCCTGTGTCCCCCCACAATTCACATGTTCACATGTTGAAATCTAATCCCCAGTGTGGTAGTATTTGGAGATAGAGCCCTTGAGGTGATTAGGTCGCAGGATGGAGCTCTCTTGAATGGGATTAGAACTCTTTTTCTTTTTTAAGATTTTATTTTTTTGATTGAAGGAGAGGGAGAGAGCACAAGCAGGAGGAGCTGCAAGCAGAGGGAAAGGGAAAAGCAGACTCTCTGCTTAGCAGAGAGCCCCACTCAAGGCTCAATCCTAGGACCCTGGGATCATGACCTGAGCTGAAGGCAGACACTTCACTGACTGAGCCACCCAGGCGCCCCGGGATTAATACTCTTATGAAAGAAGCCTCAGAGAGCTCCCTCACCCCTTTTGCCATGTGAGGACACAGACACAAGGACACAGGTTATCTATGAACCAGGAAGCAGACCTTTACCAGACACCAAATCTGCCAGCACCTTGATCTTACACTTCCCAGCCTCCTAAACTGAGGAATAATTTTCCATTGTTTATAATCCAGCCAGTCTATGGAATTACGTCAGAGCAGCTCGGGCAGCCTCAGACAGCTGTGATAAGAGCTGAGACTGAAGGGATGTCCCAGCTGCCTCAGCCAGCCTCACAGAGCAGACTGTTGCCCCAGCTCTCCCCAACACCTGGATTGTTTGCACACACTAGGGTGAACATTGCTGTTTCTGCCCGCCCAGCATCCTATCCCCTGGCTTCTGGTAATAAATCATCAGTTTTTCTTTGATGAGCTTCCCTGCCTTCTCTGTTTCTATAGCATGTATGGGACTGACCCCCTCCCTCGTTCTAAGAATCAACACAGAATTCATACCTGGACGGTAACAGTCTCACAGCTCCCTGGCCACAGTAATTCATTTGGCAGTTAGCATGTGCCCAGGGACATGTCCAAGAAGCATCCTCTTCGAACTGATGCTTGGATGACTGAGAAAGAAGTGTGTTTCCCATTGAGTTGACTGAGATAATAGAATACCAACCTGGAGCTGCAGGCAGCCATCTGTCCACAATTCGTTCATTCAACAACAGTTATTGAATAACAATTATGTGCCTCATGCTGTTATAGGCATTTGGGATACAGAAATAAGACATAATTCTGTTTCTTAGATTTTCACCACCAACCGGAAAGGCAAATAAAGTAAACTAACCACTTTAATAAAATGTGATAAATGTTACAAATATTAATATATAATCTGAGGACAGCCAGATAAGGCTTCCCGAGGTAGAGATGCTCACTGAACCTTGTTGGATAATCAGCACTTGACAGGGTGAACTGGGACATGGGGATGGTTCCAGAAGAGGAATTCACAAGTACAAAGGCACAGAGGGAATGTTCAGCTGGGCAAGCTCTGGTGGCCCACCATATTCAATCAGACTAGAGGGTAATTAATACCCATTCAGGAGAATGGGAGAGAGGAGTCCATATGGCCAAGCTGGGAATGAATCATGAAGATCTGGAATTTTTGCTTAATACCATGAGGAGCATTTTTTTTTTTAATCCCACAAGTTGCCATGTAAAGAATGGTCTGGGGAGTGTCAGACTGAAGGCAGTATGAGCCTTCAAAAGCAGTTGCCAACACCTTCCTTGTTAAGGTCAATGCAAGCCAAACTAAAGTGCTGGCGGAAAGGCAGATATGAGCAGGCAATAGGCATCAGATTCAAGAGAGAACAAGGAAGCAAAATAAAGGAGATTTAGAGGGTAATTGGATTTACACAGCTCTGGACTGGTCATGTCCCTGATCAAGACTGAACTGTATTTGACTAGAAGAAGCAGGTGTTGTGTGGAAAGGAAAGTTCAGGTGGCCACAGTAAGTTGAGTTGCCAGCAGGACGATGTACCAGAGATGTCTCAGGCAGTGAATTAGTCGGGAGCTCCTGAGGGAAGCCTGCAGGAACTCAAATTGGTGGTGGGTGGGATTTATTTGTTTATGCGTTGCTTCTTTCCTGAAGATTTCTATGTGCTTTGATTGAGGTGTTATCAGCACACAAGTCATAATTAAAATTATGGATGTGGATGAGATTGTCAAAGAAGAGCACAGACTTTAAAATTTTTTAAAAATAATAATAGCTTAAGGTAAAAGTCAGAGAAAGACAAGTTCATGAGGATTGAGAAGGCGTAAGTTAGAACAGCATCAAGAATGTCAAGAAAAGAAGAATTTAAGAACCAGAACAAGTAAACATAGGGGAAGAGAAGGAAAAATAAAATAAGATAAAAACAGAGAGGGAGAGGCACCTGTATGGCTCAGTGGTTGAGCATCTACCTTTGGCTCACGTCATGATACCCAGGTCCTGGGATTGAGTTCCGCATCAGGCTTCCCATACGTCTCCCTCTGCCTATGTCTCTGCCTCTCTCTGTGTCTCTCATGAATAAATAAATAAAATCATTTTTAAAAACAAAACAAAACAGAGAGGGAGGCAAACCATGAGAGACTCTTAACCATAGAGAATAAACTGAGGGTTCCTGGAGGGGAGGCAGGGGGGTGAAAGGCTAAATGGTGGATGGGCATTAAGGGCATATGTTATCATGAGCACTGGGTGTTATAGGTAAGTGATGAATCACTAAATTCTACTCCTGAAACTAATACTACAAGATATGTTAACGAACTTGAATTTAAATGAAATCTTGGAAGAAAAAAATAAAAGAAAGTCAAGAAAGGAGAGTGTGTCAAGAAAGAGGAAGAGGTAAAGAGAAAAAATATAGTAAGAGATCAAGTTATGTAAGAACTTGAAAGCATCCCCTGGATTCCATAGAGTTGGTGAAATGGGTCTCAAAAGGGATAGGACATAAGGAGAATCCATGAAGGGTTTTCATTGGCTGGTTGGTTGGTTGGTTGGTTGGTTGGTTGGTTGGTTGGTTGACTGATATAAATGGCAGACACTACAGTGGAAATCCAGTTAGAGGAGAGACAGAAGAGATGGGGTAAAAAAGGGAATGAATGACTGATGGACATGGTCCCCCAGGACAAGGGGTATGGAGCTCATAGCCTAAGAGAAGGGATTACTGAGGGGTCAGGAAGTACATTTATGCCATTCAGAAGGGAGAGGGCAGCATGGATGCTTGAGTGTCCATGTGGATAATTTTGTGAGCTAGGCTAAGCAAGGCTGATGGAAAAAAATGCATACTAATTATATAAAAGGAATTGATTTTATCCGTCATTCTATTAAAAAGTATGTCAATGAAACTCCCACAATTTTTAAAGCCAAAAATTAATGAGCATGATAAGTTTCTTGCACACACTAGGATGAGAGGATGCAGCACTCAGTCACAAATGATGGGTATTTCTATTTTCTCTTTCTTCTTCTTCTTTTTAATGGTTATTTTCTATTCTATTTGAAGCCACAGCCTGGCTTATTTTTTACTCAGTTTAATTTCTTTCAAGCTGCAGCCTGAGAGTCACACCTATCTCAAGCAATTTTCATTTTCCTTAGTGTCTGACTTCTGTATCTTGTCCCTTGAAAACTTAGCAGCAGTTGGAAAGGTACTTGTTCTAATCAATAACCATTTGAAAATAGACACTCAAGATATTTAAGATGAGTCTGTATGCAATTGCTACCTTTAGGACCTCTGTCTTGGAAGCAACCTTTTCTCCTCCAACATCATACTGTCCTTCAAGTTTCTGTTACAGAAAATCACAATCTGATGAAGACCAGTTGGTGATATGTGAGGTATGTTTCATAAAGAAAGTAACCCCCCTCTGCCCCTGCCATACTGCCCCATTCCCAAATGGGATATGGAACAAATTCAAGGCCGTGTGAAAATCTGTTCAGTAAGGGAAAAACTCACACTGGGTGAGGAATCAATTACTGAAGTGGCTATCCTTTCCAACCCATTCATTTTCTAGCACGTAAACCAAAGTGCCCAGAGTGCCGTCTGGTTCATTGGGATCAAGGCCAGGACCCGATTCCAGGTCTCCTGACTCCCCACCCCACTGTTCATTCATCCTTTCATAACATCTGCTTCTCCTGCTGGGCAGCAAACTCCACAGGGCCAGGAACCTCTTCCATATTATTCACTTAGATAGCCCAGCATAGAGGTGACAAGCAAAAATATCTGTTGGTTAGTTAACCACACTCAGGGTGGACCACTACTGGTCATTCATGAGGTGTCACACAGAGCTAAACATCAGAGTAAAATGTCTCAACAGAAAGAAAGAGAAATCACCAACCCATAAACACATGGTTTATGAACTCGGAAACATCAGAGACTCTGGACATGCCTTCCAGGGTGGAAGCCTTGGGAACAGGGGCTGTAGAGCCACCTCTGGCTAAAGGATCCATGCCAGGGTTTCATTTGTCATTGGGTTGGCAGACACCACACCCCAAGTCAGAGCTTGAGAACACAGAAGTTTCCACGTTGCCTCCACGTCGGCTTTAACTAACCTGAATCCTCCTTAAAATATTTAAGAGGTTCTCTCCTCTCCCCCAGACACTGTAACTGCTGAGGCTCTTTTCATCTTCCCATAATCAAACCTGCCTAAAGGGATCCCTGGGTGGCGCAGCGGTTTGGCGCCTGCCTTCGGCCCAGGGCGCGATCCTGGAGACCCGGGATCGAATCCCACATCGGGCTCTCGGTGCATGGAGCCTGCTTCTCCCTCTGCCTATGTCTCTGCCTCTCTCTCTCTGTGACTATCGTAAGTGAATAAAAATTAAAAAAAAAAAAAAACCTGCCTAAAATTGTTATGTAAGTTGAAATCCCATGGTCCTTTTTGCACATTAGCAACACATGCCATCCCACGGGGGACAGCCCCCACGGCAGTATGCAGGCACTTTAAGGGGTGGGAACGTGGCATCAGCCACAGCTGAAGTTTGTTTTGTAAAACAAGACCCTGTGAGATTCTTCATTTTGCTGAAAAACCATGTGTCAGTTTGATGCCTTTCTACTCTGGTTGAGACCAAATGTTTCTCACCGAATCTGCTAGAATAGTCTCTGGTGGGAATTGTATTCCCCTTTAGCATTCTTCAGTTTGACTTTGGTTTGGTTAATGGTGAAAATAAGTACTTACATCTCTTGCCCCTAACTCAGGAGCTGCTGCTGCTTCTGCTGCTGCTGCTATATCCCATCATGACTGCTGTTACTCACAGCTGGCAGACACTGTAAACCGTGATGCCACGTCAGCCGCCCAGAACCGTTCTGCCTGAGCAGCAGTTTCCCAACGGAACGATTCTCTGTGTGGATCCTGAGGCTGGAAACATGATCTGACCACCATAATGAGAAGGTCTTAATAAAAGAAGCCACTACTTCAGATTAGAGAGAGAAACCACACATACTCCTTTGTGTGTCTGATTATCAGGTTGACTGTATAAACAATCATGACAGCAAGTTAACAACTGACCAAAGAAGTCAGGGTTAGAAAGTGAAAGGGTGAGATTTAGAGACTTTGAATCCGTATGATAGATCTTAGTTCATTAAGAAATCATGAGCTTGGAGTGAGATGAGTTTCATTTCAAAAAAGTAAATTTAAAAAAAAAAAAAAGTAAATTTCATTTCCAAAAAAATGAGAAAGTGAATGCTCACGAATAGGCAACTGCTTTGCTAGATTAGGAGACATTTATGTCATGGAATATTTGAATATCTAGTAAAAAATAATACATTAAGAGTTGTAGCAGTTCACTTGGAGGGGTTTCTATGGCATACTAACCAAGCCAAAATATATATATATTTAATATATAATATTTAATATATTAATATTTAATATATATAATATATATAATATGGGATAATATATTCCCTTTCATCGAAGAGATTTTGTAATAACCCCAAATGGGATAATATTATATATATAATATAAAAATAATTATATGAGTATGTATCTACATAGACAAAAGTACAAAAGATACGTATCAGGCAGTTAAAATACTTCCTCTGATTGAGGGAGAGAATGGGTAAGGGCAATGAATAAGGGCCACAAGTAACTTTTTTAAAGACTTCATGATAAGCAGCCTTGCTTATGTCACTCCCGTAAAACTATCTGTATGTGAATGATGTGTGTGCTTAAGGAGAAGTACATGTTAAGTTTAAAAAGTGTTCATTAGATGTCTTCAGGTGCTGGAATGCCCTCTGGCTTTAATTTCAATCTTCATCATTTTATGTATACTTCAATTTTTAAAAGATTTTATTTATTTATTTATTTGAGACAGAGAGAGAGAGCACACAAAGCGGGAGGAGGAGTGGAGGGAGAAGCAGGCTCCCCAATGAGCAGGGAGCCTGACTCGAGGCTGAATCCCAGGACTCCAGGATCATGACCTGAGCCAAAAGCAGATGCTTAGCCCACTAAGTCACCCAGGTGCCCAATGCTTCAATTTTTTTCAAGGAAGAACTTTTCATTTTTATAATCAGAAGAAACAATAAAGCTGTTTCTGTTGTATAAAAACAAATAGTATCTTGCCTGAACTATTATGAGGCTGAACTATTCAGCCCCTGTGCTGAATCTTAAATAGACTTGGGTTTTTATTTTCTCTGTGTGTCCCCCAAACACTCAAGAATTCTAAAGATATTCTTGTGCTTCTCTGGAACAGACAAGCCATGCCAAACAGAAATATAAAACACCTTTCTAACCCAGACCTCACACAGCCCTCCTCTCTTTGAGGTTGATGTCAGAGGTGGTGGCTCACTTCCTCACCCTTCTGTGATGTGTAGTGCAGAGGGAATTTCCAGAGCGCACGCACAGAGATATTGCCGAGAGTGCTGTGATCCATACTCTCAGGTGATGTGCATAGGGGTGGCCAGAAATCACTTAGGAACATGCCAGGAGAGAAAAAGAAAGAAGCTGGAATTGACCAACCAATCCCCACATTTCAGTAACAGAGCCAGAAAGTGGGAAAGGAGCATTTATTGATCAGTGACCAAGTAACCAACATATTTTACATAATTAAAACATGGAAAAGGTCGTGATGCATTCACTGTCCACCTTTTCTGAATTAAAATGAAGTGAGAATATATGAATATATTTAGATATTAAATTATCTTAATTATGTAAACAATAACACAGAGGTTTTTTTAACTGGAGAAATCATAGAAAATTCAAGATGTCCCATCACCACAAGGGCTGTGTAGCAAGTAGATATATGGATGAATCAGAAGGCATATATTGTTTGTGTTTATTTATAATCCTGGAACTGGGGAATCTCCTGATTTCAAACTTAAATGAGGAAAGCAAGCGATTTAGGTAAAATTGCTGAATTATAGAATTGTCTTAAAAACAACTTTTTTTATAATTTAGAAGTTTTTATTTTTTTATTTTTTTTAATATTTTATTTATTTATTCATGAGAGACACAGAGAGAGAGAGAGGCAGAGACACAGGCAGAGGGAGAAGCAGGCCCCATGCAGGGAGCCTGACATGGGACTGGATCCCGGGGCTCCAGGATCACACCCTGGGCTAAAGGTGGCGCTAAACCTCTGAGCCACCAGGGCTGCCCCAAAAACAACTTTTTAAAAAGAAATGTTCTTTCACCTTCAAATACAAAAATCCACAGTAGAGTCCAAATTTTTTTAATCCTAGAAGGATTTTTAATTCCACCCATCATTTTAGACAGGAAAAGAGTCAGAAAGGTTAAATAACTTGCCCAAGGTCAAGTAGAAATTAGGTCTCTGATTCTCAGAGATCATTCCACAACATTATGCCATAAATATTAAGAATAGAGCCTGCCTAACATGACTTGTCATAACTAGAGAAGACACTCCTAATTACCATATTCTTGCTTCGTATGCAAACAGCACCTCCTTAGATTTATGCAAAGGATAGTTAAATACCAACTGCATTTGCCATCTTGTCTCACAATTTGTTTACTGTCTTTTATCTTGATAGTAATCTTTCAACTATATGAAATGAAGGATACATATAGATATCCATAAAAAGCAGAATGTAAATATAAGCCAAATGTGGAATGTCAGTAGTAAATGTTGTAAGAGATCAGGAGAGGGAGAGAAATGTAAGGTAATTTCAAGGCGGGGGGGGGGGGGGGGGAATCAGTGCTAAAAGAGATAGATGAGAATATTCAAAATATGAGCTTTCTTACTTGAGAATACTTCTATTGTTCAGGCTATTATTGCCATATTGGGCCTTAAGTGACACAGGACTCATGACCCTGATCTGAAGGCAATCCTACAGTCTCATTTTCCCCAACTTAAAAAATACACATTTTGAAAATGTGCAAAAAGCATACATCCATATATTCATAAACCTGCGGTTTCCTTGGCTCAGACATCTTGGGTAAATTGGGGAAGTTATATAGACCTATCTGTATGTAACTAAACAACAGAATAAAAGGTGGAAAAATGCAATGACTATTAGTCAAATGCATACCTTTTGGGTCTCCTAGGCACATTCTTTCAAATATCAGCAGCAGATTGGAGGTATTGGCTCTGACTTTGCTAAACCAAAATTCATGGCAGAAAACAAGTACAAATGTTTCTGCTTGAAAGAACTGTAAGCTCTGTCCCTTAAATTAAATTACTTATATACAGCAGACCAAAAATCTTATGTTTACCCACCACAAGACTGAGCCAAGTGATGGGAAAACATCTTGAACTCCCCAGGAGAGATTATGCAAAAAAGATTTTGAGCAGAGTTAGTATGTCACAACAGTTATGTGCATGGGCTCCAAAGCCACACCATCAAGCTGGGGTCCTGGCTTTGCCACTCTCTAGATCCATTGATGTCAGGGGAATCACTGAATCTCCCTTCCCTGGACCTCAGTTTCTGTATCTGTAAAATGAGGTTAGTAGTAAGACCTCAGGGGTTGCTTTGAAGAGTACAGTTGAACTTTGAGGAACACAGAGGTTAGGGTGCCCACTCCTCAGCCCCCTGTGCATTCGAAAGTCCACGTATGACTTTTGACCCCTCAAAAACTTAACTACTAATAGCCTACCACTGACCAGAAGAAGCCTTACCAACAACTGTCAATTAACACATATTTTGTATGTTATATGTATTACTATACATATTCTTACAATAAAGTCAGCTAGAGAAAGAAAATGTTATTAAGAAAATCATAAAGTACATTTATAGCACTGACCTGTATTTATCCAAAAAAATCCACAGATAAGTGGATTTCAAACTCATGTTGTTCAAGGGTCAACTGCAATTGAATAATTATAGGTAAAGCACTTAGAAAAGTGCGGCAGTCTATGGTTTATAATAATATTTATTATTATTATTATTATTATTTAATTATTACTATTATTATTTATTCCATGCACTCTCCCCGCATGCCACTCTCCCTGTATCTCCGCTTGTTCACCAACTGAGAGATGCTCCCCTCTTTACAAATAAGAAAATGGAAGCTTAGAGAGAGTGAATAATGCACTCTGTGTCCCACAGCTAGCACTGATCAAACCAGACTGTTTCCACACCCTTCCAAGTCAGTATTCAAATTTATACAACATAGACCCACTCTTTTGTTTATTCATTCACTCATTCATTCATTGAGAGCTTACTGTGTGCCAGGCACCATACCTGATGTTGGGGATCTAGACATGAACTCAGCAGATCAGAAGGCAATTGCCTTCAGGGGCCTCTGGCTGGCTCAGTCGGTAGAGTGTGCAACTCGTTATCTTGGGGTCATGAGCTCGAGCCCCATGTTGGGTGTAGAGATTACTTAAAAACAAAATATTAAAAACAAAAAAACAGAGGTGCCTATTAGGTATCTGCCTTCAGCTCTGGTCATGATCCCAGGATTCTGGGATCAAGCCCCGCATGGGGCTCCCTGCTCACTGAGGAGTCTGTTTCTCCCTCTACTCCCCACTCGTGCTCTCCCTCACTCTCTCTCTCAAATAAGTAAATAAATAAAATCTTAAAACAAACAAACAATAAACAAAGAAGGGAACTGCCTTCATAAAGCCTGTATGCTTGTGAGGGAGACAGATAAGCAAACAAAAATAAATCTATCATGTAATATCAAAAGATGGTAAGTGCTATGAAGAAAATAAGAATGAGCAGAGGATGGAGTGTCAGGGTCAAAGTGGGAGGCTTATTTTAGATAGAAGAGGCAGGGGTACTTCCCTGAGAAGGTGAGATAAATCCAGTGAGGGGGGAAAAGTGTGGAAGGCAGAGAGAACCGTAAGTGCAAATGTCTTGAGATAGCAATGAGGTTGGCCTAACAGAGGAGTGCGAAAGTTGGATGCTGGAGGGAGCTGATTTGGAGAGGAAAAGTGTGAAAGAGGCTCTCAAAGAGTAGAGAAGAGAATTAACTGGAGAAATGAGACAGCATTGCCCAGCAGCACTGTGAATCCACTTGAGCTGTGAGCTCATAAAATTAAGACCAGTAAGCCTGCTGTGCATTTTTCTCCAGCCACATTGGAGATTTGGTGCTTAGATGCAAACACGAGTAGGTGAGTAGTGTGTTAGCAGACCTGGGGGGCTGCCAAGTAAAGGCAGAGAGGGGAAAGAGGCAACGGAGTTGAGCTTACTCCATGGACTCAGACGGCTGAGGTGGAAGGCAAGGCCTGAGAGCCGCGATGCACAGTGACAGGGTATGGGGATGATGGCCTGGTGGACCTAGTGAGACCTAACAATGGCTGGAGTGGGGTTCCAGAGGGAGCGAGCTGCAAGTCAGAAGGCTGCGGCCAGAGAGGGTTGCCAGAAATCGACAAGTACTAGTACTAGTATTAGGACAAGTACACTCATGAGGAACACAGAGCATTACTGAAAGACTAGTTGGCAGAGGTGGTAAAAGGCATTGTTGATCACTTGTACCAGTGGTCTCAAACCTGGCCATGTCCTAGAATGACCTAGGGAGCTCCTAAAATACACACAGACCTCTGATCCTCTAATTCTTCCTCCACTGGTTGGGAGGTGGGGGTGGCAGTGCCTGAGGTTTTTTAAAAGTTTCCCAAATTATTTTAAAGGGCAGCCAGGGCTGGGGCTCACTGATTTGAGCAGGCCAACCATCACGAGTGAGGACAGAGGAGTGGTGACGAGCATGGACGTGAGGCAGCAGGGTCCAGGCTGCACTGGAGGAGTGACCTCACACTGCTGGCTGCCCCAACAAACGTGAGAGGCTTATGGAAAATGGATGGCCTGTCCTTCAGAGCTGGTGGGGAGGTTTCAGGGATGAACAATGGTCCAGGAGTGGCCACGAGGAGAAGCGACATCTGCCCTACCATCAGGCCCTGGGACTTTTGAGGGGTATGTCCACATCCTGAGGAGGGAGCCGGGTATCAATCTGAGCAGAATGGTGAGAGGGACATTCAGAGAAGAGGTTGAGAACATAGTGGGAGGGTGTGGGGGTCAGAGGGTGGGAGATAAAGCCAAATAAGGATCTGTACAGAGCCATGTGGGGAAGGAGGCCCAGGAGTGTTGGATTGAGGGAATCACAAGGGTAATCACAAGATATGATGGGATTGGTAGCAAGGCCTTGTAGGGGAAGATGGGTAATTGTCTTTAATTAAAGCCTCCCTTTTGTATTATATTTAGACTCTTAGGTAGTGTATTAGTTTCCTAAGGCTGCTGTAACAAATTATCCCAAACTTGATGGCTTAAAATAATAGGAATTTATTTTTTCATAGCTCTGAAGTCTGAAATCAAAGTATCATCAGGGCCATGCTCCCTCTGAAGACTCTAGGGGAGAATCTGTCCTTGCCTTTTCCTAGGTTCTGGTGTCCCCCATAAACTCCTGGCAGCCTTTGACTCATGGCTGCATCACCCCAATTTCTGTGCCTGTCTTCACATGGGCATCCTCTTCTGTGTGTCCAAGTCTCTCTCTGCTTATAAGAATAGCAATCATTGGGTTAGGGCCATTCTAATCCAGTGTGACTTCTTCTTAACTTGATTACATTTACAGAGACCCTATCTCCAAATAAGGTCATAGTCATGGGGGGCAGCCCGGGTGGCTCAGCAGTTAGCACTGCCTTCAGCCCAGGGTGTGATCCTGGAGATCCAGGATCAAGTCCCACATCAGGCTCCCTGCATGGAGCCTGCTTCTCCCTCTGCCTGTGTCTGTGCCTCTCTCTCTCTCTCTCTCTGTGTGTGTGTGTGTGTCTCATGAATAAATAAATAAATAATTTTTTTAAAGGATCATAGTCATGGGTACTGAGGGCTAGGATTTCAACACACCTTTTTGTTGGGGGTACACAACTGAACCACAACCATTCATGGAGGTGATGTGACAGCTGAGGCAGTATCCTTACCCAAAGAATACGTGCTCTTGGGGCTGCTATTAAAGCCACTGGCACCTGGGTGACTCAATTGGTTAAGTAGCCAACTCTTGATTTCTGCACAAGCCATGGTCTCAGGGTCATGAGATCGAGCCCTGCATCAGGCTCCACACTCAAGTGGGATGTCTGCTTCAAGATTCTCTCTCTCCCTCTGCCCCTCCCCCTGCTCACTCGCTCTCTCTACCAAATAAATAACTCTTTAAATGCACTGAGAGCCTGTCACCACAAAAGAGGGCAAGCTATAGGCCTGCTTTAGAGACCTCAGTTCCAGGGCAGAAAAAGGGAAGTCTCACCAGGCACACATGTAGCTTGGTGGGCTGTCCTCAACTCTGTCTGAGTGAGAAAACAAAGCTGATTCAGTGGAAACCCATCCTTATAGTGGATAAGCAATTCAAAAACCTTTGTGTTTATGGCAGGTCAGCAGTATCCTGAACAAATGAATAGCACACATTTGATGAGAAGCTAAAATTGACAAGATAATGAAAGCCTAAAAGATTTCCTACCATCTCACTATTAGCATCAGGCAGTGAAATTGGAGAGATAAAGACAAAGGAAATAACCTCTGGTATGCTACAGAACCCAAATTTAGTAAGATGGATGATGTATATCAATCAATGATCAAGGACTAAGTACCTATTATTGCAACATTGACACAAGAAAAATAAAACGTGTGGCACCATCCTGCAAAGAACCTATCCACCAGTTAAGGATGTGAAAACACTAGAGCCACATATTAAAGACAAGTTCCAGTTAACTGTTAAATTGTATGGCATAGACAGGCTCAGTAATACAGAAATCTCCAAATAGGAGAAATTAATGATTCCAGGGTTACTCAAATCGGGCTTTCTGGAGTTTGATAAGTATTTCCTTGGAATTTGTTTTGTGTACCCCAGGCACTGGGCTGGACCCAAAGTCTTCAATCCTCACTCTCTGAGGCAGTCAGCATCTCAGTTTTCCAGGGGAAGAAACCAAGGTCCTCACTAAAGCGACTTGCTCAAGGTCAGACAGCTTGTGTCAAGTTAGGGACTGAACCCAATCTTTTATCCTCAAGTCCATGGCTTTGTGTACAATGCATTGAAGGGTGAGTAGAGTTTGGATTGGCAAGGAAAAACAAGGAGAGTGTTTTATGTGTGGGAAATAGGATGAATATTTTATTATTACATTTGGCTAATTGGCTCCTGAGAGCCAGCCTGTATTCCCAGATGATGAGCTGCTGTCATTCCCCCAGCTCTTAAAATATCTGGGGCAGTGAGAAGAGGATCACAAGGCCTCCTTATGGTTATTTTTAACTTAAAAATAACCTTTAAAGAAAAGGAGAGGATAAAAATGAAAAAAAAAAGTATCAGAAATTTTACAAGCTGAAGTCAAAAGGGAGCTGTTCAATGGGAACAGTTAGGTTATAGCCCCTGACTTCGAAGCTGTAGGGAGGCGTCCCTGGTGGGTCACGGTGGTTCCTGGCTCCATCAGCACTGAGAACGGTGGCCTGGAATCTACATCAGAAAGTAAACCCGAGACAGGAGCAAAGACTGAAGGCAGGAGATGTACAGGTGCTGGTGCTACTTCCCCAGACCTGCCTTCAAAAAAGACTTTGCCCTTGATTCTTTTTCAAAGAAGTAATGGAGAAAGAGATTCAATGCACCTCGTCCAGCTTCTACCACCAGCTTTTGCATATTTCAGGACAAAAGGAAAGCAATTATCCTCTGTAATGTGAAAGTGGCACCGATTGACATGTGACTGATGCTCTTATGAGAAATAAAAATATTCTGGGTATTGCTTTATGTTTTTTGAGACAAATGAGCCATAATATAAACCCCCTGCACAGCTTTCACATCAACTCAAAGACACAAGGAATGAAGAAACCCTAAGTGCCAACAAATATGTCTCCCAGGACCTCAAAGTGAGAGGTTCCTGCAAAGCATCCCACTGTGTCACGTGCCCAAAGCAGCATGTAAGAATACTGAGAAGGGTACTTTCCTACACTGGGTCCCAGGCGGGGAGGAAAGTGTCAGATAAAGGTCCTGAGACTAAGGAACTTATTTGCTAGTTGCATCTATGTATAAACCAAGACCCTGATCATAGCAAATGTTCACAAAATGCTGAACATCGTTGGAGGCTAAGACTAACAGATACCATGCAATGAGACAACGATGCAAATCCATGGGTCTCTAAGGCTACATTGTGTGCTATGGGAGTTTCTATGAGAACAAGATGAAAATGAGCTGGTTTCACAGAGGAAATGAGCCTTCAGTGGGGGTCCTGAATGGATATAACTTGCATGGAAAGGGAATGACGGGAGATTGGTGCAAAGAAATTCATTTCTTTGGGCGCTGTGTACGTGCACCAGACACACATGAGCAAAGCCCATCCTGGTCCCCACATTCACGGAGCTCATCATCTAACAATCCATCTCCTTAGAGGAGAGGACTGATAGATCATGACAAAGGCCGATGTTTATTTAGGGCCCATGATGTGCCAGGCTCTTGACTAAGTGCTTCACAAATATAACCTCATTTGACCTCACTGCAACTCAAGGATAGAGGGGTTACTATTACCATCATTTTGTGGACTGGAAGCTGAGCCCGCACAGCTAATTAGTGCTGAGGCCAAAATTCAAATCCAGAGCTGTCTTGGCTGTGGGCCTTTCTCCTTCCACTAGGACTTACAGGAAATGAGGTCAGGGGAGGTTGTATGGTGGAGTGCTTGGAAGCCAGGCAAAGTAGTTCATATTTGCCGAGAAGTTATTTGATGGGGCGCCTGGGTGGCTCAGATGCCTAAAGCGTCTGCCTTTGGCTCAGGTCACAATCCCGGGGTCCTGAGATCAAGCCCCACATCAGGCTCCCTGCCTAGCAGGGAGTCTGCTTCCCCCTCTCTCTCTGCTTCTGTCCCCTCCTTCTGCTGCTCCCCTTTGCTTGTGTGCTCTCTCTCTCTGTCTCTCTCTCTCTCAGATAAATAAAATCTTTTTTAAAAAAGAATGGTTATTTGTTATCAGTTCTCTCTTCCTGCTGTTCCTGGATCTCCTCTGCCAAAGTCAGATTCCCTAGGGATACACATGAGATCCAGAGGACCCTCCGGGCAAGACACACTCTCCCTCCAGCTCTCCATTGGCTTTCCGGCAGAGCCAACTGCAATGGCCGTCTTGAAAGGAAATTTCAGAATCGTTACTTTTCTCTCTCCCTTAAATTCTAAACCTATAGATGCTATTTAAAAAACAGTCCTCATGGTTTTTCTCACTCGGCACTGTACTCATCTTTTTTAGTTTTCCTAAGATCTGCAAGAACCCTCGAAGTCACCCAGAGACTGGAACACCCCAGGGTTTTTGTTTGTTCTCAATTCTTTTTTAAGATTTCATTGTTTAATCTCTACACCCAACATGGGGCTCAAACTCACAACCCCGAGACCAAGAGTCGCATACTCTACCAACTGAGCCAGGCAGGAACACCCCAGTTTTTAGGTGGCATCTTACTACCCAAAACATCCAAAGGAGAAAGATGCTTAAAGTTCTCCTTACCTATGATTTATCGTTACTTCTCCACCTTCAGAGAGGAAAAGGGGGTGAAAGAAGAGCAATCTGCCCACTGTCCCCTTCCCTCAAGGACGAGGGATTGTCCCTGCCCTCTGAGTTCTTCCTTTCTGAGCTGGGAAACACTGCTCCCTAATGAGGCCCGATTCAGGAAGGACAAGGTGAAGGGCAACCCACCTAAAGGAAATGGAATTGGCAATGCAACAATAAAAGTGGAAATTCTCATGCCCATATGAATATGTTTACCAACCATAAAACACTTTCACAGACATCCCTTCAGCTGAATCTCTCACAATAGTTAGGCAGGTTTCAATGTTGATATTACCTTTTTTTTCTTTTTGCAGATTAGGAAACTGAGGTACAAAAAAAAAAGAAGTGACTCCCTGGGGTCAGAGAGGTAAGACTTGCAGCCAGGCCAGCTGAGCTCCAATTCTATGCTCTATCCTCTCTGGCACATCCACTCAGGAATCTTGATCTGGACAAGGACGCTAGATGGGTACAGGAAAACTTCATGGCCATGCTCTATGGTGCCATCCTCCAAGATCAGGGAGATTTACCCAGTTGTTTGGTTTTTTTTTTTTTTAAGATTTCATTTATTTATTTGAGAGAGAGGGCAGGAGTAGAGGGAGAGGGAGAAGCAGGCTCCCCGCTGAGCAGAGAAACCAACTCAGGGTTCCATCCTGAGACCATGACCTGAGCTGGAAGGAAGACGCTTAACCAACTGAGCCACCCAGGCGCCGCCCAAATTGTTTTAATTTCATTTTATAATCTCCTATGAATCCATCTTCCAATACACATCTTTCTCTTATGTTTGATTTTGATCCTAGCAATCTTTAAGAGTAGTAAGTTCCATATGTGTACTATTCCTATGTAACAAAGTGCTATTTTTACTTTGCCCTAAAACTATTTCTTTAAAATGATAAAGTTGTCCCTAGCTCAGGGATTTAATAAGTTCATATTTTTATCCTATGATTTTCATTATTTTAAAAATTTCAATCATCTTCCCCTCTCAGCCTGTGTCTTTCCAGAATGAAGAGCCCTAATTCTTTTATCATCCCTCACAAAAGAACCCTTTCTACCCTCTGGATCAATTTAGGTGTCCTTCTCTAGACCTTGTCTGCTTCTGTATGTCTTTGAGGTACATCAGATCATCGGGCGTGCATCACTTTGTCCATTATTCTATATAAAAGAGCACAATGACTTCAGCTAAAATAGAGTGTAGAAATATTTGAGAGATGCTTTTAAAAAAATCAAACCATTCCTTTGCTCCCTGTCAGCCCAACAAATGCTGAAAAAAGATACATTTTGCTTCAATTCTGAAATGAATTTGAACACACAGGTACTAGACAACCTCCCAATCTGTTAGGAGAACGACAATTCACAAAGTGCTTTCACATACATGATCTTATTTGACCATCACATGAACCATGCAAGGTAGAAAAAACATATCATGATCTTCATTTTTGACATGGTAAGATTGTAAAGATGAGTCTAGCACAAAGTCAAGCCGCTGGAATCAGAGCCTGAGTCACTGGTCCTCCGTTGAGAGAATGATGCTTTATCCACTGTGCAAGACAGCCTTCCTGATAACCTCTTGTGATTTATGTTAAATCACCAAACTATCCCTCTCAAACTAACTCTCTTTCAGTGGTCCACCATGCAGTCACGAAATACTCTACAGTCCTACTGAGAGGAAGGATGGTTGCAGTTGGTCTGGACCCTCTTCCCTTCTCTCTCCATGCTGCCTCTACAATCTCATCACAGGCACCAATAGTACCTCCACCCAAATGACACCCAAATTTGTATCTGAGAGGCCACACCTTTCTTCCGAACACTGAGCAGCTACATAAAATTGCATAGTTGACATATGGATGTCTCAGTATGTACAAAACCTCATCTTCTGACCTTATCACATCCTCTGCCACTGCCAAAACCCAATTCTCTTCTGATGTTTTTCATCTCAAATACCTATCTGGGAAGCTAGGAATCATCTTGACATTTCCTCCCTCTGTCCTCCACCAATCCTGTCTATATCCAATCTAATACCAAGTTCTTCCACTTTCACTTTCTGCAGAGCTCTCTATCCTTCCATTTCTTTCCTTCCCCTCATCAGCACCTTAGTCCCAGATAGCCTCCTCTTCCATTTGGACTTTTATGGATTCTTAGCTGGTCTGTTCCTCTCCAATACTCTCTCCCCACCATAGCCCCAGGAGGATTCTTCCAAAATGCTGTGTTGGTCATGCCACTCCTACCCCACCCCTGCTTAGAGCACTTCATGGCATCACATTTTTTTAAGGTCAGGGCACAAACCCATAACTGGCTCACAGGTCTCTGCCCTATCTGGGCCTGCCGACAGCCTCATCTCATAACACCTGCTTCCTTTTCTCCCATTCCAGCCCCACTCCCCTTCTGTCTGCCCCTCTCACTCACAGGCTTTCATTTGCCACATGGCTGGCCCTACAAGATTCTTCCCTGCCTACTTAAATTCCTAGAATTAAATGTTCTAGAAGCCTCCATCTTCAGACAGTCTCAAGGGTTTTTCCTTTTTTTTTGTTTTTTTGTTTTTTGATTTTTATTTATTTATGATAGCCACACAGAGAGAGAGAGAGGCAGAGACACAGGCAGAGGGAGAAGCAGGCTCCATGCACCGGGAGCCCGATGTGGGATTCGATCCTGGTTCTCCAGGATCGCGCCCTGGGCCAAAGGCAGGCGCTAAACCGCTGCGCCACCCAGGGATCCCTCAAGGGTTTTTCCTCAGAGAAACCTTTCTTGACCTCTTTGAGTTACATTCCCTCATTATACTGTATAGGGCACTAATTTGACATGGCTTTGTGGTTTTAATTAATGTCTGTCTCCTCTACTAGATTTGTAAACTTCTGTTCACCATCATATATGCCCTGTGCTGTGCTAAGCTTGGCACATAGAGGCACAACCATGTTTATTACATCAAGGTGAATAAATGAATAAGACCACTAAGGAAATGGTTGCATAAATATACATCCTCATTATGGAACACTAAGCAGCTGTTAAAAAGAATGAGACATCTGGGCAGCCCCGGTAGTGCAGTGGTTCAGTGCCGCCTGCAGTCCAGGGTGTGATCCTGGAGACCTGAGATCGAGTCCCACATCAGTCTCCCTGCATGGAGCCTGCTTCTCCCTCTGCCTGTGTCTCTGCCTCTCTATCTATCTCTCTCTCTGTGTGTCTCTAATAAATAAATTAAATCTTAAAAAAAAAAAGAATGAGACATTTATATTTACTAATATGGAATGACGTTCATGGCATATTACTGATTAAAAGCCGTACATTACACAACACTGTGCATACTATGACCAGTTATTTTTTAAATCTATGTATGCCTTTATTTTAAAAACAACAACAGGGGCACCTGGGTGGCTCAGCCAGTTGAGCATCTGCCTTCAGCTCAGGTCATGATCCCAGGGTCCTGGGATCGAATCCCACATTGGTCTCCCTGCTCAGCAGGGGCCTGTTTCTCCCTTTCCCTCTGCCCTTCCTCCCTGCTCATATTCTCTCTCTTTCTAATTAATTAATTAATTAAAACAAAAAAACCTCTGGGTGCACCTAGGTGGCACTTAGTCAACTAAGAGCATCTGCCTCTTAGTTTCGGCTCAGGTCATGATTTCAGGGTCATGAAATCAAGCCCCACATCAGGCTCCACATTCAGTGTGAAGTCTATTTGGGATTCTCTCTCCTTCTCCTGCTGCCCCTCCCTATCCCAAACTTGAGCTCTCGCTCTCTCAAATAAATAGATAAATAAATTCTAAAAAGAAAAAAACTACCTCTGTATGTATGCATAAGTGTGTATGTGTTTAAAGGGCCTGCAAGACCAGTGGGAAACTGCTATAAGAGAATGAGAATAAGACAAGCTAGAGAAAAACAGAATAATTTCTATTCATAAACTGCTTGCTGCTTTGACATTTTTCATGTCATGATTTTAACAATACCATTTTTAAAAATGAGACAATTCACTAAAGTTTAGGAAACAGTTTCTAGTTACAGCAAAAAATAATAATAAAAACAATAATAATCACTTTGTATGTGATTCCTCAATAATAGCAAAGTTCCAGAAGCCAGCATACTTGCAGAACAGAGCTTCAATCCAG
Organism: Canis aureus; assembly: GCF_053574225.1. Taxonomy (NCBI): domain Eukaryota; kingdom Metazoa; phylum Chordata; class Mammalia; order Carnivora; family Canidae; genus Canis; species Canis aureus. The sequence goes on from NC_135616.1 coordinate 59,431,026, forward strand.
CAATAAGCTGTGGCAAAGATGCCAAAGGAAGAGAATAATGAGACATGCCAGCATTTGTTTGCTTAATTTGCTTCCCTTCACATGACTTTCATAAACAATAAATATTTTGAAAAATCACTGCTTAGTGGTTCACTTAAACAATCTGAGAAACAAAGTAAGTGAAAGAAATAAGAGTGTACATTTTCCTGAGTTTAATTTTTTGGTGAATACAAGTGGTTATGTGAGGACACCTTTATTTCTCTTCACTTGCTAAATAACAAATCTTTTTGGTCTTTGCCATAGCTCCAAAGACAAGATAGCTTCCTAAAGCCACAACCTATGTGGCTTTAGGAGCAAGGGCAAATATACTGGCAATGTATAGACAAGATGAATCCATGGCTAATAGCACAAAACCTCACTCGGGTTGTTGAGAGAAGTGCTTGCAGGTGGACAGACCCACAGTTAGTGAAAAAGAAGAGGTAGGTGCGTGGGAGTGATTTCTCCAGCAGCCAGCCTGCAAGGAAGAGCTGGGGAGTCTGTGAATATAGAATAAGTGCTGTCACTTGGAGCCGCATTGATTCTTTTTTCAGACTAATGGCTCAGATGGTGGAAAAACCAAACGATGACTAAAATATGAGTCAAATGCTTTCAAATCAAATCATTCCAATGAAGCAGGAATATGGCAAGCAGAGAGCAGGTCATTAGAGGTTCTAACCAATACTTGTTAAAACCGATGAAATTCACTCACCTTAATGATTGCCTCTTTCAATCTAAGTCATTTTGACATTAGTGGGCTGAGGACAATCGATCTTTATTGCTAGTGACACCAACTGATCAGCTCTGAACAGAGGGAAAGGTAGCTCCTGGCTGTGCTTGTGCACTTGTCCCAATCCTGATTTGTCTCCCTTTTCTCCTGGGGTCTGTCCAGCATGTCTTCAATTATCCCAAAGGATGTCAGGAAATTTTTAAATTGGCCTCAGAGTTGGTGTCTCGATATTTTTGAAAACCAACTTTCATTTAAATACAAAATAGCTCATTTTAAGAAGAAGTAAGGTTGGGGGGAAGCATACGGAGAGGCTTATCATTAAATGGAACCTCAGGGCACACAGCTCCCAGAAGGTGTGGAAGAGGCGCAGCATGGGCTCTGACCCTCACAGAAGTACCACATGGCCCACAAGAGACCCAAGGGGGCTTTCCCCTCTCCCTCCTTCTGCTACTTTCTGAGTTTCAAATTCTTTCCCCAAAATGTTCACTCCTTATTTTACAATTCAATTTTTCCAGAAGCTTTTTTGGTGAGATCCTGAGAAGACAAGTGTTTCCAAATGGCCTGAGGTACTTCTCAGAAAACAAAGCCTCTTACCACATTTATTGGAATAAGACGTCATGAAGAATAAGTAAAAGTACACCTATCCCTGTAGATGTGTCAGGTATCTCTTTTATCACCATCCCACCACTCTTGTTTTTTGGGAATATCACTCACAGGGTAGGAGGAGTAGAGAACAAAGTTTGGCATCAACAAATGTAGAGGACTTCACCCCATAGACCAGAGACTGTGAGCAGAGACTGGAGCTTATTTCAGCCTAAGCTGGACACTCTATTCACACTCTCTGTTCTCTTCCCTGAATGTATTCATTTAGGTGTGACGGTAATATGTTGTGGGTTTGGTGTTTTTTTTACATTTTTATTGTGGTAAAACATACATAAAATTTTTTAAATAACCATTTTAACCATTTTTCTTTTTTTTTATTTATTTTTTTTAATTTTTATTTATTTATAATAGTCACACAGAGAGAGAGAGGCAGAGACACAGGCAGAGGGAGAAGCAGGCTCCATGCACCGGGAGCCCGACGTGGGACTCGATCCCGGGTCTCCAGGATCGCGCCCTGGGCCAAAGGCAGGCGCCAAACCGCTGCGCCACCCAGGGATCCCAACCATTTTTCAATGTATAGTTCAATGACATTAAGTACATTCACATTGTCATGCAACCATCACCACCATCCATCTCAAAAACTTTTGTCTTCCCAAACTGAAACTCTGTACTCACTAAATAATGACTCCCCATTTTTCGCCCACCCTACCCCCAGGCTCTGGCAACCACTATTCTACTTTGTATCTCTAGAAATTTGACTCTTCTCAGTACTTCCTGTGAGTGGAATCAAACCATATTCATCCTTTTGTGACTGGCTTATGTCACTTAGCATAGTGTCTTCAATGTTCATCCATGTTGTAGCATGGATCAGAATGTCCTTTCTTTTAAAGACCAGATAATATTCCATTGTTTAGCTATTCCACATTCGTTATACCCATTCCTCTGGGATGGACATTTGGCTTGTTACCAAGTAATGTATTCTTAACTTATTCCCACAATTTAGATTTGTATATAATTTAAAATTAATTCAATTTATTGAGTGTTTAATAAGGGTAACTCACTGTGCTAGGTATTGTGGGAGATACAAAGGTGAGTCAGACACAGTACCTACTCTCGAGGAACTTAACGCTACATTGGGAGAGGAGAAAAAGAAGGAAAAGTGACTAGCATTTGCTAATAGATTACCACACACCAGGTACTTTGCCCAATCACTGCATGTGTGGCTCATGGCAACATTATGAGGTAGATACTGTAATATCTACTTTCCAGTGAGAAAATGAAGGCTCGTGGAGCTTCGGTAACCACCTCTGAAGTGGTGAGACTGGGATTCAAACCCACATCTTAGATACAGAATCCTGTGTTCATTCTATTAGACCAGCTGCTCCTTTTGGTGCAACACAGAATGTGACAAATCCTGAGAGAAAAGCTACAGGAAGGTGGAAGGGAAGAATTGAGCACCCTCTTGAGGCGACAGGCCAGCCTTGGAGGACAGGAGGGCTTATGTTTGACAACGTTAAGGAAGAAGAGGAAACCGCCTGAGCAGAGCAAAGGAGGATTGGCAGGAATCTCTGTAAGTGTGTACAGAGAGGCCGAGGTGTTGTGTGACATAAGGCTGCGAGACAGAGCAGGCACAATCAAGGGCATAAAGAAAGGCTAGCTCGAAGAGTCTGAACTCCACCATGTAGACAATGGGAAACCATTGCAGGTTTTGAGTCAAAAAACAGTCACAGCTGTCCTTTGGGAAGGTCACCATGGCAACAATGTATAACAAAGATGGAGGAGTGGGGCAGTAGTTTAAAGCCAGTTAGGAAGCTACTGGAATTAGCAAATGAGACATAATTAGGCAGAATGGGAAAGAGGATATGGATGTGAGAGATTCTCTTAGAGGTTGGGATGACAGAACCTGGCCATTGATGCATTATGAACCGGATGACCATACAGCCTGCTTTGTCTGGGACCCTGGCTTCCCTGGTTTAATTACAAATAGCATCCTTTCACATTCAGACATCCAAGTTAGGACAATAAAGGATATGTCACACTAATTACAAGGAATAAGAAAACAGAATCAAAGGTGACTCTAAAAGACTTTGAACCTGGATTAATAAGGAAAGTGGTTAACACCTTTAGAAACACAGGAGGGAAATGAGGTTTTTTGGAAAGATGATAAATTTGGATTTGGACATGCTGAGTTTGCTGCTGAGGCGAGGATTCATTTAAGAGAGATAAGCACCTTGCCCGTGGATTTGCGCTGTATCACATGAAGGAAGGCATCATTGACCTAAAAAATTAAAAAAAAAAAAGTGGTCACACTCGCATATTGCAATAAACATTTATTGGTAGTCTGAATCTTAAAATAGTTAAATATTAAGATGTGTCTCCAATGAACTATATACAGCTAACTATGCAATACTAACTAAATAATTAATCACCACAAACTCAAAGGAAAACAATAATATTTACGAATAACCCAACCTCAGAATTTTTCGGTCTAAAGTATAATTTTCAATGATGTCAGATAAATGGCAGCAGGTAAAAAGCCTCCAAGGCCTGTCCATAATCTTTTGCAATATTTCTTTGTCTTCTAGTTTTTGAAAGAATGCAGCCACTGCCAGAAAAATCAATAGTTTAATATTTTACAACTTTTATCTTTTTATTAAAATTGTCCTGTTTCCAATGTAACTGAAGTTGCAATCTATCTCAAATCCTATTTTTTAGAAGAATAATGTTATAAAACATAAATTAAGAAACAGCCGCAGTAATCAAGACAGTGTGATACTGGCAAAAGAATAGATAAACAGATCAATGGAACAGATTAGAGTCCAAAAATAGACCCATACAAATATAGGCAACTGATCCTTAACAAAAGAGCAAAGGGAATTCAGTGGAGAAAAGAAAGCCTTCTCAAGAAATGTTGCTAGAACTACCGGACCTCCACATGTAAAAAAGAAGAAGAAGAAGGAGAAGGAGAAGGAGAAGGAGAAGGAGAAGGAGAAGGAGAAGGAGAAGGAGAAGGAGAAGGAGAAGGAGAAGGAGAAGGAGAAGGAGAAGGAGAAGGAGAAGAAGAAGAAGAAGAAGAAGAAGAAGAAGAAGAAGAAGAAGAAGAATCAAGACACTATACATCTTTCACAAAAGTTAACTTAAAATTAATCCTACACCTAAATGTAAAAGGCAAATCTATAAAACTTCCAGGGGAAAAAAGTCCAAGGCACCTTGGATCTGACACTGAGCACCAAAGCATGAACCATAAAAGAAAAATTGTTTAAGGTGGACATCATAAAATTACAAACTTCTGTCTGCGAAACACACTTGGGAAAATGAGAAGACCAGCTACAGCCTGGGAGAAAAAATCTTTGTAAAATGCTTGTCTAATCAAGAACTTGTATCTAAAATATACAAAGAATTCTTCAAACTCAACAATAAGATGGGTTCCCTAGCTGGTTCAGTCAATGAATGTGCAGCTCTTGATCTCAGAGTTGTAAGTTCGAGCCCCACGTTGGGTGTGGGAATGACTTCAAAATAAAATATTAAAAAAAAAACCCTCAACAACAACAACAACAAAAAAAAAAAACAATTAAAAAGCAGCAAAAAATCTGAACAGACAACTGATCAATTAAAGACAGATGGTAAAAAGCACATGAAAAGATGTTAAACATCGTAGGTCATTAGAGCAATGCACAGTAGAACAAGATACACACCTATCAGAAGAGCTAAAATCCAGAGCACTGACAGCACAAGATGCTGGCAAGGATGTGGAACAATAGGAACTTTTCATTCATTGCTGGTGGGAATACAACATGGTACAACCACTCTGAAGGACCGGTTGGTAGCTTCTTACAAGGTTAAACATAATCTTACCATGGGATCCAGCAATCACATTCCTAGGTAATAGATTGAAAACTTATGTCCACACAAAAACCTGCACACAAATATTTACAGCACCTTTATTCAAGATTGTCAAAGCTCGGGAGCAACTGAGATTAATGAGAATGAGTAAACAAACTATGGTACATCCAGGCAATGGGATATTATTCCATGATAAGAAGAAATGAGCTATCAAGCCACGAAAAAACATGGGAGAACCTTAAGTGCATACTGTTAAGTAAAAGAAGCCGGTCGGAAAAGGATACATACTATATGATTCCAACCATATGACATTCTGGAAAAGCCAAAGCTATAGAGACGGTAAGATCAGGGGCCTTCAAGGGTCAGGGTAGAGAGCAGGGGTGAAAACGTGGTGCCCAAGGGATCCTTTAGAGCACTGAAGCTATTCCGTATGATACTGTAATGATGGATACATGACATACATTTGTTTTGGTAAAACCTATACCACTATACAGCACAAAGAGGAAACCCTAATGTAAACTGTGGACTTAGAGTTAATAATTATGTATCACTATTGGTTTGTCAATTATAGCAAATATACCACACCAGTGCAAGATGTTAACACTAGTGGAAACTGGGTGGTAGGAGAAGAAATACATGAGAATGCTCTTTACTTTCTGTTGAATTTTTCTGTAAACCTAAAACTGCTGAAAAAGTAAAGTCTCTTGATTCTTTTTTTTTAAGATTTTATTTATTCATGAGAGACACAGAGAGAGAGGCAGAGCCATAAGCAGAGGGAGAAGCAGGCTCCCTATGAGGAGCCCCATGTGGGACTTGATCCCAGGACCCCAAGATCACACCCTTAGCCAAAGGCAGATGCTCAACCACTGAGCCAACCAAGTGCCCCAAATCTCCAGATTCTTAATAAGTAATAAATGCAAAAAAATAAAATTGGAAAAAGAAAAGAATGGAGGAAAATAGAAGTGTCATTATTTGCATACGACATAATAATCTACGTAGAAAAACTAGTCAGGGATCCCTGGGTGGCGCAGCGGTTTGGCGCCTGCCTTTGGCACAGGGCGCGATCCTGGAGACCCAGGATCGAATCCCACGTCGGGCTCCCGGTGCATGGAGCCTGCTTCTCCCTCTGCCTATGTCTCTGCCTCTCTCTCTCTCTCTCTCTCTCTCTCTGTGTGTGACTATCATAAATAAATAAAAATTTAAAAAAAAAAAAAAAAAAAAAAGAAAAACTAGTCAAAGCACAGACAAGTAAATAAGAAAAGTCAGCAAGATTGTGAGGGATGAGATCAACTAACAAAAATTACTGACATTTCTCTGTATCGAATATAATCAACCAGGAAATATAACAGAAATAAAATAGTACTCTCCAAGGCAACATAAACAATAAAGTACTTATAATTAACATAACTAAGAATGATCCACAAGACTTTATGGAGAAAAACTTTAAGATTTAAAAACTTGAAAAGATAAATATCAATATATCCCTGCTCACAAATGAAACAACCTAACATTGCAAAAATATCAATATCCTCCCCCAAATTAATCTATAAAGTCAATGCAATTCCATTCTAAATTTTAGCCAGATATTTTTTAGGAACTAAATAAATCTATTCCAAAATTTATCTAAAAGGATAAAGATTCCCAAAGAGCTAAATCAAATTTAAAAAACAACTGTGCTAGAAGAGTGACCCTTCCAGATATTAAAATATACTTCAAAGCTACAAAGATAAAAACAGTATGATACTATTATAGGAACAGAAATCTGAACCAAGGAAATAGAAAAGAAAGCAGAGTGTATCTGGGAACCTGAAATAAGATGGAGGTAGCACCACATGAATCAATGGAGAAACAATGAACTACTGGTCCAGGAAAACTTGCTCACTACAAGGAGAAAAATAAAACTTGGTTACCTGATTTATATCCAATACAGAGGTGAATTCAGATGGATTAAATCCTTAAGTGTGAAATAAAAGTATAAAGTTAGTAGAGAGGGGTGCCTGGGTGGCTCAGTCTGTTAGGCAGACTCTTGATTTCAGCTCAGGTCATGATCTCAGGGTCCTGGGATCAAGCCCTGCGTTGGGCTCCATGCTCAGCAGGGAGCCTGCTTATGATTCTCTCTCCCTCTATCCCTCCCTCCACTCATGCACTCAATCTCTCCCTCTCTAAAATAAAGCAATATTTAAAATAGAGATTAAGGGGATCCCTGGGTGGCGCAGCGGTTTGGCGCCTGCCTTTGGCCCAGGGCGCGATCCTGGAGACCCGGGATCGAATCCCACGTCGGGCTCCCGGTGCATGGAGCCTGCTTCTCACTCTGCCTGTGTCTCTGCCTCTCTCTCTCTCTCTGTGTGTGTGACTATCATAAATAAATAAAGAAAAAAATATTTAAAATAGAGATGAAGATCACTCTGCACCCAGATATGACAGGACTTTTTAAACATGTCCCAAATAGCACTAACCCACAAGACAAAATATCGATGTGTTTGATTACATTAAATATAGACAAAGGTGACAGAGAAATGACAAATTTGGAAGGACAGACTTTTGCAAAGTCACAAACTAACATCTAGAACCTTGCTACTCTTGGGCAGTTCAAGGACCATAGGCTTCTGCGTCATCTAGGAGCTTATTAGAAATGCACAATCTGGAGTCCCCACCCACCTTTACCGAATCATAATCTGCATCTTAACATGATCCCCAGGTGATTCACATGCCCAGTAAAATTTGAGAACTACAGATCATAAAGGAACTTCTGCAAACTAGAAAGGGACAGGAAGCCCTGTAGAAAACTGCATGAAGGGCTTAAGTTGCTAAACCTGAATGTTTACCAAATCTTACATTGATTAGAAATCAGGGAAATGCGAATTAAAATCACAAGATGCCACTTTATGCCTATTAGTTTGGAAAAAATTAGAAAGTAGGACAATGCTACATAGCAACAGGGTGGCAAAAAAAGAATCCACGTGCACTGCTGGCACGGGCATAAACTGGTCAAGTCAGCCTGGAGAGCAGTTTGCTGTCAAATTAAGTATTCATACATCCTGTGACCCAACAACCCTACTCCTGGGAAAATACTCCCAAAGCAACTTTGCACAAGTCCTGACTGTGAGCCTGTGAATTAGAGTGCTGATTATGGCGGCAGGGAATCAGGTCAACCCCAGAGTACATCACTAGGAAGCAGATCTGTAAACTACGGCAGGTGCACACCCCAGTCTCCAATGCAGCAGTGAGACGCAATGAACTGGATACAGCACCAGCTGCACAGGTGGATCTTAAAAAGACAGCACTGAGTGAGAAATGAAGAAACAGAATAAGGCCTACAGCACAACCCTATGCTGTTAAATCATTTGTGTAGCTTGAAAATCAATTAGCACACAAAAACATTATGTTTTACAAGGAAATATAAATCCAAGGGTATTTACCAAACACATCATAGAGAACAAGTTGGAGGGGAGGAAGAAGTGCAGAGGGTGGTAGTGGGCAGTGAGAATAAAGGGAAGAAGTCAATACAGACCTCCAGAAATACACACGCGTAAAAACAAAGGTCCAGCAATGCAAATGTGCTTTGAAATGAGGAATATGAATAACCAACCCTCCCCACTTGAAATCCTTCCCCAGAAAAGCATAGAAAAAGGTAACCAAATAAAAATAAACAGAGAAACCAATCAGTCAATCAAAGAAATCAATTCTCTGCAGCATGAAATCTCTGGTTTCAAAAACATCTATCTTGCGGGTCTTTGTACCTTACAGAGACCTTTCCAATCCATGTAAATTAGACACACTCCAAGGAGGTGAAAGAGGTCTGAGACACATGGTTTGAAACACGCGTCCCTGCCCTGTCGATCACAATCACTCAGAGGCACAGCTCCAGGTGACTCACAGCCGCATCTTTCCCTGTCAGGTAGAAGCCACTTGTTCCCAGAGATCTGTCACAGCCCAAAGACAGAAAACACTTGGAAAGCAACCATGATTCAAGATAGTGACACTTCTTTTACCCGGCATCCTAGAGAAATAAGGAATCTCCTAGATATAAATCTTCACATAAAAAAAGTTGTCCCTTTAAATGGTAGAGCTTACTTTTTAAACATTTTGCATGTAAATATTTATAAAAATGTAGCACACATTTACCTAACTTCTTTGGAGGGTAATATTGGTGGGAAGCATAAACTTTTTGTTCCATCATTTGGGAATCTCATAATTTTGAACATCCGTGATTCTCCCTCCTGCTTTTCAGGTGTTCTGTTATTTTTTTTTTCTTTTTCTTTTTTTTTTTTTTTTTTTTGTTCTGTTATTTCTATGTCCATTTGCCACTTCCACTGTGACTGTAGATGCTTCTAAAAATAACCCAACTCTGTCCCCTTTCTACCTTGTGGTTTGTATCTGGGCTGGGAAAACAACCAGTGGCCCTAAGGACTGGATGTTTAATAAGTGTGATAAGGCTCTGAGTGAGAAACTGAGAAGGAAAATGCAGGGCATTAGACCAGAGTCTTTCGAAAGCTAATTCAGATGCCTGGGGACATTTTGCTCCTGTTTTCTACAGGCTGTGCCACGGAGAAAGAAGCTGCTCCATACTGCTCCCCAGAGGCATCCAGAGACTGGTTTCCAGAACCCTCCCTCGCAGTGGGTGAAGCTATAATTAAATTTGTCTCTGGAGATATGCAACCCAGAATATGAGGACGGGTGAGGATATTGCTTTTGTTTTAGGTGCCGCTGCTGGAATTTTTAATTACCTTATCAAGCAGGAATAATCAGAGTAAGCTATGGCTCCCTAAATATATCGTGCTGATTCACGCCTCCTTAGAAACCAGCTCTTCCCCCTATCATAACCCTGTCCTGAGAGCTTCCCGACAAAACAAAGGAATTCCTTAAGTCTTAGTTTTTATTGACTGGCATCCAGAATGTACCCAGTGAATGTTGATAAATAAAACAAACTCATGAATGAATGAATATACCTGGGACTGAGTGGGATTGTTTTTAAAAGGTAAAAATGTTTTGTTAGTGATACACAGTCACAGTTGAATTATATTCATCACGTCACTGCTTGAATACCAGTTGATCTGAATCTTCTTTTAAAAGTCAGTCAAGGCAGTTTACCAAAAAAGAGATACAGATGACAAATAAGCATATGAAAAGATGCTCAAGATCATTATTCAATAGAGAAATGCAAATTAAACCCACAATCAGATACCCCTAGATACCTATTGGAATGGCAAAAATTAAGGAAAAGAATCTGTCAGTATGAAGTTCTGACAGATGCCCAACAACTAGACTCTAATATTGTTGGTGGAAATGCAAAGTAATACCACCTCTCTGATATGCAGTTGGTAGTTTATTAAAAGTTAAATGTAGGGATGCCTGGGTGGCTCAGCGGTTGAGCACCTTCCTTCGGCCCCGGGAGTGACCCCGGAGTCCCAGGATCAAGTCCCACATCAGGCTCCCTGCATGGAGCCTGTTTCTCCCTCTGCCTGTGTCTCTGCCTCTCTCTCTCTCTCTCTCATGAATAAATAAGTAAAATCTTTTTTAAAAATATAAATAAATAAAATAGAGCCTGGGACACCTGGGTGGCTCAGTCAGTTAAGCATCTGCCTTTGGCTCAGGTCACAATCTTGGAGTCCTGGGATCAAGTCTCAAGTGGAGCTCCCTGCTCAGCAGGGAGTCTGCTTCTCCCTCTGCCTCTGTCTGCCACTCCCCCTACTTGTGCTCTCTCTGTCAAATAAATAAATAAAATCTTAAAAAAAAAAAAAAAGAAAGAAAAAAGAAAGAAAGAAAAGAAAATAGAGCTTAGTCAAAATGTATGCCCTAGGGGCACTTGGTTAGGCTCAGTAGGTTAAGTCCCACTCTTGATTTTGGCTCAGGTCATGATCTCAGGGTTGTGGGATGGAGCCCAGGTCAGGCTCTGCGCTCAGTGGGGAGTCTCCTTGGGATTCTCTGTCTCCCTCTGGCCCTCTCCCTGCTCGCTCTCTCAAATAAATAAATCTTTAGAAAAAAAAAAAAAATCTATGCCCTAATGCTTCACTGGAATCCCAGGGAGACAAGGGTGAGGGAGAAGGTGAAGTGAATCAAGGAAGGAGGTGTGTGTTACTGATCCTGAACTGGTCACAGCTCCGGGGGGACATACAGCTAGAGGACCTCTCCAGAGAGGCCATATAGAACCCACTGCGTGTCAACATACTCTATTAGAAGAAACAAAGGCAGCAATTTGTCTCCTGTCTTTCATTTGTCAAATCCTGTCCCATGCAGTAAACTCTATCTACAACTTCCCAGTTGCATTACCCAGACCTCCATATCCAATTTCTGGGGAAGCCAGCGCTTCCTTAAGATCAGAACTGTGCACCAGGTCTGCAGCAGCTCCCACCCGCTGAAAGGCACAGTGGAGGCCCTGCCTAGGATCGGACCTCCTGCCAGAGAAAGCACGCAACCACCAAGTGTTAGGAGATGAGTCTTAGGGAAAGGGTCTGGCTATATGACAGCAGGGATAAGTGGTGTGAGCCATCTGTAGAAAAGTGTGACAAGTGGCCAAGGCGTGGGGCAGGTGTCACTGGCAAGTATGGAGGACCCCAGAAAATAGGTATGGAATAGTGGATTCAAATTAATACATTACCTAAACTTAAAGAGTAACTTACTTTTTAAGAATATTCCACAGAATGGGATGCCTGGGTGACTCGGTGGTTGAATGTCTGCCTTCAGCTCAGGGTGTGATCCCAGGGTCCTGGGATTGAGTCCTGCATTGGTCTCCCCGCAGGGAGCCTGCTTCTCTCTCTGCCTGTGTCTCTGCCTCTCTCATGAATAAATAAATAAAGTCTTAAAAAAAAAAAAGAATATTCCACAGATACACTCACGAAACTTAAGTAAACAATTTCTATTTATCATATCTATTCACATAGTGACCTCACCTGACCTTTACATGATAAACAAGTTCAGATCTCTGAAGAGTAAGTAGTTTGTCTAGTTGAGACGTGTGTGAGCATCTCCCTACAGAAAGCAGACTTGGCACATCTGAATAAGGCCATCTCCTTGGACAGATCACGGGGCTCATTCCTGGCCTACCCATCATGGCACAGATGCAACACTTCAGGAAACAATAAATTCTAGTTAAAATTCAAAATCTAAAGACTGTCTCTCTAATCCTGCCCATGAAATGTTAACGTAAATGTGTTACATTTCATGCGAACTGAAAAAGCTCAACTCTGTATTTTATCATGGCCAGGTGTTTTGCTTTAAACAATATATTGTTTGCTATGTACTTTTATATGTGTTATCTTATTTGATCTTCACAAAGACCTCAGTAGACAGAGTGTATCACTGCCCCCATTACAGATGAGAAAACTAAGGCACATAGATGTGAGCAATTTGCCCATAGCCAGTCAAGTGTTAGGGCCAGGATCTGAACTCAAGTGGTCTGACCTGATAGCCCCCTATTCTTAATCAGTCATTCAACAGATACATGAGTACCTGCCAGCATCTGGAGACAAGGAGATGCATGGCCCCTGCCCACATGGAGTTTATGGTCTACGGGAATGACAAGCATTGAACAATGACAAGTAGGCAAAGAAAAAGCACTGAGTGCTATGGAAGTTCATACCTCATGTCTATTAGGTAGGTTATGGTACAAAGTATGTAGTCATACTATACTACTGATAATATCAACTATCAAGGTCAAATCTATAAGCCCATAGATTCAGGAGAAAATCAAGCTAGGAAGCACTGGTATCTCTGGTCATTATACGTCTATACTTGTTTACATATATACAGTGGTCATTTTCTGAGTCTAGGCAGGTTCTGATAGTTTTTTCTAATACGTTAACTGATTTACATGAAAAATATTACCCAGGTTAAGTGAAATTAACTATTTACATTCATTTAATCATCTTCATTTTATTTTTTTAAAGATTTTACTTACTTGAGAGAGAGAGAGAGAGAGAGAGAGCCAACTGGGAGAATGGGCAGAGAGAGAAGCAGGCTCCCCACTGATCAGAGAGCCCAACCTGGGGCTTGATTCCAGAACCCTGAGATTATGATCTAAGCTGAAGGCAGACATTTAACCGACTGAGCCACCCAGGTGCCCTTAGTCATCTTTAGTGTAAAAGAACAAAATATATAAATTCTGGTAGTGCTTGGAAAGTTCAAGGTTTTTGGTTGTTTTAACTGTAAGATAGCTCTTTCATATAGACAATTCTCTGATAGATGGACAAACTTTATACTCTAGAATAAGGTTTGTAAGAAGCAACTTCCTGGCTTGTTTGAGAAGAGTCCGATATAGCCATAAGGCGCCCAATCTGGTGTCGAACCCACCTGGCCTGGATTCCAGGTCTGTCACTTACTACATAATACCAAGCAGGTTTCTTAGCCTCTACGAGTCTTGATTTCTTCCTCTATAAAACATGATAAAAATGGTTCATACCTCAAGGGAGCATTATGAAGATGAAATAAGAAAATAGATGTCAGAGTGCCTAACCCTCAGTATGCACCTAAATGTATAGGAGCTGTCACTTCTACTACCTTCCTCTAAGTAGTTTACAAACTGGAAAAAGAGAGAGAGAGAGAGAGAAGAAATGGTCAACAGAGGGTATGTGAATGAGATGAAATCGTTAGGGAGAATGGTTTCAGAGGACCCAGTGACAGCAGGAAGGTCAGCAGGCTGGGAAGGACCAGAAAAACCCTACATTCCGAGCAGTCGATGGAAAGGAGCAGGGCAAACAGAAGCTGACAGGGAGTCAGTAATTAAATAGCTAATTCATGTTTAAGAGAAGAGAGAACTTCAACGTGAGTGATTAGAACAATAATCCAGGGGCGCCTGGGCGGCTCAGTGGTGGAGCGTCTGCCTTTGGCTCAGGGTGTGATCCCAGGGTCCTAGGATCGAGTCCTACACTGGGCTTTCCGCAGGAAGCCTGCTTCTCCTTCTGCCTGTGTCTTGCCTCTCTCTGTGTGTCTCTCATGAATAAATAAATAAAATCTTAAAAAAAAAAAAAAGAAGAAGAAGAAGAAGAGGAGGAGGAGGAGGAGGAGGAAGAAAGTAAACCAGGTTTGAGAATATGCCCCATCCTGGAGAAAAACATAAAAATGGAAGCCATGGTGAGCAAGGAAGTCTGGCACTGACAGCTCAGCTCCAGGCCCCACTAATCTGCATATGAATAAAACATCGCGCCCAAGGATAGCTGACTGGAGTTACCAAAACAGTTTTTTGAGCATTAAACAAATGAAACCAAAAAGAAAAAAAAGGACTTCACAGTGAATGCCTAACAGATTCACATTTACAACTATATTGCATATGCAATTACACTTTGGAGGAAGTTTAAGCCACATTAATGGGGCTGAAGGGGAATGAAGAAAGGGAGTGCATAGCCAACAAAATTAACTACGGTGACTAATGGATGAATTACAGTCCTATGATGCAGGGCATGATTTAGTGTTTTGTTCACAGAACCTCAGCTTAGATCATCTGGCTGTACTTTAAAGCATCTGTTTTCTAAAATCAAAGGTCAAGTTAAATGCTTCCTTCTAAGACTTGTATGTTATGGAGTTCAGAGTTCATACAAACACGGGTAAATTATTTTCTAAAGTTCTATCACGTCCTTCTGTTTAAGAAACCAATGACGGAGGTAGAGCCCTTGAAATCTAGCTCCTTTATGGCCGGTGCAAATTCAGTTTCCCAGGTGGCTCATGAGGCCTGAGGCAACAGCCACACAACCCTGAAGACAAGGAGAAATCCTGTCACCCTGCAGCCTGTGAGACCCCATAATTCTGCACCGTGTTTGTACCTTTTCAATCCATAAAAGGAGGATTTATGGAATCCAGAAAGAAACTATCCAGTAGCTTGACACCAGAGATGTCCTGGCGTTAGCCACATCATATCCCTTCAGAGTATCTCACCTTCTCCAGCTTAAAAACTGTTCCGATGTGTGGCTGAATGCGCCCTTGCTGGCAGTACTGAAGAGCCGAGGACAGGGTTCTGGAGAAGATGGGAAAGTTCTGCTCTTTGTATCGGCTCCAGTACAGCCCCATGGCTGAGACATTCTTCAGGAGCAGAAGGTTGGCGGGCACAGAAGCAATGGTTCCTCCAGCAAAACCCACCACCACGATCCTGCCCTCCCACGCCAGGCTGGGGCAAGAAAGGACAAGGAATAGAAATTATTTTAAAAATTAGCAATGTATAGTCACACTGATCAGAATGGCTACCATAAAAACAACAACAACAGAAAATACCAAGTGTTAATATGGAGGTTCCTCAGAAAATTAAAGAGAGGGCAGCCCGAGTGGCTCAGCAGTTTAGCGCCGCCTTCAGTCCAGGGCCTGATCCTGGGGCCACAGGATCGAGTCCCACGTCGGGTTTCCTGCAGGGAGCCTGCTTCTCCCTCTGCCTGTCTCTCTCTCTCTCTCTCTCTCTGTGTCTCTCATGAATAAATAAATAAATAAAATCTTTTAAAAAAATCAAATAATTTTGTAAACATCTTTGATAAAGAATATGTGTATCTTTGTTTGGCTTTTGCCTTTTGCTTTTCTTCTTTAGAGAAAAACAAGAAGCCTTTGTGATAACACTATTACCCGTTACCCAGAAGGCAAGAAAAGCATGAGAGTTAGCAGTTCTCTGGCCTGGCTCCCCACTGAGTCAACACACTCCTTCTTTTGCTTCTCTGAGCACAGTACCACAATTCCACAGTACCACCCAGCACAGTACAGTGATGCTCAGTGGCCCTAGAGCCAACTGGGTCCCTTCCGTAGGAAAGCTGTTCTCTCTGCTTCTGTTTCTTCCACTTTAAACTGAGATAAACCACAAAATTGTGCTTGCCAGGATGACATGAGAAATGAAACTAGTATTATCAGAACACTCTGGAGTCCCTGGTTAAAAGCAGAATGAGAGGGGCTCAGTCAGTTGGGTGTCTGTCGTCGGCTAGGGTCATGATCTCAGGGTTCTGGGATCTAGCCCCACACTGGGCTCCCCGCTCAGCATGGAATCTGCTTATACCTCTCTCTCTGCCTCCGCCCCCACTTGTGCTTTCTCTGTCTCAAATAAATAAATAAAATCTTTAAAAAAAAGACAGAATGAGAATTGGTGTGGATACGACAGATCCACTAAAACTCTAATGATTTTAAATAAAACAAATCAAGGAGATACCTACACTGCTGGCTGCCTCTGAAAGCAGTGAGATCAAGAGTCTGTACAAGAAAGAAAGAAGGAAGGAAGGAAGGAAGGAAGGAAGGAAGGAAGGAAGGAAGGAAGGAAGGAAGGAAGGAAAGGGAAGGGAAGGGAAGGGAAGGGAAGGGAAGGGAAGGGAAGGGAAGGGAAGGGAAGAGAAGAGAAGAGAAGAGAAGAGAAGAGAAGAGAAGAGAAGAGAAGAGAAGAAGAGAAGAGAAAGAAAAGAAAGAAAAGAAAAGAAAAGAAAAGAAAAGAAAAGAAAAGAAAAGAAAAGAAAAGAAAAGAAAAAAGAAGAAAAGAAAAGAAAGGAAAGAAAGGAAAGAAAGAAAGAGTCTGTACTTTGGTGCATAGTGAACCAGGGCCTGCCACTCAGGTCATTCTAACATCTGAACAATGATCCTGAGAATCACCCACACCATATATATATATATATATATATATAAAGTAGTTAATGGGAACCGCATAGCTGAATTTAACACGTGCATAATTTCTAAAGCATTCAGTATTGCCAACCAGAGAGTCTGCAGTCATTTTTTGGATATTTTCCAGCTGGATATCTTGTTTTTCTATATTTAAGCATTTCCTGATTTTCCCTCTGCTTCTATTCCTTTTCACCCTCCCACTCAGCTGTTCTCGTTGAAGCCAATGCCTACAAGAAAAGTGAGCAGCTAAAATGGAAGAGAAGTAAGACTAGAAGGAAGACAGGTCTGAAAAGGCTTTAGCAGAGCCCCAGGTCCAGCCCCCTCTGGAAAGACCATCACATGCACCTGCGGAGTGCCTCCAGGAAGACATCTCCTCCCACTGTGTCGATGACCACATTCACCCCAACACTGCCCACCAGCTTCCTCACAGCCTCCTTCAGGCCGCCCTGACTATAGTTCACGACAGATTGCGCGCCCTTCTGCATCACAAGCTGGCACTTCTCATCACTTCCGACGGCAGCTATCACCTGCATAGAGAACACAAAGCTTCTGGTGATCCAGGATATATGTACCAAGAGAGGCTCATCCTACCCACCCAGCTTTCAACCAAAGGGAATAACCAACAAAACCAGTGTGACCAAAAAAAAAAAAAGAAAAACAGTGTGACCTTGCTGCCCTAGGACCAGCCCCAATCCTACACATCAGGGCCAACACACAGCACCATCACACTTGGCCCTCCACACCCACTGGCCATGGGATCCACATTTCCAGGAATCCTGGAACCCCAATGAGTCTAGCTAGGAGATGGTTCAGGAGATATCAGAAAGTCTTTCCCAAAAATAGATTAAACCATCATTTATTGAGTACCTGCTATGAGTCAAGATAGCAAGATACAGCAGTGTGATGGTGGGGAAGTACAGATGGTGGCAGAAGTCCAAACGAGAGGTATCCAACCTAGTTTGAGATCTCAAAAGGCTTCCCAGAGGGTAAAACACAATTCAGTGGAAAGATCTTGAAGTTAGAAAGACCTGAATTAAAATTCTGGCTCTGCTACTAACTAGCAGTGTCACCTACAACAAACTACTTAATAGGAACTAATTTACATAAAGCTTACTATGTGCCAGGTACTATTGTAAATGCTTTGCATATATTAATAACTCTCTTAGTCTTAGTAGCCCAATGATACACACACTATTAGCATCCCCCATTTTAGAGATGAAGAAACTAAAGCAAAAGAAGTTAAGGAACCTGCCCAAGGTCACATAACTAATGGGAGGCCCAACATCACACAACTAATGAGAAACAGAACTGGGACCCAACCCCAGGTTGTCCATCTCCAGACTTCATACTTTTAACCTCTGTGCTGTCCACCAGCTTCCCTAAGCTCCAGTTACCTCGTCCGTAAAGCAAGATTTATTTTAAAAAAGCAAATGCAATACTGTCCGTAAAGCACTTGGAAAACAAAGTGTTAGATAAATTGAATTTATTGCTGCACATACACAATCATTTATTCTATTTAAGCCTCATAGAACATTATGGGGGAGGTATAATTACTCCCATTCTATAGATGGAGACACAGACCTAGAGGTTAAGTAATTAACTCAGGATTAGCCAGGAAGTAGGTGGTAGAAAACCATTCAAACCCAGTGGTGCTGCGACTCCAAAGCCCATGCTTTTCCTTTCCATCACCCTGGGAGAAAACCATGCTTAACACCTGGCAAGGATGACCATGGGCCAGACTGTGAGGCTGTGTGGGGTTTGGAAGCCTCCAGAAAAGCTTCAAACACGTAAGCACTGCCTAGAGGTGCCTTGTTACTGGATAGCACCCACCAGCCCGAGCAGTTTGGCCCCAAGGTGACATTGAGAACTTGCATTCAAACACACAGCACCAAAAAAACTTAAAAAAAACAAAAAAAAAAAACAAAAAAAAACAAACACACAGCACCATCAGTGCCCTTAGAAGATTGCAAACTCACCCATAACTATTTGAAACTGAAAGCCACCCTCAAGTACTCCCCAGAGGAACCCTCAAGTAGCTTCACACAGCACCACAGAGGGCAGACACCAGGCTAGGGTCAGGGACTTGACACCAATCTTGATTCTCACAAGGGCGCCATTGAGACCTGCCACAAACCATTGTATCCCCTGGTGCCTCACTTTCTTTATCTGTGAAATAGGGATAATAAACACATTACCCCTCTCCCAGGGGTTTGTCAGGATCAGGGGTATGATAATTGGCGTGGAGGCACTTTGAAAGCAATATGAAACGCTGCGAATAGAGGTTGTTCTCAAAATAACCTGTTCCAAGTGGGTGGCATGATGACACTTTTAAAGTTATTTTTATTATTTTGTTGTTGTTTGCTTTTGCTTAAAACCACTATGGTTGGGGTGCCTGGGTGGCTCAGTCGGTTGAGCATCTGCCTCCGGCTAGGGTCATGATCCCGGGGTCCTGGGATGGAGCTCTGCATCGGGCTCTCAGCTCAGCAGGAAGTCTGCTTCTCCCTCTCCCTCTGCCTGCTGCTCCCCCCTGCTTCTGCTCGCTCTCTTTCGCTCTCTCTGTCAAGTGAATGAATAAAATCTTAAAACACACACACACACACAAACCATTATGGCTACTCAAGAAAATACAGCTTGGATTAATTTTAATATCTGAATTGAAGTCAATTTTTCTCTCTACTTAACCTACTATCACTATTCAAAACAAATGGTGCAATTTTATCTTCCTAGGAATGGTAGTCAGCAGTTCTAGACAATGAGACTAATTTTGGTCTCCCCACTGAGAGGTGCTAAAAGCCCTTGCTTTGACATGAAATGTGTTAATATTCCATGGAGAGCTTCTTGGTATCTAAAATTGCTTTCAGAACTCATATGCCCTTCCCAAAAAGAACTTAATGCAAAACAGGAGAGACACCACCTGAAGAAATTCCAGAGCAATCCAATTATCTCCAAACCTGGGTATCTTGGTGCCTTCTGGATATCCCAACTGCATGTTCCACAGAAACCTCACACTTAATACTTCCAAAACTGAGCTCACCATTTCCTCCTGTGTTCTCAACTGCAATAAATGGCAAATCCACAAGTTAACCTAGTTTGCTCCTTCCCACTCAATGTCTAATAATAACAGGAATCCTTTTTAAGAGATTCTTACCAACATGCCATGCCCTCTAACAGGCATATTGCACGTGTAATTTCAATATTCCCACAACGACCCCATATGAGGAAAGGTTTATTGTACCAAAGAGGAAAGCGAAGCAATTAAGTAGAGGCAGTGTTGGGATCTGAACCTAGGTCAGACTAGCTTCAAATTCCTTGTTCCTTCAACTGTATTAGGATCAAACTCTCTATTTTCTTCTACTTTAGTATCTCTCAATTCATCGCTTCCAGTGCTTTGGGTCAAGTATCATCACCACTGGACTGGCTTGGATTGCTCCAAGAGGCTGCCCTACTGCCTCCAGACTACCCCTGACTTTGCCCTATCCTGCATCCCCACTGCTACCAGAATGAACTTGGCAAAATGCAAACATGACCATGGTACTTCCTTGTTTAAAGTCCTTCATACCTCCTGATAGCTTCCACTAAGGGTTCAAATTCTTCAGTACCTCCTGATCTTGTCTCTGCTCACCTCCCTAGAGTCATCTTCCACCATTCTCCCACATACCCTTTGCTCCATAGACGCTACTTTGCAATTCCAGGGAATGCATCATGTGAGATCCCATGTTTCTGATAATATGCCCTCCCACCACTGAAATGGCCTTCCCTTCCTTCCTTCCTCCATTCAACTGCTACCAGTCCTTCAGAAGTCAGCTTAAATGTCTGCTGTCTCTAAGAAATCCTCCTTATCTGACACCTACCGCCTCAGAATGATGCCCTTGCAGAGACTTCGGTCTTTCTTTATTTATTCTTTCACTCAAGAAATAGTTTGGGTTTTTTGTTTTTGTTTTTGTTTTGTTTTTGTATATTTTTTTATTGGAGTTCGATTTACCAACATATAGCATAACACCCAGTGCTGATGCGGGACTCGATCCCGGGACTACAGGATCATGACCCAAGCTGATCATGCCTCAATAACTTTCTCCGGGGTGCCTGGGTGGCTGAGCGGTTGGGCATCTACCTTCAGCTTGGGGCATGATCCTGCAGTCCCAGGATTGAGTCCCACATCAGGCTCCCTGCGTGGAGCCTGTTTCTCCCTCTGCCTCTGTCTCTGCCTCTGTCTCTCTGTGTCTCTCCTGAATAAGTAAATAAAATCTTTTAAAAAGGATCCCTGGGTGGCTCAGCGGTTTGGCGCCTGCCTTTGGCCCAGGGTGCAATCCTGGAGTCCCGAGATCGAGTCTCGCGTCAGGCTCCCCGCGTGGAGCCTGCTTCTTCCTCTGCCTGTCTCTAGAGGCCTCTCTCTCTCTCTCTCTGTGTGTGTGTGTGTGTGTGTGTGTATCATGAATAAATAAATCTTTAAAAAAAACTCTTTAAAAAAACAAAGAAAAGAAATAGTTATTGAGTGCCTACTATGGTCTAGGTACCATGCCAGCTGCTGGGACTACAGTAATGTGCCATGCAGACACTGTCCTTGCCTTCAGTGGGATTACAGTTGAGTAGGGGGGAGACATTAATCCAATCATGACACAGGTAAAAGATAAACCACACACTGAGGTTCGTACCACGAAAGAGAGATGTATAGCATGCTAGGAGACCACCTACAAACAACTGGGGAAGTGGGGGAGCAGGGGGATGGAGGAGAGATTAACATCTCCTATAGGATAAAGAATAATTCCCTGAAGAAATGACATCTGAGTTTGTTTGAAGTCCAGCAGGGGTTGCTGGGTGGCTCAGTGGCTGAGAGTCAGCCTTGAGCTCAGGGTGTGATCCTGGGGTCCTGGGATCAAGTCCTGCATCAGGCTCTCCACAGGAAGTCTGCTTCTCTCTGTGTCTTCAAGAATAAATAAATAAAATCTTTAAAAAAAAAATTTTTTTTTGAAGTGCAGGGGGAGACAGTTCAGAAGAGCATTACAGGGGAAGGGAACAGAATCTGCAGAGGCCATGAAGCAAGTCAGCTCTCACCAGGTTCTAGTAACTGGAAGGATGAGTGATCTACTCCCAGGTCCCCTCACCAGTCCGCAAGCAAATAAGATGGCAAGACCCTACTCTGGATTACTTTATATCTCAGTGCCTTACCTATGATATTTATGAATGAACAAATGAATATATTCTGTGTTTGAAAACTGGAGGTGTGGTGCTTTGTGTTTTTTTTTTAATGCAGACCCTACCATGCAAGTACCTTAGCCTGAAGAATATTCGTTGCCACATCAATCACTGCAAGGCCGGTGGCTCCAGCAGCTGCCGTCACTAAAACAGTTTCTCTGCCAGAGAAAGGTGGGCATTACTTCAGAAACCTTCAAAAATCATCCAATCATATGATTTCATGACCACTTTAAAGCAAGAAGAGAACTTAAAGGCCATTTCATTCAACATTTCATGGAGACCCATTCTCTAGACGTTAGGGCTGGTTTATGTCTGTGACTGCTTGATTGGTGAGAATTTGGTTGGGTTGAAGACTTCCTAGGAAAAATATTCCTTAATCCCTCTAGGGAACCTCTTCATCATGCCAGGAGCAACCCTTCTTTTGAGCTACCACTCCAATGTCTGCTTCAGAAATTGCGTCCTAAAATCATTCTCATACTAAACATTGCTGCATCTTTGATGGTGGTGATCAAGGAATGGCCACAGTTCAACTAAAGTCACTTATCTGGAGCAATTCCGAGTCTCTCTGAAAAGGGCAAAAGGCATATATTTCAGGTGAAGTAGGAAATCACTGCACCTTTGAGTTTGAAATACCACCGGTAGGCACACCCAGTCACGCCCCACAAGAACAAATACCATAGGATTCCACTAAAACCAGATGGAAACAAGTTTACATAAACCAACTCTCTCACATGTAAGAGTTTCTAGGAGGTGATCTCCAGAGTGGCCAGGTTTGAAAGAGGTATTTCTCCAAATTCATATTGGCCAATTTCACAGTCCACCATTCCATCTCAGACAAAAAGATAACCCCGCTGTCACCAGACCCATCTGGTCATTACCTTCCTTTGGCCTTTCCTCACCCAAGCTGAACAAGAGCTAAAGGTCAGGGAGGGGAGGTGCACCTGTGTGGCTCAATAGGTTAAGCATCTGCCTTCGGCTCAGGTTATGATCTCAGGTCCCAGGATCCAGTGCTGTATCAGGCTCCCTGCTCAGCGGGAGTCTCTTCTTCCTTTCCCAAGCCCCATCCCCCCACGTTCATATTTTTTCTCTCTCTCAAATAAAGAAATAAAATCGTTAAAAAAGTTAAAAAATAAAGGTCAGGGAGGGGAAAGGTGGGGGCAAGGTCTTGCTGGGCACTTCTGATATCAGAAAGAGATACCATCTAGCTCTGACTTGTCTACACAGCCTCTTACCCAGGCTGAGTGCATGCCCGATGCTCCAGAGCCAAAAGAGCAGTGCCATAGGATACAGGCAGGGTAGCGGCTTCTCGGAGGGAGACTCCTTCTGGAATCTGCCACAGTGTCTATAAAAAGAGATAAGAGTAACTTAGAGATTAAGCACATGTAACCTGTTCCTAAAAGCTGCTCAGTAGGGACACCTGGGTGGCTCAGTGGTTGAGCGTCTGCCTTTGGCTCAGGTTGTGATCCTGAATAAGTAAATAAAATCTTTAAAAGAAAAGGAAAGAAAAGAAAAAAGCTGCTCAGTAAATATTACGATCTGATTGAGTGACTGATACACCAGTGAACCAAACCTGTCAGGAACCAAAAGCCACCGGAAGTCAAAACCAAGCAAGCTGTGACAGAGTTCAAAACTTGGGTGTATGGGTCTTCACAAATCCCAAGGCTAGTATCTGGCTCAGGAAGGAATCAAGTTTCAGAGAATGGAACCCATTCAGAGATGGTTCTATGGACATTTTACCTCAATAAAACTGTGGGAAAAACTGTGTACTCTTCACCACTAGGGGCCGCCATTCACATCCTGAGCAACCCTAGCCCACCACCCTGGCTGGCTCCATTCCCAGGACTCTCTCTTTCACAAGCTGCACGTCCGGGAGAAACCTATTATATCCAGCTCAATGCCCCAAACCAGTTTTTCTACCAAAACTACCTATACTCCAATGGGACAGCCAGTCAGTTGCTCCAGGACTCAGAAAACAAAATGCCCTTCTTCGTCACACCGCTCCACACAAACAAAGCTCTGTGCAGGGTTGTCACACGGATACAGAAAAGGGTTTAGCATTTGAAAGAAGTGTTGGCTGAGGAACAAATACAAAGACAACAAATACAAAGAAGGGGGAGAGAAGGGTAACAAGGAATGAGAGCTAGGTGGAGATTAAAGAAAAGAAATGAGAAAAAAAAAAAAAATCTCCAAGCATCAATATTGAGAGCTAGGGATACCTTTTGGTCAATGATGCATTCTTCAGCCATACCATTAAAGCCACTCACGCCAATAACTCGATCTCCCTGAAGAGAAAATACCATTAAGGGCTTGTTCAAATGCATGGCCTTGCCATTTACCTCTTCCCAAATTGATCAAAAAAAAAAAGAAAGAAAATCTTTCTCTCTGACCCCATAAGACATAGGTTTGCCGTAATCACTTATTCAGAGTTAATGTTTGGTAAATAATTCAACCATTTTCTCAATACCCCCACCGGGATGCCAAGATGTTATGAGCACATTCTGGACAGGACAGAGTATGGAAAAAGCTGAAGTAAATTAGAATCCCAGAATTTTTTTCACAAGAGGCTGAAATTTGAGAATTTTCTATCCTCTCAGTGACTGAAGACTAAGGTACTGCCTTCTTTAGTAATAAAAGGTTTTACGAAGCCAGGAACTTCCACTGGCTTCCTTCCTCCAATTCAGAATTCATTTCTTCCCCCTTCATCTCGGTTTCCCCTCTGGTGTCTGTTGGCAAAGGCCAAGAGAAGTGAGATCCTTTGGCTATAGATGAGGTTAGCACATGTCTCATAGCTACACACACATCAATTCCTTAGATTTCAACTCATTTACCTCTTTCACTGTGCTGACATCTGCGCCTGTCTCCAATACAATCCCAGAGAACTCCATTCCTAAAACAAATGGTTTAAACACTAGGTTATCTAGAAAGCCCAGCTCCACAGAGACAGTAAAAGCCTGATCAACAGGCCGTTCTATCCGTTTTCTAGAGCTGAGACGGTTTTAGTGTCCCCCTACCGCTCAAGGAAGAACATCCTACCTAAAACACAGGAAAGGGAACTTAAGATTTATTTTTCTTTAATATTTTATTTATTTATTCATGACACAGAATGAGAGAGAGAGAGACAGAGACACAGGCAGAGGGAGAAGCAGTCTCCATGCAGGGAGCCTAACGTGGGACTCTATCCCGGGTCTCCAGGATCATGCCCCGGGCTGAAGGCGGCGCTAAACCACTGGACCATGGGTGCTGCCCGGAACTTAAGATTTAATGATCACAACCTGAAAAGCTATGGCAGTCCCATTCTTACCAAGACACAACTGAAAATTTCAAGAATGGGCAAAAACAGAATCACAGATACACAAGTAAGTTTGATCCTGCTCACTGGGGCCTTGGGCGCTTTACAGTACCCCAATTACAACATTCATCATATTACATTTATCTGTTTCTGTGTCTCCTCTTGTGGACTATGAGGCCCTCAAGGGGATGAACTATATTTATCCATAAAGTTCTTGGTTCAATTTGGATGAACTGATGTCCGCTCTTTACTATTCACCTCCAAAATTTCTGAATTTAACGATCATACATTTCCCACTTGAGCTGCCAGAGGAATAACTCAATTGAGTATGACATTTCCCCCCATCCAGCATGTCAGCAAATACAGAGGGAAATGGTTCCAAATGTTGAGACACAACCAAACACCCTGAGGCCAAAACACAGCAACTATTTTGCAATCAGTGTATCCTTAATAGTATATGTCTGTATAAAATATACATGTACTATATACACAACAGGCTATACTTATATCTCTTTAACTAAATTCCAGTAACAAAAAGCAGTCATTTGTCCGCATACTTGAGATCTAAATGTAATCAGATTGGGCATAATTAAAATCAGACAGTGGACTGCTAGAAATGTATAAACTCTTTTTCTTCTTTCTGATCTTCTGATATTCGGTTTCTTTAGGAATGTGTTTGTGAGGACTGAGAGTTTTAGCTGCAAACAGATGTTTATGACCCTTCAGTGAAAAAACAAAACTGAGGCACTAACAAGGTATGAAAGGGGATGACAAGGGCCGAGGATTCTGATCAGAATTCTGCTGAACACAATATGTAAAAATTCATTTGTTCATTTATGCATCATTAAAGTTTTTGTTGAAGGCAGCTCGGGTGGCTCAGCGGTTTAGCGCCGCCTTCAGCCCAGGGCGTGATCCTGGGAACCTGGGATCGAGTCCCACATCAGGCTCCCTGCATGGAGCTTGCTTCTCCCTCTGCCTGTGTCTCTGCCTCTGTGTGTGTGTGTGTATGTGTGTGTGTGTCATGAATAAATAAATAAAATATTTTAAAAAAATAAAATAAAGTTTTTGTTGAGCATCTACTAGGAGCCAGGCACAATGCTAAGATAGGGGATAAAACTAGGAGCGAGACAGTCATAGAACCTTCCCTCAAGGGGCTCACAATCTAGTGCTTCTAATTAGCGGCGAGGCTGACAGAGCCGAAGCATCACTGCCAGCAGGCAAGCATCACCAGTGATGAAGCACACGGTTCTGAAAACTCTGTAGCTTCTTTCCCAACCAGTCATTTGGCCCCTTCATACTCACCAGGTGTGAAAGGAAGTTGGGGTTTTTCCTGATACTGACCACGGCAGACCAAAATATCAGCAAAATTAACTCCACAAAAATGGACATCAACCCTGACCTGCAAAGGAAACATAAGAGCAGAAAGTGCCTGGGTGCTTTCTCTTTTACTTCAGGCTTCAGCTCAGGTGGTCATCCCAGGGTGCCAGGATCAAGTTCCACGGTGAGTTCCCTATTGAGTGGGGAACCTGCTTCTCCCTCTCCCTCTGCAGCTCTGCTCTGCTGTCTCTCTCAAATAAATAAATACAATCCTTAATTAAAAAATAAAAAGGAAACAGCAACAAAGCAGAGTTCGTGTCTGTGGGACGAAGTTCATTCAACTGTACCAAAATATTTCCTGAATGTTATATGCCAAACACTGAATTAAGTGCCAGTGTGTAATCATGAAGCAAAATGGACAAGGTTCTTGCCTTCATGGAGCTAAGACTATGGGAGAGACAGACATCAGATTACGGCCGTACCACCTGAACACACCCGATCTCATCCAATCTCGAAAGCTAAGCATGGGTAGGCCTGGTTAGTACTTGGATGGGATTAGTCAGACATCAGCCAAGTAACTGTGATGCTTTGTGTGTTAAATTACAACTCTTACACAAAATGTTAGAGAGAAATACATGGTGCTATGAAAGTGCATAATAGGGTCATCTGGCCTTTTGTTATGACGGCATGTGCAAAAGTCCTGTGATAGGCACAAAAGAAAAACCAGCGAGCTTAGAGCACAAAGAGGTGAAAGAGATAGGGCTACAGAGCAGAGACCACACCATCCAGTGGTGTGTAGTCTTTACTGAGGCTCTGCGTCTTCACAATAGGAACAGTGGGAAGCCATTAAAGGGTTTTAAGCAGAGGGGTAACGTGACCAGCTATTTTCTAGGGATCAGCTACCATCCTGGAGGCCAGTTGTAGGTCTCAAGCTTCTGTGTTTCATGCCCATGCCGGAGCAGAGGCAGGCTTGCACAGTGTAGCCAGCACTTTTTCTAGACCCTGGAAGCCAGTGGTTCTGAAGGTCTGGTTTCCAGACCACTGGCTTCAGTGTCACCTGGGAGTTTCCCTAGCCATTCAGATTTTCAGGCGTCACCCCAATCTATGGAATCACTCCGGGGACAAAGCTCAGCAATCTGTTCTAACGAGCCCCAGGTGATTGTGACACAGGCTGAAGAGGGAGAACAGGGCCGAGAAACAGAAGAAAACGAAGGCTGAGAGAGAGAATCACTGACATTCATTTATTTGCTTACATTCCCAATTTAGTACAGAGGAAGCCATGTTGGTGAGAAGATATTTCTATGGACAAAATGCATCCATTCAGCGATGTTTTGAGTGTCTGCCATGTGCCAGGCACCGTTCCAGAGCATGAGGATTTGATGGTGAGTAAACTCACAGGGACCCAACTCTCCTGAGCTAATTCCTACGAGGCAGTGCCTGGGCAAACACCAGAACCAAGAAGCCCAGCCTTCAACCTGTGCACCCTGTGTGCGGGACACATCGGTTGCTGACATGTGTGGCGCACACAGGTCCTCAAGCCGCTCCACCTCGATTCGAGGATAATTCAAGAATGACCCTCCTTCAGCACACGAATCCCAGGAAGCAGACCGGCTGCCATCATATGCCCGCTCAAATAATACATTTCACAACAGGGTCCCTGCAAGCGAAGTGACACTTCAGGACTGAAGCTGCATGGCTCCCTCTCACCAGGGATCCCTGACACGGAGGCTCACTGCTTGCCTGGCCTTGTCAGAGGTTCTCATTCTCCATTCGAGGTGACACTGTGTCACCAGAGGGGTTACCCGGCAGGGCCAAAGTGACCTCCACATTTCACTGGAAATGGCCACGATCCTAAATAACCCCACCCCAAATCCCTGCACTACACCAAAGGAGGGCACCAGGCACATACTCAGAATTACGGGACAGATGTGACCAGACGTGACCAGACTGGTCTGGGAGAGGAGGGAGGACAGATCATTAAATGCTGACACCGAAGCGGAAGCCAAGGATGGGGTCCATTTATGTGTATTGAACCAATACCCTGCAAGTGCTTATGCAAAGTCGCGTGCGACTCAGAATTGTCTGTTTCTAAGGCAACAGCTCTGGGGCTTGGGCAAGAGGCCTGGGGGGCAAAGGAGGCCGCTGCGCTCGGGGCTCCCGGGCGCCCCCTAGCCGAGCACTCGGGAACTCCGAGCAGGACGCGGCCTGCCGGGTGGGGTGTGCGTGGCGGCCGCGGGCAGGGTGACCGCGAGCCCCGGGCCCCCCCCTACCTCGTGAGGCCGGACAGGCCGGGGGCCCACCTCCTCGACGGCCAGGGGCTGCTTGGGCTCCACGCATCGTGCGGCGCGGTAGTGACGGCCGCGGCCCGGGCCCGCGCTCCTGCAACACAGCGAGGGGCGCGTCCCTGGGGGAGCCCCGGCCGCCCTTGGGGCTCGGGGGCAGTCGGGGCCGCACCTGCGGAGCCACGCCCGAGGGAGGCGCCGGCCCCAAGCCGCCGCCGCCATGGTCCGGAGCGGGGAGTCACGCGGGGGCTGGCCCGAGGAGGCCCGGCCCCCGGGACCGCGGAAGAGCGTGCAGGAGCGCGGGGCGGGGCGGGGCGCGGGGCCGGCGGTGGCGCCCGCTGCGGGGGAGAGAAGGCAAATCAAAGGAACAGACCGGCCGGGGTGGAGCGCTCTTGACAGTTTACTAGCAACTTAGGAGACTTTTTTTTTTTTAATATTTTATTTATTTATTCATGAGAGAAACAGAGAGAGAGAGAGAGGCAGAGGGAGAAGCAGGCTCCATGCAGGGAGCCCGACGTGGGACTCGATCCCGAGACCCCAAGATCACGCCCTGGGCCGAAGGCAGGCACTAAACCGCTGAGCCACCCAGGGATCCCCCAGGAGACTTTTAAAACCAGGGTTGGTGGGGATGTCTGGGTGGCCCAGCAGTTTAGCGCCGCCTTCAGCCCGTGGTGTGATCCTGGAGACCCGGGATCGAATCCCACGTCGGGCTCCCGGTGCATGGAGCCTGCTTCTCCCTCTGCCTGTGTCTCTGCCTCTCTCTGTGTGTGTCTCTCATGAATAAATAAATAAAATCTTTAAAAAATAAATAAATAAAAATAAAACCACGGTTGGTGACAGTCAAATAGCACTTCTTGGGTCCTCTGCGCTGCGAAATCCTAAATGTTCGGGTTAAAGGCCGCAAGGACTGCATCAACACCTTACCGGAGCTCAGTTCTTCTTGTTACTAATTTTTCTCACATTTGCAGGACTATTTACACTAAAATTATTTGGTTACTAGTAATCCACGGTTGAGGGATCCCTGGGTAGCGCAGTGGTTTAGCGCCTCCCTTTGGCCCAGGGCGCGATCCTGGAGACCCGGGATCGAATCCCACGTAGGGCTCCTGGTGCATGGAGCCTGCTTCTCCCTCTGCCTATGTCTCTGCCTCTCTCTCTCTCTCTCTCTCTCTCTCTCTCTCTGTGACTATCATAAATAAATAAAGATTTTTAAAAAAATAAAAATAAATTAATCCACGGTTGAATGATCTTACACAGATCCAAAGAATACTTTCAATTAAAGGCAGGCCCAAAGCTGGTGGTTTTTATATTCCTGATGCCTCTGTTATGCCTGGTACGTAGTAGATGCTCAGTAATGGACTCAGTCACTACTTAATTCCTTGGTGAACACGTATACTCTGGAAAAACACAACCATGTGATCTGTGAAACATTATAAAACTGGGTAGATTTCTGTTGTAACAGTAACCAAATGTTTACATGTTAGCAAGGTAAAAGAAGCTCTTAATCCGAGGAGGAAGAGTAGTATATCATTTGATAGATGGCTTTTAAACACAACTTGATGTCTTTAAAAGACATCTGGTCAAAAAACATAGCCTCTCGGGTTCAAGTCCAGCTCTACCACCTATCTGTGTGGCTTTGGCATTACAACTGATGGCTGTGAGCCCCAGTTTCCTCCTCTCTACATGAAAACATGGGACAGGATAAATCCAGAATTGCCCAATTCTTTCAACCTTTTGGTAGAAAATAGCCCAAGATGGCAAATGACCTGGAAGGAATGATCAGGAGTGGAATAAAGGGAAATTAGAAAGCGAAAATGAAGTAGCAATGTACTCCTGAATTCTGGTCTAGAAGTTTGGGTAAGAGAGGAATCCAAAGGGCAACTGGTTGGCTCAGTTGGTTAAGTGTCTGCCTTCTTTCAGCTCAGGTCATGATCCCGGAGTCCTGGGACTGAGCCCTACATCGGGCTCCCTGCTCTATAAGGAGCCTGCTTCTCTGCCTCTGCTTGCACCTCCTCCTGCTTATGCTCTCTCTCTCTGTGTCAAATAAATAAATAAAATATTTTTTTAAGAAATTAAAAAGTAAGGGATGCCTGGGTGGCTCAGCAGTTGGGTGGCTGCCTTCCACTCAGGTTGTAATCCCAGGATCAAGTCTGTATCCGGCTCCTGCAAAGAGCCTGCTTCTCCCTCTGCCTATATGTCTCTGCCTCTCTATGTCTCTCATGAATAAATAAATTAATTAATCTTTTTTAAAAATAAAAAATAAAAAGGGAGAGGAAATCAAGAATCAGGTCCCCACCACAGGTGTGCAGTAGAGGTCCCTGCCAGAGAATTTGAAAAGTCATTTTAGCCCTTGACACTTTCAGGAGGGAACTCAGACCTAAGAGGAGCAAGGACTAGAGAGCAAGAAGATGAAAAAACTTTATTTCCAATGAATGCTTTGTGAACTCTTAGTCATGAAGCACATAAAATCAAACCAGGAATCAAAATGAACATTCTGGTTGCCAAATAACAGTGAGCAACAATAAACCTCAAGTTTATGAAGTGTGAAACAAGGATTGATTGTTCTGAGGATGAAATGAGTTGCTACATATGGAAAATGTTTTATAAAATATTAGGTATTTGTACAAGATATAAAGCAAGCAATTTTTAATTGAACTCCTTGAAAGTAGCAACCATTTCTTAATCTCTTTTATGTTTGAAGGGCTCTGCACATACAATACTTTTAGGCATTTAATACATGTTTATCTAACGAATTGTTAAATGAGCACTCAATTATCTCATCAATTTTCCAGATAATTGGAAGTATCTTTAAGCATCAGGTCTTTTATTTTTGATTAAGTATTTTTATGGAAATTCTTTCTATTGTGGTTTTCATAATATCCTTGTCACTCTCAGGGAGTATGAAAATCAGTGAGTTTGGGGGAAATCTATCAATACGGCATTCTACATTTCTAATGATATCTGAAAAAAATAGTAAAAGTCTCTTTAAGAAGAATCTTGGAGGGAGATGAAAGTGTCTTCACTAAATGAGGTGATTTAAGCATTTACATGCAAAACCACTTCCACATTTCCAAAGAGTTTCAAAGGTAAGTGACAAGGCATTCAATAGTAGTTGCTATAGTAGCAAAAGAAATATTTAGCCTATCCATGGATTGATCGAAGTGCTGCCACCACACTGCACTGTCTAGTTATTGTTATCATTTCTGGTTATTTTGTCTTAATTGAGGGCCAAGGGGCAGAGTGGACAGGAAAAATAAAATTGGAGCCCTGGGGAAGACTCAGGCCAAGCAGCCATATCTCAACTGATCTGTCCTCTGAAAAGAATAAGAAAGAATCCAGAGCTGCCCTGCAAACCAGTTCAAGGGGCTCCTAGGAAGTAAAAGAGTAATATATGACTCTTCCTTCTGGTACCACTCACATGAAGAGATAATATTTAACGTCCAGAAGCTGCTGGAGGGCTGAGGGTGGAGAAGCAAAGTCAGAGGTGAATACACAAGCAGCTATATTTTTACAGAACAATGGACAAATAATCTATGAGCAATATTAGCACTATACAGGATTATACCGAAAATGTAAAGGTATCCCCACCATTATAATGCTTTATCCAATAGTTTGTCAGCTCCTCGGGAATAGAGACTGTGTCCCAGTTTAGTATTGCCATTATAGATAGAAATTATTACTTTTGAGTTTAGTATTGCCATTATAGATGATAGAAATTATTACTTTCTGCCACAGTAATGTCCTCCAAGATTCCCGAGGTGTGGCAGATTAGTTTGCCTTTTCACTGAATTCCCCCAGATTGCTCTTTCTGATCGCTGCAGTTGGGGTTAACTTTTATCAACCTCAGGCATGAACCACATAGTATGTATTGACCTTCCACTCTATTCCAAAAACTGTGTAAGCTGTGCTATGTCACTTATTTGCTCCAATATTCATGGAATCATAGAATTTCAGAGCTGGGATTGATCTCAAGATAATCTAATCAAACTGCTTTACTTACAAGCCAGAAAGCTGAGGCTCAGAAAGAGACTGGCCCGAGGTCACAGTGCAGGGTTAATGGCAAGAGTAGCATTAAGATCTGGCTTTCCTGGGGTGTCTGGGTGACTCAGTCAGTTAAGCACCTGCCTTCCGCTCAGGTCATGATCTCAGAGTCCTGGAATTGGGCTCCCCGCTCAGTGGGGAGTCTGCTTCTCCCTCTCCCTCTACACCCTCTCCTCTGCTCCTGTGCACTCTCTTTCTCTCTCTCAAATAAATAAATAAAACCTTTAGAAAAAGAAAAAAAAAGGATCCAGCTTTCCTGATTTCCTGCTTGTTTCTCTTTCTACCAAGCTCTTTGGCATTCACTCAACACTAGACACCATAATAATACTATTTCACATTTTCACAGAGCTTCATAGGTTGCAAATCACTGTCACCCAGATTGGTTCATCCTGCCATTGTTAAGTGTAATAATAATTATCATTACAACTAGCGCTTATTGGTAACATTACAAACCAGTCAATAAGTGCTTTTGCATGATTTCATTAGTCCTGCAATCATCCTGCTACTGGTATACTATTATTTTCACTCTTTCATGGATCAGGAATGTAGGCTTAAGGAGGTGAAGTCAGTAACTTGCCCAAGGCCACAGTTAGGAAATGGAGCCAGTTAGGGAAGCCTCCGGATTGCCCGATGCCCGAGCCACGACACCGGTATCTGGGTACCAGCCGCCCACTGTGCCTCCCCACACATCCCCCTCCAGAGCAAACAAAGAAGCTTTTGTAGTGTACGTTTTAAAGCCATGCTTTGCTTGTGGTTTTAAGCTTAATTTTATAGGAATTTTACAGTAGTTCTAGCCTAGAAAAGAGAGGAACTCCCTGAAGGAGAGAATATAGAGACAGCAGCCTCCAGGGATGTGTGTAGTTGAGAGACAGGAGCAGGCAAGGAACACATGATTAGGAGTTACTACCCTATTCCAGGTAGCCATAAGCTTGAAAATGGATGGTTTTCATTTAGATTTGAAATATCATATGTGAGATGAAGACTGTGATTATGTGAAGTAGTTTTCACACACACACACACACACACACACACGATTTTAATGAAACAATGTGCTGACCGGGTTGCCTGGTTACCAGCCATCACTTCAGCAGGTACCAGCAGGCATTTGGGCAAAATTCCTGGCACCCTGACGGGCCAATTTGGAAGCAGTGGTGGCCCGAACAAATAGCTGCCATGGCCCCCAAAACTAATCACCAGTATTTGATGCAGGGATCTATTTTCCATCTTAAACTATAATTATGGAACCAGTTTACAAGTTCCCAAGCATTCTGGCAACTTTATGAAGCTTTTCCAACCCCTCCTCCCCGAGGGAGAACAAATTCTTCCCTTCCGTGTGTTTTCCCAGAGAATGTCGTATAAACCTGTATTAGCTTGCTAATTTCTTTATTCAGGTAGTATTTATCTGTCTTTCTATCCCAGCAGCTGAGCTGTGAGCATCATGGATAGGTCTGATGCTAGCATAGCAAAGCAAAAAGAATTGGGGCCTTGAAATCACACGTACTTATGTGTGATTCCGACTTAGCTGCTTACTTATGATGACCTTGGGAAAGTTATTTATCCTCTCTGGGCTTCCATATCCTCATATGGGAGGCAAGAACAGTAATCCCCACCTCAGGTGGTGGTTGAGAATTAAGCAAGGGAAGGGAGTACATGGCAGCACTCAGTAGATGGCAGCTCCCACTACGAAGACAGTCCCAGCCCTTGAACCTCTCACCATCTAATGGAGCGAGGCACATTTAATTAGGCATCAAAGATGCCTGTGATATGTCCTGTGACAGTGGGCTGCAAAGGGGCTGGGGCAGCACAGGGGAAGGTCAACCTACCCCAGCTGGAGAGCATCATTTCAAGAGAGCCTCCCAGAGAAAAGAAGAGGAAGAAATCAGCAGACAGAAGGCACAGCTAAACAAGTCCCAAGCAAAGGCGCACAGGAGAGAGAATGTGGCATGTTCAAGACACTGTAAATGGTCAGCTATGACTAAAATTATGGCTTGAGCTAGAGAATGTGGAGAGACCAAGCTGGCATATAGGTTTCCAGCTTCACCACTTCTCAGCTGTATATCCTCCTCCAAGCATCTTCTTTCTGAGTCTCAGTTTCTCCATTTGTAAAGTGATTGTGATTACTATTCTATGTAAAGTGCCTGGCACAGAATATACATTTTTAAAAAGATTTTATTTATTTATTCAAGAGAGACATCGAAGGAGAGGCAGAAACAGGCAGAGGAAGAAGCAGGCTCCCTGTGGGGAGCCGGATGTGGGACCAATCCCAGGACCCTGGAATCATTATCTGAGCCAAAGGCAGACGCTCAACCACTGAGCCCCCCAGGTGCCCCTACATTTTTTAAAAAGTAGCAAGTAGGGATCCCTGGGTGGCTCAGCGGTTTAGCACCTGCCTTTGGCCCAGGGCGCGATCCTAGAGTCCCAAGATCGAGTCCCAGGTTGGGCTCCTGGCATAGAGCCTGCTTCTCCCTCCTCCTGTGTCTCCTCTGCCTCTCTCTCTATGTCTATCATAAATAAATAAGTTAATTAATTAATTAATCAATCTTAAAAAAAGTAGCAAGTATTACTTATCTCTGTTTATCTAGGATGGGCTTGGTTAGGACACACTCATAGGACACACTCATTTTGATTGAATCGATGAAAGGATGAATGATTGGGTGAATTCATTCACTTTACACATATTTAATAGATACCATCCATGTGCCAGACACTGTTCTAGTCACTGGGGATACAGCAGTGAGCATAACATACAAAAAATCTCCGCCCTGGTGGGACTCCCAGTTCATCCATGAAGAAGGAAAAGGATGCCACTTGTGTCTGTGATGGGCCAGGCTACTTCAGAGTCCTGATGACCCAGGTAGCTCCGGGGTTATCTATCCGATGAAAAGCCGATCAACTGACAAAGCAAGTTTCCAAGAGGTCTGGACGTGAGCCCCACCTCTTAACAATAAGAAGGCTTGAGCCCCTCCCTTAATGCTTCTCACTTATCAGCCCCCAACTTCCTGCCGTGATCCAGAGGAACTGGTGAGTTGTGTTGTTGGCAGGAAGAAATGTCGAGAAGGGCTCAGTTCATTCTTGGGTTCTCGGTCTAAAGTGGTGGCAAGAGGAAATAGGAAAGCAGCACGCACACAAAAAGGCTACCGAGAGGGAGATTGGCCTCTGAGAGCTGCCAAGTGATAAGGGAGATAAGGGAGATTTGCCCAACTCAGCAGCCTTGCGCTGCGTGGAGGTTTTATTTCAATAGCAGGATAATCATATTTCACATGTGTGTATCTCTTTACAGAAAGGGTTGGCCTGGGGGTGGATCTCATTTAATCCTCAGAAGGACTACAAGGTAGGAATTAACCCTATTTGATCCCATCTGGCTGCTTTAAATTAACTCTTCCCTCGCCACCGCCTCCCGCCCTGGGGTATAGAACCATACCAAGTTTCAGTTAGAGACCGAAACAAGGAAGACTTTCCTTCATCCCTCTTCCCTCTCCAGCTAACACTCTATTCATCTCCACGCACCGCCCCCCCCCCCCCCACCGCAGCCCCATTGCTCTTCTTCCCTTCACTCACTCTCCCCTGGGATCTTCCCCTAAGTGCCCTGAAGTTGTTCTCGGTACCATCACTACCGATGTCCATATGTCCAGTCCAATCAGTCCAATGGATGCCAGTCCGTCCACACCATCACGAGCCTCTAGCAGCATTTGGAGCCAGTCTCTGCCAGTTTCCCCCTATTGAGCCCACTCCTTCTCAGCCTTGCCCTTGCTACCAATGTTTTTTTCTACCAGCCTTCTCTCTCTACATGAACTCACTTTTCATCTTCAAAATCCTGCTGGAGGGACGCCTGGGTGGCTCAGCGGTTGAGCTGCCTTCGGCACAGGGCATGATCCTGAAGTCATGGGATTGAGTCCCACATCGGGCTCCCCACATGGAGCCTGCTTCTCCCTATGCCTGTGTCTCTGCCTCTCTCTTTCTGTGTCTCTCATGAATTAATAAATAAAATATTTTTTTAAAAAATCCTGCTGGAGCTTCCAATCCATGGGACCTCCCTAACCACAGTGTCCCCACCTCTCACCTTTTTCTTGCTCTTCTCCCCCTCCTCTTGCCTTCTTGGCCACTCTTCCATGGCTTCGGGAAAGCACGGAACATGTTGTGTTGGGACTATTTGTGTGTCCATGTTCCCCAGATTAGGAACAAGTTCAGGATGGATTCAGTGACTTCTCCATGTTTACATTCTTGGTGCCTGGCTCCGGGCCTGGCACATGAGAGATACTTGGGTTTGGAGGTGTTTTGCAAATTCTCAAGAGTCAAACAGCTAGGGAGCTCCTGGCTGGCTCAGCTGGTAAAGCATGCCACTCTTGATTTCAGGGTTATGAGTTCAAGCCCCATGTTGGGCGTGGAGCCTACTCTAAAAAAATAAAAATAATTTTAAAAAATGGAAAAGAGCCAAATATGTGATAGACCCTCGTCTTCTTACTTTAAAGGAGTCAGTCTCTCTCCCTCAGCACAGAAAAGAACCCCATTGCAAGTATTTAATCCTAAGTGCTTCAACCCCAGCAAATTATAGAAATCAATAGGCAAGATGGCAGGAAGGATTTCCTTCTTCCCCACAAACAGTGCCTTGCTACCAGGTGTGGAAGGATTGTTTGGTGTTTGTAGCTTTCCTTTTGCAAACTCCAGGATAAGAGAAGAAGGAAGAAAAAAAAAAGAAAACCACCTCCCATTTCTTCCTCCCAGTGGACAGTCACTGCCATCACTTCCTTTTGAGCCAGGAGGCAGGAAGTCTACCCTGGCTCAGGAGACTCCTGATTGGAGGGGTTAGAGAAGGACTTTGCAGCTGGGCCGGCTCTGAATAGGACCACTACCATCCTGAAATAATCCTCCAGAGGAAACTTTCATAAGGTAGCCACAGATACACCTGGAAGGAAGGAAACGCCCCTCTGCACCAGGAATAAACAAGCTTTCTAGGGAGAGGCTCTGAAATCAGACAATGTGTGCATGGCCAATTACAAGCTCAAGTTCCACCCAAATACACACAATCAAAGGCTTTATAAGGCCATCATTACAAGCACGAGGCCCTCCTGCTGTTTGGGCAACATTTTAGTGCTGCAGTGAAGCAAGATAAATGTCATCAAAGCAACAAGGTAAAGACAGACCCATTCGGCAGTGCTTTGTTTTGACCCGATGAGTCACTTCGCCTTGTCATTTCTAACCCTGGGAGGGGGAGAAGGAAATGGAGAGGAAAGAGGGGACTGTGTTGTTGTGCATGTAATTTGTTTCCCCATTTCAGACGGCTTTCTAATGAGCTTTCTCATTAAGGGCTCTGCGAGCCTATGCTTAAAGTTTTCCAGACAAGCAAATGAACAGGAGAGAAATCAGATGGTGTCAGGCCAGCACCTAATGTTTTGTTTTAAAGATAAAATAATGGGGGTGGGGGTGTGAAAGACAACATTGCTATTTTGGAGAAGAGAGATTTGAGAACTCTTGTGTCCAAGATCATTTGAAAATGAATGACACGGTTTTATCCAATTCCTCATGAAAAATACTAATGTTCATCAATTATTAGAATATTAGAGTGGATCTGTGATAGCATTTCTCTATCAACTGGTTCCCATGGAGAGTCGTAATTGTCCTGTGCTATCCTAGCCCTGGGTTCATGTTTCTGGCACGGTACTCATTACACTGCATCAGAGGTAATGTCCCCTCTAAGCCCCGACCCTGGTGGGGTCAGCACTCAGGCTTTCCTAGCTTCCTTTATATTTCCACAGCCCAACACAGTGTCCAGACACATAGGAGACACTCAATAAATGTGGTTTTACCATTTAACTGAATTCATTAGGTGCTATTAGTACATGAAAAAGCACATAAAATAATGAGACTTGAGTATTAGATTGCAAATCATCAGAGTGATTTATCACCTTTCAAAGTTCAACAAACATTTTAATGTGCTAACAATCCCTAATTAAAGCAGCAGCCTTTAATTGGGAAATTATTAAGCAGGAGGAAATACTGATGGGGACTCAGATACAATTTTTCAAAAAATAGTCTACTGGGGGGCGCCTGGGTGGTTCAATCAGTGAAATGTTTGCTTTGGCCCAGGTCATGATCCCAGGGTCCTGGGACCAAGGCCTGAGTCCAGCTCCCTGCTCAGCGGAGAACCTGCTTCTCCCTCTCCCCCTACTCCTCCCCCTGCTTGTGCTGGCTTATGCACTTTCTCTCTCTCTCTCTCTCTCTCTTCTCTCTCTCTTAAATCAATAAAATCTTTTTTTAATCAATAAAATCTTTATAAAAAATTGTCTACTGGATTTCTGAGCATCAATTAGCTCTTTTTACAATGGAGAAAAGGATGAGGTTGTTGCTTTATCTTTCTAGCATATTGGCTTAACAGGACAGAACACACAAAAGTAAATTCTAGCAGTTGCCTATGCTTGAACCAGTTGTCCAGCAATCCTTCTCTCTGCTTGTATGGCATAAGGAATACCTCACTTGTGTTGATTCCAGGGACTTTCACAAATATACGGGAACAGTCAAACATAGAGTTGGCCCTGGAACATGTGCTCAATAGAAACCAGGTGCCCATGGCCAGCAAAGGCACAAGAAGAAAAGAGGGGCGTCCTTTCTCTTGATTGGAGAATAGACATCAAGAGAAAGTAACAGTCCTTTTTAAAACATTTACTCAATGGTCCAGCTAAAAATGCTGCTTGCTGCTCTTGTGTGTCCCAGACCGTACTTTATACCAGACCTAGGCCACCTCTGAGTCTCTCTCTTTCTCACTGAGGTCCACACTTGACCTGTGAGCAAGGATCACGGGATCCATCCCTATAAGCAAAAAAATGACATTGGGTGTCCTCAGACTGCATATCTGGAACATTTTCTCTAATGGGCATCACCTAGTTGATATTTCGCAGTGTGATCTGAAGACTGTGCATCAGATCCTTAAAAATGCTGATTAAGAGGATCGGTCTCCCCGATGGCTTGGCATCCTGGTGTCTCTAGTGTTATCAGCTCCCACCATGATTCTGCTTCCTGCTGAAGTTCAAGAGCCTCTGGTCCTGGCTGCTGACCTAGTGGTGCCTTGGATCGCTAGAGGGCACCCTGGAACAACATTTTTCCCAGGCTGTGGGCTCTCAGCTTCTGCCAACCGACCAGGGCTGCACATAGTTCTGGGTTACAATTTCCAAGCCCATCCTGGAAGCACAGTTTCCTTTAAGAAACTTTTCCCAATTGCCACATCACCAAATACATTGACCATGCATTTCCACGGCGGGACTGTAACAAACACAACATGTAAAGAAAAATGCGACTTCAAGTCATCCTATGTTTACTCATTAAATATTTAAAATTGGGCAGCCCGGGGGAGGGGGGGGGGTGAGGGAAGCTCAGCAGTTTAGCACCGCCTTCAGCCCAGGGTGGCGTGATCCTGGAGACCCAGGATCAAATCCCACGTCGGACTCCCTGCATGGAGCCTGCTTCTCCCTCTGCCTGTGTCTCTGCCTCTCTCTCTGTCTGTGTCTCTCGTGAATAAATAAATAAAATATAAAAATAAATAAATATTTAAAATTGTGTACCACACTGGGTACTAAAGAAGGGATTGATAAAAGAAGACATTCTTTCTACTCTCGAGAAAAATGTGGGAAAGATAAGGCATACATATGAAATCACTTAAGATATAACTAATATTAAATTAATTTTCAGGGACGCCTGGGTGGCTCAGCGGTTGAGCACCTGCCTTTGGCTCAGGGTGTGATCCCGGAGTCCCGGAATCGAGTCCCATATCGGGCTCCCTG
The DNA here is from genome assembly GCF_053574225.1 of Canis aureus. NCBI lineage: Eukaryota > Metazoa > Chordata > Mammalia > Carnivora > Canidae > Canis > Canis aureus. The sequence continues at coordinate 59,471,661 of NC_135616.1, forward strand.
CATGGAGCCTGCTTCTCTCTCTGCCTGTGTCTCTGCCTCTCTCTCCATCTCTCATGAATAATAAAATCTTTTTTAAAAATTAATTAACTAATTTTCAAATTAAAAAATATATAACCAATAACTAACTCTGAGACAAGTGTCAGTCTAGACACAAACAAATTGCTCCATGAGGGGCCCTAAGCTGACTGGGATAACTGGGGAAAACCAAGAATCTTTGGGAAGGAATTGAGGAAAAGGTGGGATGAGAAAGAAGGAAGAAGGGAGGGCAGGCCAGCTCAACTGCACCATGTCTGTCTAATTCAGGGCCTTTCCTTGTGTCTCAGCAGGGACTTAACTCAAATAAACATGGTAAATGCAAACATGGGAAGGACCACTGGACCTTCTGTTGTCATACTGGCATAATGCCCATGTGTTCAACAAACACTTGTAGAGCACTACCGTGTGCCAGGCACTGGCCGTGCCCTGGGAAAACAACGGTGGGCAAGACAGATGACTTCGTGCTGCCTTCGGGTGTTTACAATCCAGTTAGGAGAGACAGACAAACGTGTAATTACAAAGTAGTGTGTAAGTAATCAGTTAAGTAGGAGGTCTGTGGAAGCTCATAGAGAAACCTCATCCAGAGTGGGGGGGCGGGGGGGTGAAGGACGGCTCCCCTGGGGTAGAAATGTTCAATACAAGTTTGCAAAAACTTGCCGATGAGTTAGGAGCAGCAAGAAGAGGCGTGTTTGGAAGTTGGGGAAGAGAGGAAGCAGACCACATTTGAGGAACTGAAAGAAATTCAGTGGAACTGGTGGAGTGGTGGGGTAAGGGGGCGGGGTGAGGTGGGGCACAGGGCAAGCAGGGCCAGCTCCCGTAGAGCCTTGTAAATCCTCTTGGGACATCCCTCAGGGTTACCCTAAGGACTCTGGGGAGCAATTGAAAGGTTGTGAGCAGGCTTAGTGCTGTGACCAGCTCTGCCTCTGCCAGCCAGGGTCAGGGCTACCTCAGTATATTAATAAGCCAGCAAAGCCGGAGGTATCCGCCTCTTTCTTCAATTGGAACTTTCTCGTTTCCTTCCTCCATCCTCAATCACCGGCTTCCCAGGAAACGCTTTAAACACAGAGGTCTCTTTTTAAGTGGGCCTCACATGCCAGCTGACAAAGGAGGCAGAAAAGCCCCAGAGATGTGGCTGTCACAAACCCAACGGTCCCTCTGGCGTGCACTAGGATCCTCACAAAAGGCAATTTCTGGCAAAGAGGGGAGGGGGCAGGGCCACCCCTGGATGGAGAGGAGGAGCCACCTGAACCCCTTGCCCCTAGGTTGGAGGCCCTCAGCACCACCACCAAACCAGTTCAAGGCAATCCAGAGGGGAAGCTACAGACCTGTGAACTGATGCACAAAACTGACAGGAACAGTCCAAAGAGAGGCCTTATCTAGCCGGGTAACTGCTGTTTTATTGCTCTTATTACTGACTTACTTTCACTTGGCCCACACATCAAACCGCAGGCTTCTGAATCAGGCCTCCCATCCTTATCTACCTGGTAGCCGAGAGGCAGGTGAAGGCAATAAACCCACAGGCCCAAAAGAAGCAGAATACTAATGCAGCTGATTGAGCCTTCCAATTAAAGCCGAGCTCCACGACTCCACGACTGTTTGCCTAGAGCTTCATCAGAGAGGCACTCCTTTTCTTTGCTACAAGCTCCACCCTCGGCAGGTCCCAGGCGCCCTGAGCCCTCTCCTCATGTCCTAAAATGGAGGCCTTGTGGAGAACAGGCCTTCGAGTAACACAGTTCCTCAATTCCGGCCTCCGCGGAGACAGCAGGCCTCATGCCCAGTTTCCTTTGCTTCAGAGCAAGGAAGGGTCTATGTGCAGCGCCTGGAGCCTTGGGCACAAAAATAGAATATTTGAGCGTTTCGATTTTCCTTTCCTGACAGTGGACACGCTCAGGAAGAGGCACTTCAACGAGATTGTTTTTTTTTTTTTTTTCTGTGTTTTTCAAAAAACACATTCAATGGGAAGGAGCAAAGTTGTGGAGAGAAGACTTGTCAGCCTTATCCTTTTCCTTCCCCAGACAGGCTCAGGTGAGGCGGACCTTCCCCCTTCACTGCCTTCTCTGCTGCCACCCTCTTCCTCTCCCGCCCCCTAGCTTCCAGACTCTTTGCACGGCCCCCCACTAAGTCCTATAAGCACCCCCTCACTTAGGTTGTTGGGCTCATAACTGAGACTTCCCACACAGTGATACGAAGAGACATATGATTCAAGCATCCCCATTCCAGAAATATTATTATAGTCTCAGGAAAAAAATAGGGGCCTGCTCAATGTCTGTCACCTGAAATAAACTCCCTGTTCCTTCCCTATTGCTCCTGCAGATGCTCGGTTCTAAAGATCAGTCCCGTTTATTTGGCCACCCTCGAGGCTCCTAACCCCAGCTAGTGGCTGAGGGAGAGGGAGGAGGGAAGGGGCCCTCTGAAGTTGGTCACCTCAGGGTATGTGGAGCACATGCCTGTCACGTGGATGTAAAATGTGCCGCTAACCTCTGCGGCTCCCTAGAGAATCCACAGTTTGTGTCTCTTTGCAGAGCTCAGAACAGCCTGTATGTTCTCCTCTCTCTGTTGTGTGCCTGGCGCTTCCCCAATGAGATATCTCCTGGAAAAGCTTTTCCGGTGAGGGGTGGGGAGCTTTTGTTCTCTGGGAAATGTGGTGCCGCTAATTAAGAGCATTGTCCCAGGACGGGGGAGGTTCTAGAGACTGCTTCCAACTGGGGGTGAGTGCTGCTCTGCTGTCTCTAACCACTGTTGGGATGTTCTTGATCTTTCTGCCCAGCGGCGGAGCTAACCGTTCTGAGGGGAGATTGTGACACAGCCCAATAAAATAAAAATAGATCTGTGAAGTGCGATCTCTCTCTTTTTTCTTAACATTTTCTCTGTGGTAAATGGAGATTCTATTACTAACTCATTTCAGAGAAGGACTCTCCAACAGTTTGGCTTTTGACCCCTACCTACCTCATAGGAGCTGGAGGTCACAGGACTAATGACATATTCTGTTTCACCCCCATTTCTCATGTAACAACACAGAGGCCTGCAGCTAAAGTGAAATTTCTAGCAGCTATTTAAAAAAAAGTTTTAATTGAAATATAGTTAACTCCAGCAACTATTTTTGATTTAGCTGTTGGTTGTCAGCATAGAAGTAGTTCAACAACTCTGAGTTCTTGATTTGAAAACCGGGAGTAGCATATTTTATGGTATCCTACCCTGCACTGCAAAGTTTAAAAATATCACATAAGCTCTGATTGTCCTCACAGTGGCAAATACAATTAGGATCAAACTCTGTGGAGGCAGCACTCTGCAAGGTAGATCACATTCCTGGTTTGCTCTCTCAGGATTTGAGAATCTTCATACATTAAGTACTACAAATATTTATTAAGCATTTACTATGTACGAAGTAGTGTTTTGAGTGCTTGGGCTGTACTAGGAAACAAACAGATTCCTGCCCTCGTGGGGCTTATTGATATTCTCCCTAGAGAAGGTAATAAACAAAATACAATAAATAGATTATGTGATATATTGAAAGGTGATAAGTGCTTTGGGAGAAAAAAACTGGATCAGAGTAAAGAGCACTGGGGAGAGTTGGGGTGAGGGGCTGTGATAGGGTGGCCACGGTATTCAGAAGCTGGCCATTGAGAAGGTGATTGTTGGACAACTCAGAGGAGGTGATAGAGTTAGCCCTGTGGATGTCTATGGAAGAGAGGAGAGCCAGTGCAAAGGACCTGAAGTGAGACCATGCCTAGAACAGCAGAGGCCACCGTGGCTAAAGTAGGATAGTATAGGAGGAGAGGGCAGACAAGTGGCAGGTTCTAGGTCCAAAGAGCCCCAAATGCCATGCTAAATTGATTTTGCCTTTTACTCTGAATGAAAGGAGGAGTAAACCACAGGAAGTTTTTGAGGCAAGGAATGAAATGTTAGGCTTAACATTTTAACAGATTCACCCTGGCTGCTATATAGGAATAAAAGACTATATCAGAGGGATGTCTGGGTGGTTCCGTGGTTGAGTGTCTGCCTTAGGCTCAGGGTGTGGTCCCAGAGTCCAGGGATCAAGTTCAGCATCAGGCTCTCCTGGAGGAGCCTGCTTCTCCCTCTTCTGTGTCTCTCATAAATAAATAAAAATCTTTAAAAAAAAAAAAAAAAACACTATATTAGTGGGACCCCTGGATGGCTCAGTTAGTTGGTTAAACATCTGCCTTCGGCTCAGGTCATGATTCCCTGCTCCCCCCTCCCAACCCCCACCCCCTTCCTGGGATAGAACCTGCTCCCTGCTCAGTGGGGAGTCTGATTCTCCCTCTTCCTCTGACCCCACCCCCTTCATGTTCTCTCTCTCTCAAATAAATAAATAAACAATCTTTTTTTAGAAAAAGACTATATTAGAGTATCAGCAAAAGTGATGAGCCCTAAGTATAGAAATATATATTTTTTTTTCTCTGAATATATTTTGAAAGTAGAGACAAGATTTGCTGATAGATGGGACATGGGGTATGAGAATAAAAGTTAAGTCAAGGATGACGCCAAGGCCTGTGGCCTAAGCAGCTGGCAGAAGGAACTAAGCATTACCTGAGAAAGGAAAGGCTTTACCAGGGTTACCGGGGGCCCATTTGATGTAAATAACATTTTCTGTGGTTCTCCTCCAAGCGTGCTCATCACAATCACATGGTGGCAACTTCGCCAATTATACTTACCCCAAGCCCCAAAGATTCAACCTTAGTAGATTTGGAGTGAGGTCCAAGAGTCTATATTTGATGTACACTTTGAGAATCACAGAATTGTAAAGTAGTATTTGGTGCCAGGATGCCCAGGTGGCTCAATGGTTGGGTGCCTGCCTTCAGCCCAGGGCCTGATCCTGGAGACCCCGGAATCGAGTCCCGCATCGGGCTCCCTGCATGGAGCCGCTTCTCCCTCTGCCTGTGTCTCTACCTCTCTCTCTGTGTGTCTCTAATGAATGAATAAATAAAATCTTAAAAATAATAATAATATTTGCTGCAGTTCTGCATTTAATTTGGAACTTCAGAATAAACAAGTAAAAGGGTTCATAGACCATTTTCTCATTGGCTGGGATGAACTAGGTACCACAGGTCGGTCCTTCCTTTTAAAATTTATTCAGGATGACTTCCTTTCGGCCGGAACCACCATCTTCCAGTAATTCGCCAAAATGACCAACACAAAGGGAAAGAGGAGAGGTACCTGCTGTATGTTCTCTAGGCCTTTTAGAAAACATGGAGTTGTTCCTTTGGCCACATACATGCAAATCTATAAGAAAGGTGATATTGTGGACATCAAGGGAATGGGCACTGTTCAAAAAGGAATGCCCCACAAATGTTACCATGGCAAAACTGGAAGAGTCTACAATGTTACTCAGCATGCTGTTGGCATTGTTGTAAACAAACAAGTTAAGGGCAAGATTCTTGCCAAGAAAATTAATGTCCACATTGAGCATATTAAACACTCAAAGAGCTGAGATAGCTTCCTGAAGCGTGTGAAGGAAAATGATCAGAAAAAGAAGGAAGCCAAAGAGAAAGGTACTTGGGTCCAACTGAAGCACCAGCCTGCCCCACTCAGAGAAGCACACTTTGTGAGAACCAACGGAAAGGAGCCTGAACTGCTGGGACCCATTCCCTATGAATTCATGGCATGATAACTGTAAAGAAAATAAAAGACCTCAGGATTGTTAAAATATATATATATATATTCAGGATGAACTACATAGAGTTTATGAAACAGTTAAAGCTTAAGCACAGAAAAATGATAAATGATATGGGATGAAGACCAGGTCCAGCTCCAATCTCTGTCACTAGAGAATTGGTTATGGGACAGTTGTGTCTTGAGTAGGTTCCTCTGATGCTCTCCTCATGGGGGATATATAAACAGGAAGCCAAGCACCATCCATCCTGCAGTGACCATGAGGAGACACAGGAAGGTAAGCCTCCAGTGTGGCAAAAAAAAACTGGAAGGCAAAAAGTATCTCCAGGGAGGTTTAAGGGATGATTAATAAGGGGCATTTTAATTGCACTACTGGGCATCTACCCCAAAGATACAGATGTAGTGAAACAATGGAACACCTGCACCCCGATGTTCATAGCAGCAACGTCCATAATAGCCAAACTGTGGAAGGAGCCACGATGTGTTTTGACAGATGAATGGATAAAGAAGATGTGATACACACACGCACACACACACACACACAATGGACTATTACTCAGCCATCAGAAAGGACGAACACCTACCATTTGCTTCAACATGGATGGAACTGGTGGGTATTATGCTGAGTAAAATAAGTCAATCAGGGAAGTCAATGGTCTCACTTATATGAGGAATATAACAAATAGTGAAAGGGACTCTAAGGGAAAGGAGGGAGACTGGGGAAAACTGGAGAGGAAGACAAATCATGAGAGATTCCTAACTCTGGGAAACAAACAGAGTTGCAGAAGGGGAGGAGGATGGGGGGATGAGGTGACTGGGTGGTGGGCACTAAGGAGGGCACATGATGAGATGTGCACTGGGTGTTCTACTATATGTTGGCAAATTGAATTTAAATAAAACATTTTTAAAAAATAAAGGGGCATTTTGATATCGTCCGTCCCCTCAGGCACTATCTATAAACACTAATGGCAAAGGTTACAGATCCCAGTTTCTAGATTTAAAAACTGGGGACTCAGGCGGCCAAGTTCACATGCTTACACTTAACCAACAATCCAATGATAAACTGGGCCTCCAAGCGACAAATCAAAGGCCAGCTTTGCAGGTTCCCAGGGCTGTCAGCCTTTCCTCGTCATAATCGGTTCCACCAAGAGTTGGAATCCCTCAATGAAAGGAAAAGTTGCATAATGAAGCAGCATTCAACGGGGACCTTCTATTCAGCCTGACGCCCAGTCCTCCTGGATCATTTTCTCCAGCTCTTTATTCCTGTGCGGTGGGGGTGGGAACACTGGAGACAAAACGGCAGCTACTTACTCAATTTTGCTGCTCCCAGCGTGTCTGACTCACACCTGCTGACAGGAATGAGGCTCAGCGTCTTCATTCCCCGCGGAGCTGGAGGTGGATTTTAACTTGCCCTTGCCTTCCCCCAGGAAGACTGTCAGCTCGGTTCTGGTTTCAAAACAAAAAAACAAAAACAAAAGGAAAGAAACAAAGCGACTCCACAAACCTTTATTACTCAGCAGGTCACTAGAGGCGGAGAGGGAGCAGCTCGGTCCTTAGTCTCACGTGGAGGAACCAGTGCTGGCAGTTGAAAGGCCACCTTTTGACTTGTAAAACAGCAGCTAAATTGGCCACAGAGGCGCTTTCTTATGCAACGAGGAATGAGGGGCTCCCCTTTCTGTATTCAACTTTCACGCTGAAAATATTCTTTTCACTGGGGGGAATGTCCATTTGGTGACATTTATTGCGGAGGACTGCTCATCGTTGGGTGCAATTGAGCATTCATTTGACCTGAAAAATAATGCTCACGTCCGAGCAGAGTACAGAACAAATGACTGTGACTCGCTATTCTTAGCGCCAGTAAGCTGCGATTGCGGGTTGCTACTTTGTTTTCCCATCAGTGCAGATAGGCTGGTACTTAGGCTTAGCGGGCCCCCCCGCCCCAGACAGTCTGGAGGACTCCCAGCCGCTGCTAAGACGGCTGGCCCAGGAGTTAGGGCTGCGCAGGTCGGTCTTGCAGAGAGCAGAGGTGCCCGTCACGTGCGGATGAAACTCCTAACCTGGTTTTCCTTAGTATGTTGCTCTAGGACACTAAGACCATTTGGCAAAGGGGCACTGCCTGTGGGATCTGTTCAGATTTAGCCGATCCTGGAAACTAACTTTCTCTGGATCCAGGACTCAGGTAATTTCCCCACTGCATTGGAATATTTGACCTTTACTTGCACACTCATTAAGTGGCTAGTGATTGTGCTTTTTTGCCTCTCTCCTAGAGTTGCTTTGGGATATTGAGAAGGGGGGCACAATTCAAGAGCAAATTGCTCTGATTAATCGTATATTTATAGTTCAGTCTATCAAGGTCATTTCCCTAGATGCTAGCCTTTCTTTATGAAGACAGAAATACTGTGTCAGTGTCTGTCTATCCCTAGGAGAGGCGGGAGGCCAATGAGGAAGGCAAGCAGTTATGAGTGGGATGAATATTTATTTATTTACATGTATGTGTATATTTGACAGCTTGGTGCCACACGTGTATCTGGTTCGGCTTTTTCTCACTCTGAAACTTCTCATAGGTCACCTCAGCTCCCCTCAGCTAGACTATTTTTTGGGGAAACAAACCTACCCCATTAAACAATTTTATTCTCTTTCTGTCTCACCCCTGACCGAACTAAGCATCTGGTGGCACTACTTTTTAAAAATTGACTTTTATGGGCACTTGGGTGGCTCAGTTGGTTAAGCGTCTGCCTTCAGCTCAGGTCATAATCTCAGGGTCCTGAAATCATGCCCCACTTTGGGCTCCCTGCTCAGTGGGGAGTCTGCTTCTCCCTCTCCCTCTCCCTCTCTCTCTCTGATCCGCCCCACCCACTCTAGCTAGTGCTCTCTCTCTCACTCCCTCAAATAAATAAATAAAATATTTAAATAAATAAAAATAAAAATCGACTTCAAAATCACACAAGCTTGTGATGCTTGAGAACTAAAGCCTACTTCTATGACTCTGAAAGGAAAGACACCCACAGAACACAGCCCTCTCCTTGAGGGAGATTACAGGTGTCTATGACACTCTGAGAATGGAGGGCCTAGGAGACTTAAATTACTGGAAAACAAGTTAAAACAGTTACCTTCATGTTTCCTTGTTTTAACAGGCACATTTATGTAAAGAAGACATTACCTCAGAATCAGTCATGCCGCCTTCAGGAACCTTGAGGTGTCCTGTTCGATTCCAACATCCCTTCTCAAGGGAGTATAATTCCCTGAGTGCTTGGGTAGAAATAGAATGACCTCATTTCCAAAAAGCTCCAAGAGACCAGCGACCATATCAGTGTACTTTTTATGCATAGTGCTTAGAGTAATGTATTTAATATTTACTTTGGGGTTAGCCTTAAGAATTTTGGTGACAAGTTTAGATACAAACATTTCCTTCATCTATTCACTTCATACATGTTTAGTAGCTCTATAGAACTAAATGTTATCGTACCTGCCTTCAAAAGTAACAACAGCCTTCTTTTTGAATGCTTGCTGTGTGCCAGGCACCATTTGAAATATTTTAGTAACTTTTCTTATTCAGTCTTGTTTATAACAGTTCCATAAGATAGATCTTATTATGACCTCCAGGTCAGATGACAAAACTGAGGCACAAGTTAGCCAGTTGTCTAACATCCTAAAACTAGGAGGTTGCAGAGTCTAAGTTGGAATTCAGGCAGTCTTGCTCCAGAGCCTGAATTCTGAACCATTGTACTTGACTGCCATGGCCTCAAGTGCCTTGGGTCCAAAGAGAAAAAACAGACAATGTACTATGATTGAAAGAAGTGTAAGTATTTGATATATTGATCCAGGCTACTTAGGACCATGACATGCATTTTTCAGCCAAATTCCCAGCTTTGTTATGAGTCTAAAAACCATGCCTGGAAAGTACATCAGCCTAATCCACATTAGGTAGAAACATGCAGGCATACAGGTTGTTGCAGGACAGATGTCCCAGGGGAGTAGTTATATTGAGACCAAGGACAGAGTTCTAACAGAGAATCCAGTATCAGTTCATCAAGGCCAGATACAAGACTGTGTGGGAGACATGGAAGCAAGAAGAGTTGGTGACAGATGGCCAGGTCACAAGAGGCCAGGCATGCCGTGCCAAGAAGTTAGGGTTTTATCTTGAAGGATTTGCACTTTAGAGAGATCACTCTGGCTGCAGGATGGAGAGTAGATTAGAGAAAGACAAGACTGAAGTCAGACAGTCAGATCTGGAGATTTTTGCAGTCATCCTGGTCAGAGGAGGTGGGGGCTTGGAAATGGAAATAAGTAAATGGATTCCAGAGATATTTTAAGGTGTAATTGTCAGACTTGATTGGAAATGGGACACAAATAAGGGAGAAGAAGTTGAGAATGACACCCACATTTCTGCCTTAGGCAACTGGTTGGATGGTAGGACCATTTGCTGGCACAGGGAACCCAGCAGGAAGAACAGGTTGGGAGGGAAAACCAGGTGAGTTTGGAGCAGTTGAGTTTGAAGAGCATGAAGTGCCTATAGAATATCTAAGTGGAAATGTTTGGAAGATAGATTGATATGCTATTTAAATATGAAGCTCAGAAGGGAGATTCAGGACAGAATTATAAATCTGGAAGTCACAGGCAAAAAGATGGTAACTAAACCCAAGGGAAAGGATGGGGCCACCTAAGACAAGTGTGTATATTGGGAAAGATAGAGGCCCCAGGGCAGAATCCCAAGGAAAAAGGACAGCCAGTGGAAGAGGAGCTTAAAAAGAAGAAAGTACAGCAAAATAGGTAAAAAGAAAATCTGGGGGAGGGGGGGATCCCTGGGTGGCTCAGCAGTTTAGCGCCTGCCTTCTGCCCAGGGTGTGATCCTGGAGTCCCGGGATCCAGTCCTACATTGGCCTCCCTGCATGGAGCCTGCTTCTCCCTCTGCCTGTCTCTGCTTCTCTCTCTCTATATATCTCTCATGAATAAACAAACAAAAATATCTTTTAAAAACAAAGAAAAGCTAGCTGAACAAAGGGAACAGTTCAAGAGATAGTGAACAATAGTGCTAAACATTAAGAAGTGAGAAAATGAATGGAGTAAGCAGCGTCCCTAGGATTTTGCAGTTAGGAGGTCACTGGTGTCCTTGGTATCTTCACTGAGAGAAGTATTGATGGCATAAACTGAGATGTGGTGGGGTGAGGAGCAGGAAGTAACAAAATCATTAGACCAAGTGTATATAATTCCTTAAGACCTGTGGCTGAGAAGGGGAAGAGAGAGAAGGGGCAGGGGTTCTTTTGTTTTTATTCATTACACAGAGACGAGCATTTCAATATTGATGAATGGATTTAGTAGATTTTCCTCACTGTAGGTGAGGAAAAGGCAGACAATGAAGCAATAGTGCAAGATTCTTGAGAAAGTGGGAGGGTTTGGAATGCAAACCCCAGCTTCTACCCAGGAGGATGGGATAAGCTTGGTGAGGGTTCAAGGCTTAGAAATGGTGGTGGGAAGTTGAGTTGGTTATCATTGGGTAGCTTGTATTTTCCCCATCAGCAGATCTTGAGTCATTTGTTAGGAGTAAAGGAGAAGTGACATGTGTGGGTGGGAGGGATGGTGGCAGATTTGTGGAGAGCAGAGTCCATGTGAGAGAGCTGCTTTGGAGAATGGAAGAGAACATGTCATAAGGGTCCCACCTGGGTTGGGAGTAAAGTCAGAGGGCCTCTCTGATTGTGATGTCACTTTTAGCCCGATTTTCTGCTTTGAAGACCAAGGAGCTTGCCTGGGAAATACATTATCCTACTCTGCAATTAAGTTTGAAGCATGGGTAGACATGTCAGCTACTTGACTAGTCTTGGAACAAATAAATATTTCTTAGAATTACTATTCATTAATTGTTCATTAATGATTCACTTTAAGTGTTGTGTTTATAGTGGATATGCAGATTCCACAAATTTCATCTTTTCATTAGATTTTAACATCATAACATTGGAATAACTGATGCAAAGAGTTGATATTGCCTGATAGCTAAGAGCACAGGCTCGAGAGTCAATGAAACTTGGGGTTCCTGATTAGGCTACCTGCCAGCCATGTGTCCTAAAGCAAGACTATCTCTTGTGTGTAAAATGAGGATGAGGGCAGCCCCTGTGGCTCACCGGTTTAGGGCCGCCTTCAGCCCAGGGCATGATCCTGGAGACCCAGGATTGAGTCCCACCTCAGGCTCCCTGCATGGGGCCTGCTTCTCCCTCTGCCTGTGCCTCTGCCTCTCTCTCTCTCTCTCTCTCTCTCTCTCATGAATAAATAAATAAAGTCTTTAAAAAATATTTTAAAAAATAAAAAATAAAATAAAATGAGGATGATAAGAAAACTTATCTCTTAGAGTTGTTAGAGGAGATAATGTATTTGGTGGGATAATATTGATATATTAACTTTTAAGTTATTAACAAATTTCCTTCCTGGAACTGTTCCTTGTGATCTAATCCATGAAGTAGAGTTGGGAACAGGAGAGTGAGGACCAGAGAGGAAAAAGTAGAGAAAGGGTGTTTTCCTAGTTTGAAAATCCCTAAATCAGGCAGCCCTGGTGGCACAGTGGTTTAGTGCTGCCTGCAGCCCGGGGTGTGAATCTGGAGACTCAGGATCGAGTCCCACGTCAGGCTTCCTGCATGGAGCCTGCTTCTTCCTCTGCCTGTGTCTCTGCCTCTCTCTCTCTCTCTCTCTCCGAATAAATAAATCTTTAAAAAAGAAAATCCCTAAACCATTTAATAAGATTATTCCAGGCAGGGATCCTGGGAAGCTCAGTTGGTTAAGCATCTGCCTTTGGCTCAGGGTGTCATCCTGGGGTCCTGGGATCAAGCCCAATATCAGGCTTCCTGCTCAATGAGGAGTCTGCTTTTCCCTCTCCCTCTGCCCTTCTCCCCACTCATGCTCTCTTATTTGCATATTTTCTCTTTCTCTGATAAATAAATAAAATCTTTAAAAAAAATTATTCCAGGCAATACTTCTGAAGCCAATAGCAAGAGAGATTGTCTCTGGGGCAAGTGATTTTTTCCCCAAGGAGTAGAAAAGATTCCCTCTTTCCTGGAAGTAAGGAAAAGGAGCTGAGAGAGAAGGATATGAAGGGTGAAGATTGTCACTGAAGAGAAGTCTAGACTTATCAGAACCAATCCTGTAGGACTGAGGGCCAACTCAGCAAAGAGGACAGTCTACTAGTTATCTATGCTCTGTAACAATTTGCCCCCCCAAATTTGCAATCAGATGAAGCAAACAGTTATTATTTCATAGTTTCTGAGTGCCAGAAACCTGGAGGGGCTTAACTGAGTGATTTTAGCTCAGAGTCTCTCATGAGATTGCAGTTGGCTCACTGCCATCATCTGAAGACTTGAACGGAGCTAGAGAATCTACTTCCAAGTTCACTTACATGGGTGTTAGCAGGAAACCTGTTTCTCAGCATGTGTACCTCTCCATGTGCTCACGACATGGCAGCTGGCTTTCCCCAGAGTAAGGAATCTGAAAGAGAAGAGGAGAGAAATCAAAACAGAAGCCACAGGGTCTTTTATTACTTAATCTTGGATGTATAACATCATCACTTCTTCCCTATTCTTCCACAGTATTATGTTCCTGGTACAACGTGGGAGGGGACTGTATAAGAACATGACTCCTAGATGAGGATCACTGGGGATTATTTTGGAGTCTGACTATCAGAGACACAGTGAGGGTTTTGCTGAAGCAGCCAGACATGAGTGGGAGCAGACCACCTAACCTTCCCGGAACTTTGTTCCTCATCTATGACTCTGTCAGTTCAACTTCCCCTTGGCATCATTTGAGTACTTCTCTTTAACATCAGACTTCCCATAACACAGGGCTTTCCATTAGAAGTGATGGCCATGGGACACCTGGGTGGCTCAGTGGTTGAGCGTCTGCCTTTGGCTCAGGACGTGATCCCAGAGTCCTGGGATCGAGGCCCATATCGGGCTCCTTGCATGGCTCCTGCTTCCCCTGTCTCTGCCTCTCTCTGTGTCTCTCATGAATAAATAAATAAAATCTTTAAAAAAAAAAAAAAAAAGAAGAGGTGATGGCCATGATGCTCTGTGATTTCACTTGTTCCTGCTTTCACTGTCTACATGACCCCCACCTTGCAATGAGCCCCAAGAAGGAATTATCCATGAGCAGGTGTACTCAAGAAATTCCCTTCTTCTCTGGGACTGTAGTTAAACATACTTGAACTTGGGGGCACCTGGGTAGCGCAGTTGGTTGAGCATCCAATTCTTGGTTTCGGCTTGGGTTGTGGTCTCAGTGTCATGGGATTGATCCCCAGTGGGGGCTTCGTGTTCAACACAAAGTCTGCTTGGGACTCTCCCTTCCTCTCCCTCTGCCCTTCTCATTCATGCTCTCTCTCTCAAATAAATAAATAAATCTTAAGAAACCCCCCCCCAAAAAAAAACCCACAAACCACACTCTAACTTCATAATGAGAGCTAATTTTCAAAGGTGTGTATTTGTCAGACCCCCATGAAGTGACTCACTTGCCTTTCAGATGAGGAGATTAGGGTCTAGAGAAGTTAAATGACTTGGTGAAGGTAATAACAATCGGTGGTAAAACCAAGATTTGAAACCTATCAACCTGGTTCTAAATTCATGATCTCATCTTCTATTCTATGTATTCAGCACAGAGCCCAGCATTAGTAAGTGTTCCATAAATGTTGGTCAGTATTATTACTTTTCCTCAGGGGAAGAAAAGATATCTTCTGAATTCAAGAACCTGAAGGATTGGGACACCTGGGTGGCTCAGTGGTTGAGCATCTGCCTTTGGCTCAGGGCATGATCCCAGAGTCCTAGGATGGAGTCCCACATCCGGCTTCCTGCATGGAGCCTGCTTCTCCCTCTGCTTGTGTCTCTGCCTGCCTCTCTCTGTGTTTCTCATGAATAAATAAGTAAAATCTTAAAAAAAAAAAAAAAAAAAAAAAAGAACCTGAAGAATTGGTGCAGTCCTTTTAAAAGGTAAAGGTTATGTTTTTATTACATTTTTTGTTCCTCTCATTGGCAACCCAACAAAGGGTATAAAAAGTTGTATTTATCAAATAGCCATTTTGATCCCTGTGCCCATTGAAATTGCTCAGTGGTGGCTCTAATGTGGCTATAATTCCCATTTGTTTTACCTTCTGTTTATATGGCTTTAATAATCCCAAGTCATTCTTTCTCCTTTTTTTTTTTTTTTCAAGTCACTCTTTCAAGCATTAGTATCAAGAGCTGCCAATTCTGTTGCCTCAACTGTAGCCAGTACCGCTGCCTTCCTTGAGGGGTCTGAAATGAGTAGGGTGTCTTCTGGGTTTGAAGTTGGCCTCCACACCAAATTTGAGCTGTGTGACCTTGGGCAAGGTACTTTGCCTTGCTGAGCTGCTGTTTCCTCTTTGGAAAATGGGACTGTTGGGAGAATTCAATGAGATAAGATATGTGAAACACTTAGCACAGTGCTTATCACAGAGGAGACTATCTTAGTTAAATGCCATTCTCTTTCTTTCTCCCAGTAGGGTTTAATTTCTCTAGTCATTGTGGTCCCAAATCATTTTGATTATGCCAGCTTATGGCATCTAAAATTTATCAGATGATATTTAAAAGCATAAGAGTGCCTAGAGATACCTCTATTTGTTTTTTGTCTTGTTTATACTCAAACCTGATCTCTCCCAATATATTCCCTGAGAGCAGAAGCTATTTCTTATTCATATTTATATTTCTGTCCCCTGTTGTGCCTAGTAAAATGGCTGGCACATAGTAATATTTAATACATACCTGCTGACCTAAATTGAAATCAGAGTGTTTGAAAGGGCTTGGAACTAAAACAAAATAGGAAATGCTTGAAATGAAAGGTGGGTCTTGGGAGAGAGGAATCTGTCTTTCCAGAAACATTTCGTGTGCTCTGTATAGATTTTCTCTTTTGTTTGTTTAATTTTTATTTATTTATGATAGTCACACAGAGAGAGAGAGAGAGGCAGAGACATAGGCAGAGGGAGAAGCAGGCTCCATGCACTGGGAGCCCGACGTGGGATTCGATCCCGGGTCTCCAGGATCGCGCCCTGGGCCAAAGGCAAGTGCCAAACCGCTGCGCCACCCAGGGATCCCCCTCTGTATAGATTTTCATGTTATATATCATGCAGTATCCTCCATGTACATCTTCAAATCAATTAAATAACATCTTAAGTCTTTAAAGGGAGAATGGTGGCAGAAATAGAGATTCATCTTTTGAAAATATTTAATATTTTATTTCACAAGCTGAAATGATGTGAACACCTAGTACCGGAGAAATTATAGCATTAATCATATTAATGATTTAACTGGTTTCCCAGAGTAAGTATTTCAGTTCTATTATTGCTTAAGGAGAATTCTTAGAGAGAAAAATGTGCCTAGAGGAAGTCAATTTATATTCTCCATTCAACTAAAAGGACGCTTGATAATAGATACCCGATTATATGAATGAGACAAGGAGCCCAAGGCTTTCTCTTCTCCATTGTCTAGTTATACCTGAATAACAAAATATCAGCCTTGGATCAACCCAACAATCTGATTCTTCTGTGCCCACATCTGTCACTTGGCAGCCTGGGGTTGCTGCCTCCTGTTTGGGTATGCAGGGTCCTGGTTCTTTTTAACCCTCACCCCACCCCCACCCCCCTCCTCTCCGGCTCACTGATACTATCCTTCCTTCAATGATGTGTCCTGTCCGAGGAATGCCCGATTAAAATTATTTAGCTTTCCTAGGTATCTCCCATGTATATAGGACATATACATGTTATTTGTTTGGTTTTCTCCTGTTTCAGAAAGAAAGAAAAGAAAAGAAAAAAAAAGAAAGAAAAAAAAGAAAAAAGAAAAGAAAAGAAAAAAGAAAAGAAATGCCTGGTCACGACAGAGCTCTTGCAACCTTTTGGGACAGGCTGGGGTGCTCTCCACACCTTCCAGTATTGTACAGAAACACTGACTTTTTAGAAGGGCTGAATCAGGAGAGAGCAAAAACGAAATGATTTTTCTCTTTCTTCAGGTTATATTATTGAGTTGGGTCCACTGTCCCAGCCTTCTCCCTCCTTCATAGCAATTTTCTTCCTCCCAAGATTCCTACTGTCCATCTCTGCAGTCTGGTCTCTACAGTGGTGGGAGAGAGTGAGACAGAGCTCAGGGAGTGGGGGAAGAGATCAGTCAATGCACATTACTCAGTAATAATGTTTTCTGAGTGAAAAGTTTATTGGTTTGTTTTTAGGCACAGTCAAAATGTTCCCATATCAAAACAGCCACTTCAAGGCAGCCACATCAAGATGTTCCTGGCATCAAAATGACTGTGTCAAAGCTGTGTGTCAGCAAATTGACTATAACAAAACAGCCTGTATCAAAATGGCTGTATCCTACATTGGCACAGGACTTGCCATCAAAGGAACGCTTTCTAGAATGTCAGTGCTGTTTATAGTAGGATAAGATGAAAAGTTGTTTCTTTCCATCGATGCTCCCACTTTCAGTTGGGAGCCGGACTTCACCACATGGAACTGGAAGACAAAGAGGCACCACTCTTTATTCCTAGTGACCAGTGCCTTCTGTGAAAAAACAGTAGGCACAAATCCCCAAAGATGATCCTGCTTTCATCATGGAAATTGTGAAACTTCCATACTAATTTTATAATCATGCCTTTACACTTTGTTCTCATCACAAAAATCTTTTTGGAATTATCTACTAAGAATTAGCCAAAAAATGTATGCCAATGTGAAATGAAGGCAGACTGGAGCCACTTGTTCACTGTCTACCACGACTATGTTCAATCACAAGCCAGGAAGACCCATACCACATGCAAATGCCTGGAACTACTGTTCCTTCTGACCCCCAATTAGGTTACAAAACCTTACCTGGAACATTTGTTATTGTTTTAAGATTTATTTTTAAGGTATTTATTTATTTATTTATTTATTTGAGAGATAGACAGACAGACAGAGCAAGAACTGGTGGGGGGCAGAGGGAGAGGGAAAAGCAGACTCCCCGCTGAGCAGGGAGCCTGACATGGCACTCCATCACAGAACCCTGAGTTCATGACCTAAGCCTAAGGCAGATGCCCAACCGGCTGAGCCACCCAGATGCTCCAAGATTTTATTTTATTTTACTTTATTTTATTAAGATTTTATTCATTCATTCATGATAGACATAGAGAGAGAAAGAGAGGCAGAGACACAGGCAGAGGGAGAAGCAGGCTCCATGCCGGAAGCCCAAGGTGGGACTCACTCCTGGGACTCCAGGATCATGCCCTGGGCTAAAGGCAGCTGCTAAACTGCTGCCCAGGGATCCCCAAGATTTAATTTTTTAAATCATATCTATACCCAACGTGGGGCTCAAACTCACAACCCCAACATCGAGTTACATGCCATACCAACTGAGCCAGCCAGGCACCCCCTGGAAGGTTTGATATTAGAAGGTTTCTTGACCTATCTCTTTAGACTCAGAAAGTTTTTGGACTGGGCGGAATCTTGCACGGGATTTGTTATATAGACTGAGCAAGGCTCTGTCCCTAACTTAACCATCACACCTCTTCCTTGACTTTTGAGGTATCATACTCTCTTGGCTTCACCTTGCCTCACTGACTGATCCTTCCCAGTCTTTTCTGTCTTCATTTCCCTATCTGACCTCTAAATGTTGGAGTGCTTCAGTGCTCAGTCCTGGGCTCTCTTCTCTAAGAATAACTTTCTCCCTAGGAGAGCTCATTCAATTCTGTGACTTTAAATAGCATCTGTGTGCTGATTGCTCCAAATATATATTTCCAGCCCTAACCTTTCCCAGGATTCCAGATTCATATATCCAATATCCTTATTTGAGAGTCTATGAGAAGAAAAAAAAAAAAAAAACAGTATGAGTATCTCAATTTATAGGTCCAAAATGGAACACTAGATTTCCCTACCCAAGTCTGCTCTTCTTCTAGTCTTTTCCGTCTTGGTGTCAAATGAACTACATAGTTGCCTAAGCCACAAACACAGAAGTTATCCCTGATTCCTTTTCTCACCATATATATATAAAACCTATCAGCAAATACTATTAAAAAGATAGACCTCAATTTATGATGGTTCGACTTAAGGTTTTCCAACTTTACAATGGTGTGAAAGTGGCACGGATTCAGTAGGATCCATACTTTGAACTTTGAATTTTGATCTTTCCTAGCTTAGTGATATGTGGTATTAAACTCTCTCATGATGTTGGGCAGCAGCAGTGAGCTACAGCTCCCAGTCAGCCATGGGATCATGAGGGTCAACAACCAGTATGCTTACAACCATTCTGTACCCATACATCTATTCTGTTTTTCACTTTTAGTACAGTATTCAATAAATGACATAAGATAGTCAACACTTTATTATAAGATAGACTTTGTGTTAAATGTTTTGCCCTATAGTTGGACAATGTAAGTGTTCTGAGCACACTTATGATAGCCTGGGCTAAGCTATGATGTTTGGTTAGTTAGGTGTATCAAATGCATTTTCTACTTATAATATTTTTAACTTTTAGGTTTACTGGAATGTAACCCTATTGCAAGTAGAGGTAAGTCTATAATTCCACCTCCAAAACATATCTGGACTATATTGCCTTCCTTTGCCCTCCACTGTCACAATCCTAATCTAAGCCACCACCGTCTCTTACCAGGACTATTGCAATGGCCTCTTAGCTATTCCCTCTCTTCCTTTTCTGGCTCCTTCTCATCTCTTAGGTCTCAGATAACACGTCAAGGTTCACAGAGGACTTCCCAAACAATCCTATTGGGAATACCTTTCTTTCCCCTGTTCTCCATCAACTCACCATGATGACTTTCTTCGTAGAACTTATAACAATGTATAATTATCTGTTTCCTTCCTATTGACCATGTCCCCTGCTAGAATATAAGCTCCATGGGAGCAGGGAGTTGAACTTTTTCTTCTCCACTATGTTTCCAGGGTTTATCACAGTGCCTGACCCACAGTAGGCTCTTGACAAATATTTGGTGGAAAGAATGAGTTCAAGTCTTTTTAAAGGAGAAAATTTCATTGGGGTTCCAGAAATTTAGGAACCATCAATATTTACTGTTGCTCAAAAATATCTCATTGAGAATGAATACATATACATGTATCAAATATGAGGAATGTTGTTTTAAAGGCATTAAGTTAAGACTATTTTAAGGTCTAGTTACAAAATAATTATGTAAAGTCTACTGCTTGGTTTGTCTCAACCTGAACACCAGGATGGTGACTATCTGTGTTTGTTGGTACCACCTGGTTCAGTTACTGATCATTAGCAGTAGCTAAAAGTGTTCTTTTCATAAGTTTTATAAAAAATTTAGTTGGGAAGAAATAATCACATGGATTAGAATGAACAATATTGAATGTTTAGTTACTTGACACAAAAATGACACAAAAACATATATACACTATACATAGAAATGTAGTTGAGAAATTAGAAAATATTATTTTACAAACTGGCCCAAGAGTTTTCTTTAGATAAGTAAGGAGTTGTCCTGGTTTAGAATAATATCTTAAGAGATGCCTAAGGCATGAAAGTAGAGGCTCTGTATGGGTTGGAAAGAAATGGCAAAAAGATCACAAAATCATTCCACATAAAAAATTGGGAGATACAAAAGGAAAAGAGAAAAAGTAAATGAGGAGGAAGAATGGAAAAGATTAGGCAAAGTGTAAGGGGGCTTAACTTTGGGTTGGTGGAAATAAAGGAAGGAAATCGTTTTCAATTTTAAACTGGCTACTGAAGAGTGTTATGTACTTGCCAAGTAGCTCCCCTATATGGCGCACGTTATCTTTGAATCTCCAGGAAGAGTCTTTTACACACAGCTGCCTCTCATGAATTTAAGGTGGGAAATTTAGGAAGAGAAGCTGTAACCCACCCTTGGGTCAGGGCCAAATGAACATAAAGGAACAGCTGCAAGATTCAGAGTGCAGAATGGGAATTCTACAGAAGCCAGAAATCAAACTCTGGGGTTACCAAGAGAATGGAGAGCTCAGAAAAACTACAGGGAGTTTGGGGAGAGCATTGGTTTTCCCATAAGATGTGGGATGGGGTTTCAGATAGGTTTATAGAAACCTCAAGGTGATATCCCTTTTTTTAAAGATTTTATTTATTTATTTATTCATGAGAGACACAGAAAGAGAGGCAGAGATACAGGCAGAAGGAGAAGCAGGCTCCACGCAGGGAGCCTGATGTGGGACTCAATTCGGGGACTCCAGGATCACACCATGAGCCGAAGGCAGACACTTAACCACTGAGCCACCTAGGCATCCCAAGGTGATATCACTTAACAAATCCAGGAGCTCCTGACTATGTGATTCAGCTCATAAATATTAATCACTCTTTACCATGGTATTAGTGAAAACCCTCATTAGGGGTGATAGGTACTGCACATTCCAATTTGGATCCTCTCCTTTCATTATCCTATCTTGCTTTACTTGTTTCTATTTTCCCCTATGGTCCAATACTCCAATCTAGACCGTAATAGCCGGGGATCCCTGGGTGGCGCAGCGGTTTAGCGCCTGCCTTTGGCCCAGGGCGCGATCCTGGAGACCCGGGATCGAATCCCACGTCAGGCTCCTGGTGTGTGGAGCCTGCTTCTCCCTCTGCCTGTGTCTCTGCCTCTCTCTCTCTGTGTGACTATCATAAGTTAAAAAAAAAAAAAAAATAGACCGTAATAGCCATACTGATAGGTCACTTTTTTTTTTATTCCTAGAACTGGTTAGCCAGAGCAAAAAATTAAATTTATGAACTCTATATGGTGAAAGAAGTCTAGTGAAAACTAAATTTTAAGCAATAATAGAAAACCAAAAAGTTTTTATAAAGAGCATATTCAATTCAACTAAGTCATTTATTCATTGAACTCAACAAATACTTATGTGCCAGATACTCTACTAGGTTGTTAAACTTTAAATATGACTAAAACCCAAATACTTCTCTTGATAAGTTCACAGTCCTGTGGGGATATATAAACAAATAATTACAATGCAGTGTGGTAAGCATAAGATACAGTAATGATCCCAGTATTTATGAGCTCATTGAAGAGAGACACCTAGTGAAGCCTGCCAGAGGAGTCAGGATTAGGGATGGTGCTTTGAATGAGCTGACAGCTGAGCTAGATCTCAAAGGATATAGAGTTAGTCAGGTAGAGATGGTTTGGGGTTGAAAGTTGAATGAAAGTAAAGATGGACCTTCTAGAAAGGATACCATTGGCAAAGGCACAGAAGGAAAAAATGCATAAGCTACATAGGGAACTCCAAGCAGTGTTGGGTCGCTAGAGACAAGATTAAGCTGTAAATGAAGTTAGAGAAAAAGCTAAGGGCTAGACAATGGTGGGCTCTGAATGCTATGTTATAAAGGGTAGACCATGCTGTCTGCAATGGACAGAAACTAGCAGGATTTTAGGCAGAACAGTGACATGACAAGAGTGTCAAGTATATTACTTCAGTGACTTAGAAAAAGATTGTAGTGGCATCTGTGGTTGTACCTATGTTTGAGGCAGACAAAGCAAAAGAAATTTATTAGCAAATTACTGTTTTTTTTTTTTTAAGATTTTATTTATTTATTCATAGACACCGAGAGAGAAAGGCAGAGACACAGGCAGAGGGAGAAGCAGGCTCCCTGCAGGGAGCCCGACGTGGGACTCTATCCCGGGTCTCCAGGATCACGCCCCAGGCTGCAGGCGGCGCCAAACCGCTGCACCACCAGGGCTGCCCCAGAACATGCAACTCTTGATCTCGCATTGTAGGTTTGTGCACCTACAATGTAGAGATTACTTAAAAATAAAATCTTTATTTTTTTAAAAAAGATTTTATTTCTTTATTTGACAGAGAGAAAACCAGAGCCAAGTAAGGGGAGCAGCAGGCAGAGGGAGAGGGAGAAGCAGGCTCCCCACTGAGCAGGGAGCCAGACTTGGGCAGGCCTCCATCCCAGGACCCTGAGATCATGACCTGAACTGAAGGCAGATGCTTAACTGAGCCACCCAGGGGCCCCCAAAATAAAACCTTTAAAAATATATAAAATAGGGGATCCCTGGATGGCTCAGTGGTTTAGTGCCTGCCTTCGGCCTGGGGCGTGATCCTGGAGGCCCGGGATCAGGTCCCACATCGGGCTCCCTGCATGGAGCCTGCTTCTCTCTCTGCCTGTGTCTCTGCCTCTCTCTCTCTGTGCCTCTCATGAATAAATAAATAAAATTTTTAAAAAATAAAATAAAAAATATATAAAATAAAGTATGTGAAAGACTTCATGCCAAGAATAGGGAGGGCAATTTTGAAAAAGAAAAAGAAGAAAAGGTAGGGATTAACATAGGAATTAACACAGTGTGGTACTAGAGCATCAACAGATAAATGGACCAATTGGATAAGACAGAAAGCAACACATATGAGAGAACTTGGTATATGATAGAAGTGAAAGTATAAAGCAAAGGGAACAAGCTGGACTATTCAATAAATGATGTTGGGTCAACTGGCTATCCATATGAGGAAAAATTAGATCTTTCTTACCATACATATAAATAAATATAAGTTGAGTAAAGACTTCAATGTGAAAGGCAGAATAATAAAAGTTTTCAGAAGATAATACAGGAGAATATATTCATTACTTCCAAGTAGGGAAAGGTTTCTTAAGACATGAAAAACTTATACCATAAACTAAAAAGATGATAAATTAAAATTAAAAATTCAGAAAGAATGCAATAAACAATGTTGAAAGATACGACAGAAAGTATTTGCAATTCAAATAACTGAAAAAAATTAGGGCAGGGCGTATATGGAGAGAGAACTTTAAAAAATCATTAAAAAGGGTGCCTGGGTGGCTCAGTCAGTTAAGTGGCTGCCTTTGCCTCAGGTCATGATCCCTGGGTCTTGGGATCAAGCCCCACATCGGGCTCCCTGCTCAGTAGGAAGCCTGCTTCTCCCTCTCTCTCTGCCTGCTGCTCTTCCTGCTTATGATCTCTCTGTCATATGAATAAACACAATCTTTTTAAAAAGTCAATAAGAAAAAGACAAAAATGCAATAGAAAAAAATCATCAAGGAATGTGAATAGGTAATTTATAGAAGTGAAACCCAAAATGCCAATAGCATATGAAAAGATGCCTAACCTCTCTAGAGGAAAATGCAAAATGTAAAATTGGATTGCATTTCATACATATAAAAATGGCAAAATTTAAAAATCTGATAATGCTAAAATTGCCAAGAATGTGAAGAAACTCTCATACTCTGCCGATGGAACAGTAGATTGGCACAACAATTATGGAAAGCAATTTGCCGATATCTTGTAGCATGGAATAAGTGTGCACTTTACTATACAGTAATTCAATTTCTGGACATGTATCTAGAGAAACACACATATGCACGGGAAAATTGTTTCAAGGATGGTCACTGTTTTTGTTTGTAGTCATAAAATATTGGAAACAACCACCAATAGTGGAATGTGTAAATTAATACTGAACTATTTATATGATGCAAAAGGTGGACTAGACCACAAGCAGTAACAGATAAATCTTAAAAACACAATACTGTGGGCAGTCTTGGTGGCCCAGTGGTGCAGCGCCGCCTTTCGCCCAAGGTGTGATCCTGGAGACCAAGGATCGAGTCCTACATTGGGCTCCCTGTATGGAGTCTGCTTTTCTCCCTCTGCCTGTGTCTCTGCCTCTCTCTCTCTCTGTGTCTGTCATGAATAAATAAATAAAATCTTAAACAACAACAATACAATACTGAATGCAAAAAGAAATTCCAGGATATATTATGTATATGACAATGTCAAGAAGACAAATCAAACACAGAAAAACTCACTGAAGGATTTGCCTACACTCATGTGCGTGCATGGGAAAGATACATACCAACATTAGAACAGTCACAGTATAGTATTGGTAGCCAGGAGAGAAAGGGATTGGATGCGGTATAAAGAGGACTTCAACTGTATTTACAACACTCTCTCTTTTTAAAAGATCTGAATCAAAAATAGTAACTGGGAAGTGAAGAGGTGGTGGAGACAGTGAGTATATCTACTTTTTCAAAAAGTTCACATGGACAAAGGAAGAAAAAGACTTGATGGTAACTTGAGGAGGCTGCTGAGTTGGGAGGCCCTTCCCAACATTTTTATTATGACAAATTTTTAAACATACAGATAAGTTGAAAGAATTGTACAGTGAACATCTATGTATTTACCACCTACATTCTACAAAGAGGATTTTGTTATATTTGGTTTATTGTGTATCTATCTATCCATCTACCAACCCATCTTATTTTTGGGGTGCATTTTATTTGCAATGGAGTAATGGTTCCAGATGGCTCAGTGGAAAGTTGCAGACATTGGTGTACTTCATGAGTGGGGAGCTTTCTTTTTCTTTCTTTTTTAAGATTTATTTATTTATTCATGAGAGATACAGAGAAAGAGAGAGGCAGAGACAAGCAGAGGGAGAAGCAGGCTCTTTGCAGGAGCCTCACGTGGGACTTGATCGGGAATCCTGGGATCACGACCTGAGCCAAAGGCAGACACTCAACTGCTGAACCACCCAGGTGTCCCAGTGGGAAGCTTTCTGATTAGATGTGAGAGATTAACATGTAGGTTGAGGAGAGGAGCCAGTGTTGAAAAATTGTGGTTGGAAAAAAAAGAGAGAGAAAAATTATTGCTGTAAGCCTTGAAATTGGTGAGAGAGTTTGGCTTTTGAAAAAGGTGAGGGATTGCTGATCCTTGAGACTGAGGAAAGGATGGCGAATGGGGTAGGGATTTTGAAGGAGGTTCAGTGGCCTCCATTTTTCTCCTTGAAAGAGAAGGCAGAAATATTTGTTAGGGGGATGCCTGGGTGGCTCAGCAGTTGAGCCTTTGCCTTTGGCTCAAGGCTTCCAAATGCAGGGAGCCTGCTTCTCCTTCTGCTTATGTCTCTGCCTCTCTCTTGGTGTCTCTCATGAATAAATAAATAAAATCTTTAAAAAAAGAGAGAGAGAGATGGGATCCCTGGGTGGTGCAGCGGTTTAGCGCCTGCCTTTGGCCCAGGGCGCGATCCTGGAGACCCGGGATCGAATCCCACGTCGGGCTCCCAGTGCATGGAGCCTGCTTCTCCCTCTGCCTATATCTCTGCCTCTCTCTCTCTCTCTCTCTGTCTGTGTGACTATCATAAATAAATAAAAAATAATTAAAAAAAATTAAAAAAAAAAGAGAGAGAGAAACATTTGTTAGGAATGAGAACTGGGAGTTGACTAGGTCTTTTGGAGAGAAACAAAGATTAGGTATATTTACTGAACAGAACAAGAGAGGGAAGGACCAAAGACCAGCTAAGGGAATGACACAGTATCTGAGTGGCCAGCTGAGCTTGAATCTGTAGCAGCATAAGAGTCTACTAAAGTATGTGACTTTCTCAGCCGTTTGAGAAGGAGGAGCAGAAGAAGGCAGATTGTGGGAATGATCCAGAGTTGATGCAGCAGGACAGGGAGCAAGGGAATGGAAGAGACTGGTGTTAAGCTTTTGGATGGGCAATCATTGTCCCAGGCAGGGCTTGGAACTGAGTTGAGGAGTAAGACAAAGAGATCAATAAATCTGAATTCTCATGAAATGGAGAAATGGTCCCTTTGCTGAGTCACAAACTTGGAAAGAAACTTTGTTCTAACTAGGCTTGTTACTACGATTCAAACACAGAGACATAGCTCAGAAGACATGGTTTAGGAATTGTCCTGTTGCAGTCCTCACCACATCTCTATTTTTTTTTTTTTAAGATTTTATTTTTAAGTAATTTCCACATCCAGTGTGGGGCTTGAACCCATAATCCCGAGGTCAAGAGTCACATGCTCTACCTACTAAGCCAGTCAAGTGCCCCACATCTCCCTATTTTGACCGAATCCAATCAGGGTACCAAAAACATATGCCAAAATTCAATATTTGAAGCCCATCTCTCTCTCACCCCCGTAATCCTTAGTCACTGGTTGAAAGGGAAATGCTTCTAGCCACCTATCTTCTCTTTTATCCTTCTCCCGTTAACGGTTTAGTACTTTCTCACTTCTTCAGCTTATCACTATGAACCCCCTCTTTCTCACCTCTTGTGTCTGTCACTGTTAATCATCCTTTCCACTGAGCCATCTGGAACCATTACTCCATTGCAAATAAAACATTCTGCATTCTTAATATTTCTTCTTGGAAGTGTACTCTCCACTTCTTGCCTTGAATTAAGGAGCCTTCTTCAAGGCTAGGATTTGCCTTGCAAATTCCCCTGGTTGAAGCTGTTTATTCCCTTTCTTCTGCTGTGCTGTAGAGGGAGTGGGGAAGCAGGGGCTGGCATTTGGCTGACCCCCCAAATGTTACTTCCAGAACATCACTCTTTCAGTCTCTTATAAAGGCTCAACCTTCTCTTAAGGATGAAGTCTGCCCTCTCCTCCTTCCTGCCACTAACTAACCTCCTCATTGCTCCTTTTCATTCTCCAAAACCTTTGAGACTAAATTCACAGTTATCCTCTTTATACCATCTCCTACTACCATCCTAGGAGTTCAATAACTTAGCTTCTTATTTTTGTTACTCCTTAACCCTAGTGATCTTGTCCTCCACTCTACTTCAGTTATCTACTTCCCAGGACCACCTTCCATTACGCGTCATCACTCAGACATTGCACCTCAGCAATCTTAAATTCCAGTATCCCATTTTCTGACTACTAGCTTCTAAACTTCTAGCTCCTCCCTTGTTGTTCTGCTGAAGATGTCCTATTAGAGATCAATGGGGAAATGACCAAAACAAATTTCCAGATTTCTTATTCTTTTTTTTTTTTTTAAGATTTTATTTATTTATTTGAGAGATAGAGAGAGAGAGAACATTAGTGGGTGGAGGGGAAGAGGGAGAACCAGATGCTCTGCTGAGCTGGGATGTCCTGAGACATCCAGGAGCCTCAATTTCTTTCTTTCTTTTTTTTTTTTTTAAGATTTTATTTATTTATTCATAGAGACACAGGAGAGAGAGAAAGAGGCAGAGACATAGGCAGAGGGAGAAGCAGGCTCCATGCAGAGAGCCTGACGTGGGATTTGATCCAGGGTCTCCAGGATCACTCCCTGGGCTGCAGGTGGCCCCAAACGGCTGTGCCGCGGGGCTGCCCGAGCCCCAATTTGTTATTCTTAATACTAGCACTCATCCCTGATCAGTAATGGTGAGACATGGGATGCCTGGGTGGCTCAGCAGTTGAGCATCTACGTTTGACTCAGGGCATGATCCTGGAGTCCCAGGATCAAGTCCCACATCGGGCTTCCTGCCTGGAGCCTGCTTCTACCTCTGCCTGTGTCTCTGCCTCTTTCTCTCTCTCTCTCACTGTCTTTCTCTGTCTCTCATGAATAAATAAATAAAATCTTTAAAAAAATAATGGTGAGACATTCAGGTGCTAATATGGTCATTTTCATACATGTTTAGATGACAGGCAACTGGGGATATATTTTGATCTTTCTTGTCTTTGCTCACAGGAGTCTTTTTTTTTTTTTTTTTTGTTAAGGTTTTATTATTCATGAGAGACAGAGAGAGAGAGAGAGAGAGAGAGAGAGATTGAGAGGGAGAAGCAGGCTCCATGCAGGGATCCTGATATGGGACTTGATCCCAGGAATCCACGATCACGCCCTGAGCTGAAGGCAGCCGCTTAACTGCGGAGCCACCCAAGCATCCCACTCACAGGAGTCTTAAATAGACTTTGGCTATTATAATTGATGCCTTGATTATACCAGAGGCAAAATGAAAATGGGTCAGTATAGCCTCCACATGTTGACCAATTGTAATCTTGCTCTCAGGGTAGCATGAGAACAGTGGAATCATTTTAAAAATCTCTCCTCTAGACTCATTTGGCCTTTTTTTTTTCTTTTGCATCTTTTGAGGACTCTTCAGAACCACAAAACTAAGGAAGTGATCATTTTCTTTGGCTAGGGTAAAGTAAGTTGGTGTTTCTATAGTTACCAGAGAAACACAGAAATTAATTTGCTAAAGATTATCCCCTTCATAGATTGTGTTCGTTAATAGATGGTTGGTGCTGTGTACTCCAGACAGAGCTGGATTATTCAAAAGATGTGGTGTTTAGAGCTCTGGAAGAAGTAGGAGCACAAAGAAACACATACAACATTTTTAAGAGTTTGATGTTTGCCATTTCTAAAACAAGTTCTGTACTGGTCATCACTGAAAAAAAATCAGAACTTTGCTGCTCTAACAGTTTGCAAAAAATATTTTTTTTAATTACATGGGGAGAGAGGGGAACCTTATTATTTTCAGTGCTTAGGACCTCTAAAGGTTTTAATTAGGCACTGATGTCAGGCGCCCTTGTGGTTCCATCTGAGTGTTTTTATTCTTTTTGCATTCCTGTAGCTGAATGCTGAGGTGAGATCATTATTTTGGAGGAGTGTTTGCCAAGAAGAAACGACTGGTGGAGGTCTTTTTGTCTCTGGTCTGTTCCATTGCTTTCCCAAATGATACTGTTATTGGTCGGTACAATAGTGAATTTCTCCTAGGGGATGTGGGGTCAGGTATAAAAAGCACTCACAAAATCCAGGAAGATTCCTAAGCATTTCTTGTACTGTTGAATGCCTAAGATCAAACATCTTCTAATTTATGCCACTATCAAATGTTGCTGGAGGAGAGTGAGTGCTCCTTATGTTCTCTACATCAACCTCAGTTTCCCCATTTAGAATACTCTCTTTCTACCTGACCTGCTTCCAATCTTGACTCATGCCCTAGCTTAGTTTCCCATCCAACTTCTTTGTACCCAGAATGCAGTAAAACAAATGGCAGCCACCCAACCACTTGAGGCTTGCTGTCCTATGTTCCTCAACAAAGAGACTGAGAAAGTAAAGAAATAGTTTCTTTCAAATCCAGACCTCTTCTAGGGAATAGGGAATATATTTTCCTTTATTGCATTAGATTTTGTTTAAGACTCAGGATGCAGGATGCTCTCTTGATGAGGGACAGACAAGGTTGAAAAGGGGAACATACTGAGCAATGAGGAACAGCTGAGAGCTACAAAGATAGGGCTGTGCTCATATATAAATAGAAATGTTGCTGTTACCCTGATGAATCAGACCAGATGTTTCTCTGATGTCTCTGTTTGGTCCTTTGGTTTAAAAAAAAAAAAAAAAAAGTATAATTTTGCTAAAATTATATGTGGGGCCAGGAATGTGGCACAAATGCTTTAAGCTTAAATAATATGTAAAAGAATAAAATTACTTTAGCAAGGAAACCTTTATCAACAAGAAAATTATCCATTTAGAGAAGGACAGAAAAGAGCAGGAAGCAAACAATCTGTTGGTGGGGTTGATGCATTGGGATTCAGGAGCTCTGAATTCCGATCTTTTCTCTGTCACTTGTTGTGTGACCTTGGGCAAGCCATATCATTTTCCTGGATCTAAGTATTTTTATCTTTTTTTTTTTTAATGGGGGGCAGGGGAGAATGGGGGTTGCATGTCTGGGATGATTGAATTGATTTTTTTAAGTGTCTTTTGCAGCCCCAAACATTTATGAACCCAGCCAGATTTTCTTTTTCGTTTAATTTTTTGCTTCCTGGCTTCTGGCTTAATCGAAGGGTTGATATGTGAAAGACACTGTGGGGGATGAACATGAATAATGCAAGCCCTCTGCCCTCTAGATGCTTATGACCTAATAGCAGATATTAGAGTTACATGGAGGACTATACCATAATATATACATGAGTGGTTCCAGCAGACAGATAAGAACAAATGCCATGGGAACTCAGGGGGGCGCGGAGATCATCACCAGCTTGCAAGCTAGAAATGATTTGCTGGAGGATGACACTGGCATTTACTGGGGAGGTGGGGGAAGGGGAGCTTGAAGGTTGGCAAGTTTTTAGCAGCCAGAGATGAAGGAAAGGACATTCCTCATATAAGAAACGAAGAAAGGCAAGGAGCAAGGAAAGTGCTGGATGTATTTGGGGAAGAGTGGGCCATTTGTGTTGGCTAGACATAGGCAATGCGGCAGGTAGCAATGGTGGCTTGGGACCATATTTGATAGGCCCTTTTAATCTTGGTGGAACATACATTTTACTTAATAGGTAGCAGGGAGCTCTTTTTTGAGCTTGGATGTGACCTGGTCTGCACTGTGCTTTAGGATAATTCATTTACTGCAGAGTGTAGGATAAACTAGAGTTGGAAAGGCCTCAGGGGAAGGAGGACAGCTGAAGAGCTAATGCTTTTAGCACGGTGAAAAGCTAGCCAGGCCTGAGCTAGAATGGTGTCACTAGGAACAGAAGGCAGGGTTTGGATTTGTGTTAGTGTGGAGGAGAAGACTGAGAGGTATCTCCGTGTTTAAGCAAGTCTGAGGCAGAACCTACTAGTTCCACTGACATAAAAAGGAAATCCAAGAAAGGAAGGGTGTTTGGACAGAGGACGGGGGAAAGAGCACTTTCTATACACTGAGTCTGAAGTACGGGAAGCGTATCTTAGTGGAGGTGTTCAACATTTACAGATTCCTGACTAGACCTCAGTATTGTGGATGGGCTTGGGGATGGAGAACTTAAAGTCAACATTATCCAAGTGAGAGTTGAAACCACAGAAGTGAATAGATGACCAGGGAAGTGGAGACTTAGGGAGGATCAAAATAAAGACAGGGACAACAGAATCTTGAGAAATGTCTAAATTCTTCCCTTAACGAACTGGGCATGGTCAGTGTTATAGAGTATAATCAGAAGAGTGCTGCATCACTGTGTCCAAGGGGAAAGAGAATATTGAAGGGGAGCAGCTGGTGAACCATACTTTAAATGTTGCATTACTGCTTGGGGGATTAGCTGCTTAGAAGTGGTGTCTAGAGAGCCTAAAAGGGATTGCCTTTAAGAAAATAGTTAAGAGCATCTGTGATGAGGGAACCTCTTAATGTGTGTGTGTTTTCTGACAGGTGAACAGAGGAGAAAATTGGACACGTACCTGGTCCTCAGTTTGTGATAGCCAAGATTCTAAATCCTCGCTCTCCTTAATATGGGCGTCTTTCAAATTTATTGAAAATTCACATTATGCTACTTTGCTTTTATGAAAGACCTACATTAGTACCAGTTTTCACCAACTCGAGGAAATCGGAAGAGGATTTTCACTGTATGAAAAACGGAGAAGAGCAAAAATAATGTTCAGCGATTGCAGTGAGCCGCTTGATATACAGGCAGTGTGCATCCTGACCAGAGTGGCACTCCCAATCTCCTTCCCCTGGAACTACACTCAGCATCTCAGCATCAAGCCACCATAGCTTTGAACTGTGTCTGTGAGCATCTGTGCTTATCTTCATTTATTTCATGCATCCGTTAGCAAGATGGGTCCTAATAAGCCATCAGAAAAGTCTAAGAGAGCTTATTTTTTGGGTCTGGGAATGCTCAAAAATTTTTCCAAATATATCAGTGGTAAGTGCTTCTTTGCTTTATGTCATTTCAGTTTATGAAAGTAGATAGAAACTCCCTATCTACTTTAGGATAGGGACAGGAAACCTGTACTGGTAATAATGTACTCAGAACCCAAGGCCTCTTTCTTTCTTTTGAAAATCTCAGCCTCTGTTTTTCAGCTTATTACTTGGGACATTTATTTTTTTCTCTTCCGTAGTTCCCCAATTTTTTTAGTTCCCACTTTGTCCTGGGGCTTGGGTTTGATTCTTGGAATTGAATTCCAAAGACAATAAATATGTAGATCACCTCTGAGAGCTCAGTGTCTGAAACTCTAGAGGGAGGAAAAAGAGGAGGGGGTAGGGCAGGCTGGGAAATGAGACTTTAGCTCTATTGTAGTTCACACACAAAGGCCTGTTTGCAAACTACAATGTAAACTAAGACTTTATCAGCCAAGGATTTATGTTCACATTAAGATCTGGGATTACACCAGGGAGATACCACTGGTAGAAATCTAAGTAGGATTAACTGCTTCCCTGCAATGCAAATTGGCTTGTCACTTGTGTTTGTTTGTTCTCCAATATTTTTCTTAAGTGATAATAATTTGCTTTTTTTAAAAAAGAGTATTTGAGAGTGAGAGCGAGCGAGAGGGAGCAACAGAGAGCACAAGCAGCAGGGAGGAACAGAGGGAGAGAGAGAAACAGACTCCTGGCTGAGCAGGGAAGCCTGACACTGGGCTGAATCTCAGGACCCCAAGGTTGTGACCTGAGCCAAAGGCAGGCGCTTAACTGACTGAGCCACCCAGGTGCCCCTTAAGTGATAATAATTTACAAAAACTGTGGATATTTGCTTTTGTCTCCATAATTGTTAGTACAACTCTATCCACCCAAGGGGGGAAAAAAAACCCCAAACCTTAAGGAATCCATATCCATCAATGAAAAATTTAGACTAGGGTTTTAATCTATTGACCAGTCTTTTTACTTTAGGTAGGTTGCTTAATAGAATTCTATGCTTCCATTTTTTTTCATTGGCTCAATGGTGATTTAAAAATTCCTGGTTCTGCTTATCTCAGAGAACTATTGTTCAGGTCGTGAACTATTTTGTCTTTAAGTTATAAACATTAGATAAATTCCAGACATACTATTACTTAGGCAATTACTTAGGCAGCTAGTCTGGGGGCAGGATGGGGAGATGAAGCAGGGACTGGGGATTTGGAGAGTCTAGATGAAGAAAGTAGGATTACTGAGAGATTTTTCTTCAGCTTAACAATGGATGACGCCATCAAGCCAATAAGCTTGAGAAAAAAAACCTCTGTGAATGTTTCATACACCACTCCTCACGCTGCTTTGAGATAATTGCTTGGCTAAATAAATACCTTACATACTGACTAATAAAGAATGCTCAAACTTGTACACCTGATGCCCATTATCCACTTGCTCTCTGACTTCTGTAACCATGACTTCAGCAGTAATTTAGTATAAATAAAAATGCTCTAGCTCTGTTTAGTGTTGGGCCCTGTATCTCCCAGCTTCAATACCTTCCCATGTCCACTCAAGCACTGAAGAATATGAGGATTTAGACCTGGAAGTCTGACCATGCAGTCAGATAGTCAGAAATCGAGGCTTTAGATACCAGAAACGATTGCTCCAATGCATCACCAAACCATGCACCACCACGCTTAATCACAAAAGGTTTGTGAGGGAACAAAGTTGAAATAGGCAATACCATTGAGACACTGCAGACCTATCTGTCCTGATGGTTGATTTGTCAGGTAACCTGGCTGTTCCTCAGTGTCCTCAACCATTCAACAAAAAGGCAGAATGAGGTTATCTTGAAGGTCACTACCTGCTTTGAAATACTATTTCCCTAAACAGTTTGGGGAAAATTATAAAATGCATCCTTAGAGCTCTTGATAACCCCAAACAACATACCAGGATACCACAAGACCAGAAAACAAAAATATCCCCTTGCGGACCAGTCTCTTCGCAAAGACGAAAAGAGGAAGGGAGGAAATGCCCTCCAATGTGGTAACAAAAAAGCGCACCGTATACTTGTGCAACTCCTGCAGCATTTTAAGCAGCATGTTCAAGAAACATTGGTGGAGACCTACTATGTGCAGGGCCCTGTTGAAGTCACTACTTTTCGGTTTAAAAATTATCATCACTTTGCCAGCAAACTCTATAACCTGAACTAGCGAATTGCCGC
Organism: Canis aureus; assembly: GCF_053574225.1. Lineage (NCBI taxonomy): Eukaryota > Metazoa > Chordata > Mammalia > Carnivora > Canidae > Canis > Canis aureus. The sequence goes on from NC_135616.1 coordinate 59,505,809, forward strand.
CTTGGGTGGGCAAAAAAGTTAAAGCCAAGGTCAAGGGAGACAGTTTCCAAATAGGCCAAAAATAAAACACTTGTGACATCATTAGAGGAAAAAAAGCCAACATAAATTGCACCAAGATCAAAGGCAAAAAAAAAAAAAAAAGAAAGAAAAAAAGAAAAAAAAAACATGTTTGGTTAATACTGGGCTTTTGAGCATTTCTTGCGCTCGCGAGGCCCGTCTATCCATCCACACCACACTTCGTAACCCTGCTATTCTAGACCGATGACAAGTCCAGCTGCGGCGCAGGGATCCCGCAGGCCAGACCCCGCCGCCAACTCCGGCCTCGGGGCAGGAAGGAGGCGTTTCCCCGAGGGCAGCTGTAACATAAAGCAGCCTCTCTCCCGTCTTCCGCCAGTGAGAGAGCGATGTCGGTGCAAATAAATAAATGAATACATGAATAACGACCTGAAGGGGAAAGGGGTGGAGAGCGGGGAAGGGAAGCTCTTTTCTTTTTAAATTTCCCGCACCCCTCCTCCTCCCCGCCTCCCCGCGCCGTCCCCACTTCCAGCGGCCGCTCGGGAGCCGCGAACCGCGCGCGGCGGGGCGGCGGGCTAGAGGGTCTCGGAAAGTGGGCGGGGCTGGCCCGATGAATAGTTCGGAGTCCGATTCTTCCTGCCTTCGGTGGCAGTTCCTCCTCCGCGTCGTTACTCGACTGCACACGCGGCCGGGCCCTCGGCCCTCGATTGCTCCGGCCTATCACCCTGGGATGCCGCCTGCCGCCGCCACCGCCGCGGCTGCCGGGCTTGTGGGATCGGTGGCGGAGCGGGAGCCGGAGCCGGAGCCGGAGCCGCAGCCGCAGCCGCAGCCGCGGCGGGACCCGCGCGTCCCGAGAGTTAGGGGGGCGGGCCGGCTCGTTCCTGGGGTGGGGGCCGAGGACTGGCGGGCGAGACCCCGGGGCCACCGCCCCCCTCCCCTGAGGGAGCCGGACGCTCGGAGGCGCGGCGGCGGCGGCGGCGGCGGCGGCGGCGGGAGCCGGTCGGAGGGGGCGGCCCCTGGCGGCGACGCCCCCAGCCCTGCCCCGCCCGGCCGCACTCCATCCCCGGCCCCAGCCCCAGCCCGGTCCGGCCGCGGGGGACGCCGGCGGCGCTGAGCTAGGCGGCTCCGCGGGGGGGCAGGCGGGCGCGCCGCCCGTCCCGGGGGGGACCCACACCTGAGCCCCGGACCCGGACCCGGACCCACCCCCGGCCCGGGCCACGCTGGATCCGCCTCCCGGCCCGGGTCCCGCCCGCCGGCTGCAGGTGGGCTGCGGCGCCCGAGCCGCGGGCAGTGGGCGGCGGGGAAGGAGGTGAGCCGCTCGGGTCGTTGCCCCGCCGCCGCGCGCTCCTCCTCCCCTTCCCGCAGGCAGGGCGCGGAGCCGCGCGCCCGCCCCGCCGCCGCCGCCGCCTCACCCGCCGCTCCCGCCGCCGCCCCCGCGTCCCTCCCGGGCACCATGGAGCTCTCCCCGTCGTCCGGAGGAGCCGCCGAGGCGCTGTCCTGGCCGGACATGTTCCCGGCGCTGGAGTCCGACTCGCCGCTACCGCCGGAGGAGCTGGAAGCGGTTCTCCCCGTCGGCGGGGCCGTGGCCGGGGGCATGCTGGATCGGATCCTTCTGGAGTCGGTGTGCCAGCAGCAGAGCTGGGTCCGGGTGTACGGTAAGGACCGCAGGCCGTCGGAGGGCTGGCGTCGGCGCTCCGGCCGATCCCGCCCCCGCCCCCAGGCCCCCCCGGGCCCCCGGCCCCCCGACCCCCGGCCGTCCCGGGTCGTGCCCCGCACCCCCTCCCTTTCTGTCCCGGCGTGCGCGTCCGCCAAGTTTCTCCAGAGTAGCGCTTGAGCGGAGGCGTCCTGCCGTACGGTCTTTGGACCTTTTCGGACGCCTGCAGGACGTTTTCAGGTGCGGTCCAACCACGCAGACCTCAGAGTCAGGCGCTAAGCTGGAGGGGGCACTGTCACCCGGTTTCAAGGAGGTCGGACGGGGACGCCCCGTGAAATCAAGCGAGCCGAGTGTTCATGTCTTTCTCCTTGAGTGAGGCGAGGCTGCAAACCGAGCTACTACGGAATAGCTTAGCAGTGGGTAAGACGGCAAAATAAACATAGAATGACCGAAAATATTAATTTGGTGGGAACAGACTGGCCCGTAACCTCTTTCCGAGACTCACTCTCCCAAAGGCCACCAGTTAGTCGATCCAAGGGGTGCGGGATGGTGTCAGATGGCACTATTGTTTCTGGTTCTCGTTTTGTGAAAGCGACCGGGCTGCGGCTGCGACTCAGCAAGTTAAAAGTGATGAACACACTGAAACTTTCCCTTTCTGCATTCCTAGTAACCACCTCTTTAATTAAAACTGAATGATGAGATTCTATTAGGGTGAGCCTTGTGGCAGCCTTGAAGCCGGTGCTGGTTTTCAGAACTCCTAGCCCAAGGATTTATAGCTTGGAATTCAGGGATCGAGCTGTGGCTTTCCAAAATATCGAAACAGTCAAGATGTTTATCACTTAGCTCACGTGGGCACAAGACATTAGCGATGTCGCTGACTCCAAGAGGGCAAATTTGAAGCACCTGGGATCAAAGACGACGTTAAGATGTTATCCTCCAGTCATGTGCATTGAAGCCTATAGTGATCAGTACATTATGCCTTTTTCCTTCATCCTTCTGAAGAAGGTATGTGATTACTATTCAAGAGGGACCAAGACTTAGAAGTTCTCTCTCTGGATGGTTTTTGGTTGATTTCAAGACTTCAGGTCCATCATTAGCAGAAAGATCACAGAAAGAGGAGTCCAGAGACTTGAGTTTTTGTCTTGGTTCTGCCAGTAAGTGGCTATGTGATTTGGGGTAGATCAGGTCACTTTTTTTTTTTTTTTTTTTTGAACCTCTGATTCTTCATCTGTAAAACGAATGAATTGGATTAAATAATCTCTTAATGGCCCTTTCAATTGTAAAAATCCTGTAGTTCTTACAACCACTTCTTAAGGATTTATGTATGTACCACTTTATATTTTGCTCGGTGCTTATACATGGTCTTTGATGTTGTTCTAAGTAACTGAAAGAATTAAAGCAAAGAAGTAGGAGATGATGTAAGGTCATCCAGTTCATTCTCAGCAGATTAAAAACTTGAGTGCCTGATTTCCCATCCACCTGCTGATCCCATTTATCCGATAGCTTATAACAAAGGTTGACAAGAACCTGAAAATGAACTCGAATTGGAGTATATTGTAGTTAGAATGTTTTTCCATCCTATCCTCCTCTTTATCATTACACACTTCTCTGGCACATTGCTTTTTACATAAAGTCAGAGATAGGGTCGTGTTACTGTGAGAATATGTATTTATGATAATTTGGTATTTCAGTGTCCAAAAGTATTCTGTCTGGGTATTCCAGACCTTGCGTAATTTTTTTTTTAAGATATTTATTTATTTATTTATTATTTATTTATTTATTTATTTATTTAATTTATGATAGACATGCAGAGAGAAGGAGAGACCTAGGCTGAGGGAGAAGCAGGCTCTGAGGGGAGCCTGATGTGGGGCTCGATTCCAGGACCCCGGGATCTGAGCCAAAGGCAGATGCTCAACCACTGGGCCACCCAGGCCCCCCCCCCCCCCAGACCTAACATAAATCATTGTTCTTTGCATGAAACCCATAAAAATAGGTGCATGTTTTTGTTGCTCATTTTTAGGGGTAGATTTGTGAGTGGTGTGTGGTGTGTATGCATATATATACATACAGATATGTGTATATTTTTAAGTATATATAAATATGCATACATATATTCTCTACTCACATGTACTATGCATGTCAGTGTCAAGTTGCAGACTTTCCACAGCATTGTAACTTTTTTGCTTTTCCTATCAATTAACCAGATGTTTTAATTTACTGTTTAGTGTACTTATACTTTCCTTCCTCTAAGGCAGTTCATCCTGGATACTACTTTGTTGTCTTTAGTTTAATGTAAATACTCCAAAACTATCTGAATGATTCTTGGCTTCTCTGTGTCCTTAGCTAGTTTTTAAGTTGCCTATTGCATAACTCTTTGAAAAGCTTTTGAAATAAAAATAATAGAATGTGGAAAATCGATTTGGAAAACACTAGTTCATTTTGGTTTTTTTTTTTGTTTACTTGTTTATTTTGTGTGTTCACAATCCTGATTGTTTTGGAACACTTAGGTTCTTCTACACAATTTAAGGAGACTTTGATGAGTGTCGGCTAATGTTTTTAAAGGAAATTCAGAAACTGGGAATCTAGTCTAGAGTATACAACTGGGGATTGAGAACTGGAGTTTTCATTCTCTCTTTGCCACAAATTGGTTGTCTAACTTTGGGTAAGTAATTTTAACTCTGTGGCTCTAGGTTTCTACATAAAATGTAAAATCTGGACTAATTGGCATCTGTGGTCCATTTTAGCTTTAGAGTTGTCTGATTCTGTGGCCTGCCCTATTATTTTACCTATTACTTGGCCTACCAATTCCAGTCTGACTCTTGGGGACAAGCATCAAGAAAGCCTCTCCCCCCTTTTGTTTTTCTTAAAGATTTTTATTTATTTATTCAAGAGAGACACAGAGAAAGAGGCAGAGGCAGAGACAGAGGGAGAAGCAGGCTCCATGCAGGGAGCCCGACGTGGGACTCGATCCTGGGTTTCCAGGATCACGCCCTGGGCTGAAGGCTCGCTAAACCGCTGAGCCACCCCGGCTGCCCAAGAAAGCCCTTAATGAGTTTAAATCATGATTATCAGGGGCTTCTGAGGAGCACTTTTATCAAAAGGTCAGTGAACTTAGTTGTGAAAGCAGGAATGTCGAAGGCAGATGTATATTTGTTTGGAATGTTTTGACAAGATAGGAAGGTGGAGAAAATGGGGATCTTGTTTAGGTGAAGCTTATTCAGTTTTGAGCACTAACCTGAAATAGCCATGTGGACTTTAAAAGGGTACAAAGTAAGAGCTGTATTAAGTGCTCCTGGCTTCTGGCTATGGTACACATTCTCTACAATATGTTTGAAATCAACATGCAAACATGCAAAAAAAAAAAATCAAAATGGCACTAACACCCCTCCCCCCCAACCTGAATATCTTAACAGAAACTTTTGGAAATAATATTTTGTTAGTTCGCCTCATGAAATTTGAAGACTAGGCACTGTTTTGAGTTTGCTATCGACTGTTTTGTTGATAATACCTGTATTCAGAGTTTTGTATATTGCCAGGATTAGAAAACTTTTTTTTGGAATCTGTCAGAGCTTTAAAATAGGTAGATGTATATTTAGAAGACAAATGCATCTCTTTGAGACATAGCTAAAAGAAAATATTTATGCTGCCCTGTCCTTCATTTTCTTTTAGTTGTAAAATGTTCCATTTGTTTTATCACAGTTTTATAATAAGTTGTGCCTGTGCCCTGTCAAGACTATAAAATATTTGATACCAGGAAGTCTCTCTTGTTTGTATTCCTATCTTGCCACCCCCTTCATTGTCACCATGTCTAGCAGATTGGTACCTTGCTCATAGTCAGTGTCTGTTGGATGTTGATACATGTGTCCTTTGACCATCCAGATCTCAACCTGACTGATTGTATGGGTGGCAGAGTAGCTTAAACAAAGGCATGCCACAAACAGCTAAATATGGATGCAGAATCCAAGAGCATCAAATGCAGAACATTTTTCAGATATTTATAGCCTCAAAGCAAAGTCAATTGGCTGAAAAAGCGCAGCAGCCTAGCAAAAGGAAACGGGAGCGGCAAAGCCAGCCTCACTGTCTGTGCTTTCTGGTAAACAATGAGAACATTAAAATTAACTACTTTACCATGAATGGATGGCGAGTGCAGGACACTGTTTGGGAGAAATTGAAGGTCCCAGTCTCTAGTAGGGCCTACATTGGAGCTTTGCACCCATCAGCATAACAGGTCTGCAAAGGCATGCACAGATGTGCTCTTGTATAGCTAGAGGGGAAATACAGTTATCGCACTAAAGTGCTCACCAAGAAATCATATGGTTTTGATTTTAATAGTATAAGCAGGACTTATCTAAAATATTCACTTAATAAAATAAATAACATCCACATTATTGCTTACCATTAAGCTAGTGTATAACTCACTGTTTATTGATGACTGATAGGGAGCTGCTGGAAATTTTCTAAAGGCTGGTACAATTTCAGCAAGCAGAACAGAAAGAATCATACTGCATCATATGCCATATAATTCTAGACATGTGATAATGAGAATTTGGTAAAAATTTCTCATGAACCTAGAAATGAATTGATATAGGGGGCGGTTTCCCCTGTTTGTATTAAATAGTTTTGCTTATGTTTCATGAATAAAGACAAAGATGAGATATATTTCATTGCATTTTTAGATAATATGCCTCTATATTTGCTTAAAACACTGCAACCAGTAACAAGTTCAGGAAATTGTTTCATTTTGGTCCAGTATGAATTAGATGTGACTAATTCACTGGCCTTATACGAAATGTTCTTAACATAATTAACTTTGCATATTCTCAGTGAATCACTCATTCTTACATGTCTTAAATATGTACCCCAGGCATGACTCCCTTTTTGTATTAATGTGTGGATGAAAGTTGTTTTAAGTTTTGTGCTCTAGCTAATTGATTGCTTGAAGAAAATCAGTGAATGTGTACCCAATATATCCCAAAACATGTTCACGTTGCTTAAGTGTCTTAATTTCCTCAAATACTATTAATTGAACTTTTATTATTATTATAATTATATAATAATTGTATTATAATTATTATTAAATTATATTAGCAATTCTTGGGATCTTTTAAATTTTTATTTTTATTTATGATAGTCACACACAGAGAGAGAGAGAGGCAGAGACATAGGCAGAGGGAGAAGCAGGCTCCATGCACCGGGAGCCCGATGTGGGATTTGATCCCACGTCTCCAGGATTGCGCCCTGGACCAAAGAAAGGCAGGCGCTAAACTGCTGCACCACCCAGGGATCCCCAATTCTTGGGATCTTAAGCTTGAGTTCAGTACTTAGATTGTGGCATTACCTTTGAATGTTGAAATGTTAATTTCCCAATACATTTTATGTACATTAGTAGACAGTTCGCTGAAACGAGAGATAACTATCAAAAGAATGCCTAGGCATATACTGTTTATTTTAAATTGTGGTGTTGATTTCCAATAGCCATCCCTTTTTTTCTTTTGAGAGAAAATTTGTATATCTCATTTAAATTTTCTGTTCTTTTAGTGTTTATAGACATGGACAATTTCCTTTATCATATCTTAGTATTTTTCTACCCTCTATTATGTTGCTTTATTGCTATTTCATTTTCAAAGATTGAAAATATTTTTGAAGAATAGAACTATACATCCATAGTCTCTTTTCCATAACCATTTGGACTAGAGTGTTTCAGAATCCAATTTTTTTTTTTTTATTTTAGAAAATGTGCTATGTATACAGTGACATAAGCCCCTTAGTGGGATCTGGAGCAACATCCAGGAATCAATCATGCTAATATTCCTACAGTTCAGTAAAAATCCACACAAAGTATGGTATAAGGCTATATATAGTGGTGTGTCATTGAAGGTCAGATTTTACTGCTGAAGAAGTTATGAAGAAAGTGTTTTCACAGCTTTTTGGACTTAGGAATTACAGGTATGGAATTGAGGGTATGTACAAATTTTCTGAACTAAATAATGCAAAGTTCTAGACTACACCTGTTTGAGAATAGTTCACTTAACAGGAGTGCCTTTATCTTTTCTACATTGTAAAAATCAGTGCCTGTACTTTAAAAAATGATGTACAATCGTGTGTCATTATGTTGAATGAAATAAATTTCTCGGATTTTCTAAGGAAGAAAAGGAATTCACATGACAAAGCAAGTAGGTTTTACTAAGATTACTAAGGAAGCGGTGGCAAGGCAGTGGTTTCTAATGCTTTCTTTCATTAGAAAGAAGGATGAGGTAAGTTGAAGCAGAGGATTTATGTAATTGTTCTTTGCAGTTGCTCTCTTCAGTAGCACAGAGTGATTTGACCACCTTTTAAAGTAGGTGAACCACAAAAAAGCATTCAACTAATGCCCGAGTTAATCCAGAAAAAATTCAGTTGTCTGCTCCCTTGTCCCTCCCTATTGGAATAACTTTTAAGTAACAAGAGAGGTGTTTGGTCTTGTTACCAGGAGGAGGAGTTTAAAGTGTACTGAGGGCACTACCGAAATTGCTTCACTCTGTCTTGGCAGAGGGATAATTGCTCTCTGATGTTGGTAAAAACACCTTTCTTCCTAAAAGCTATCAAGTGCTTCGTAAGACCTGTAGGTAAAGAACCCATTATAGATTTATAGCTTATTTTCTAATGAAGAAGGCAGCCATCAAAAAGTACCTGATATGCAAGTGGTAGAAAAAAAAAGATACGCCAAGGTTCAGGTAATAAGTAGGGTTAGTGGGTCTACTGTAAACAATAGAAAAAAAATGGAATCCTTGAAGGCATGACAAAACTTCATCTGCTAGACTGTGATACAGAAGTTGTCATCTTCCTTATCTCGACAGCAGATTTGGATGTTAGAGTCTAAGTTTTGACTTCCCTTACCAAGTGTTGGTTACATTAGTTAGTTGCCTGATTCTCCTCTGCTCATAAGAGTCCAATTTAGATCCTGATTGCATTCTTATGCCTCCATAAATTGTCAATACTTAGATTGTGGCATTACCTTCGAATGTTGAAATGTTAATTTCCCAATACATTTATGTACATTAGGAGTAGACAGTTGTTCGCTGAAACAAGAGATAACTATCAAAAGAATGCCTAGGCATATACTGTTTATTTTAAATTGTATTGATTTCCAATAGCCACCCGTTTTTTTCCTTTGAGAGAAAATTTGTATATCTCATTTAAATTTTCTGTTCTGCGCCTGGGTGGCTTAGTGGGTTAAGCATCTGCCTTTGGCTCGGGACATGATCTCAGAGTCCTGGGATCAAGCCCCACATCGGGCTCCCTGCTCAAGGGCTAGTCTGCTTGTCCTTTCCCCTCTGTTCCTCTCCCTGTTTTCTCTTCCTCTCTCTCAAATAAATAAAACTTAAAAAAAATTTTTCTATTCTGTTAGTGTTTATAGACATGAACAATTTCCTTTATCATATCTTAGTATTTTTCTATCCTCTATTATGTTGGTTTATTGCTATTTTAGTGTTCAAGTTCTGTTCACATTGTATCGTTGTCAGGCTTTCTAAAAGTACTCCTTACTGGACCCCTGAGTCCAAAAGGTTGGTAATACTTGCAGATACTGTTTGGGAGAGCAAAAATTTACAAAGGAAAACATTTTAACAAAAGGCAAGAAAGCAAAATTCAGAAGGATGCTGTGGAAAGTTAAGAAGAAACTTTATTTATTTATTTATTTATTTATTTATTTATTTATTTATTTATTTATATTACAAAGAAACTTTAAAGTTGATAGTCCTAAATATTTTCAGAACAATCCTTTAAGTTACCTCATTAAGGAAACTGGATCAGGAAGTTTAGCTTATTCCCAAAATTGGAGAACAAATTCCACAGTTTGCCAGGATTAGAACTCTAACCTCAGATTCCTCAGCCTCCTGTTTTAGCTTCTAGATCTTACTGCGTGCCCTTAGGGAGATGGCCTTTCAAAGCTTAAGGTCAGGAAAGCTGGACAGTGAGAAATACCAGATTGTTAGTTTCATAGTCTTGAAGGGAAATGCTGGAAGTACCATTACCTAGGTAACAGAAAACAAAAATGGACAAAACATTCAGAAAGTAGGGGGATGAAATAATCTTATAGTGTGATTCTTAAGAGGTAGAGTAGAAGACAGATTAGATATTTTTCATCTCTAAATTTTTTATCCATAAATCCTCTATTTTGTAATTGGAAGTAATGTTTTAAGGAAATTTAAATGTTTCATTTGTGATGCTTAGAAACCTGGATGATACCTAATAAGTTTCTACCTTCTCTTTTAATTTCTAACCTCTCTGATTCACGTTATAAATTAATGCCTTGGGATCCCTGGGTGGCGCAGTGGTTTAGTGCCTGCCTTTGGCCCGGCGCATGATCCTGGAGACCCAGGATCGAATCCCACGTCGGGCTCCCTGCATGGAGCCTGCTTCTCCCTCTGCCTGTGTCTCTGCCTCTCTCTCTCTCTCTCTCTCTGTGTGACTATCATGAATAAATAAATAAATAAAATCTTTTAAAAAAAATAAATTAATGCCTTTTTTCTTACTATGAATATAATAGTGCTTAATGTAAAGAATTTGAATTATAGGAAAATCCAAAGAAAATTAAAGTCACTTGTAATTACACTTCTGAGAGATAACTATTCTTTTAATATTTTGTTATATTTTTATCCCTGTCTTTTCTGTGTAAAAATGTACTTCTTTGTATGTATTTGCTATCATATTGCATATATTTTACATCTTTCTTTTCTTTTCTTTTCTTTTCTTTTCTTTTTTCTTTTTTTTCTTTTCTTTTCTTCTTTTTTTAAAAGATTTATTTATTCATGAAAGACAGAGAGAGAGAGCAGAGACATAGGCTGAGGGAGAAACAGGCTCCCTGCAGGGAGCCCAATGCAGGGGGAGAAGGGGGACTGGATCCCAGGACCCTGGGATCATGCCCTGAGCCTAAGGCAGATGCTCAACCACTGAGCCACCCAGGAGTCCCTAAATTCTGCCTTATTTCTAACAGTGTGTTTTCTTAGTTGTTAAAAATGTTGAAAACTTTTCAAATATATTTTTATTTATAAATTTAAGTAAAAAAATAGGTAGACATTTGCATCTTTCAATATTCAAAAGATATAAGAGGATATTCCATGAGGTCTCTCTCACCCCCTCCTCCTTACCCCTCACTTACTTACCATCTGGCTCGCAATCATTGTTCACTCCACACAATCAATAAATGTTTGAAATTCTTGTGTATCTTTCCATACCTATTCCCTGCCCAGAAAAACAGATAAATAGATAGGTATATAAAAATTCTACCAAGAGTGGGATCCAAAAAATTTCGTTCATAAAAATGCAAGGTCATGTTTTTTTTTGAAGTTAATGAATGGACTGGAGCAGGCCTGCAAAGGAAGTTGGCTGGGAGTCCTGGGGGTCAGGAGCCAGTTGTTAATTGCTTTATATCTGAATTGATATTATCATAGTTTTTACTCTGTGTATGCTTTTTTCTCCTTTTTAACACAAATGATAACCCGTTATAAGAATTTATCTGCACCTTGTGTTATTCCTGCCTCATACCCTCTCTCTATACACACTTATTAAAATATTTTTGACATAGTTTCCTGTCAGTTTGTAAAGCAGTTCTTCATTCTTTTTGTGACTGAATGAATCATAATTTATTTAACCAGTCCCCAAGTTTTGCTGGTATAAGTGATAATACAGTGAATAATCTTGAATATAAGCCATTTTGCTTGTGTATAAATATTTTTGTAAGAAAAAGTCATAGAATTGCTAGGTCAAAGATATATGTACTTATAATTTTGAAAGATATTCACAAGTTGCTCTTGTTATAGGTTGTAACTATTTATATTTCACCAGCAGTGTATCAGGATGCCTGTCTCTATACATAGGGAATTATCAAGAATTTTTGAATATGTGACAATCTAAATGATGAAAATAGTTTAATTTTTCATATCTCTTACATTGAATGCCTTACAGAGCCATTTAAATATGTCCTTGTCTGTGAATTGTACATATTTTTGCCCATTTTTATTGGGTTGTTGGATCTTTTTCCTAGTGATTTGTAGAACTCCTTATTAAATAAGAAGGCTTTTACCTGTATTGAGTTGCCAGTATCTTCATTTGTCTTTTCTTTGCCTCTCTACAAGAAATTCTTTTCATACAGTTGAATGTATCAGTCTTGTTTTTTTATGGCTTTTGGACTTTATGCTATAGTTAGCATGGCCTTTCCTATTCTGAGGTTATAAAATAATTCTTCCATGGTTTGTCAAGTACTTTTTTGTTTTCATTTTTTACATTTATTTAATTAAAAAAATATTTTTATTTATTTATTCATGAGAGACACAGAGAGGCAGAGACATAGGCAGAGGGAGAAGCAGGCTCCCTGCAGGGAGCCCAGTGCAGGACACATTCCAGGACCCCAGGATCATGACCTGAGCCAAAGGCAGTGGACCTGAGCCTAAAGCAGATGCTCATCACTGAGCCACCCAGGCATCCCCACTTTTTACATTTAAATCTTTGATCCATTTGGAATTCATCTTGCTATAAGGTTTGAGATATAGATACAATTTCATTTTTAGAAAGATGGTTTTCCAGTTGTCCTAACACTATTTGTTGAATAATCCATCTTTTCTCCACTGATTCAAGATGACTTCTCTATCGTCTAATAGACTACCATTTATATTTTGGTTTCTTTCAGGATTTCCTACTCTGTTCTAATGGTCTGTCTATACTGATGTGTCAGTATCACACTGTTTTATTACTCAACTTTTATAATATAAAAATATAATTTATTAATGAGTCTAATTTAACACAACTTATTTAACCATTATCCTATTTTAGACATTAACATTTTCCTAAATTTTTATATTCATAGTCTGATTGTCTTTGTGCACAAATCTTTGAATTGAACTTCTGTTTTTCTTAGGCTGAATTCCTAGAAGAGTGTGTTTTTTAAAGGCCTGAGACTTGGTGCCAAATTGGTGTGACCTTCCTAGAGAGCAATTCTACCACAAATATGTGAAATTATGGCTCATAATTTAAATCCTACTTTATATATTGCTACTTTCAGCACATTGAAGTATTTTTATATAGATTTCATGTGGTGCCTTAAGCATTATTTAGCACGTATTAAAAGTCCTCAGAGTAATGCTAATAACACTGCCCTTCAAAAATGGAGTTGCTGGGCGGCCCCTGTGGTTTGGTGGTTTAGCACCGCCTTCAGCCGAGGGCCTGATCCTAGAGACCCAGGATCGAGTCCCACGTCAGGCTCCCTGCAATGGAGCCTGCTTCTCCCTCTGCCTGTCTCTGCCTCTCTCTCTCTCTCTCTCTCTCTGTGTCTCTCATGAATAAATAAATAAAATCTTTAAACCCCCCCCCCAAAAAAAAACCCACGAAAAACAAAAATGGAGTTGTTTTTCTAATGGTATTCTTTTTCATTAATGGTGTATTTCCAAATGAAGGAGGGAAGGACATGAGTATAGATAGAGTCAAAGCAATTGGTCTGCTAGAGGGTCAAATCCATGACCATGGCTTTATTTATATGCTACGTTAGAATCCAGCTGAAATAACCTGACATATAGATATATAATGGTTCAAATAACTCTAAGAACGTAGTTGGTGGCTTTCATCTCAGCTGTTGGTGTCCTCCTTCTACTCTTTGTTTCTTAGAGTATTAAGAAGGAAGTGACATTCATGAAAATTCTTTTGAACATGATTTGAATATAGGGTCATTTAGTCTTAGCTGGATGAACAACTACGTTGTATGTCTTATATAGTACTTATATAATTAGTGTCTAATTCAAGGAGTGGCAACAAGAACTAACATTAAGGACAAAATTAACTGAAAATCTTTTCTTCAGAAAAAAAAAGAGTAGAAAAATTAGTCTCTGCAAAATCATAGTTTATAAAGACCATTAATTAACCATTAACCAAATTTTCTTTTCTCTTTTCTTTCTTTCTTTCTTTCTTTCTTTCTTTCTTTCTTTCTTTCTTTCTTTCTTTCTTTCTTTCTTTCTTTTCTTTCTTTCTTTCTTTCTTTCTTTCTTGACTTTTCTAGAGCAGATTTAGATTCACAGTAAAATTGAGAGGAAGGGGGCAGTCCCCGTGGCGCAGAGGTTTGGCGCCTACTGCAGCCTGGGGTGTGATCCTGGAGACCCGGAATCAAGTCCCACGTCGGGCTCCCTGCATGGAGCCTCCTTCTCCCTCTGCCTGTGTCTCTGCCTCTCTCTCCGTGTCTATGAATGAATAAATAAAATCTTTAAAAAAAAAATTGAGAGGAAGGTATGGACATTTCCTGTATATTCCTTGTCCCCACATCTGCATAGCCTTCCCTATTATCAACATCTCTGACCAGAGTGGCACATTTTTTACAGTTGATGAACCTATGTTAACGCATCATTTGTAGTTCATATTAGGGTTCCCTCTTGGTGTATACATTATGTGGGTTTGGACAAATGAGTGGTATGTACCCACTATTTTAGCATCATACAGAGTATTCCCTCCCTCCCTCCTTTCCTTCCTTCCTTCAATTTTATTTTATTATTTTGTTTTATTTATTTTTAAAAAATATTTTATTTATTCATTCATGAGAGGCACAGACACTGGCAGAGGGAGAAGCAGGCTCCATGCACGGAGCCCGACGTGGGACTCAGTCTTGGGTCTCCAGGATCACACCCGGGGCCAAAGCCAGTGCTAAACTACTGAGCCACCCGGGGTGCCCATCTTCAATTTTATTTTTTAATTCATCTCTATACCAACATGGGACTCAAACTCAACCACAAGATCAAGAATTGCATGCTCCACCCACTGAGCTGCCAGGTGCCCTTCCTACAGAATATTTTCATTGCCCTTTATGCTCTGCTCTGTTTATTCACCTCTCCATATCCCCTACCCCCTAACCCATGGCAGCCACTTACATTTCTGCCTCCTTGGTTTTGCCTTTTCCAGAATTCTATATAGTTGGATTCATATCCACATTTTTTTTTTTTAATAAACTTTTTTTTTAAGATTTTATTGGTTTATTCATGAGAAACACACACACACACACACACACACACACACACAGAGGCAGAGACACAGGCAGAAGGAGAAGCAGGCTCCATGCAAGGAGCCCGACGTGGGACTTGATCCTGGGACTCCAGGATCATGCCCTGGGCCGAAGGCAGGTGCCAAACCACTGAGCCAACCAGGGATCCTCTTTATCCACATTTTCTTTTATCAGCTAGCTGTTTCATTTAGCATGAATTATATATAATGAATAATATGATTATTATATAATTATAAGCTTGCCTAACTAAGTCGGAAAGGAGCAAATAGGAACAAAGTAGTTTACATTTTAAAATGATATAGAACAATTTGAGTGTGAAACTAGGAATCTATATCCAGTTAATATTGTGGAGGCTCTTAGGAAATTGTATTTGAATTAAATTTGAGCAGGATATAATATATATTTATTTTGCTTCTGTGATTCCCTTAGGCTTCACTACATACAATTCTTAGTAAATTTCAAGAATGCCTCTGAGTGAGGAACCCAAGGCCTTTCTACTGCATGTTCCTATTTTGAAATGGGTTTGAAATGGGCTTGTTTTGCTCAGGTGGTTGGTGACTAGTTTGTAGCAATAAACAGACCTTGAAGAAGATAGCCAGGACAATAGCTACTAACAAAATACATGTTTCAGTATCTAAGAGAAGACCTTATCTTTCATATTTTCTGGTTTCATAAAGACTTCATAGTTTTCCTTTTTATAGAAATGAAGGTTTACATGCTTTTTTTTTTTTTTTAAAGATTTCATTCATTCATGAGAGACACAGAAAGAGAGGGAGGCAGAGACATAGGCAGAGAGAGAAGCAGGCTCTATGCAGGGAGCCTAATATAGGACTCGATCCCAGGACTCCAGGATCTTGCCCTGTGCCGAAGGCAGGCGCTCAACCACTGAGCCACCCAGGTGTCCCTATATGCTTATTTATTAATCTAGCTTGATAACATGGTTAAGAAAGAACAGTATCATCCTGTGGTGATTTCCTATTGATATGGAAAGGTAATCCAGAAGATTTGACATGGCCATTTTTCTTACTGTTTTAAGTCAGAAAGTCCTAAGAGGAGATTTTTAGTTACTTGCATCCCAGATTGTGTTTTTGGTATATACCTTGATTGTCAGGCCAGAGTGTCACCTTGAAGAGGTATTATTATATCTATTGGCCAATAATCTTTCTTTTTCTGAAGCTTACCTAGCAATGATGTTTCTCTTATGTAATTGGTAATGTTATTCCATTTACCTATAAGCATATTATATAAAATTCTGTTTTTACAAAATTGCTTTTTTTCCCTGTAATCTCAAATATCCTGTTTTTCTTTCAACAAATTTATGAAACATGGTAAGTAGTTTTTTGGGGAAGAAATCATGAAATCAAGTAGGATTAGAATCTGGGTAAGGTTGAATCTGAGTTCCAATCCAGTCCCCCCCCCCCTTTTTTTGAAAGATTACCCTATCTCTTTTGTCTAAGCTCATAGTTACTGTTTCTAATTTAATATATTTGTGTTAAAATGTATCACAAACTGTTTAAAGTAGCATTTTAACTCTTTTCTAAATTGTTTTAGATTTTGCAGTTGTTCTTAATATATCTCTGCTCTTTCAGAGTCATATAGTTAAGAATGGATATCAAGTTCTTGAGTGGTGAACTGCAGCAATAAAAGTGAAAATGTTGAGTGGAATAACCAATAGATCCTTTTTCTTTGTGTGTGGTAAAATATACATACTAAATTTCATTTTAACCATTTGTAAGTGTACAATTCAAATATAATCCTGGGGCACCTGGATGGTTCAGGGACTCTTGATCTTGGGGTTGTAAGTTTGAGCCCCATGTTGGGTATTGTAAAAAATTTTTTAAAAATGCAGTCACAATGTTGTGTAATCCTCACACTGTCTATACTCAAGTTTTTTTCATTACCCCCAACAAATACTATGTACCTAGTAAACAATAACTGTCCCTTTCCCCTCCTACTAGTTCATGGTAACCTCTGTTCTACCTCCTGTCTCTATAAATTTGCCTATTGTGGGTACTTCATACAAGTAGACTCATACAATATTTGTTCTTCTATGTCTGGCTTATTTCACTAAACCTGTCTTCAAGGTGGCATATATCATCTTCTTGTAGCTTATATCAAAATTTCATTCTTTTAATGGCCAAATAATATTTGTTTGTTTATCCATTCATCTGTTGATGGATACTGAGTCATTTCCATCTCTTGGTTATTGTGAATAATGCTTCTATGAACTCTGGTGTACCAGTATCTCATTGAGAACTTAATTTCAGTTCTTTTGGATATATACCTAGGAGTAGAATTGCTGGATCTTGTGATAGTTCTGTTTAACCTTTTGAGAAATGGCCAAACCTTCCATATATCTGTACCTTTTTTTGTTTTCCTACTGTAATGCACAAGGGTTCCCATGTCTCCACATTCTTGCTCACACTTATTTATTGTTATTTTCCATTCCTTTTGATATAGCCATCCTAGTAGGTGTGAAGTGGTGTCTCATTGTGGTTTTGATTTTCATTTTCCTCATGATTAGTGGTGGTAGATATCTTTTCATGTGCTTATTGGCCATTTTTATATTTTATTTAGAAAACTGTCTTTTCAAATCCTTGTTTTAAATTAGTTCTTAGTAGATATATTTGTATTTTTTAAATTGTCAGTGATAGTGTTAATTATCCTATGTATTAAACTTAACTCTAGTAACACTGCCAATCATGACTATAATTGTAGCAACAACAATAGTGACAAAGTAAAACTTCTTGGGTGCTTATTATGAGCCAGGCACAGTTCTGGGTGTTTTATGCCTATGAATTTATTTAATCTTCATGAATACACAATGAAGTAAATGCTGTTATTATCCTTATTTTGTAGATGAGGAATCAGAAGCATAAAGATGTAAAGGAACTTGCTCATGGTGTATAGCAAGTAAATGGCTGATGTAGGATTTTTTTTTTTTAAAGATTTTTATTTACTTATTCATTCATGATAGACACACACAGGCAGAGACACAGGCAGAGGGAGAAGCAGGCTCCTTGCAGGGAGCCCGATGCGGTACTTGATCCTGGGTCGCTAGGATCAAGCCCTGAGCTGAAGGTGGCGCTAAACCGCTGAGCCACCCAGGCTGCCCTGATGTAGGATTTGAATCCAGGCGGTTTGCTATTGAGTTATATTCTTAATTGCTATATAATTTGGCTTCTCATCTATAAAAATTCAAAACTGTTACTACAAGGAGCATAAAGTGTGGTGTTTTTTAATTTGAACCTTGAACCTGTAGTTTATCTATATGTTTTATATACCACCATAACTGTAAACCAATGACATTTGATTGGCTAGCTGTGCTTTGGATGTTATGATGTTACTGAATTTTTTTGTAGAGTTGTCCAAGTTCTATTAATCGTAGATAACATAAGAAAGCTGTGTGTGGGTGAGTAGTGTGATATTTCTTTCTTTTCCTTTTCTTTTTAGAGACAGGAAGAAAGCACATGAGCGAGGTGGGGGGGGAGGGGGCGGAAAAGAGAATTCTAAACAAGCGCAGAGTCCAATGTGGGGCTTGATTTCATGACCCTGAGATCATGACCTGAGCTGAAATCAAGAGTTGGATCCTTACTGAACCATCCAGGCGCCCCATGATATTTCTGTATTTAAAAAAAGATTAAACAAGTCCGTTAGCTATCTAAAATTTATGTATTTTTAGCAGTAATACAAAATAGGAAAATTGCGTGTTTGTTTTTTGAAGAAAAGCATGCCTTTTTAGGCTTGTCTGTTTAACCAAGCCACTGAGAATGCCAAAATTTAAGAGACCACATTGTCTTAAGAACCACGAGTTAGGGCAGCCCCAGTGGCCCAGCAGTTTAGTGCCGCCTTCGGCCTGCGGGTGTGATCCCGGAGACCCGGGATCAAGTCTCATGTCGGGCTCCCTGCATGGAGCCTGCTTCTCCCTCTGCCTGTGTCTCTGCCTGCCTGCTTCTCTCTCTCTCTCTCTCTCTCTGTCTCATGAATAAAAAAAAAAAAAAAAAAAAAAAAAAGAAGAAGAAGAACCACGAGTTGTGTTCATCGGGGTCATAGCCTTATTAATTCCAGGATGTAAATTTCAGGTGGCTTTCCAATTTAATATTAATTCTAAAAAGAGGATCCACCTTTATAGAGCCAGGCAAAGCCAAACATTGATCAGAGTTTGGCCAGATAGCATATATTTTAGGATATTTATAGAATTCACATGTTCTTCTGTAAAAGCCCAGGACCCGTGGCCTCTTGGTAGGTCTTACCTGCTTTCCTCTTAGTTCCTCTTCAGTCTGGCTTTCCTTGTAGTATATATGCTTTATGATTATTATAATTATAATACTTTTTTAAAGATTTTATTTATTTATTCATGAGAGACACAGAGAGAGAGAGAGGTAGAGGAACAGACACAGGCAGAGGGAGAAGCAGGCTCCATGCAGGGAGCCTTATGAGGGACTGGATCCCGGGTCTCCAGGATCACACCCTGGGCTGAAGGCGGCGTTAAACCGCTGAGCCACCTGGGCTACCCTATGCTTTATAATTAAACCTATCCTGAGGCTTGTATTTCAAGGACTCAGAAACTTAGAGGATGATTCATACATGGTAAAATGTGTGAATTGGTTCTGAAATTTAACTTATTTCCTGCTAATAAATTATAATTTTTCAAAATCTGTGATTCTTTTGAGCTATGGACAATGTAGCAAGGGGAAGTGAGGTATAATCTTAAGTTCTGATCAGTTCATTTTTTTTTTAAAGGATTTTATTTATTTATTTATTTGACACAGAGAGCTCACAAGTAGGCAGAGTGGCAAGCAGAGGGAGAGAGAGAAGCAGGCACCATGGAGCAGGGAGCCTAATGCAGTGCTTGATCCCAGGACTCTGGGATCATGACCTGAGCCAAAGGCAGATGCTTCACTGACTGAGCCACACAGGCACTCCTGTCAGTTCACCTTTTGATGAACATTTGGATTGTTGCCATTTTTTTGACTATTAGAAATAAAGCTTCTGTGAACATTTGTGTACAAGTCTTTGTATAGATGTATGCTTTTATTTTTCTTGGGAAAATACTTAAGAGTGGAACAACTGGGTCATATGGTAGGCATATGTTTAACATTTTAAGGAACTGTTAAACTGTTTTCCTAAATACTTATACTATTTTACTAGGTACAGTATGCAGAGTGTGACAGTTCGAATTTCACTGCCTTACCAACACTTGGTATGGTCAGTCTTAAATTTTAGCCCTTCTAAAAAGTATGTAGTGATACCAGTTGTGGTTTTAATTTGCATTTTTTTCTGATGACTAATGATTTTTCTGATGACTAATAATCTTTTCATGTGTTTATCAGACATTATTTTAGTTAGATGTAAAATCTTTTGTGCATTTTATTTTTTATTTTTTTAAAAAGATTTTATTTATTCATGAGAGACACAGAGAGAGAGGCAGAGACATAGGTAGAGGGAGAAGCAGGCTCCATGCAGGGAACCTGATGTGGGACTCAATCCTGGGACTCCAGGATCATGCTGTGAGCCAAAGGCAGATGCTTAACTACTGAGCCACGCAGGTATCCCTCTTTGTCCATTTGAAAATTGGGCTTGTCTTATTGAGTTACATGAATTCTTTATATATTCTGGATATAAAATCATTGATCATGTATGTGATTTAGAGTTGTTTTTCCCTGGTCTGTGACTTGTCTTACCATACTCTTAACAGTGTCATCAAAGAATACAAGTTCTTAATTTTGATGATGTTGATTTTTTTTTTCCTTTTATGAGTTGTGCTTTTGGTATTTGATATCAGAAATCTTTATCTCAGGGTCATGAGTTTGAGCCCCACGTTGAGTGTTGTAGAGTTACTTAAAAAAAAAGAAGAAAAATATTTGTGTGGCCCAAGATCACAAAGATTTTCTCCTATGTTTCTTTCTAAAGGTTTTATAATTTGAGGTCTGTGACTTATTTTTATTTTTTGTGTGTATATGATGCAAAATATTGAAATTTGTGAACAAATATGGACATCTATTCTAGAACCATTTTTTGGAAAGAGCATTCTTTCTGCACTCAGATGCCTTTGCATCTTTGTTGAAAATCAAATATATGTATGGGTCTATATCCGAACTCAATTATATTCTGTTGTTGTCTATGTTGACTCATGAGCATACTATTTTGATTACTATAATTTTATAATAAGTTTTGAGATCAGATATAAATCCTCTAACTTTGTTTTTCTTTTTAAAAATTATTTTGGTCAGGGCTTCTGAGTGGCTGAGTCAATTAAGTATCTGTCTATTCTGTTTAGGTGGTGATCTCAGGTTGCATTATTATCCTTCTCCCTATTCCTCTGCTGGCCCCCCGCCTCCCCTACTACCACTTGTGCAGGTGCGCTCTCTCTCTCTCAAATAAATGAAGATATAAAATCTTAAAAAAAGAAAAATGTTTCTGACTAGGCCATTTGAATGCCCATATAAATTTTAGACTGAGCCTGCTGGGGGATTTGATTGATGTTGTGTTGAATCTATAGATCACTTGGGAGAAATACCTTAGCATTATCAAGTCGTTCAATTTAGTACATCTCTCTCTCTATTTTGTCATTAATTTCTCTCTACAGAGTTTTCAGTATATAGTCTTGCATATTTTTTCTTAGATTTACCCCTAAGTATTTCATAATACTGATGATATTATAGATTGTATAATTTAAAAATTTTAATTCAGTTATTTGTAGCTAGTATACAGAACTATAATGGATTTTTGCATTTCATTTTATATTCTACAGACCTGCTAATAAACTCGTTTGTTATTTCTAGTGAAATTTTTTGTAGATTAAATTGGCTTTTCTGTATATTGTTTGCATATAAAGACGGTTTTACTTTTTTTTTCCAATTAGGATGCCTTTTATTTTTTTCTTGCCTGATTACATTGGCTAGAACTTCCAGGATGATGGTTAATTGAAGTAATGAGAGGAGACATCCTTTCTTATTTTAGGAGAAAATTTTCAGGGGTCCCTGGCTTGTCAGTCAGTAGAGCATGCAACTCTTGATCTCCAGGTAGTTCAAGACCCAGAATGGGTGTAGAGTTTACTTAAAAGAAAAAAAAAAGAGAAAAATTTCAGTCTTTTTACCATTTAAGTGTGATGTTAGCTTTAGTTTTTTTGTTTTTGTTTTTGTTTTGTTTTTCTGTAGATGCCCTTTATCGATTTGAAGACATTTTCTTCTATTCCTAGTTTCTTGAGAGGGTTTTTTTTTTTTTTTTTTTTTTTTAAGATTTTATTTATTCATTCATGACAGCACACAGAGAGAGGCAGAGACATAGGCAGAGGGAGAAGCAGGCTCCTCACAGGGAGCATGATGTGGGACTGGATCCCTCAACTGGGATCATGCCCTGAGCCAAAGGCAGACGCTCAACTGCTGAGCCACCGAGGCGTCCCAGTTACATTGATTTAAAAAAATTTTGTTTTTCTTTGTTAGAGATAACATGAGAGCGAGAGACTATCAGCTGGTGGTGGGGGGGTGTGGTATAGAGGGAGAGGGAGAAGCCCGAAGCCTGATACGGGGCTCAATCCCAGGACCCTGTGATCATGACTTGAGCTGAAGGCAGATGCTTAACCAACTGAACCACCCAGGCACCCCAAATTACATTGTTTTTTGAAACCAGCTTGCCATTCTGGCATAAATTCTACTTCTCATGTGTTGTTATCTTTTTATAGGTTTGATTTGCTAAAAGGTATGTTAAATAATTTTCCATCTACATTCATTCAAGAATATTGGTTTATGATTTTCTTTTGATATCTCTCTGGCTTTGGTTTCAGAGTGTGCTGAAATCATAGGATGCATTGTAAGTTATTCTTTTTATCTTTAATTTTCTGCAAGTTTGTATAGAATTGGTATTATTCTTTGTACATTTGGTACACTTTATCAGAGAAAATTTTGTGGGAAGATTATTCACTTCAAATCTAATTTCTTTAATAGATATAAGGCCATTTATGTTACTTATTTCTTTTTTATTGTCTGTGTTTTTGTAGGATTGTGTTAGCTTTGTCTCAGTTGTCAAATGTATCAGCATAAAATTGTTCATAGTATTTCCTTATCATTTTAATGTCTGTAGAATCTCTAACAATGTTACTTCTCTCATTCCTGATATTTTAAATTTGTGTCTTACCTATTTTATCCCCTATCCGTCTGGTTTAGGTTTATCAATTTTATTGATCTCAGAATCTGCTTTTGGTTTCATTGTCTTTTTAAATTTCTTTTCTTCTGTGTACTTTGGGTTTCATTTGTTATTCCTTTGCTAGTTTTTTTTTTTTTAAGATTTTATTTTTTTATTCGTGAGACACGCGGGGGGGGGGGGGGGGGCAGAGACACAGGCAGAGGAAGAAGCAAGCTCTATGCAGGGAGCCCGACGTGGGACTTGATCCCAGGACTCCAGGATTACACCCTGGGTTGAAGTCAGGCACTCAACCCCTGAGCCACCCAGGCATCCCTAAAGGTAGACTCTCAACCACTGAGTCACCCAGGTGCCCCTCAAGGAGATTTAAGTAATATAAGAAAATAATAATTTTAGTTGCTTCAGGTAGAAGGGTGAATCTAGTCCTTGTTAATCCATCTTGGCTGATAGCAGATGTCCTTCTGTATCTCATTTGGGCCTGAATAAAAATGGGTCTAAGAGCAAGTCAGTAATAGTCTTCTCTTTCTATAATTTCAAATCTAATGTTTGTACATCCTCAGATATGTATGATCTTGAGCTCTGACAAGTTGGGTTTCTTTAGTGCCTTTTATTTAAAGTCAGTACTCCAAGAAGGTCAACACATCTCTTTCCTGTCACTCACATACTCAATACAACAAAAAAATCTTCATATGCTACTTTAAATTCCTCTAAATGAGCAGCCCCGATGGCACAGTGGTTTGGCGCCGCCTGCGGCCCAGAGTGTGATCCTGGAGACCCTGGATCGAGTCCTGCGTCGGGCTCCCTGCATGGAGCCTGCTTCTCCCTCTGCCTGTGTCTATGCATCTCTCTCTCTCTGTGTCTCTCATGAATAAATAAATAAAATCTTTAAAAAAAATAAAAAAAATATAAATCCCTCTAAATGTGCCACAACTATTAATGACATAAGCCCTGACTATAAATTTCACAGCACATCTCTTCCTGTAAACAGTGGAGTGGAAGTTTGGAATGCTTATTTGACCTGAATAAATCACTGAAATATTTTCTTCCCTTCTTTGAAGGTGCTGATTTTTGGCAAGCAAAGTAAATTTTTCTAGGTTTACACTAAACTTCCTAAGCTTCTTATTAGCAAGTAATTAGCTACTAAATCATGCTAACTATTAGGTTTTAAAACAGCCAGTTTTGCTAAGTATATAATGGTAAGCAGGGATGTGGGGAGCTGGTGAAGGGGATGTACTTGGCTCCCAGACTACATGTTGTAGTGCAGGCTGGGGAATGATGTCTATCCTTGTAGGTTCACCATAGATGTATAGACTGAAAACAAATTGACTTAGGAACAAATATGTATGTTGGCATGTCTAACCTAAGGCAAAATTACCATTTTTTAAATATTTATTTATCTGAGAGAGATAGAACATGTGCATGAGCAAGCACAGGGGGAGGGGCAGATGGAGAAGAGAATCTTAAGCAGACTGTCTAAGTGTGGAGCCTAACCTGGGACTTGAACTCAGGACAACCTGAGCCAAAACCAAGGGTCAGAAGCTTAGCCAACTGTGCCACCCAGGCACCCTGAAGACAAAATTATTATTATTATTATTTTAAATATTTTATTTATTTATTTGTGAGAGACACTGAGAGAGAGAGAGAGAGAGAGAGAGAGGCAGGCAGAGACATAGGCAGAGGGAGAAGCACACTCCCTTCGGGGAGCCTGATGTGGGACTTGATCCCTGAACTCCAGGATCACGCCTTGAGCTGAAAGCAGAGCTTAACCACTGAGCCATCCAGGTGTCCCGTGAAGACAAAATTATTATCATTATCATTATTATTATTATATTATTTTTATTTATTCATAGAGACACAGCTAGAGAGAGAGGCAGAGACACAGGCAGAGGGAGAAGCAGGCACCATGCAGGGAGCCCGATGTGGGACTCGATCCCGGGCCTCCAGGATCACGCCCTGGGCTGCAGGCAGCGCTAAACCACTGCGCCACCGGGGCTGCCCGAAGACAAAATTATTTATGGGCCCTATTATTCTAATAGGGATTATAGTTTAGTCAAGGAAGTAATTATTAATCAAACATAGAATAAATATAAAATTACAGTGAAAGTACATAGTGTCTGTTCTAGTGTGTATAACTAATCTAATTTAGTTTGGTAGAATAGAGAAGACTTTCTTGAGGAAGTGACTGAGATCTAAAGGATGAATGGGAGATAACTAGGTGAAGGGTATTAGGAGTGGGGGAAGTCCCAGGTGGAGAGGACTGCATGTGCAAGGACCTGATCCTAGTGAGCTTAGGAAGTTTGAGAAACTGAATAAAGACCAGACTGACTGGATCTCAATTAGTGAGAGGGCACATCGTATAAGATGAGGCTTATACCATGACACATGAGAAGTAGCTATGTGTCAAGGATTTGGGTCTGGAAGATGATGCCTGGTCCATTTGCTTTAGGAAAAAATCACTCTGGCTATAGTATAGCCAGAGAGATCAGTCAGGTTATTGTATTTTGGGCAAGAGATGGTGATAATTTAGGCTAGGGAGATGATAGTGGAGAAGAGAGAAGTAGACAGACTTGGGAGATATTTAGGAGATTAAAATGGATAAGATTGGGTGAAGGATTAGTTTTGGGACACTTGATATGGGGAGAGATGGGGAGATGTGTCAAGGGTAACTTCTAGTTTAATGGTGAAGAAAGATTGGAGGGATGTTGGTATTTACTAAGATAATGTTTTTTTTTTTTGTTTTTTTTTTTCCCCTAGTGAACTGGAACCATTTTTTTTCTTTCAGAGAAATATGTATTTTATTTAGGGATGTTTCCAAATCCTTGTATCCTTTAGGACCCAGCATAAATATGATTTCTTTCTTGAAGTCTTTCCTGACATTTCCTTCTTTCCTTTCCATCTACTTTCCTCTATATAGCTAGGAATAACTTTTGTCTTCTTTGAGTTTCTCTTAAACTTTGTTTATATTTCTGTTATGGAACTTTTCTTCATTTAACTTGTATTCTATTTATTTGTGTATGTTTCCTTATTGACAGCTGCTGATTGAAGGGGAGTTTTGTTCATTTTGATATTTTCATAACAGTAACTGTCTCTTAAATGAACATATACTCTGGCCTTATGAAGGTGTGGATTCCATGAGGGAGTATACTGTTTCAGTAAAAAGTCTTGTGTTTATTAGGGTATCAACATACAAGAAGAATTCACTAGGGTAATATAATGATAGGTCTTTTATTACTCCATTATTTCAATCATTAACTATTATTAAACTTTTAAAAAATAATTACTTCAGTTAAATAATACTATTGAAAAATATGAATACTTAGGCTGAAAGTTTCTTAAAACAGGTTGTTAATTTTTATAATTATTGATTTAATTCATAAATCTGCAGTTGAGCTAAACATAGGCTAATACAATGCCTAACATTTGTGTAGGACTTAATAACAGTTCAAAACATTCACACATAATATGTCTCAATCTGATCTCATAACAGTCCTATTAGCAGTAAGATAAGTATTATTGTTCTCATTTTGCAGAACTATGCCATATATTGGAGGATACTTTTGAAGACCTTGGAATGAGACTATTTTGTGTTTTTAAAGATCAAAATATTCCCTTTGACTTTCCTTATAGAGTTAAAACTAGAAGTCTTTGAGAAATAAAGTAACTGTTACTGTTTGAATCATAATCTTTTTGAAGATTTGACCAGAGTAGATTTATGGGCTAATATCTCAATCAAGTTCAGTTTCTGAGATGAACTCAACTCTAACCCATTCTGATTAAGTATTGTATGATGTTTTCATATGTTAGTTAAAAAGGGCCTTAAATTTGTCTTGCAAGTAACTAGTAAACCTGCATTTTATTTTATTTTTAATTTAATTTAATTTTTAAAAAAGGTTTTATTTATTCATGAGAGACACAGAGAAGCAGAGACATAGGCAGATGGAGAAGCAGGCTCCCCTGGGGACCCTGATGTGGGACTCAATCCCAGGACCCTGGGATCATGACCTATGCCAGAGGCAGATGCTGAACCACTGAGCCACCCAGATGCCCGTAAACCTGCATTTTAAAATAGATTTACTTATATTTAAAATAAAATATAACTTCAGTGAATGAAATAGCAAAATCTTTTAAATAAAGCCCAGTTAAGATTTGGAATATGATAATATTCTTTCAAATTCTTTTAATGTGTTACAGAGAATCAAAGCAGGATCCCAGCAACCGCCTTTTCTTTGTGTTCCCCCCCCCCATGTTTTTACAAATCATCTGTTTTATAATACATTTTCAAGTTTTTCTAGCTGAGTGTCATTAGACTTACTAGTCTCTAGTTTCTAAGATCTATCCCTAACTGCTTTTTGAATATCAGTACGATATTTTCTTTTTTAAAGATTTTATTCATCCATTCATGAAAGACACAGGGAGAGAGAGAGAGGCAGAGACACAGGCAGTGGGAGAAGCAGGCTCCATGCAGGGAGCCCGACATGGGGACTCGATCCTGGGTCTCCAGAATCACGACCTGGGCCGAAGGCGATGCCAAACTGCTGAGCAACCCAGGCTGCCCCCTGTACGATATTTTCTTGATAGAAAATCACCTTTGGAAGTTTTGTGAATACATTTTTTAATCTTTTTCCAATTTCTTCTTAATGTTCCTTTATAAAAAAATGTATTTTGTTCACTAAAGGATTAAAAATATATATTGTGCAGCTATTGGAAATTTGTGATATCCACTTCCCTTCATGTTCCTCATAACAATTTTGTGAAATAAATCGAGATAAGGAAACTGGATCTAAAACAGATTGTGACTTTGCTCATAGTTAGAGACCCCAATCTAGGGTTGAATTTATTATCTCCTAATAGGAATCAAGTAGTTTTGCTTTGTCATTGTTACTTGTTGTCATTATACTCTTTTTTTCCCCCTAAACCCTAAAGCTTTCTCCACTTTGTTCATGATTCTCTGTACATAGCTTAAAACAAATAATAACAAACAAAAAACTCAGCCAGGGCACCCTGAGTCTTCTAAAAGAGCATGGAATCTATGTAGCTGATTCCTGTTGCTACTGCTGAAAAAAAAATCAATGACTAAATGTGCCACCAGTCTGAGACTCATGAAATGTTGAACTGAATGGGATTGAAATGTTAGGTGAAGTGTGAAAACATTAGTGTGCTTTATCAGCAATCCTATTTTTGTCTGGTATAAGAAAAAAATAGATCAGTATGGGACTGTTCATCAGTTTTCTAAAACTGACGTCAGAGTTGAAAAAATTGAGTATTTTGGAAGGCACTTTAAGTCAAAAAGAAAATGATGCTGTCTGCTTTAACTGTGCTTAAGTCAAAAATGGAGAAAATAAAATTGACATGGCCATTTGCTTAAATAATATTTTGGGGGGATCCCTGGGTGGCGCAGCGGTTTGGCGCCTGCCTTTGGCCCAGGGCGCGATCCTGGAGACCCGGGATCGAATCCCACATCGGGCTCCCGGTGCATGGAGCCTGCTTCTCCCTCTGCCTGTGTCTCTGCCTCTCTCTCTCTCTCTGTGACTATCATGAATAAATAAATAAAATCTTTAAAAAAAAAAAAATAATATTTTGGGTCCTCGGGAACGAAGGAATGCAGTAAAAATGATTGGATGTCAAAAGTGACCTGAGAAGTCATTTTTCTGTTTACATCCTAGCATGTCATCTTAATGTGTATCCAGAAACAGAATGAATCAAAATGACTGATTCATGAACTGACTGTACTATTTGTTGGAGACAGGTATATTTGTGGTGCATGAAAAACCATTATTGGAGAACTAGGATTTTTTTTTTAAAGATTTTATTTATTTATTCATGAGAGACACAGAGAGAAAGAGAGCATGTGGCAGAGACACAGGCAGAGGGAGAAAAGCAGGCCCCATCCAGGGAGCCCGACATGGGACTCCATCCCGGGTCTCCAGGATCAGGCCCTGGGCTGAAGGCGGCACTAAACCACTGAGCCACCCAGGCTGCCCAGAACTAGGATTTTTATAACCAGTAAAGTTTTATTTATTTTTTGGTGTATCTTATATAAAATTATAGCTGGGATAAGTGTAATTTTTACATGAGGGAAGAGTTAATGAAGAGATTTGTCGGATTTTATAGTCTAGCTATTGATCATAAAATGAATCTATAATATTTTCTTTTTCTTTGTTCACACATTACTCTGGACCATTTAATTGCACAGTATTCAAAAATTTATTTTTATTTTTAGATCTTATTTGAGTTGACCAGAGACTAGTGGTAATAAATACCAAATATGGTATAGTCTGTGGATAGAGAATGCTAGAGTTTTCTAACATATGATATTGGTGTCAAATTCAATATGTCAACTAGTGTTATTAAAAATGAGATTTTTAGACCATGCATAAGAATCACTGGAAATGCTTTTTAAAATGCAGATCACTGGACCCTTCCTACCCCCATTTCCCACCAGTCAAAATCTCCAGGAGCTGTGGCCAAGGTATATATTTTAACAAGCACCCAGGTAATTTTGTTGCACATTAAATTTGAAGGTTTCTTTTACAGAGGATTCAATGTGATATATATACATATACATATATATATATGTATATATATAAAATATAGGATCTCTCTATATATATTGATTTTTTTGTTTAAAATGGTTAAATGAGGAGATCTTTGAAGGCTGGGAAGAACAAGATTATTTTCATTTTAAGAACCAAATATGCTGTACATCTTATGTAGTGATGTGTGTCAATTATTTCTTGATAAAACTGGAAATAAAGTTTGTTGCCTGGGGGCAAAAAGAATCAAATAGCTTTTAAGAGGTTTAAAACAAAGCAAACATATAATTTCAGCATTAAGTTAATTCATCAGTTTCTCCTAAGGATGCAAGTTGGATTTCAACTTTTATAATTCAGGCCTTTGAACATCTGATGTTTGCTTAAGCAAAGTAGAACATACTACTACTGTAAGTCTTCTAAAGACTACATTTCGTTTTCTATTGGGCTGAAGAAATACAAATAAGCTGAACATTCAACGTGCCTTCTGGTCCCCTCTTCACTATACCCTCTCATAACCCAGTGTTCTTCCACCTGTCTGTTTTTCCAAAATTGGCCTTGATGTAAAATATAAAAAGACAAAGGAGGGAAAATATGAGGTTTTTCATTCAATACTGTATGAAATTTGGTATTATGATATGTTTCTGTCAGGATTTTCAAATTCCCTGGACTCCCTCAAAATACCCAGAACCCCAGAAAAAATGGAAGTGGATCAGCTCAGGTTATACCCCATGGGTACTCCTGAGGTACTTCCTGGGCACTCAAGGAGGGCTTGGGGTATAAAATTTGCATATAAAATTTGCAAGTCACTGAAAGAAGAGGTCGTTAATATTTATTAAATTATGAGTAGAGAGAAAGGAAAGTCTGAAGTGCTGTCAAGGCTGTTCAATCTTTAGATCAATGGTTCTTAAGCTGGGTTCATTTTGATCCCCTGGGGACATTTGGCCGTGTCTGGAGACTTTTTTGATTGTCACATCTGGGGTGGAGGGAGTGGAGCCTAGTGTCTAGTGGTTGAAGTCAGAGCCTTGTTACACATTCTGCAGTGCCCAAGATCGCCCCTACAGCAAGGAATTGTCCTGTTCCAAATGTCAGTAACTGCCTAGGTTGAGAAACCCTGCCTCAGTGAAACAAGTTTTCTTTTTTATTTTCTTTTTTAAAGATTTATTTATTTATGATAGACATAGAGAGAGAGAGGCAGAGACACAGGAGGAGGGAGAAGCAGGCTCCATGCAGGGAGCCTCACGCGGGACTTGATCCTGGGACTCCAGGATTGCGACCTGGGCCAAAGGCAGGCACCAAACTGCTGAGCCACCCAGGGATCCCCGAAACAAGTTTTCTGAAATGTGATTTGGTTTATAGAGCATATTCTCTCCACATAAGAGTTCAGTGGACAAGAGGCAAATGTTTTTTTTTTTTTTTAATTTTTATTTATTTATGATAGTCATACAGAGAGAGAGAGAGAGAGGCAAAGACATAGGCAGAGGGAGAAGCAGGCTCCATGCACCGGGAGCCCGATGTGGGATTCAATCCCGGGTCTCCAGGATCGCGCCCTGGGCCAAAGGCAGGCGCCAAACTGCGCCACCCAGGGATCCCGAGGCAAATGTTTTTATAAATGAGTACCTGGGTAGATTGTCATGATATTATGGTTAGATGAATCTTTCATTAGGGTGTTTATTTTGCAGATATTTTGTTTAAACATAAGTTTTCTGGGCAGTCTGGGTGACTCAGTGGTTTAGCACCACCTTTGGCCCAGGGCCTGATCCTGGAGACCCGAGATTGAGTCCCATGTCAGGCTCCCTGCATGGAGCCTGCTTCTCCCTCTGTCTGTGTCTCTGCCTCTCTCTGTCTCTTATTAATAAATAAATAAATAAAATATATAAAAAAAAGTTTTCTTTCAACAGTTTCAGCAAAATCTTTAAAAAGAAAATGGGTCATTTCTATTTTATTTTTGGTAGCCTGTTAGATGTGTGCACTGTAAGACAATAGCCTGTCTCTCTCTTTTTTAAAGATTTACTTTGTTGGAGAGAGAGAGGGAGCAGGACCAAGTGGACACCAGGGAGAGGCAGAGGCAGAGAGAGAGGGAGAGAGGCGGACTCCCCGCTTAGGGAGCATGACTTGAGGCTCAATCCCATGACCCTGAGATCATGACCAGAGCCGACCAGAGCTGAAATCAGTCAGATGCCACCAGTTCCCCTAGCCTCACTTTTAGAATTACCCTCTTCAGGCACCTGGGTGATGCATTTGCTAAAGTGACTCTTGTTTTCAGCTCAGGCCATGGTCTCCCTGAGCAGGGCTTTTCACTCAGCACAGAGTCTTTTTTTTTTTTGTTAAATTTATTTATGATAGTCACAGAGAGAGAGAGAGAGAGAGAGAGAGAGGCAGAGACAGAAGCAGGCTCCATGCACCAGGAGCCTGATGTGGGACTCGATCCTGGGTCTCCAGGATCACACCCTGGGCTAAAGGCAGGCGCTAAACCACTGTGCCACCCAGGGATCCCCAAGCACAGAGTCTGCTTAAGATTCTCTCTCTCCTTCTGCCCATCTCTCCATGCTCACTTGTGTGTACACTTTCTCTTTTCTCTCTCTCTCTCAAATAAATAAATATATCTTTAAAAAAATGTTTCCAAAAAAAAAAAAAAGAATTCTCTCTCCCCTTTGGGAGTGGTTCTCTTATTTTATGACCAGCTTTTATCAGCTGATTTTACTTTTTAAGAAATTTTAATCATTTTTATTGAAGTGAGTTGACTTTTTTTAAAGTGGAAATATTTCTAGTTGTGGAATCTCTTTTCTATATAAACTTATTTCTATTCATGCACCATCATTTTATTTTATTTATTTATTTTATATTTTATTTTTTATTTTATATTTTATTTTATTTTATATTTTATTTTATTTATTTTTTTATTTTATTTATGACGGAGAGAGAGAGAGAGAGAGGCAGGCAGAGACACAGGCAGGGGGGAAGCAGGCTCCATGCGAAAAGCCTGATATGGGACTTGATCCCAGAACCCTGGGATCATGACCTGAGCCAAAGGCAGACACTTAACACACTGAGCCACTCAGGCGCCCCAGGGATGATATCTCTTTATAAACAATGTAGAATATATACTTATTAACCTCCATCAGGAATCTAAGAACTAGGCATGGAGTTTCTCATAAATCTTATAGAAAATTCAGCACTTCCACATTTTCTATGGATGCAGAAAACAACAGCTAGCTATTATAATTTTAGCCAGTTTTATGGTCAGTTACAGTGGTTAACACAGGTTTTACCTAATTTTCTTTCAGCCTTAAAATGGTGGAGAATGATTTTATTAAGTAGAAATAGAAGATACATGAAAAACAATAATTTTGCATGCAATAGAATGCATTATCATCCTGTTTGATGTTATATTTGCTAGTTCAGTATATATAGGCGATTACTTTTGAATTCATACTGTATGGAAACTGCTACCTCTGTCTGGTTACTATGATTTGTAAGATAAGTTCCCAAAGAACTATTTATATTATGATAGACCATTTATTCCTAGGGTATTGCCATGATGAACTCAATCCCTTCCTTGTCTTTAGAAATAAAATGTGGAGGGCACCTGGGTAGCTCAGTTGGTTAAGCATCTGACTTTTGATTTTGGCTTAGATCATGATCTCAAGTGTCCTGGAATCAAGCCCTGAGTTGGGCTCCATGCTCAGCAGGGAGTCTGCTTGAGGATTCTTTCTCCCTCTATTCTTCCCCTGGTCATGTGCTCTTTCGCTCTCTAATATAAGTAAATAAATCTTTGGGGAAAAAAGAAATAAAATGTAGGGCACCTGGGTGGTTCATTCGATTAAGCATTCAATTCTTAATCTCAGTTCAGGCCTTGATCTCAGGGTTGTGAGTTCAAGTTCTGCATTAGGCTCCACACCCAGTGTGGAGCCTACTTAAAAAGAAAAAAAATGAAAGAAAAAACCCATAAGTTTGGAGTACAAAACTAGAAACATGATTTTTTTTAAAAACTCTGTTCTATATGAACAAACTAGTACAAAATTAGATGGTCAGTTGACTTATTTCACTTAGCATAATGTCTTCAAGGTTCATCCTTATTGTAGCATGTATCAAAATGTCCTTCCTTTTTAAAATGGAATGATATTCCAGTATACGTTTAGATTACATTTATTTCTCCATTTATGTCAGTGGACACTTGGGTTGCTTCTGCTTTTTGACTATTATGAATAATGCTGCTGTGCACACTGGTGTATACATATCTGAGTCCTTGCATTTAGTTCATTTGGGTATCTACCCAGAAGTGGAATTGTTGAATAATATATTAATTTTGTATTTAATTTTTTGAGGAACCTCCATACTGTTTTCCACCATTTTACATTCTTACAACAAAGCACAGGGATTCTGGTTTCTCCATAACCTTGCCAACACTTGTTATTTCTGTTCTTTTGATAATAGCCTTCTATTGGGTGTGAAGTGTTATCTCATTGTGGTTTTAATACCATAAGTTTTTATTTTTATTTTTATTTTTTTATTATTTTTTAATACATAATGAAAAATGTCTGCAGATATCTCATTTTGTTTTGCTTTTGAGATTAAGAAGTTCAACTATTTTTCACAAGAATATATATGAACTTTCCCATATTCTGATAATGTATGTGATATTTTAACCAGCTTAAAATTGGATTGCCTTAGGTTTCCTGCTCACTCATACTTAGTAGCTGGCACTGTTGAACAGATGCAGAACAAATAATTGAAGAATATGTTCTGTGCTTTAGTGGTTATTTTCCAATTCCTCCTCCTCAAACTCTCCCAGCATACATATATCTGCATCTTCTTCACTGGGGGTATCATCTTACTCAAAAGCTGTAATTCTAGTTCTATTACTAAACAAATGATTTTTCTCACATCTCTCCTAGTGCAAAATTTTGCTGTGACTAATTATTCTTTTCAAACATCCCATGAGTTTCAGTTCTTAGAGACTATATTGTCTTGTGAATCAGAGTCACGAAGATATTGGGCTGGGTCAAGTGTAATCTCTCTACTATAGCAAAAATATTACACCATATTTAATATTTTCTATCATAGTAGTTTGCTATTAAAAGCTATGTGAGAGGGACGCCTTGGTGGCTCCATGGTTGAGCGTCTACCTTTGGCTTGGGTTATGATCCCAGGATCGAGTCATGCAGCGGGCTCCCCATAGGGGGCCTGCTTCTCCCTTTGTGTCTCTCTCTGCCTCTTTCTATGTCTCTCATGAAGAAATAAATAAAATCTTAAAAAAAAAAAAAGCTATGTGAGGAAAGTATTCTAGCACTAGATTGGAAAGTAGGGATGTACATTTTTGATTGAGAGAAATATGTTGAACAATTTAGGTATTCTTTTTTGTTTTTTAAGAATTTGTTTTAAATAATCTCTACACCTAATGTCGGACTCCAACCCACAACCCTGAGATCAAGAGTCACACACTCCACCAATTGAGCCAGCTAGGTGCCCCAAGAAGGTGTTCTTGAACAGTAGAGACTTCATTGTTCATAAATTATATGGTGGTGATGAGAGAAATTGTATTGCTGATATAGTTGTACATTTTGTAGCCAGTTGGGAGATACTTGAACACCTATTAAAGGAGCAGGGTTTGGTGCTAGGTATTGTAGGGGATACAGATAATTATAATAACCTAATATTTTGTAGTGTATACTGTGTACAAGACACTTAAGACATTTAGAATTTATAACTCATGTAAGTTTTACAACAGCTGCTTGCTGTTACCTTTTTTTGCAGATGAGAAACCTGAGGCATAGGGAAGGTAAATATTTTTGTCAAGGTCACAAAGCAAATGGTGGAGGTTGGAAATGAATCCAGGTAATATGACTCCAGAGCCTCTGCTTTTGCACTTGTTATGCTAGAAAGTAAAAGACATGGTTCCTGCCCTCAAATAACCTATAGTCTAGTCGAGGTTGATAAGTCTCAACTAATAAATAATAAAATATATTTATTTATATATTTCAAGGTTGTATATTATATATTACAAGGTTGTAAACTGTAAATAAATGCTGTAAGTGGGAAGATGGGTATAATTTAGTTGACCAGTTGGGTATAGCAATACAGAGTCAGAATTCTAGACTTCAGCAGTATTGTTGCATAATAATATCAAGCAGTTGGGATGGGCTATGCACTGTGCATATGCACTCTATGAGTAGGATTGAAAGAAACACCATTCTTTTAGGCAGTTTATTTTTTTAAATTAATTTTATTTTATTTATTTTTTTATTTTTATTTTTATTTTTTTTAAAGATTTTGTTTAGTTATTCATGAGAGACACACAGAGAGAGAGAGAGGCAGAGACACAGGCAGAGGGAGAAGCAGGCTCCATGCAGGGAGCCTGACATGGGACTCGATCCCGGGTCTCCAGGATCACGCCCCGGGCTGAAGGCGGCACTAAACCACTGAGCCACCCGGGCTGCCCTAAATTAAATTAATTTTAATTTAATTTTATCTTATCTAGATTCCACACAGGGCTTGAACTCACAACTCTGAGATCAAGACCTGACCTGAGACAAGAGCCAGATGCTTAACTTACTTAGCCAACCAGGCATCCCAGTATTTTTTGTTCATTTTAAAAGAATTTAGTCATGTATATATAGTTACATTGAATACTTTATTAAAATTCTCTGGTTTGTTTTAATTTATTTATTTTAAAAAAGACTTTATTCGTTTGAGAGAGAGAGTGAACATGAGTGGGGGTAGGAGCAGAGGGAGAGGAAGAGAGACAGACAGGCTGACTCCCCACTGAGCACAGAGCCCGACTCAACTTGCTGCTTGACTTGGGGTTCGATCCCAGGACCCTGAGATCATGACCTGAGCTGAAGTCAGATGCTTAACCAACTGAACTACCTAGGCACCCCTGTTTTTAGTTTATTTAAATAAAAATGCAGGAAAGCTTTAAGAGTATGTATATTTTATAACTTAGCTGCCTTTTTAAGAGATTTCTACTTCTAGTACCCCTTGAAAATTGTTCTTTATAACTCATGGGAGATGATGGGAAGCTGGGAAAGAAGGGAACAGTTGGATTCATTCAATCCCGTAAGTGACTTTTGTTAATGTTGTTTGAATGCTTCAGATCTATGCTCAGAAACGGTGTGTCATGCATTACACAGCATGCTGTCATGTGCAGTCGGCCTCCTCATGACTGTCTGAGTAAAACTGACTCAGTGGTTTGATGGAGGCCTGACCTTCAGTACAAGGGAAGCAAACATCCACTTGGAGCAGCTAGGAGAATAAGATGGTTTCTTATTCTTTGGTCTTCATTGTATAGCTTCTTTTCCCTTCTGTCATATTGTGACCCACAGATTATAATTTAAGTCCACTCTTCTTTGATTAATTTTATTATTTCCAGAATGTGTCATGGATAGGACACATTCTGAAGATAGGACACATGGTTTGAAGATAGAGACTTACCAAAGGCTATTCATGTTTTTTTTTTCTTTTTTCTTTTTGCTATTCATGTTTTTTTAATTTTTTAATTTTTATTTTTTTTCTATTCATGTTTTAAAAGCAATTTTATTCTAACAATCACTGTTATCCAGTACTTAATGATAGTATATTTAAGTTCAATATTTTCTCATGGCTTTGAATTATTCTTAAATTTTAGTGAGATATACAGCCTCTTAAAAATGATGCAGCATGAAAAAAATGCTTTCTTTTCTGAAATGGAAGCATTTACAATCACAAGGAAGTGGCAGTCTCCCTTTTCCTATGGGAATAGCAAGAACAGCATTAACTTTTTCCATCCCCTAAATAGTAAGTAAAAATGATCTAGCATTCCTTTGTGTCATTGATAGTGCTGCTCTGCTTTTTAAAATTTCTAGGATAGAAATTTGGGAAGAACACATCTTTCTGGAACTTGAGATACATATGTGATAGAAAAGAACTCAAACTTACAGAGGAAATGGAATGAACATTTTGTAACTTTGTGTTTTTTAGGCTGGAGATACATTCCTACAGTAGTGTTCTTTGTATAAAAAGCGGTTTGTTAGTGTGTTTGTTTTCCTCAGTACTTAGTGTAGAATCTAGACTTTTCATGCCTGTACTCCCCTAGTCCATAGATACATTTCTCCTTCAGTCTTTGACCAGGACAGTTACACATAAATTAAATTGGATTCTGTCATTATTACTTTGTTTATAAAGAATAGAAGTTTGAAGTGCTTCTGGTTGGCTCAGTCAGTAGAGCATGCAGCTCTTGATCTTGGGATCATGAGTTTGAGCCCCATGTTGGGGGTAGAGTTTATTTAAAAAAAAAAAAAAGAGAGAAATGTGCAAAGAGGGACACCTGGGTAGCTTAAGTCGGTTAAGCATTTGTCTTCAGCTCAGGTCATGGTCCCGGAGTCCTGGGATTGAGTCTTATGTTGTGCTCTCTGCTCAGTGAGGAGTCTGCTTCACCCTCTGTGCTCTACCCCCACTCTCAAATAAGTATTTATTTATTTGACAGAGTGCACTCACAAGCAGGGGGAGCTGCAGGCAGAAGAAGTGCCAATTTCTAACCTGAAAGTGATTAGTCATGAATGTTAATATAAATTACTACATAAGTTACCTTCAGATATGCAGATCATTATTGAAGTAAGATGTCATGTAGGACACTTAAGATTTTTTTTTTTCCAGGGAAGCCTGGGTGGCTCAGTGGTTGATCCTCTGTTGCCTTTGGCTCAGGGTGTGATCCTGGGGTCCTCACAGGCAGCCTGCTTCTCCCTCTCCTTGTGTCTTGCTTCTCTCTTTGTGTGTCTCATGAATAAATAAATAAAATCTAAAAAAAAAAAAAAAAGTTTTTTTACAGAAGGATCAAATACTTCATTATTGTATTTAAACATGTATTTTTTTTCTGTTTATCTTGTTGGTGCTATGACATGATTTTTGTAGATTTATTCATTTCACATTACATGAAATGTGTGTAAACAAGCAAAGTTTGCTTATTGGAATTGTTAATTCCAGAAATAAATGAACAGCAGGTATTTTGTAGTCACAGTTAAATCCACAAATATTTATTTTCTACTATATGCAGTGTGCTGGGTGGGATACAAAGAAATATAAAGCATGGCTCTTTTCTTCAGAAGGAAGTAGAGTACAAGCATTTGAAAAGTAAATACTTTTTTTTTAAAGATTTTATTTATTTATTCATGAGAGACACAGAGAGAGGCAGAGACATAGGCAGAGGGAGAAGTAGGCTCCATGCAGGGAGCCTGATGTGTGACTCGATCCCAGGACCCCAGGATCATGCCCTGAGCCGAAGTCAGATGCTTAACTGCTGAGCCACCCAGGCTTCCCTGGAAAGTCAGTAATTTCTAATTGAATGGATACACAAGAAACTGTTGATGACCATAAGCTGTGGCAAATAGATCTAAGGTTTGGATGTAGGAGACTATAGCTTTTTGTACTCTGAAATTTTTGCAGTGAGCTTATTTTATTTTCACAATATAAATAAATGCTTAAAAAAGAGAAAGTAAATAATAACTTTAAGTAATAGTTCAATACTTTAGTAGAAGCCAGTGATGAACTGATGCATACATGTTTAAAGTGGGGGAGAGGGCAGCGGGTGGCTCAGGGGTTTAGCGATGCCTTCAGACCAGGGCGTGATCCTGGAGTCCCGGGATCGGGTCCCACGTCAGGCTCCCTGCATGGAGCCTGTTTCTCCTTCTGCCTGTGTCTCTGCCTTTCTGTCTCTGTGT
Source organism: Canis aureus (assembly GCF_053574225.1). Classification (NCBI taxonomy): domain Eukaryota; kingdom Metazoa; phylum Chordata; class Mammalia; order Carnivora; family Canidae; genus Canis; species Canis aureus. The sequence goes on from NC_135616.1 coordinate 59,544,860, forward strand.
CTCTCATGAGTCAATAAATAAAATCTTAAAAAAAAAAAAAAGTGGGGGAGAAATCTCTTTAGGTACTTAACTTGGAGATAGAATTTGAACAGCCAAATGGATTTTGCTTGAGGTTTGGAGGATGAGTGGTATAACATGATTTGTACATCTTTTATGTTGCTTTCATTCATCTCTTGCAATTTGGAAATTTAATGGATATATTTACAAAAGTGATTGGGGCAGGGAAATGAAATTCACAAGATAAGTAAGAGTACAATTTGGTGTGTATTAGAGCACAGTCCACTGTCTACTGTCATCCTTTACTATATCCCTCTCTTCTCCCCTTGCTCCTTAGTAAACTTGCATGAGGAATTAGCCCAGTTGATCTTAAATGGCATGACACTGCACACCTGTTGTCTGCCTTTCCATGATTACTTCATGAGTAAACCTGGCACCTTATTAATAGCAGGACAGACTTGAATGTGGCATGTGTGAGAGGAGATTATTTGCTTTTCTTAACCTTAAGAAAGTGTCACCAGAATATGCTTCCTATTTTTTTTTTTTTTTTTTTTTTTACAGGGTGGGGCGTATTGGTGGGACGGGTAGTAATTTAAATAGTTCTATAACTTACAACTTTGGAAACTTGTCTTATGTAGAATTAGGCATTTTAATCTGTTAGGGTTTCTATAAAAATTCTGGGTGGGGCTCTTGTCCTGCTATGAAAGCCTATTCATAGGACTCAGGGGAAAGAGAAAGTAGGAGAAATCCCCCTGAGGGTTAGATAAATCATCCCAGTTGGAAGTCCAAGTAGAGCCTGGGTTCTGTCTGAGTCTGGCAAAAGCTCTTATTTAACTTACTTTACTCAACATCTAGAGGGTACTTACTGTATTTTCAGTTCATTATGTTCCTTATCAGTGATTATCAAATCAGGGTGAGATGTGAGAGGATCGTGTGGCAGGGCCTTTTCTAAATAAATAAACTACCTTAATCTCCAAGATTCTGATGAGTGTTGAGGAAGGAAAAAGGTTGAGGCAGATGTTCATGAGAAACAATGTCAGGAATTTAATAATTGAGATTTCTTAAATCTTTATCTATTGCTATGTAACAAACCACCTCCAAAACTTAGTAGTTTAAAGCAACAGTGACCATTTTTTATCTCACACGGCTTTGTAGGCTAGAGATTCAGGAACCAGTGAGCAGGGTTGTTTTGGCTCAGTGTGTTAATGTTGTAGTCAAGATGTTGGCCAGGTTGTAGTCATATGAAGGCTTGTTTGGGCAGGAAGATGCCTCACTCATCTGACTGTTGTTAGGAGCCTTTACACCCTCACTGGCTGTTGGCAGGAAGCCTTTGTCCCTTGCCATGTGGACTTCTGTGCAAACCCTTCGAATGTTCTCAGTACATGGCTGCTAGTTTATCCTGCAGTGAGTAATCCAAATGAGGGGGAGCCATGAGGAAGCTGCAGTGCCTTTTATGACCTAGTCTTGGAAGTCATATACTGTCACTTATGCCCTGTTCTTTTTCTTAGACGGAAGTCACTAAGTCAACCCACCCTTAAGGAGAGGGGATTTTGGTTTTGTGTTCTAATGGAAGGAATACTAAACAATTTATGGACATATTTAAAAACTAACACAGGGTATACAAAAGAAAATTGATTTCTTTTTTCTCATAATTGGCATTTAAAAATATTTTGAGAGGTTGTCTGGGTGACAGAGTTGGTTAAGCATCCCACTCCTGTTTCTGGCTCAGATCATGATCTCAGGGTCCTCCATCCAATGCCTTCTTCCCTTGGCTCTGTGCTCAGCAGGGAGGCTGCTTGGCTATTCTCTCTCTCTCTTTAAGATGAATAAATAAATCTTAAAAAAATATTTTGAGTCCTTCCATTGCAAGTATTATGGATATAAGTTAAAGAGCTTGTCTTCTGGAATTTTGTAATCCTGGTTGAGAAAGTTAGGCAAGTATGTAAACAGCAAGAAGCCAAAATAGAATATATATTTCCAGAGTACTTGGGCATTGCTTTTTCAAATTAACTTTGCCTCAGTATTGTTCCAGTTTATTAACCTTAATTGGAAAATGTTAAAAATCTTGGCTCTTCATTAAAAAAAAAAATGCCATTTTTGAGTACATATTACCTGATCTCCTTGGAGTAAACTCAGAAATTCTGTAATTTACTTAATTTACCTGTAATACCAAATATATAAAGTACAGAAGAAAAATAGCCACATTTTAAATATATCTTATGAAATCTTTGAGTCTTAGGAGAAATAACTGTTGTTCCTTTAATGATCCTAGTTAGCTAATTGGTAATATAAAAGAAATACAGATACCAAATGAGGGTTCAGATACAGAGTTAATTATCCATACTGTCAGTTTATAGATCTTTATATAGACTATAGTCCTTTTTGTAGCTTTGTATTTAATTAAGCATTTCCTCCTAGTAAAATGGTTTCTCTTTAAACAGAGAGGCAATATAGTGCAGCAGAAAGATTGTGGGTTTGGGATTTGACAATGTTGGGCTTGAATCTTTGTTATATATTACCTATTTGACCTTGGACTAGCTATTCAATCTCTGCATCTGTTTTCCTCATATAAGAATAATATCTCTGAGGTTTATTGTGAAGATTAAATGGAAATCATGTGAAAGCTTGCCCAGCGTTTCTTAGATACTCAGTAAATCATAGTTACCTTAATTTTACTCCTGTCCCTTAAAGAATGGAAAGATAAAGGCAGTTAGGAAAGGTTTCCTTGAGGAGATAAATTTAAACTAGGGATCCAGCTCTCTCCAGGCAGTGGAAATAATGCTCAAAGCTATAGGTGAAAACAAGCTTGACAGTTTTAATTACTAATCAAAGCTTTGTGCCTGCACATAGTGGGAATGAAATTGCAGAGGTGGGTAGGAGCCAGATCTTAAGGCTCTTTGAGGTTGTGGTAAGCATGTTTTTGTATTTAATTTCGAGTTTAGTGGAAACCATTGGAGAGTTTAAATCTACTAGATCCCTAACACTAATTTCCCCAATTTTTTTTTTTTAATTTCCCAAATTTTGAGACAGCAGGCTGCAGTTAATCCCAGAGAAGGGATTAATTTTTCTTTTATTATTCAGAACCTGAGAATTAAATGTTTATTACTTGGTTTCAAGATTTTTTTTTCTTTTTTCAAAATCCAATGAATATACTTTTGTAGAGGAGATCCATGTAGATCTATGATCATTTCTCAGTAAGAATTTTAAAATAACTACAGGGATGGAGAGAAACCTCCCTTCCTCTCCATTCTGTTTCTGCTCTAAGAAATAAAGTTCTTTTTCCCTCTCTCCTGTTTCTTCCAATTACTGCATTTTAAAGGAAGTTAGGAACTGAACTTTGATGTGAGTTCTGCTGTTCTCCCTCTGTTGTTTTTCTGTGGAGTTTTTACTGTTGGCTAAGCAGATTTTCTGGAATACTTTTAAGGCACCTACCCTTCAATCCCCTTTTTTCTCTTCATGCTAATAATGTTTTATTGCTCAGTCTCTGTCATCTGGGATAAAAGTAGGGAATCATATTGGGGATTAATTTATTGACCTTTTTAATTTTTTTTTTAATTTTTTTAAATTTTTATTTATTTATGATAGTCACAGAGAGAGAGAGAGAGAGAGAGAGGCAGAGACACAGGCAGAGGGAGAAGCAGGCTTCATGCACCGGAAGCCTGATGTGGGATTCGATCCCGGGTCTCCAGGATCGCGCCCTGGGCCAAAGGCAGGCGCCAAACCGCTGCGCCACCCAGGGATCCCTCCGACCTTTTTAAATTTTTAAATGACTTTAAAAGTATGGGAATTTTATTTCACATAATAATAAAATGTGTACTGACAAGGAAGAGCTTTTCAGAAGAGTCAACCCTAGATGCTGACTGACATTTTAAAATACTCAATACTCAATTATTTTGACTTTCAAAATAATCAACATCACAGTTAAGGATTTTGTGAAATGATTTGTGGCCAAAGATGATGACTGTGACTTGGATGATTTGATTAAACCAATACCAAATACTTTTTGAACTACATAAAAATACATAGTGTGTCTAGAGTAAGTACCAGTTTCATTCACCATTTCTGCTCGTGTGGATTGCCAAAGACATTGTGGAAACAGATGCTCACTTCTCTCCCCCCTGCACTTTCTAGAAGCACTTAGGAGAAGGTATGTTTTCCTACTTTCTGTTAGCTATGGAGAAAGAAGAGGATGAAGATGACTGTTATATTGGAGATTATAATGGAGATGAGGTTATATGAAAATCTTTTCTTGATGCTTCTGGTAAGATCATAGCATCCAACTACTCTCATAGATTTGATGATAGTACTTTCCTCAGAGTTCTTTCAAGGATCAAATTAGTTAACATATATAAAGTACTTAGAACCTGACACCTAGCAAATGCTGTGTAAGTGTTAGCTATTTTTAATATCTATTAGAAATATGACAACAGTGGTTGGGTGATTTGTTTATAATTTTAAGATTAGTTTTGTCTATGGAACACAAGCATTTTCCATTGGACATTTTGAAAAAGAAAATTGAAGTTCCTTAGTGTTAATAGATATATAATAGATACACACACATATAAAATAGATACAAATGAGAGAAGATTACTGGGTAGAAGAGGTAAATGAAAGTGATAGAAGTGGGGATCCCTGGGTGGCGCAGCGGTTTGGCGCCTGCCTTTGGCCCAGGGCGCGATCCTGGAGACCCCGGATCGAATCCCACGTCAGGCTCCCGGTGCATGGAGCCTGCTTCTCCCTCTGCCTATGTCTCTGCCTCTCTCTCTCTCTCTCTCTCTCTCTGTGACTATCATAAATAAATAAAATTAAAAAAAAAAAAAAAAAAAAGAAAGTGATAGAAGTGGTAATAATAAGCCAGTGATTCATACTTAACACAAGAAATAGAAGTTTCTGTTGTTTTTCTGCTATTGATATTAGGGAGTAGATTTTAAGAAAATATCAAGTGGAACATGACTTTTGGAAGTTTGTCATTCTTTAGTAGTATCCATTTTCTATTTAGATTTCTTTTGTTTCCTGAGGGGAATAGAACTTTTTTCTTTAGAGGACCATGTTTGTGAAAAATTGAGCTTAGAATTTTTGCTCAAATTGTGATTTTTAGATGAACCAGACTAAGTCTAATAGATTATTATTAGCCATTATCTGATTACGTCTGCTTTTTTACTGGACTCTTTCCTGATATATGCACTGCTTCTGACTTAAAAAATAGAAATCCAGAATGATAACAAGAGCTTTTGAATTTTTTTTAAAAAAGATTTATTTATTTTAGAGGGGGTGCGAGGATGGGAGCAGGGGGAGAGGCAGACGTAGGAAGAGGGGGATAGAATCTCCTGTGGACTCCCTGCTGAGCTTGGAGCTTGATGTGGGGCTTGATCTAGGGACTCCAAGATCATGACCTGAGCCAAAACCAAGAGTCAAATGCTCAATGGGCTGAGCCACCCAGGTGCCCCAGAAGTTTTTGAAGTTTTTTAACAGTAACTCTTTACCATTGTTCCATTCTTCATTCTAATTATCAGTTTGGCACAGAGTTTTAGACAAAATTCTCTTTAGTTTTTTCCAAGTAGGATTGTTGCCTGTGATAGAGGAAAAAAATACAGATACGTTATTATGGTACTGTACTATTCACTAAATCATTGAGCTCTACATCGTATTATAATTGTCATATAAAGCTACCAGTTGTCATAAGTTTTTAAATTTTTCTTTAAATTTTTTATTTTTTGAAGTTTATTATTTTCATTTTTAGTAATCTCTATACCCAGTGTGGGGCTTGAACTCATAACCCCAAGATCATGAGTTGTATGCTCTTCTGACTGAACCAGCCAGGCTTCCCAGTTTTTTTTTTTAAATGTGTATTTTTTTCAGGGTGATTTTCTTTGCAGTAAATTAAAGTAATGGTAAAATAGTCTTAGAGGCTTTTTATTACCTTTTATGGGAATGACATATATAGATTTTGGTATTCATGATCAAAAAGTAGAGGAGTACCTTTTACTGAGCTACTCTGTGTCAAAGCCTGAGCACTTTGTATGTGCACTTGCATTTACATTGCTATACATAACATTTTAAAAAATATACCCTATGTAAAGTTGGTATTTTTACTGCCATTGTACAATGCTGAAAGTAGTTAAAGAGCTTGTCACCTTATCAGTAAATGCCAGGATTGAATCCAGTTCTGCATTATTCTAAAACCTCTGAAAGCTAATTAAAGTTTAAAACTTAAGTAGCTGGAGCCTTTCTTCAGGCTAGATCAGTGCTGCTTAACCTCTTCTCCATTAACTTCCCCCTTCCTGCCAACCCCACCCACTAGTCCCTGCCCTTTTTAAAAATACATTTTACTTTTTAGAGCACTTTTAGGTTTATAGAAAAATTGTGCGGAAAGTACAGAGTTCTCATTTACCCTCCACCTCCTAAAACATGTACAATTTCTTCTATCATTAGTGTGGTGCATTTGTTATAATTGAAGAACCAATATTGATACATTATTACTAACAAGTTTAAGTTTCCTTTTGTTAAATAGTTTATGGGTTTTGACAGATGTATAATGTCATGTATTTACCATTATACAAAATAGTTTCACCCCTCTAAAAATGCCCAGTGTTCAATCTCTTTATCCCTCCTCCCATCTCCTCTCCCCCCGATTGATGGCAATTATTGGTCTTTTAATTGTGTCTATAGTTTTGCCTTTTTCAGAATATTGTTTGGAATCATGTAATATGTAGCCTTTTCAGACTGGCTGCTTTCACTTAGCAAATTGCATTTGCTAGTTCTAGTTCCTCCATGTCCTTTAGTGGCTTGATAGCTTATTTCTTTTTATTGTTGAATAACGCTCCACTGTGTGGATGTAGCACAGTTTGTTTATACATTTACCTATTGAAGGACATCTTATTTGCATTTAATTTTTGGCAGTTATGAATTTCTGAGATCTCATATGTTGGACTGGAAAAAAATCTTTTTTTTTTTTTTTAAGATTTTTTATTTTATTTATTCATAGAGACACAGAGAGAGGCAGAGGCAGAGACACAGGCAGAGGGAGAAGCAGGCCCCATACAGGGAGCCTGACGTGGGACTCGATCCTAGGTCTCCAGGATCACGCCCTGGGCTGCAGGGTGCACTAAACCGCTGAGCCACCTGGGCTGCCCTGGAAAAAAAAATCTTAGGAAGTCTTTCAGATCCCATTGTGAAATTTTAGTGTCAGATATAATGTACATTTATTTATGTGCTGTGGCCCAATGGAGGACCATCAATTATTTTAATAGCTTTTTTTTTTTTTTTTTTTGTCTTCCAGGAAACATTCTTAGGTGACTTTTTTTTTTTTTTTTTTATCACTGTGATTGCAGTTTAGTTATTGTGTCAGTATTTCAGGTAGCAGCAAAGAGAAAGGGGGAAGGGCCTAAAGACCCATCTTTAAGTTGAGTCAATTACAAAAAAGCAAGTTTCCCAGGAAGTCCTTCACATTTCTACTTCGTCTCATTAGCCAGAACTTAGGTATGTGGCCACATCTAGGTATAATGGAAACTAGAAAACTAAACTAGGTGCTTTGATGCTCCAAATAAAATTAGAGTTCAATTATTTAAAAAAAAAATTGTTTGAGTATAGTTGACATACTTGGTTTTAGGTGTACAACATAGTCATTTGACAAGCTTATGGGGTCTCCATTATTAAGGAAGGAAGGGAGAGCACATATTGGGTGGGAAAGTAGCATACTCTGTTGTATTGAGGAAAAGAATAGTTTTTGTTTCTACTGAGATACAATAGGTAACTGAAGGGATCCCTGGGTGGCGCAGCGGTTTGGCGCCTGCCTTTGGCCCAGGGCGCGATCCTGGAGACCCGGGATCGAATCCCACATCGGGCTCCCGGTGCATGGAGCCTGCTTCTCCCTCTGCCTGTGTCTCTGCCTCTCTCTCTCTCTCACTGTGTGCCTATCATAAATAAAAAAAAAAAAAAAAAAAAAAAAGGTAACTGAAAATTTAGTTCATATTTCCAATATGCAGTTAATTTTAGTCATCTATTAGCAAGACCTGTGTGATGAATTCCTTATTGGAAAGAACATGGACAGTTGCCATGGATAAAAAGATACTTCTGGGAAATAAGACAGATTATACTTTGATTTTTCACTATGGAGGAGACTAATTTTACTCCTCATACTCAAGCCCTTCAGTCCTCATGGGGTTCTGAAATTATCCTTTGCAAATTGATGTAGGTGTAGCCTTGTAAGCTTATTTAGCTTTTTAATGCTTACCAGTTTTCAGATTGCATTCTTTGTTTTCTGATGTTCAAAAAGAAAATGAAAGAAAAAAAAAAACTTGGGATATATAAATTATTCCACGAGACACTAAAAAAATACTAGTTGGGTCCATTTTTGCTTGTAATCATGTTGTTTTCAAAGCTGTTGCAAGTTTTATAGCCGAGATACTTGGGAAACATGTTCCTGTCTCATTCTATTATTCTTAGATGATTGAGCTGGAAATGTTTATGCAGTTTTTATAATGGTGACTTATTGGCTGAGTATGTGTGCCTGCTGCTGTCTTTGGCATTTGAATAATGAATTAACTTGTAGGTGGCCATGGGAAGGGAATGTTATGAATGGATTTTGCCTACGCGTTTTTGGTAGCAAATTATATTTGCTACAAGGTTGCTGTGCCATACCTTTATTTCTTCAACTATTATAAAGCTATTAATTTTCACAGTGATGGATGGCAGTAACCTTTCCCACACCAACCTAGTCTCAGCATGGTGTCTGTCAGGCTAATCTGTGGGTGGAGATGTCTATATAAAGGCTTGGTATGAATGCCAAAGTTATTTAATAGCATAAAATGCTTCCTTTTAGCAGTAGCCTTTGGCTATTTCCACCGTTTTAAGATTGGTTCATTGATTTCATACAACTTGGATTATTTATAAAGTTGCAAATTACAGCTGTAATTAAATCTCCCTTTAAATTTTGTATGTGGAAGTAGATATTTATGTTAACTCAAATTATTTTATTTTGAACTTTATATTTTATGATTGGATATTTTAATTGTCTTTATCTTCCATTCAACTCTCCTTACATTAGTTTATATGAGAAGTAAACCATTAAAATATAAATGAACGCACAGACCGTTTTTGACAAATAAATGAGATTATACAAGGCTTTCCTTGGTGGTCTGAGATGCAGTAATAAAAAGAACTAGGTTATATGCATATGTACATCCAGAGAGCTCACCTTACTGAGTGACTTATTCCTGAAGTGATGTGGATTTCATTGTTCAGCTCTACCGCAAAATGTTGAGTTATCATAAGCATCTACGCTGAAGCAGCTGATTTCTCTAGTGTTCAGTTGTTGTTGTTTTTTTTTACTCATTTTTTAAAAAAGGGTTCATGTTTTTCATTGTTTACTGCTAACTAGCTTAGATTTTAGAAATTTGGAGTTGTTCATAGCCGCCTAAGACTGTTACCCTACACTTACATGAATATCAGTGTGTCAGTATGTGGATTTATTTAGGTAATCTTGGAGATTGCCTTTGTAATTCTGCAAATTATGTTTTCTTTTACTGTAATTTTCCACTTACATTCTCTTTCTCTGATCTGGGGGAAAAACAACCCTCAGCTACTGTGACAGGTTCTTGTTCGCTCTCTGTTTCAAACCCACCTCCTTTTTCCCCCTTTCCTTCCCTTCCTTCCTTCTTTCAAATATACATGATTAGAAGTGTTTCATCACGGAGGGTTCTGCCAACGTGAATGATCTAAACCAGTGTGAAATGTCCTTATTGAGCTACATTGTTCTAAGACCTAAGCTGTCTCTAAACTATGCATTAATTTACGTGTTAGGTACGCAAGAAGCCTTTCAGAGGTTCCTTATGAGACTAAGATAGGAAGTATTTATGTTCTTAGGTATTTTTTGAGTATCTCCTGTATGCAGGGGAACATACTAAGTGCTTGTAGGAGTTTTAACCTCTTAAAGAGCATGCCAAAATCTGCTTAAGTAAAAGGTGTTGTAAGGCAGATTTTTTGTTTGTTTGTTTCTGGTTGTTGTGTACATCGTCAATATAAGAAAATCTAAAATTGTGATTTTAATTCATTTTTTTCCCCTTCATGTCAATATTCCCATCACTGCCTCTTCTACCACGGCAACCTTTCCTTCTCTCTTAATTTTCTGTTATTTGCTTTATAGTGTTTGTGGTCTTTGCCTTTTCCCATAATTTACTTTAGTTATTAATTTATGTTTTTGTCAAACTTTTTGTGTATCCAGTTGGAGAGAGATTCCATGTTCTCTCTGTGAACCACATTGGAACAACATAGTCACTTTATTTATTTTTAAAGATTTTTATTTATTTGAGAGAGAGAGAACTCATACCTAGGAGCAGGGGCTAGCAGTAGGGGTAGAGAGAAAAGGAGAAGCAGATTCTCCACTGAGCACAGAGCCTGCCGTGACCTCTATCTCCAGACCCTGAGATCATGACCTGAGCCAAAGTCAGACTTGACCAACGAACCTCCCAGGCACTCCAACATAGTCATAAAAAGGATGCTTTTCTTTGGGATCAAAACTGTCCTGTATTTTAGTTAAATACTTTTCCAATCATCTTTCCTTCCACCACCCTCCTAAATAGAAGGCAGATTTGATCAAATAGTGCAGTCTGAATGACTTTCTGTTGCACTTAGGATAAATTACATTTAACATGCAAATAAGATCACTCTGATACTTCATTATCTCTTGCCTGACCATTGGTTATCCTCCCTCATTAGCTAATGGAAACAATTTGACTAGGAATGGCTGTTACTGGACTGGATTTGGAAACTGCTACAACCCCAAAAGTATAAGCATTGTGAGTTCATGTTTTGTTTTGGTTTCTGCTTTAGATGGTTCAACTTGTAGTTTTCCCAATTTTTTTTTTTTTTTTTTAGTTTTCCCATTTTTAAAAGTATTGTCCTATTTTAGGAGAGTTACAAATGATAAATTAACCCCTTATCAGGGCTTTAGAGCTTGCTCCTCAAACTTCCTCTTCTATAGATTTTTCAGGATTTTGTAAAAATTAAAAGCCGTGTTTTGTTGTCTGCTTACATTAAGAAATTACAGCATATTGGACTTAACTGTTGTGTGTTTTAAGCCAAAATAAGAATCCACTGGTATCTTCTCCATAAAGGATAAAATATTACCTGTTGTTACATTGATGGGACATTAGGGATTACATTCAAATATTGTGGTATAGAAACACCGAATACTTCTTTTTTTTTTTTTTTTAAACACCGAATACTTCTAAAACTTGTTGCTTCTGTTGGGATTGTGTGCAGTTCAAAATTCTATACTCTTCCTCCTCATTTTTTTAAACTCTGGTTTAGGATCTCTCAATTCATAGATGTATTACATTTACCCGAACTTTTGGGAATGGGGGAAAGGGGAAGAGAAAGAGAAATATGGTTTGTAAGAATCTGTGAGCAGGGAAGAGAGATACCTTCTTCATTGGAAATTGTTGTCATTTGTGGATGTTGCAAGCACAGTTGGCTTAGAGATAATATTAAATGTAGATCTCTATAGGTCGAGGATTCTTGCTATATATATAATGTATGAAGAAGTAAATGTAAAATTATAGATTTTTCAGGGTCCTTAGTACAGTTCAGTTTTTATATTTCAAAGAAGGAAATTTAGGTCCAGAGAAGATAAATACCTTGACCAAAGTTCGTGTAAGAAAAGCCAGTGCAGTGATCCATATCTCCTGAGTACAGTTCCAATGTTCTTGCTGTAGTAGTGCAATGAACACTGTTTTGAATGAGCTCAATATTTATAAAGACCTGTAGCTTTCTGATTTTTTTTAAATGTGGGTTTTGTATCCAGGTTTTAAAATATGTGAAGTTTATGTGTAAAGCTTTAAAGCTGTGCCTTATGATGATGGTTTTTTTTTTTTTTTTTTTTAAAGAGTGAGAAGGGGTGGAGGAAGGTACAGACGGAGAGGGAGAAAGAGCCCAATGTGGGACTTGATCTCACGACCCTGAGATCATGACCTGAGGTGAAATCAAGAGTCTGAGGCTTAACCAACGGAGCCATCCAGGTGCCTCATTGTAATGATGCTTTTTGAAGATTATATTTTAGTTAGTGTTTTTTTATTTGCTTGCTTTTTAGAGTTGTGGGGGCTGAATAAAAGGCCATTTGTACATTATCTGTTTTATGAGTGAATCACTGTCCCCAGTTCCTGGCACAGAGTTTCTGGGACCCTTGAAGTTTCCTGAGAGGTAGGAAAGTCTTTTTTATAATGAGCCCCTTTTAATGTCACCTCTGGTTTTACAGAGGTGACTTAGGGTGGAGCCCCTGGTTGGCTTCAGGATGGGGCTGGCCACCAGAAAGACCAAGTGATTAGAAAATAGGAAGTTTTAGCTCCACCCACTTTAGGAGTTCTTGAATAATGAGATTGGGTGAGCTTCCAGATTGGTAAACCTGTGGAGGTGCTAGGAGGGTGGTGTGCCTGGGAAGGGCTTAGAAGCACTTTCCTCACTTCCAATACCTTGCCCTTTGTGTCTCTTCCATTTGACTATTCCTGAGTTGTATCCTCTGTAATAAACCATTAAATGTAAGTAAAGTTGGTTTCCTGAGTTCAGTGAGTTGTTCTAGCGTGAGGAAGGGGTTGTAGGAACTTCTAATTTATAGCCAATTGGTCAGAAGTATGGATGACTTCTTCTAGACTTGTGACTAGTACTTGAAATGGAAACAGTCCTGTGGGGTCTGTGCTAAGTCTGAGTTGTTAGTGTTAGAATTGAATTGGATGGGGCACATGGGTGGCTTAGTGGTTGAGCATTTGCCTTTGGCTCAGGTCATGATCTGCGTCCTGGAATTGAGTCCTGCATTGGGCTCTCCGTGAGGAGCCTGCTTCTCCCTCTGCCTATGTTTCGGCCTCTCTGTCTCTCATGAATAGATTAAAAAAAAAAAAAAAAAAGGAATTGAATTGGATACCTGGTTGGTGTTGGGGAAAAGAAACCATGCATTTGGTGTCAGGAATAAAAACTCCACACATCAGCAATTGGACCAACTTGTCAGTTAGGTGAACTGATCACCTTGGAAACTGACCTTTCATATCCTATCAAACCCTAAGCTGACATCTGACTATAACCACGTGAGACATCTTCTCAAATTCTTGACACACACATGCTGTGAGACTAATAAATGATTATTGTTTTTTTTTTAAGCCTTTAAATTTTGAAATACTTTGTTATGCAGTCATAGAAACTGATACATATCTCTTTAAAGAGAAAACTGTTTTGATAGAAAATTTCAAATATAAAAAAGTAGAGAAAATAGTATCATAAGTCCTATGTAACCATCAATCAGCTTCAACAGTAATCAGCTCACGGCCAGTATTGTTTCATTTATACCTGTTCACTTCCCACTTTACAGATTACTTTGAGGCAAATCCCAGACATCTTATCATCATCATCATACTATACATTGTAAATATTTCAGTATTTCTAAAAGATAAACATTCTTTATAAGATCATTTATATCCTTCCAAGTTAATAATTTTTAAAAAATTTCTAATATCCAATCAGCATTCACATTTCCCCTATCTTATAATTTCATTTTACATTTAGTTTATTTGAATGGGATCCATATGTGTTCCATATATTTCAGTTGTTATGTTTGTTTAATTGGTAGGTTCTTCTTATATCTCTTTCCTCCCTATGCTCCCCTTTGCATAGGTTTCATTGAAGAAACCATTGGTTTTCCTTTACAGTTTAACTATAGTCTGGGTTTTTCTTATTGCATCACTGTTGTGTTATTAACATCTTGCCCCTACTCTTCCTTTATGTTTGTACGTAGAACCGTAGGCTTGATCTTATTTAGATATTTTTTGCAAGACTTTTTTTTTTTTAATTTTTATTTATTTATGATAGTCACACACACACACACACACAGAGAGGCAGAGACACAGGCAGAGGGAGAAGCAGGCTCCATGCACCTGGAGCCCGACGTGGGACTCGATCCCGGGTCTCCAGGATCGCACCCTGGGCCAAAGGCAGGCGCTAAACTGCTGCGCCACCCAGGGATCCCAAGACTTTTTTTTTTTTTAAATAGCTCTGTTGAGGCATAATGTAGATACTATAAAATGTTATTAAGTATTAAGTGAACAATTCAATGAATGTGTATTTACCATTACACAACTAGTACAACAATCTGATTTTAGAACATTTCCATCACCCTAAAAAGAAAACTTGTACCCATTTATAATCATTCCTCATTTCTGCCCGAGGCCTACACAACCACTGATTTACTTCTGTCTCTATAGATTGGCCTTTTTTGACATTTCATATAAATAGAGTTATACAATGAGTGTTTTTGTCTGTTTTTCACTGCACATGTTTTTGAGGTTTGTCCATTTATATCATGTATCAGTAATTCTTTTTTATTGCTGAATAGTATCCCATTATACAGATATACCACCTTTTGTTTGACCTTTCAGCCAAAGTATTGATATACTTTTTTGACTAATAAGAATAATGCTGCTTAGCAGAGCCAGTATTGATTCCTGGTTTGTAGAATCCCATTTCCCTCCAATGTACCTTCAGGTTAATTCAATTTTGAATAAAGGTTAGAGATCAAATATCAATGAGTGAATATATTCCTCACCCTAAATTGGTGAGTTAACAATAAAAGGAAGAAGGTAGGTACAGTTATAAGCTGTTCAGTCTATCTCAGTTTGGCATAGGATTGAGTTTGGGTGCAGTCCTTTTTTGTAATTAGAAAATGGTCAGTAAACTGATAATTCTAAAATCTGAAAAAACAAGAATGTTGCTTCATATAACTCAATAGCAAAAACCAAACTGATTAAAAAAATGTACAGAGGAACCAAATAGACATTTTCTTTTTTTTTTTTTTAAAGACTTTATTTATTTATTCATGAGAGACACACAGAGAGAGGCAGAGACACAGGCAGAGGGAGAAGCAGGCTCCACGCAGGGAGCCCGATGTGGGACTAGATCCCGGGTCTCCAGGATCTCGCCCTGGGCCAAAGGCAGATGCTCAACCACTGAGCCACCCAGGCATCCCGAAATAGACATTTTCTAAAGAAGACATCCGAATGGCCAATAGGTACTTGAAAAGGTGCTTAACATCAGGGAAATGCAAATCAAAACCGCAATGAGATATCACCTCACGCTTATTAATGACTGTTATCAAAAAGACAAGAAATAAAGGGTGCTGGCAAGGATGTAGAGAAAAGAGAATCCTTGTACACTTGGTGGGAATGTGAATTGGTGTCTTCCAGCCACTGTGGAAGACAGTATGGAGGATCCTCAAAAAATGGAACTACCATAAGATCCAGCAGTCTCAGATCTGAATATATATATATTAAAAGGAAATGAAATTTGGATCATGAAGAGATATTTACACTCCCCTGTTCACAACAGCATTATTCGCAATAGCCAAGACACGGAAACAACTTCTTAATGTGATATGTGTGTAATGTATAGTATACATACTGTGGAATTATTCAGCAATGAAAACGAACATGAATGTGACATGTGGCAACATGTTTGTGACAATATGAATGAATGGACTGTGGGGGCATTATGCTAAGTGAAAAAAAGTTGACAGAGAAAGACAGGTATTGTATGATCTCACTTTTATATGGAGTAAAAAATAAACTGAAGATAGAGAATAGATGGGTGGTTGCCAGAGGTGAGGTGAGGGAGGGGTGTTTGGGGGTGGGTGTGGGTGAAGGGTAATCAAAAGGTAAAAACTTTACTTGTAAGATAAATAAGTTCTGGGATGTCATGTGTAGCATGGTGACTGTAGTTAGCATTGTATGTCTGGAAGTTGCTAAGAGAGTAATCTTAAAAGTTCTTGTTACGAGAAACAGTTTTGTAATTGTATGAGGTTACTGTTGTTACCATGGTAATTTAGCAGTGTTATATTGTACATCTGTGCCAATTATATCTCAGTAAAAAAATAATATTGCTGTGATCTTTTGTATACAAGTTTTTGTGCAGACCTATGTTTTCAGTTCTTTTGTATAGCTACCTAGGAGTGGAATTGCTGGTAATGTTACTATTTCATAATTAACTTTTTAAGTCTGCCAAACTTTTTTCCCATTACATTCCCATCAGTAATGTATGAAGGTTCCAATTTCTCCATATCCTCAGCAGTACTTGTTAATGTGTGACCTTTTGATTAGAGTTATTCTAGTGGGTGAGATATGATACAATATTGTTTTACATTGCATTTCCCTAATGACTAATGATGTTGAGCATCTTTAGTTATGCTTAGTGGCCATTTGTGTATCTTCTTTGGAGAAATGTTGTAAGACCACTTCCTAAGTTATGGTGTGCTTCCATCAGGAAACATACTGTAAGATGGTCTCTCTTTTGGGGATGTTATCAGCCATTTTGTAGATCCATAATCCATCCATCCATTCATTCATTGATTTTGATTCTGTCCTTCCTTCTTCATTTATTAGCTCAAATACTTTGCCTGTCCCTGTGGCACAACAGTTCTTTTAGTTGTCTAATCCTTATTCTATAACTAAAAACTGACCACATAGCTATTTAAATGAATGAAAATAAGATAAAAATTTAGTTATTAGTATACTGACTACATTTCAAGTGCTTAGTAGTTACATACGGCTAGTGGTTACAATATTGGACAGCATAGAGAACATTTCCATCACTGCAGAAGTTTTTACTCGACATTGCCATTTTGTAGTATGTTTTCAGAAAGGACTCAGGGGAACAGTATTCCCTGGGTTCTTGCATATTCATGAAAGTATGTGCCAATATACTTTAAGGCCAGTTTGTGTTATTATACATGTCTTGTAGCTGTTGGTGTCATTTCCTTATTTGCTTACATTTTGAGGTTCACAGGAATACTTTATCTAGTTTTGTTATAAATATTGTTCGTAAATGATAACTTAGGCATCCTAGTTGTTCTGTTTTTATGGAGGAATTTAAGGAAATTTAGAAGTATGCAGCCTTCATTACAAGCTTCCCAGAATCTCTTCACATTGATTTTAATCGTCCCTGTTAGTGAGGATTTTAACAAGTTAGAGCTAGAAGGAACTGGGAAATCATTTACTCTGTAAAGCTCATTTTATCTATTGTATTTGTTTATTTTTAAAGGTCTTAGGGGAGTGGGGGTGACTGAGTGAGGGGCACTGAGGTGGGCACTTGACAGGATGAGCACTGGGTGTTTTTCTATATGTTGGCAAATGGAACACCAATAAAAAAAAAAAAGTAAAGGTTTTATATATTTATTTGAGAGAGCACAAGCAGGGGTGAGGAGGGGGAAAGGGAGAGGCAGACTCCCCACTGAACAAGGAGCTGGATATGGGAGCTTGATCCCAGGACCCTGAGATCATGATCTGAGCTGAAGGCAGATGCTTAACTGACAGAGCCACCCAGTTGCCCCATATAGTTCATTTTACTTTGTATTTCCCTTAATGAGTAATGATGTTGAGCATCTTTAGATGTGCTTAGTGGCCATTTGACAAAGAATCTAAAACTTGGATAAATTGTGTTGTTATAAGCAGAGTCCTATCCATGCCCCAGTTTGCTTGACTCTCATCCAGTGCCTGTCCCCACATCTGTAGCACTCAGACAAAGGATAAGATATAAGGAGAGATAGGATGACTTGCAAAGACAAAATGAATGCTTGGGTTTAATTGACTTATAAAGTCAAATGAAGTGAGAGAAAGGGAAGCAAAGTGAGTAATTCAAACAGTTATAAAGAATCAGATATAAGATAGGAATATATATAGTGTGTGTATAAATATAATTTTTAAAGACTTTAAAAAAAGATTTTATTTATTTATTCATGAGAGACACAGAGAGAAAGGCAGAGACACAGGCAGAGGGAAAAGCAGGCTCCCAGTGGGAAGCCTGATGCAGGACTTGGATCTTAGAACCCCAGGATCATGACCTGAGCCGCAGTCAGACACACTCAACCACTGAGCCACTCAGGTGCCCCTTTTAAAGACTTTTTTAAAGAGTGGTTCTAAGTTGACAAAAAATTGAGAGGGAGGTGTAGAGATCTCTCATATACCACCTACTCCCACACATGCATAGCTTCCCCCATTATCAACATCCTTCAACCAGAATGGTACATTTTTACCAAGGACAAATCTACATTGACACTTCATAATTGCTCAAAGTGTACAGTCTACCTTAAGATTCATTTTTGGTGGTATACATTCTGTGGGTTCGGAGGAATGTATAATGATATAAATCATTTATTATAATATCATACAGGATATTTTTACTGCCCTAAAAATTCTGTGATCTGTCTATTCATCCCTTTCCTACACTACAACCACTGCTCTTTTTACAGTCTCCATAATTTTGCCTTTTCCAGAATGTCACACAGTTGGATTTATATAGTATAGAGCCTTTCCAGATTGGCTTCTTTCACTTAGTAATATGCATTTAAGGTTCTTCCATGTCTTTTCATGGGTTGATGGTTTGTTTCTTTTTATTTATTTATTTATTTTAATTATTATTTTTTAAAAGATTTTATTTATTTATTCATGAGAGACAGAGAGAGAGGCAGAGACACAAGCAGAGGGAGAAGCAGGCTCCATGCAGGGAACCTGACGTGGGACTCGATCCCGGGTCCCCAGGATCAGGCCCTGGGCCAAAGGCAGATGCTTAACCGCTGAGCTACCCAGGCTGCCCCAGTTTCTTTCTTTTTATTATTATTATTTTAAAAAATATTTTATTTATTTATTCATGAGAGACACGTGGAGAGAGGGAGGCAGAGACACAGGCAGAGGGAGAAGCAGGCTCCACGCAGGGAGCCCGATGTGGGACTTGATCCCTGGTCTCCAGGATCACACCCTGGGCCGAAGGCGGCGCTAAACCGCTGAGCCACCCGGGCCACCCAATTTGTTTCTTTTTAGTGACAAATAATATTTTATTGTTTGAATGTGCCACAATTTATTTTTCCACTCACAGAAGGACATCTTGGACACTCTCAAGTTTTGGCAGTTAAGCTGCTTAAGGTTTTTGCGTGAACATAACTTTTCAGCTCTTTTGGGTAAATGCTAAGGAGTGCAGTTGCTGGCTTAATAGAGTATGCTTAGTTTTGTAAGAAAGCACCAAACTGTCTTCCAAAGTGGCTGTACATTGTACATTCTCACCAGCAATGTATATGTATGAGAGTCCCTTTTGCTCCACATCCTTGCCAGCATTTGGTGGTGTTGGAGTTGCAGATTTTGGCTATTCTAATAGGTGTGTAGTGGTATCTCCTTGTTTTAATATGTATTTCCCAGATGTGGGGAAATGATATGGGGCATCTTTTCACACGCTTATTTGCCATCCATATACTTTGGTATATGTGGTGAGGTGTCTTTTAAGGTCTTTGGTCCTTTTTTTTTTAAAGATTTATTTATTTGAGAGAGAGTGTATGCACTGGGGGAGGAGCAGAGGGAGGAGGAGAGAATCCTCAACCAGACTCCCTGCAGAGCATGGATCCTGAGGCAGGGTCCTGATCCCATCCATCACCTTGCTCATGACTGGAGTGAAATCAAGAGCTGGATGCTTAACCCACTGAGCCACCCAGGCTCTCCAGCCTTTTTTTTCTCCCCAGGTTTTTTTATTGTTGAGTTTTAAAGAGGTCTTTGTATATTTCAGATAACAACCCTTTGTCAGATGTGTCTTTTGCAAATATTTTCTCACAGTCTGTGGTTTACCTTCTAATTCTCTTAATAATTGTCTTTCACAAAGCAGAAGTTTTTAATTTTAATGAAATCTAGCTTATGAATTTTTTCTTTCATAGATTATGTCTTTGGTGTTGTGCCTAAAAAGGCATCACCATTCCAAGGTCATCTATATTTTCTTCTATGTTATTTCCTCAGAGTTTTATAGTTTTGTGTTTTATATTTAAATCTATTACCTATTTTGAGTTAATTTTTGTGAAGGATGTAAGGTCTGTGTCTGGATTCGTTTTTGCTTGTGGATGCCTAGTTGTTCCAGCATCTTTTATTGAAGAGACTATTTTTTTCTTCATTATATTGCCTTTGTTCCTTTGTCAAAAGTCAGTTGAGTATATATATATTTATTTATAAAAATTTTTTTCAGTTGACTATATTTATGTAGGTCTATTTGTAGGCTATTTATTTATTTATTTATTTGCTTTCTAATTCTATTTTATTGACCTGTTTGTCTATTCTTTTTCCAGTGCCACACTCCCATGATTATTGTAGCTTACAGTGAATCTTGAAGTCCGGTATCATCAGTCGTGCAGAATCAGTCTACTTCAGTATTATGTTGACTCATTCTGGTGTTTTGCCTTTCTATTTAAATTTAGGATCAGTTCACCGATATCCATGAAATAACTTCCTGGATATATTTAAAACATATTTATTTATTTTTTAAAAATTTATTTATTCATTCATGAGAGACAGAGAAAGAGAGAGGCAGAGACATAGGCAGAGGGAGAAGCAGGCTCCATGCAGGGAGCCTGATGTTGGACTTGATTCTGGGTCTCCAGGATCGTGCCCTGAGCCAAAGGTAGATGCTTAACCACTGAGCTGCCCAGGCTTCCCTAAAATATTTTTATTTTTATATTTATTTTTTTTTCCTAAAATATTTTTAAAGTTAGGTAGAAAATTACTTGTCCACTAAAATGGACTGAGAAAAGCTTCTTTGCAAAGGGAAGAGTAAGTTTTCCGGGAAACGTCATAGGGTGTGTTAAGATTTGGGAATTCTGTTACCACTTCTTCCCTTCTAGATCAGTTGTGTGTTTACTGTGCCATTTTATAATATCATCATTTATAATTAATGAGAATTAACCAGCTTTTTTATTTAAGATTTTATTTTTAAGTAATCTTTATGCCCAACATGGGGCTTGAACTCTGAGATCAAGAGTCATATGCTCCACTGACTTAGCTAGCCAGGCGCCTGAATTAATCAATCAGTGTTTTCAAGTGGAAACAGAACTAATTTAGATTCTTTTTTTTTTTTTTTTCTAATTTAGATTCTTAACTATTGTCAGGAGTAGATACGTAATTACTGGGAAATATATGTGTTTTATATAGAAGATATGATTAAATATTTAGAAAACAAAAAATCGATTGAAGGAAACCTATTAAAATTACTAAAAAAGTTCACTAAAGTGTTGGGAAATGAGATAAAAATATACACAAACATCATATACTTAAGATTGTAAATCTTCTAAAAGCAAAATCTATACTATACTTCTCTTTTAAATCCCTCATTATTGCCCAGAATGCCCAGTATTATTGCCAAAATAAAAAAATTTAAAATGCCATTGGTATATGATTAAGATAAAAAAATAACTATCTCTGGTCCTGGGTGGCTTAGTCAGTTAAGCATCTGACTTCGACTCAGGTCCTAGATCGAGCCCTATGTCTTCAGGCTCCCTGCTCACCAGAAAGTCTGCTTCTCTCCCTCTCTTCTCTCTCTGCCCTTCCCCCTGCTCCTGTGTTCTCTCTCATATAAATTAATAAAATCTTAAAAAAGAAAAAAATATCTCTAGTAGAGCTGTAAGGTTAGTGAAAGAATGACTGGCTGTTTTGCAGATGCCCTTTAATGATAGGCTTAGTGGTAAATAATACTGAGGTACTTAAGAACCATTTAGTTTTGATTAGGAAAGTCAGTGGTTTTTGAGTAGGGAGATGATAGAAATTCTTAAGATTGATCCTTCAGTGTATATCAGATAAATCAGGGCAGATCCTAAAGACATGGGCATCTGGAAAATCTCTGTAATAGGGCCTATGAGCTTGAGTGGCAGCTCTCTAAAAAGGGAGGATATGGTTAAGAAATTGAAAAAAAATAACCCTTATATTAAAATAATTTTAGATTTATGTAAGAGTTGTAAAAATAGTACACTGAGCTCCCATATTTCTTTTTCCCAGCTTCCCCTAGTGTTAACATCTTACATAACCATAGATCAAAATGAGGAAATTAACATCAGTACAGTTCTATTAACTGAACTACAGACTATTTAGATTTCACCAGTTTTACACGAATATCTTGTTTTTCAAGATCCAATCCAGGAAACCATGTTGCATTTCACTGTCATACCTCCTTGGTGTCTCCTAATCTATGATGCTTTCTCAGCCTTGCTTTGTTTTTTTCTGACCTTGATACTTTTGAAGAGTACTGGTTGGATACTCTATAGAATAGCAGTTTGGGTTGGGTTGATGTCTTCTCATGATTAAACTGGACTTATGCATTTTGGAGAAGAATACTACAGATGTGTGGAGAGCTCCTCTCACTGTGTCATATCAAGCTCCACCTCCTGGAAAGAGCTGTATCAAACACAAGTTAAACCTACTACATAATTGATCAGTATTTGAGGGGGATGTTTTGAGGCTGTGCTGATTAGATAAACATTTTGAGAGAAGTCTTGTTTTAAATAATTATAAAGCATAAAAGAAAGGAAAAGAAACTCTCAGATTTTGAGCCTAGGTGGTTATATGGTTAAAAGAAATAGCCATTCACTTTGATTCTGTCATTAATTCAGTTTTCTACACTAAATTCTGGTTCTGTAAACTATAAACAAGGATTTAGACAAATCATCTCCATATAGTATCAGGAAACAGGTCCTTGATTCCAGAGGTCGTTAGGCTATTTCAGGGCATACATGCTATTCTGATGTTAACAGTACAATTCTGAGTCATGGTCATCAGGTTACATGCTTTGTCTTCCAACAATTTTCTTAATTATAATTTATATATATTTCCTCTACTAACCTTACCCCTTATTTTTAAAATTTTGAGGAAGTTCACCCCCCCCCCCCAAGACTAAAGCTCATTCAGTGCATGATAAACCAGAAGAAATAAAAAAAAGAATTGGAAATGTGGTGGTGATATCCTATTGTTATAATTTACATGTTACTTTAAAAAAAAAAAAAAATCTGTTACTGTCTTCCAGGGGATTTTTTTAGTCCGTTCTCAAGCAGCCTCCTACATCTTTTGTAACACAGGAGACAGATCTTGCTGGTTCACTGTCATCTTGGCAGCCGTATTCTTTAGAGAAAATGCTGAATATATTGGACTTCCTCTCTCAGTTCTACTTCAAGCCCCCATGAATGGCTTTCCCACTGATGTCTATCTTTCAACAGACTGTGGGTGTAACCTACAGGACTTTGTTGAGAATATTGTACCTCTGTTCTGTGCAAGGAGCAATTTATTTAGGTCCTGTTACATTTGTATTTAAATTGTTACAGAGATTCTTGGAACCAACATCCCTTTCCTTTCTGGTAATTAGTAATCTGCCAGTTGAGTTCATAGTTTCCAGAAACCTGTTGTAAAGTAGTGTTTGTTTTTCTCCCCCATAAACCTTATATTTCTTGCCTTGTTTAATGATTACTAGGTATTTAATTGTAAAGAGCATTTTAAGAAGTTCTGTTCAGGTAATATTTACTTCACAGCCAGGAGTTCCTAATTACTACCTTGTAATAGAAACTTGCAGCCCCCCAATTTTTAGCTAGAAGTTAAAAATAGTTTTATTTGAGGCAGATAAAATGCTGGACTGGAGCCACCAAATTATTCACATTTGCTTCTGAAAGTACCTACATAAATACAAAGAAATCAGGCTATTGATTTAGGAAAAATAATAATATCAATTATTGTTTGTTTTGAGAATTTTCCCTCATTTACCTTTAATTTTCATTTTGTACATTATAAAAGTTATTCATCTTTAGGTAAGCATTAATTGTGATTTCTACCCTCTTCCCTTTCTCATTATATCAATTATTTCTAGAATGCATATGAGTAAAGTTACTTTAGTGGATTCTTTGTAAACAATAAATTTAGAATATATATGAGTGTTAGGAATTTTGATGGTTATAATAGTTGTGGGTGAGATTAGGGGATGAATATGTATAGGTTTTGTATTTTGTTGTCATAATGTCAGCTGTGCTCAGATACATTATTTTTTTTTTTTTGAAAGAAATATACATGAAATGAGAGTGGCTATAAATTAGTAGTGTCAGCTAAGTGTTCCTTAATGCCGCTCAACAGTTTTGTGTAGAAGAATAAGTGATGGATATTTAAATGGGTAGCATTTAACAGCCTGTTGAATGGGTAGGGAAGAGAAAAAGAGCTGAAAGGATCAAACATTATTAGACTTTCTGATAAAAATGATGCTTAAAAAAAGGTCATTGTTATAAACCTGATTCAGTGATGGGTAATACTAAGTAAAATAAAATGTGGTGTTAGAACAGGTTGAAAATGTGATTTTACATATATATAAGATACTTGGCAGTGTCATTTTGTGAATATCTAGGCCAGTGTAGTATTTCGTCTATAAATCAGCAATTCTACTTAGCCTAAATATCTATTCATAAATACCTACTGTTCTTATAATATGGGTAGCCTCCTCTGTATATATAAAATGATAGTACATATTTGGTGGGTCTTAACTTTCATAAAAACCTATTTTTGAACATTATATTGACTTCCTGAACTCCTATATGTGGAATTGAGTCTTTCATATTCGATTTCCTGAGACTTGATAATTTTGAACGATTGCGTTATGGCGTTTCTTGCCCCAGATCATTGACAATGTTTTTTTAGCTTATCAGTTGGGCTGATAGTGCTCTAAATATTTTCACTGTGTCCTGTCTCATGAAGGGAACCTCCCAGGTATCCTAAATAGCCAGGTGCTTCTCTGGATCACTGCATTACCATAGTTTGGAATTTGTTTGCTTATAGTGGTGGCTGTCTACCTGGGATTCCCCTGTTCCTTTCTGTTACCCTTCTGCCATTTTACCACCCAGGTTTTGTTCTTGCAGGGGAGTGAGGCTTGATTAATGGAAGCACTGTAGGCCTATAGGAAGGAGAAATACCTGGTTCAAATTCTCAGGGGAACAGAGGGTTGAGATGCCTGCTGCTCCCTGGGTTGTTGGTCTGGGGTACGAGTGGTGTTCAGGAAATAGGTAGTGCCCTCAAAGTCTTAACTAGGGATTTGATTATGTCATTTAGTACTCTGTGAACATATCCACCATTGTAACATATATGTCTGTTTTTAGGTTTGTATACTTTCAGCCTTCAAATTTATCTCTGAAAAGGCATATATAAAAGAGGATTGCCAATACTAAGTGATGTTTTACTTCAAAGTTTATTATTGCTACAGGTTTATATATAAGGTTCAAAAGTAAAGGAGTCATCATAAAATATATGTAAAGTTTATTATTGGTACAGGATTTTTTTTTTTGGTACAGGATTTTATATAAGGTTCAAAAATAAACAAGTCACCATAAAAGAATGGTGTTCAATGATGAATGGTTTTAGTCCTACACATTTTTTTTTTTTTAATTATTTATTTATTTATGATAGTCACAGAGAGAGAGAGAGAGAGGCAGAGACACAGGCAGAGGGAGAAGCAGGCTCCATGCACCGGGAGCCCGATGTGGGACTCGATCCCGGGTCTCCAGGATCGCGCCCTGGGCCAAAGGCAGGCGCCAAACCGCTGCGCCACCCAGGGATCCCTAGTCCTACACATTTAATGTGAAGATCACTGATGTTTAAAAAATACTTTTTTGCTAGGATTGCTTTTTGTCTTCTGCAGATTCCCAAGTGGTGTGTGTGTATGTATGTATGTATGTGTGTGTATATATACATATATATATATTATATATATATCATACATATATTATATATATATATAATATATATATACATATCTCCAGCAGATTAGTGGCCAGTAAACATTTTATTTGGCTGCTTTGTTAGCTTGCATGATGTGTACCAGGTTAGATAGGCAGGTATATGCTTGGTTGGAAAACCACCTTATTCTCTATTTTTTTTTTTTTTAAACTCACTACGTATACTTCGTTTTAATTGCAGGGCTTCTGTTGGCATTTGGGTTTACAACCCTGCTGTAGAACAGAAGGTAGGATATTATAGCCTAGTGAAGGAGTGGATTTTGGAATTAGACCAACTTGGATTCAAAACCCTGTTCTGTTTCCTACCTTGCGTATGTCCTTGGACAGAGTTACCAAGTTTTATTTACCTAATTTGTAAAATGGGGAAAATTGTATTATTTTTAAGGATTAAATGAAATAATTTACATGTAACATCTAGCACATAGTAGGTACCCCATAAATGTTAGTGATTTTTATTGTAAGAGTCAACAAAAGGACCTTAGTATCATGGCATCTTTCTCAAAATATTTATAGCACCTGTTACTTTGATCCTCCATGTGTTCTCTCCTTATAATTCAAGTCCTTGAGTTGCTTTTTGTGTAAATATGTAAGTGGATTTTCCCTTAAAATTTACTTGATGCTTCTTTTAATAGGTATCAACTTCATTCTAATATTTCTGAGATCATAGGGCATGTGACAACATGCAAGTGTTAAAAAGTAATAGAAATGTTTCTTGATGACTTCTAAATTCTGAGTCTTAAATTCAGACTATAGGACAAAGCTTTTTTGAGCTCTATATTGGCAAAGTATAGTCTTTAAAAAGTCTTAATTATACTGGAACCAATAAGATAAAATATAATTTGAAATTTGGAATATAAAAAGAGAAGACTTAATTTAAAAATTATTCTTTGACTCTAAAATATAGTTTTAAAAGAGTGAAAGTTTAAGGCTGTGCTATTTGGTGTTTCAAACTAAATTGTGCAGATGGGTATTACACTAGATATCTTGAGTTTTTAAAAAAATTCTTTATCATTCATATTTTAATCTTTCTAATTTACTGTACATATCATTGCTTCAGGAAACATTACTCAGGAGATGATGACACCATAGCATCCATATTGATGATGTCTGTCTATCATGTATATACATCCTCTAACTAGGCCAGTCACATAATACAGGAGGGTAGACCTGGCATATCTTATTTCAGAGTAGTGCCAAGACTTTGTCTTGGCTGACCAGACAGTCTGCTTATAGCCTACTAGTTTTCAGATACCCTGGAAAGTAAAATTAAAGTGTGATGCAGGGAAATCCAAACAAACTGATTTACATATGCATATACTCTTTTTTTCCAAAATGTTCTCACTTATCAGACAATTATTGAAAATTAAGAAAATCTCCCCCCCTTTTTTGCTCTTCTGCATATATTCCATAAAATACCATTTTATTTTATTATATTATTTATTTATTTAAAAGCTTTTATTTATTTATTTCTTTATGAGAGAGAGACAGAGACATAGGCAGAGGGAGAAGCAGGCTCCATGCAGGGAACCTGATGTGGAACTTGATTCTGGGATCACGACTTGAGCCAAAGGCAGATAGATGCTGAACCACTGAGCCACCCAGATGCCCCCATAAAATACCATTAAATTTTTTTAAAATTTAAATTCCAGTTAAGGTACAGTGTAATATTAGTTTCAGGTGTACAATATAGTGATTCAGTGCTTCCATACAACACCCAGTGCTCATCGCAAGTACACTCCTTAATCTCCCATAAAATGCTGTTTTGGATGAGTATGTCCAAAGCAAAAATCAAAATGATTAGAACTTTTAAATTTCCAGTCATTCTCTGGGAAAATTTTTCTGTGGTATTGAAAACTACTACTATTACAGTACAGAACTTTTGCAGAGGAAAAAAGAAGCATAATAACAAAACAATAAAGTAATAAAATTATTACTTTATAAACTAGTCCAGAGAATAGATTTTCTTTTAATAACAATTCATGAAATGAGATCAGGATCAGAATGGTAATAAAGGGATCGCATTTATATTATGCTTATTGGATAAACATTTACTAATCCCATCTAATGAAGAAAAGGTCAGACAGTGAAAAGCCTGACTTATGGAACATTTTGAAAGAAGATAATGTACAGAATTGACCCTAACTAGAGAAAGAAAGTTTAGGGTAATAGCCAGGCTTCTTTTTTAAGAGAGAGAACTTAAACTGGGTGAGACTTCATTGTATTAATAAGCATGTTCATCACTCTGAAATCAGTTCCCAAAAGAATTTGACACTGCTGACTGTGTGTTCTTTTGGATATAATAAATTTTACATACTCTGATTGCTTCTCTGGCCTCTTTTTCCTTTTTTGTTCCACACAGGTGAGAGTTGCCTCAAGTGTCTGTTCTGCAGTTTTGTTTTGTTTTTTTCTTTCTCTTTTCATCCACAAAGGTCTCAGAGACATTATTTTTTTGTTCTCAAATAATTTAAAAAGTTGAGATATGATTCACATACCATAAAATTCACCTTTTAAAAATGTACAGTTAGGTGGTTTTTCATATTATATAGTAACGTGCAACCAATACTATTATCTAATTCCAGAATATTCGTCACCCCCCCAGTGCATTAATAGTCACTGCCCATTTTCCCTTTCCTTAGTCTCTAGCAACCACTAATTCACTTTCTGTCTTTATGTACATTTCGTAAATATGGAAACATATATTTAGATGTTGGTGATTGGCTTATTTCACTCAACATAATGCTTTCAGGGTTCTTCCATGTTATTTATATAGCGTGAATCAGTGCTTTATTCTATCTTATGACTGAATAATATTCCATTATATGAATATGTCATCTTTATCAGCCGATGGACATCTGGTTGTTTATACTTTTTGAGTATTATGAATAATGCTGATATGAACATTCATGAACAATTTTGTTGACCTGTTTTCAGTTTTCTTGGATATATGCCTAGGAGTGAAGTCTTTGGGTCATATGCTAACTTTATGCTTAATTTTTTGGGGAAGTGCCAAAACGTACCATTTTACATTCTCACCAGCAGTGACTGAAGATTCATTCATGACAATCTTGTCAATAATTGTTACTGTCTTCCTTCTTAATTATACCCATTGTAGTGAGTATGAAGTGGCATCTTTTTGTGGTTTTGGTTTGTATATTTCCTTTGTGACTAATGATACTGAATATCTTTCTATATGCTTATAAGACATTGTATAACTTCTTTGAGAAATGTCTGTTCAAGGCCTTTGCCCAATTTTTAGTTGACTGTTGATTTGTAAGAATTTTTAAATATATTCCAAATACTATATCTTATCAGATATATGATTTGCAAATATTTTCTCCCATTCTCAGGTTGTCTTTTCACTTTATTGATGATGTCTTTTGACACACAAAAATTTTAGATTTTGATGAAGTCATGTTTATTTTTTCCTATTTTTGTGTCATATCAGAGAAACTTGTCTAATCCAGTGTCACACAGAATTATGCCTGTTGTCTTCTAAAAGTTTATTAGTTTTAGTATCAAAAGTTATCAAGAAAGCAAAAATATTTTCTTTTTTTTAAATAAAGTGGTTTATTTATTTTTTTTTAAGATTTTATTATTTATTCATAAGAGAGAGAGAGAGAGAGAGAGAGGCACAGACACAGCCAGAGGGAGAAGCAGGCTCCATTCAGAGAGCCTGATGTGGGACTTGATCCAGAGTCTCCAGGATCATGCCCTGGGCTGCAGGCGGCGCTAAACCGCTGCGCCACTGGGGCTGCCCTTCATCAGTCTTTTATATAATACTTAGTGTTTATTATATCACGTGCCCTCCTTAATATCCATCACCCAGTTACCCTATCACCACATTCCCCTCCAGCAACCCTCTGTTTGTTTCCTATGATTAAGCATCTCTTATGATTTGTCTCCCTCTCTGATTTCGTCTTGTTTTATTTTTTCCTCTCTTCTCCTAAGATCCTCTATTTTGTTTCTTAAATTCCATATGAGTGAGATCATATAACTGTCTTTCTCTGATTGACTTACTTCACTTAGCATAATCCATGTCATTGCAAATGGCAAGATTTCATTTTTTCTGAAAAAATGTATTATTAATAATGTAGTATTCCATTGTGTATATATACCACATCTTTTATATATATACCACATCTTCTTTATCCATTTATCATGGACATCTGGGCTCTTTCCATAGTTTGGCTGTTGTGGACGTTGCTTCTAGCACCATTTTTTGAAAAGACTATTTTTTTCCACATTGAGTTGTCTTGACACTCATGTCAGAATCATTTGTTAATAGAAGTGTGGATTTATTTCTGTTTTCTTCATATATAAACATATGGGGGGGGTATATGTGTGCGTGGTATTTAGACCATATTCCTCTTACTTGTTCTAAATAGTTTCCTAAAAATAAACTGTCATTAAATTTGTTGATGCCATTTTCCTCTATGAGTACAGGATTTTATTTTTCTTTTTAAAGGGAACGAAATATATATTGGTGGTTATTGAATATGGTACCAAAGGCTTGTTCTTTGGCAATCATGCGGTTGATTATTTATTTTGGTGGAGTAATAATGTTGTCAATTTTCAGTTATTTTTCCTATTTCATGAAACCAAAGTTTTAAATTTTTTTCAGAGCTCAGACTTTTGTTCTTTGAATATTTCATATTTATGTGTGTGTGTGTGTGTGTGCACGTGTGTATATGTATAAAATTATTTAGGAATAGTAAACATGGTGATTAAGTTTTTCATCAAGTTAGCCTTAAGGGCAGAACTATGTTATATTCATCTTTATATTCCTAATAATTGATATTCAATGAATATTTGATTTTTTTAGAACTGAAAGGGACCTTATAAACTAAAGTAGACATGCCTAATGAAGAAGCTGAGTTCCTCTCCTGCCTTGCTTACCTAGTATCTTAACCACAACAAACATCAACTTACTGCTTGGCCTGATGCACTTTAAAGGCTTAGTTGTAAATGAATGTGAGAGTGGGACTGCATACTTTGCCTCCCCTTTACATGTGTACACATATGTGCAGACTCACAAACAGGCTGTCAGACCCATGGTACCCATCTCCATTGCAGGGGCCAACAGACCCAACTTCCCATTAAGTATTCCCTGATCTCACCAAAGGCAAATTCATCTGTTTTCAGCTTCCTGAAAGTAAAACAAAAAAAATCTGGTTTCCTGAAGGTGCTAGAAACAAGGACTTAGGAGGAATTTTTTTTCATGGCTCATGTGCTTGTGATCAATTTCAGTGTTGCAAAGTGTGAAAATAATAGCTGTGTGACAATACCAATGTGATCATATTATGAGTTTTAAATTAATGCACTTCAACAAATTTTAGTTATGTTATCCAAATAGCAATGATTTTAAGGTGAGAGTTTCTCCTGAGATGACATATTCTTATGGAATTAAAATCAGTAGGTACCTAATATGATCCAGATTTGTCCAAAAGTTTTATATAGTCTTAAAAGATATAGAGGTAGATTATCCCATTATTAGTATATTTATTCACAGAGGAAACAAAATTTAAAAAATTAGTGGATGGGGATCCCTGGGTGGCGCAGCGGTTTAGCGCCTGCCTTTGGCCCAGGGCGCGATCCTGGAGACCCGGGATCGAATCCCACGTCGGGCTCCCGGTGCATGGAGCCTGCTTCTCCCTCTGCCTATGTCTCTGCCTCTCTCTCTCTCTGTGTGACTATCATAAATAAATGAAAAAAACAAAAACATTAAAAAAAATTAGTGTATGGAGGTCACTTTTTATTTTAAATTAGAGTTTTAGTCATTTACATGGATTTTTACAGTGTTTTATTACAGGTCTTTTTAGCTTCTGTTCAGAGGAAGGCATTTCTAGTTGTCATTCAAAACAAATCAAAAACTTTCCTGGTCAGTACAGTCCAGAATCCCTTCTTCCCCGTATCTGGCAAAATATTTACCAACTTTAGTGTATTCTTTAGGCTTTTAGTAATGTGCATAACTAATTTAAAATGTGCATCAGCCAGTAGTTATTGGTGTTTTATGCTGTCTTTAAATACAATGACATCATAACAGTGGACTTTATCCCTGCCCAGAAAACTTGAAATTTAAGTTAGATAGATGAAGCAATTACAGGATGAGAGAATCAGGGTTTATATTTTCTATTTGACTGTTGTATGTCATAATAATGTACATGATTTTGCTCTGCTTTTTCTTGTTATTTGTTGATACTTGTACGATAAAGGATAGAAATAACTTCCAGTCTAATAGATGGATGAACCAATTTTTCAGAGGATGAATCAAGATAATAGATTTTTGGTAACTTGGGAGTATCTTGAAATCAGTGGTTTTCATAATTCAATTTTTAAAAAAGTAGTCTGAGGGAAGGATATAAAAACAGCTACTTTTAGAGGGGAAAACAAGTTTTTAACTACGTCTAAGATCACTTTAAAAAATAACAGTTCATCTTGGATTTACAGTGTGTTTTCAATGTTAACTAAACAACCAGATTTTCTGTCAACTTTGGAGACTGCTAAGGGTTAGCTTGATTCATGGCACAAGCAGATGGCATCCTGCTTCTGGCAAAATGGGCAGAAAATTCCTTAAGCACCCACCTGCATATGTTCTAGTTTTCATAAAGTCTTGTGCACTTTTTATTTTTCATTTTTTCAAATATTTTATTTTTTCCAAAGATTTTATTTATTCATGAGAGACCCAGAGAGAGAGGCAGAGACACAGGCAGAGGGAGAAGCAGGCTCCATGCAGTGAGCCCAACATGGGACTCAATCCCGGGTCTCTAGGATCACGCTCTGGGCCGAAGGCAGGCGCCAAACGATGAGCCACCCAGGGATCCCAGATAAAATCTTTTAAGAAAAAAAGTTTTCACAGCTGATATATGAGAGGGCATTTCTGTTTTGAGTATGATGATATTCTCCACTACGATTTTCATGTCTCATTTTAAAATTTAGGATTGTGGTATGCTTTATCTTTAATGTGGCCTGCATGGTTTCAACAATAGTACTGCTAATTCTGGAGGCAAGTTGAAATGTATGTTGGGCCCTGTATTTTTGCCATTTTTGCTTGAAAGTTCAACCTCACAGCAGTCAGTGGCACTATCTATACCATAACTTGAGAGTGGGTAGCAGATCACATTTTATAGTCATTCTTTTATTTTTAATGTCCTTTCTAGTAATTTTTATTACTGCTGTCTAATAGGTGGAGTTTTGTCAAGTGTTGTATAGCTTATATATGGAAACCGACGTCCTTAAGTATATTTTTTAACATGTATGATATTGTCGAAGTTAACTTCAGCTCTATAAATTTATTCTTTTAACTACAAAACTATTTTCCATTTAACATTTAAGAATTCTGAGACAACAAAGAAAAATCAATGAAGCTATCCTTAGTTTTCATCTTTTTTTATAGGCCAGGAATAGATCAATAGGAAATATAATCTTTCACCTTAAAATTATTTGCAACATTGATACACACAGTTGCCTACCTGCCCTTTAAAAATGTGCCATTTATCAATTTTTTGACATTTTTATGACTTTTCCCCCCTTAGCTATTGAATATCTAGTGAAAAAAAATCTAGTATCTATTCTGTATATTTGAATATCTTTTAGTCTTTTTAACTGTAGTAGTTGCTTTTTCTTCCCTTTATGATTGGCAAGTTCTGTTTATAGTTTAGAAAAACCCGAGGGTAGCTTTGGTGACAATTCTTATTAGAAGATTTTTTTTTTGGTGAAGTGTTCATTTATTTTTATGTATCTTTTAGATAAGGGCTTGCTTGATATATTTTTTTTTTTTTTTAGCAGGTTCATATACTTGGATGACGTCACTTTTAAAAGGTGTTTCTTTAAATAATTACAATTGACACTAACTGCCTTCCTTTTTGGGTGTTTAATGAGGATGCTAACTACTGAATAGGTCTAAGAATTGATCTTTATCTTTTACCCTTAGAGGAGGTACATTCCAGTGGATATGCTGAAGGCTTATTGGTCCTTTCTTATGTCACAGCTATCAATTGAAGATTTCTTTCTGTAATTCTCAAGTTTGTGCCTTTTCCCGATCATTCAATTTATTATTGAAATAGCCTTTTAGAGTTTGCAGCCATATGCTGAATTCTGAATGTAGAAAGCAGTTGCAATTCTGCTTTCAACCTTTAAAATGCGGGCTATAGTATTTAATTATGGGATGGAACAGTTTTAAAAATGGGGATGGAGTTAGGTGGGTGGGCCTTTCCAAAAAGCAACTTGTAAAAATTACTAGAGGGTTTATGCTTGCCAGAGTGCTGCCTTCTTAACATTCCACTTTATATTTTAAAGAAATACACATCATGGAAGAATGGAAGGTTTAAAATAGATTAGCAGTTTGGCTAAGTGATTATGAATACGTTTGTTTCCACTCTTAAAATCTTTAATGTATGACTTTTCCCTTACCATCCTCCTCACCTGATTTTTTTAGATTTGTCTTTTTTTGTTTAAACTATTCCTCATTTCTGAATAAATTGAAAATAGGCAATACTGTGTGTTGCTTAGTTGCTAAGAAAGATTCTAAGACATTTGAAAGTAGATTCTTGGCCTACATTTTATAGGGAATAAAATGTTGACCAGAGAACTAAACATTTATGAAGTAGACTAAAGGATTTCCTTTCTCTATTTTAAAAGAGAAAAAGATACAGTAAATTGCCCCAGTAACTAGCAAAGTTGATATAGAGACATTCTGTGGTCTTTCCCTAGAAGAAGTATGTTAAGTATACATATATAGTATACACATGTTTTGGTAGGAGCATAAAGGAGGAAGCTCCTAAGTTAAATCTAACAGCTGCTATTGTGGGAAGAGCTAAGTCATAGTTAATTCTGCCATTGCAAAAAAATACATAATCAGAAAAGGGAATGTCTAATTAGAAACACACTTCTTAGAAGGATTAAAATATTTTTAATATTCATTCACATGTGCAACTATTTAAAATTTTCTCTCCTGGTTTACAGCATACTTTTCAAGGGGAGTTCTTTGGTGGTTCTCTTCCTTACAGTTGGTCATTCTGTGTTCCTGTTTTAAGCTGATTTTGTTGGTTGTTTTCTTGGAAAAAGACATGCTACTAGTCATTCATATTTCATGCTCTTTTCATATATCTTATTTATTCAGGAATTCTGATCTACATTTAGTTCTTTTTCAGACCTTCAGGTTTCAGATGTTATTCATGCATCAGCATTTGTTTACAATTAAACACACACACAGTTATATGCATGCACGTATGTATGCACATACATACCAGCCTGAGTGTTTTTCTGTTTAAAATTATCAGCTCTTTTTTTAGTTTTGTTAATTTAAGTGCTTATTGTTTCTAATTTTTTATGACACTTTATCTTGGCTGCTTGGGGTAGTGGATTCATTTTGGCTGAATTTCTTGGCACATACTCTTGTTTAGCATAATTTTACTTGTTTTTTATGTCCTTAATAAGTTAATGTTCAATTAATTATTACTTAATCAGCAGTCAGTAAATTTTTTTTTAAGATTGTATTTATTCATGAGAGACATACAGAGAAAGAGAGGCAGAGACACAGGCAGGAGAAGCAGGCTCCATGCAAGGAGCCCGACGTGGGACTCAATCCCAGGTCTCCAGGATCAGGCCCTGGTCTGAAGGCAGTGCCAAACCGCCGAGCCACCCAAGCTGCCCCAGCAGTCAGTAAATTTATATACCACTCTGCAGCAATAGTTTCTGAGAGTATGGGGTTATTTTTATCTGGGTATTATATGTGTGGAGTATCCAATTTTTAATCCTGAAGATATGAGTTGAGAAGATGAGGGATGAAACATAGGCCTTTTAAAGTAATCCAACCTATCAGCAAGCACATTGTTCTGTTCACTCTTAACTTTCACATTGGTACTGGTTTTGTGTTGAGAGGCATCATTACCATGGAACTCAGGCAGTTTAATTGGTAACTAACTTTCTGTCCACAAAGTAAAGGCTAAGGAAACATTAATAAAACCTGCAAACCTCTTGTATTATTTGAGCAGCTTTCTCTGCGGAATGAAAATAATAGTTGATACCTGAGTAGCTTGCCTAAAATATTGTCCTGGGAAATTTAGACTTGAATCTGGGTTTGAAGGAAACAGGACTATTTGAAATGTTGCGTTGTCTACTCACGCAATATTGTACCAGTGTAGTTAGGATGAACGGGTTTGTTGTAGATGAGATCTTAGAGAATAGGTTATGAACAGTTTCTGTGGTAAAAGTTCTTTACCCAGTTTAATGTAAGCTATTTTAATCAAATCATAAGCTTTTTGAATCAGATGGCCCCTTTGGAGATGCTTTATGAAGTTTTGGCCTCATGGGGAGGGGGAGTTTTCAGAGTGAAGTGCTAGGAGCAGTAACACTCCTGAGTGTTAATTGTTCTCTGTTTTCAAGGGAGTGTGAATAACCATGTCCATAATTTTGCTGTCTTACTTGATACTATTATTCAGTGCTTTTAAAAAGGATTTATTATGTCTCATAGTTTTGAATAATAAGAAGTTAGTAGGCATATACATTTTATATGTTCCTGCATGGTCTTAGTCATATTCTTTTTTTTTTTTTTTTTAAGATTTTTAATTTATTTATTCATGAGAGACACAGAGAGAAAGGCAGAGACACAGGCAGAGAAAGAAGCAGGCTCCCTGCAAGGAGCCTGATGTGGGACTGGATCCCGGACTCTGGGATCAGGTCCTGAGCCAAAGGCAGATGCTCAACCACTGTGCCACCCATGCATCCTTCTTAGTCATATTCTATTTCACGTATTTGCCTTACCAACATGAGCAACATTCTTTTTCTTTTTCCCTTTCCCTTTCTTTTCCTCTCTTTCCTATTCTTCTCTTTCTTCCATTCATTTGTGACAATCTTTTGTTCAAACCTTGAACTTGAGTAAGGCTTCACTGAATTTTAAACTATTATTGACCATTCCTGTTTGGAGATGTTGTAAATGAAAAATTGATAGTAGATGAAAGAGATGTCTCTTTCATGTATTTGCAAGTCCTTTTGCCATTTTAATTTTTCCATTCAGTTTCACAAAATCAATTATACCTATGAATTGACCAAGGTGAGAGCATGCCCAGGGGTCAAGGTAAAAGGAATGCCACATCTGACTATGGCCTAGATAACTTATAGAAATAGTTGGGATCTGAGAGAGAAGCTGACTCTAACCCTAGCCTTTATCATAATGAGATAGATAAAATATACCCTACAGAGGTGCTTGGGTGTCTCAGTCAGTTAAACATCTGACTCTTGATTTAGGGCTTTGAGCTCAGAATCATGAGATCAAGCCCTGCCTTGGGCTCAGCTCCTTGTTGATTTGGAGCCTCCTTAAGATTCTCTCCCTCTCTCCCTCTGCCTCCCCCCCACTCCTGTCCCACTCATGCTATCTTTATCCCGCTCAAAAACAACAACAAAAACTCTACAGATTAATCCCACATGCTACCATTTAACATTATTAAAAGCTGTTAAAAAAAAAAAAAAAACCTTTGCAGGTTTTCCATTTAAATGTAGTATTACTATTTCTAGATTAGTGATTTTTAACCCTATAAGACACATGGTCCACTTTTACAGAATATTTTGTGGTGTTCTCTTTATCTTGAGACAAAATTTATACACACACACATATACCTATTAGGTAGTGATTAAATATATCTATATATTTATATAGTATACATTTATAGATTTATCTCACATGTAAGTTAAAAGTAGTTATAATGCCCTAAGCAATAAAAATGAAGAATAAGGAAAATAATTTAGAGTAAAATAATATGTACTTCAATATGTAAATGCTCAAGTGTGACTGCACTTAAGACACGATAAGGTACTTGATGCTTGGCATCTGTATATAGAATCATCATGATTGCAGCATTCTCAAATGCAGATTGATAAAGATGTGTTTCATTGGCAGTTAAAATGCTACAAGTAGTATTGCCATTGAACATGATTTTTCAGAAAGGTAAGCAACCATGGTGAAGTTCTAAACAAAAGAGTACAATCTTTATCTATTTACTTGAGAATCACATTCCTAGAAATTCAGTGTATGTTAAAATTTTGCAAAAATACCTTTTGTTTATGCGTAGAACAGATTGAAGTTTTAGGCTTACATAATTATGAATTGGTTTTAACCCACATGAATTAAAAGGAGTCTGATAGGACATCCTTTACTGCATGGGAATATCCATGTATTCTAAGAATGTCTAACAATGTATGTCTCGTTCTTTATCCTTCTCTCCCCAGGACTGGGGGGAAGAGAACTGTAAAGTTCAGTGGCAACCTTACTGTGGTAACCGAAACACCCTTACCGATTTCCAAAGTACCTCCTTTGGGTGCATAGCCCCTTTTTTGAACCACTGCCCTAAGGGAAAGGTCAATGGGAAAGGAATTCTAACAATCTAATATGTCTCTAGTAAGGCATTTGCAGTCCGTTTTTGATATTCCTGTTTCTGGAAATAGTTATCTTTACCATGAGTTACATAGAATAAATGAAAAGTCCATCATTACTTTGAAATATAGCATTTGCCTTGGCTGAAAGTATATAAATCTGCTATTCTTTTTTAGGCAGTGTCCTAATCTAGAGTTTGTGTACTCCCCGAAATTATACAATTTGTGTGTATTTCCTTTTTGGGCAGATGGTCCATAGTTTTAAGTAAATCTTTAAAGGTCATCCTTGGGGGGCAGTCCGGGTGGCTCATTGGTTTAGCGCCACCTTCAGCCCAGGGCCTGATCCTGGAGACCCAGGATCGAGTCTCACATCGGGCTCCCTGCATGGAGCCTGCTTCTCCCTCTGCCTGTGTCTCGCCTCTGTGTGTGTGTGTGTGTGTGTGTGTCTTATGAATAAATAAATAAAATCTTAAAAAAAAAAAAAAGGTCATCCTTGGGGTCATCCCCAAGGTCAGGATAGAGTCTAACAAACGTGGAAGGAGTCCATTCTACTACTGTGAACCTTGGGACACAGTGTAACTCCCTGAGGTTGACCGTGAGTATAGTACCTTTATTCTTACCACTACTTCTTTCCTTTTTGACCAGAAGTATGGATTAAAATGCTATAATTGAGGAAATCCATTTTTGAAAATTTAGCTCTCTTGAAACTATGGCATTAAAACTCAGAAGAAAAGCTAACATATTGTCATTGAGTCTTAATCCTGCCACATTCCAGGAGAGGAATTTTAATTATTGTGTAAAGCTTTCCAG
The DNA here is from genome assembly GCF_053574225.1 of Canis aureus. NCBI lineage: Eukaryota > Metazoa > Chordata > Mammalia > Carnivora > Canidae > Canis > Canis aureus. The sequence continues at coordinate 59,583,615 of NC_135616.1, forward strand.
GGTATCGGTTATGACAAAGAAACTTTTTTTTTTTAGTATTTTATATTGTGATCAAGTCTAAACATTTAAAAGAAGGAAATTTTAAAAAACAACTCTTTTACTCTCAACTTTCCCTTCCAATTACTTCCATATGGGTGACCGTAGCTCAGAGCCTATGGAAATTACTTTTAAGAGAAAGAGAGTCAGTGCATTGGGACAAATATTACTTAGTTAATTCAGCCTCTTCTTTTTGCTTGTTACTTCAGGAAATTTCAAGAAAAATCTTTGCCTCTTAATAAACAAGGGTGATATGAAAAAAAAGCATTAGTGAATATATATTTTTTTCTCCTCTTGGAAAATGTCAGCAACATTCTTTGACTATCTATCTATCTATTTATTTTTATTTTTAATTTTTTTGACTTCTCTTTAAATGCTTAATTTAGGTTATAGAGTATGTTCTACTCCTGTTTCTTATTTGTGTCTATTTTTCTATGCCCTATTTGGGAGTTGGTTTTAAGATTCTTTCTTCTAATATTCTTCATATTCACCATCTAAAATTAATGTTTACCTGATAATACGGTTTCCACTCTATGAAGCTGAAAAAATCCAAAAGTATTTATCAGTTTTTACTGAGACAAATGGTATCCTTTCCTAACACATATAATTTGAATGATGCCCATATATATATAGGCTTTCAAGTGAGAATATCATGGAGAAAGAAGAGTTAATAGAGACTTCTCTTATCAGAGTGGTACCTGAGTTGTGAATTCCATAGGTTAGATGAAGCTAAACTGTTTCTAGACCAAATTCCCTAAATGATTAGATTGCATTGGAACGAGTTATAATTAGGTCAGTCAAGAAGGCCTAAACAGATAATAAATGAGAGGCTAATTAGTTTCCTGCTCTTGCCTCTAGATTTAAGCAGTGTAAAGAGTTCATGCATGAACCCTTTGACTTTGGCATTTACTTTCCAAGGACAATTGCAGGCAGCAGCTAGTTCCTTCTTGAGCTAAATTCAGCTGCTTCCTGAGCTTGCTTTAAAAAAATAACCATCCTTGCCAGATTTCAGCTTCTGAGTTGCCTGTTTTCAAATCAGTAAAAATTATTGTCAAATCCTGATTGTTGTATATTGCTCTTACCTCGAGTCCCAGGAAGCTTTAAGGAAAATTTTACTGTTCTGTGGAGGTTTTGACACTTCTGTAGTGAAGATAACTGAGACCGTGAGAATCACGTGGCATGTTGTTGAGAATAAGGAGGTTCAAGATTTTAGAGCTAATGTCACTGACTTGACTTTGGGAGAACACAATTTTAATTTTTCAGTTTTCTTCTTAATAAAATTGAAGAGAATGATCTTTGGTCCCTTTAACTTCTGTGATTTTAACCTGTATTTTTTTTCTTCGAGTTAAGTTATAGAAATGAATAATTATTCCCATTTAATCCCATCCATTTAACTTTGAAAATTTTTATTAACTTTTTTTGAGGAAAAGTCATAAATGAGTCCGGAAAGCATTTTAACACGTACAAGGATATGTGATAACAGGGAAACCAACTTCCTACTCTGGACCTCCCGTTTCTTAGGCCTGTCTCCCAGAGCTATCACTATTGCATTTGTAGCCATCCAGAAATTTTCTGTGGGTGTACATGAGCACAAATGCATGAATGTGTGTGTCCTCTTTTTACCAGCTAAACATATTTATTTTTACTGTATTTATTATATTTTGTATTTATATTGAGTATTGGCATTCTTTAAAAAAGTATTTTTTTAAAGTAATCTCTATACTCAAGTGGGGCTTGAACTCATGACGTTGAGACCAAGAGTTGTAAGCTCCATCGACTGAGCCAGCCTGGTGCCATTAGTATTGGCATCCTTTTGAAATAAATTACACGTGAATAATAATAGCTATAATTGTTTAATTATAACTAAATTATTTAATTAATGCAGTTTATTTTGCTAGACCATTATTACACTTTGATCCTTGTTAGAACGTAATTATGCTCTGTAGCAGTAGGAATGCAATGTGATATCATTTCTGAATTTTCACTTTTATTTATTTTTTAAAGTTTTTTTTTTTTTTTTTTTATTCAGAGAGAGATAGAGAGAGATACTGAGAGGCAGAGACACAGGCAGAGGGAGAAGCGGGCTCCATGCAGGGAACCCGACGCGCGGGACTCAATCCTGAGTCTCCAGGATCAGACCCCAGGCTGCAGGCGGCACTAAACCGCTGCGCCACCGGGGGTGCGCTGAATTTTCACTTTTAAACAACGTAATGATGGTGATAGCACATTAAATTTTATTTATTTTTTTTAAAGATTTTATTTATTAGGGAGAAAGAGAGATAGAACATGAGCAGGAGGAGAGGAAGAAGCTGAGCAGGGAGCCTGATGTGGCGCTTGATCCCAGGACCCCAGGATTGTGACCTGAGTGAAAACAGACGCTTAACTAACTGAGCCACCTAGGTGCCCCAGTACATTATATTTTATAATGTTTTTTTCCCCCCACATAGTTCAAATGTGTTAAAACCTTCTATTTCATATGGCATAGAAAGTGAGATGACACTGTTAATATCTAAAAACAATCTAAGTCCAAGAAACTTGTCAGAGCTAGTTATGTGGTCGTGGTCTCTTTGCTTCTTAATCCATTGTTTTGTCTAGACAGTAATATAGGTAGCTAATAGTTTCTCAATACACCATCTTTTTACCTTTCAGCACGCTGTCCTTTCACATATGTTATTTTCCCCTACTGGCATTTAGTCCAGTTATCCATTTGGATGAACATATTTTAATATGATTCACAAAATACTTTAAAATTTTTAATTCTCTCATAAATATATTCATGCTATTTAACCAGGATTGGCAAAAACATAGATGCCACTACTCCCTGGGGCTTCTGCGCTCCTGGCTGATATTTCATTAATACTCCTTCATAGCTCTCTTTTCCCTGAGCTTAGATTCAACTTCAGGATCTTTCTTCATGTGTGCTTTAGATAGCCAATACCAACTCATCAGAGTTAGTAACCATATAATAAAATGGTTAAACCATATATATTAAATGCCATTTTAAAGATGTATTTAGAAGATTCTGTCAGTGTAGACCTTTATAGAGAAGTCAATCTAAATTTTGCTATCTTGGGGCAGCCCGGGTGGCTTGGTGGTTTGGCGCCTGCCTTTGGTCCAGGGCATGATCCTGGAGTCCCTGCATTGAGTCCCGCATTGGATTTCCTGCGTGGAGCCTGCTTCTCCCTCTGCCTGTGTCTCTGCTTCTCTCTCTCTCTCTCTCTTTCTCTCTCTGTCTGTGTCTCTCATGAATAAATAAATATTTTTTTTAAAAAAAATTTGCTATCTCCAGAATCTTCTTCATCTATTTCCTTCAGTTTTTAAAGGAACAGTAATCTGTGTAGTTGAGAGAACAGTGTCATGAATACAGGGTGTGAAACTGCCTGAGATTTCTTCTTTTTTAAATACGATCTTAAGTTTTCATAATACTTTATCCAGATCCGTGTTGTTTGGGATTCTGTAATTATGCTGTGAGCTTGAATTACATCTGATGTTACATATATCTTGAAGTTCCTTTTGTAGTAATTTGTGTATACCATTCACTCAGTCATTCACCTACTGTGTGCCAGAGACCATACTATATGTTGAGGTTATAATGGTGAGCAGGAATAAACAAGGTCCCTGCTCTTGGGGCATGAAGTTGAGTTACACAGACAATGAATGTATAAATATAAACTGGTAATTGCTGTCCAGGAAAGGAACATGACCTTCTCAGAGAGATGGTGAAAGCCTTCTCTGAAAAAAGGATATTTGACACTGGGACAACATTCCATTCTGAGGGAACAGCATGAGAAAGGGCCCTGTGGATTGAAGAATAGTGTATTAGGAGAACTAAAGAAAGCAAATAACGTTGGGTGTGGAGGGTAAATGGAGGAGTGGTGTAAAATGATTCCAGAGAGGTAGGCAGGGAACAGGCCTACAGCTATAGTTTAACTAATTTAAATGACCACAGGGCATTATTATTATTTTTTTATTTTTTATTTTATTTTATTTTTTAATTTTTATTTATTTATTTATGATAGAGAGAGAGAGAGAGAGAGAGGCGCAGAGACACAGGCAGAGGGAGAAGCAGGCTCCATGCACCGGGAGCCCGAGTGGGATTCGATCCTGGGTCTCCAGGATCGCGCCCTGGGCCAAAGGCAGGCGCCAAACCGCTGCGCCACCCAGGGATCCCTATTTTTTTTTTTTTAATAATTTTTTTTTTAAATTTATTTATGATAGTCACAGAGAGAGAGAGAGAGAGAGAGAGGCAGAGACACAGGCAGAGGGAGAAGCAGGCTCCATGCACCGGGAGCCCGATGTGGGACTCGATCCCGGGTCTCTAGGATCGCGCCCTGGGCCAAAGGCAGGCGCCAAACCGCTGCGCCACCCAGGGATCCCGACCACAGGGCATTATTAATTTTAAATTAATTAATTTCTGGAATTAATAATAATGTCATATACTACAATTATGTTTTAGACCAGAAAAACATGTCCAGCTTTGATGTTCATTATTTCCATAAAGTTTCTTTTTTTTTTTTTTTTAATTTTTTTAAATTTATTTATGATAGTCACAGAGAGAGAGAGAGGCAGAGACACAGGCAGAGGGAGAAGCAGGCTCCATGCACCGGGAGCCCGATGTGGGATTCGATCCTGGGTCTCCAGGATCGCGCCCTAGGCCAAAGGCAGGCGCCAAACCGCTGCGCCACCCAGGGATCCCTATTTCCATAAAGTTTCAAATTATTCATAGTCAGACTTGAGTTTCACATTGAAGGGTTTTATTATCTTTCTTGTGATTACAGTTTTCAAGTTTTGTGTTTAGTGTTGCTTATTAAATTGAGTTTTGGCTTTAAGAGAATTAGTGATCTTAAGACTCGTGTTAGTGGTAAGAAATGAATTTGGGGGCTTTTCAACATACGAGGGCAAACATTTAGAAATTAGATTACAATAAAAAATTTAACTTCAATACAGGTGATAAATCAACATCAGAGGGCATATAGGACTAAGTGGGAAAGTGGGTACTAATCACTTAAAGAATGTAAAAATAACTATTTTAATAATTTATTTCACTTGTGTGATGTTTGCAATGGGAAATAAAGACCTGATATCTCTTTATAAGCTAAAATGAAATACCACTGAAATCATTATTTAGCAAAGGGAGGGAAAATGGCAGTTTTCTAGACGATTCATAAACGTTTTTTATTCTAAGACACTTTGGAGGCCTTATTTGCAAGTCAGTTTATTATGCATAAAAATGTAGGCAAGTGATTTTGCTCAAATTTCTGAAGCCTTCAGTAAAACGAATTTGTGAAAGCCTCAAACACAAGTCCCAGAAGTAGAGATTATAGTCCTATTCTCTTGCCCTTCTCATTTAGGATAATGTCACATTTATGTGTGTGTGTGTGTGTGTGTGTGTGTGTGTGTATACACACACATACATATACATACATACATGCACATACATACTGTTTTCATGTACTTTTTTAAAAAAGGATTTTATTTATTTATTCATAAGAGACATAGAGAGAGAGAGGCAGAGGCACAGGCAGAGGGAGAAGCAGGCTCCATGCAGGGAACCCGACAGGTCTCCAGGATCCCACCCTGGGCTGAATGTGGCGCTAAACCGCTGAGCCACTAGGTCTGCCCTGTTTTCATGTACTTTTTTTTTCTTTCTTTCTTTCTTTCTTTCTTTTTTTTTTTTTTTTTTTCGTGTACTTTCAATGAGAGAGAAAAAGCTCTTGAACCTAAGAATGAGTTTTGGGATTGTTTTGCCACACCTCATCTAAATTTCCTTTTTTTCCGATGGAAGCCAAAATATTGGTTCAGCTGTCAGAAGAAATGGTGAACAGGTGGTCACCTAAGAGTTCTTTAGATGCTTAATTTTAGTTACTAAATTGATTCTTTTTACAACTTTACTCTTTATGGTACTTCCCTCACAGATCTGTGGTTATCTGAATCCTTCCATGTCACTATTCAAAAAGTTGCACTTATATGAAGTTTAGTGGTGACTGACAACTTGAACAGAGGTGATCATAATTAAAAGGGAACATGGAAGATAGGAAAAAACTGCAAAATAAATTGTTCTCATTAACAATTATATAGACTATTATATAGAATATTGTGCTAATTTTTTCTACGTATAAATTCTAAAGGACTCAACAACTACTGAAATCAAATTCAGTTGCCTTAATATGCTTTTATATTATTGATCTCATGGCTTATAGAGGTTTCATATAGCCTGACTCTATCTGTAATACCATAACAATATTGGTATCTATAACATACTAAGTATCTTCTGTGTATATGGCATTTTGCTAGAAGTTTTACTTAAATTATTTGAAATTCCTACAACAAATTTGCAGGGTTGATGTTATTATTCCTGTTTGAGAAATGTGGAAATTGAGCTTATGATGTGTTGGTGAATGTTTTTAACAACTGGCTTCTTGGTTTAAAAAAAAAAAAAGGTTTCTAATTTGTAGCATTTGATCATTCTATGATATAAATGCTCTCATAAAGCTGCCAACTGACTTCAGATGAAGTTAGTGGAGGGGACTGGGGGGAAAGTTGGCTCTCCAGCAGCAGTAAGAGCCAGCTCTAGCATACTACTTTCTGAGACTCTTCAAAACTTTGCATTGAAAAAGCCAAAATTCACTCCGATCAATTCACTTATAAACAATGTGTCCTTTTTATAATACTCTTTTTCCTTTCTGGATAAAAAATAGAAGGGTACTGCCTTTTTATCTTGAGAAGGACAGAAAGCTGGAAGAGACAGAGCGTGGACGAGCAGGTGAAGAAGGAGTGAGGGAAGGAGGAAAAAGGAGCTTTAAGGTTGAGAATTGAGAGCAACCAATTCAAACCATGTTGGAGCTGGGGGAAGAAGCATGTAAGTCTTACGAAAGTGGTAACTCCTGTTTTATCAAAATAGGCATTCTGGGGTTTTGTCACTCTCAAAAGACACAGCAAACAGAAGTGATAATAATGGCTACCACGTCTTAAGTGGGATTGTGTTTAGACAGCCCCCTTCCTGTCACTGATCTATTCTTGCCATTCTTAGTCACACCAGCTTCAACCAGTGACCACATCACTGGGTACAAAAACAGTCGAACAAAGTAGCTAATGTGGATAATAAGTAAAAATCTCTTATTCATATGATACAGAAAATAACCATAGTTTTTTTGGGGACAAAAAAAAAAAAGCCAAATATGCTGTTGTGCATTCAGCATTTACAAAATTGCTTATCGTTATAAATAACAGGGAGAGAGAAAACTTCATCTGGAATGAGTGTCCATTCACTTGAATTTTTCAGACTGATTATGAAATATTTATCAATCTGGATGCTCTGCCTACAGTAAAATCTTCTTATATGTAGCTTTGAGATGTTTAAGGTGCCAGATAAAGTTTTTCCATACCTACCTTTCTACCTTTCTTTCTTTTCTTTTGTTTTCTTTCTGTTTTTAGTTTTTCTGTGTGTTTATAACCAATCACATAAAAGCCACATATTTTACTGAAATGGTCTGAGTTATCTTAATGGTATATAGCTTTTTTTAATAAAGCATATAAAATCTAAGTTGAGCCGAGTAGCAGCAGTGCTCAACAAGAAAGACAACACGTTAATTTTATAAATCTTTCCTTTCCTCACTCTTGCAAAATTATCTGGTACCAAGAACGTGACATTGGAAGGAGGGCACCATTGCTACTCTAACCACAAATTTTAATTAGTTTTACAACTGGAAGTATCTAAAATGTTTATGCACAGAAAAATATTAAAGTAATCCAGAACAGGGACTTCATAAAAAAGTATAGTTGACTCTGTTACAAATAACCATAACTCATAACAAGAGATACCAATTGGAACTAGAAAAAAAAAACCACTGAAATTTAATTCTGCTGGCAAATTTTCATATCAGATAAGAAATAGATACATATTCCCTTTTAAGTTGTTGGATTTCATAATATAGAGTTATTCATAGTATTTCCTTATTTTTTTAGTGTGTAGACTATAGTGATATCCCCATTTCATTTCTGATATTAGTAATCTCTATCTTTTTTCTTGATTATCTGAGTAGATAATTGAAATTTTATTAATTTCTTCAAAGAACCAGCTTTTTGTATTACCAATATTTTTATGACTTCTTTAAATAAACTTCTGATACAGTAGTTTTAGATTTATAGAATTGTAGAGATATCGCAGAGTTCCCTTATATTCCATACCCATTTTTTCCTATTCTTAACCTCTTACATTTCTAATGCACATTTGTGACAATTAATGAACCAGTTAGTATTGATACATTAACTGGAGTTCATACTTTGTTCATATTTCCTTAGTTTTTACCTAATACACCATTTCTAAGGGTTCTAGGATCCTGTCCAGGATACCACCATTACATTTAGTTGCCGTATCACCTTAGGTACTTCTTAGCTGTGACATTTTCTCAGACTTTCCTTGCTTTTGATGACCCTAAGGGTTTTAAGGAGTAATGGTCAGGTGCTTCACTTGGGATTTGTATATATTGTTTTTCCCATGCTTAGACTGGGCTTAGGGTTTTTTTTTTTTTTTTTTTTTTTTTTTTTTGAGATAGACACATTCATAAAGTGCCATTTTCATTTTAGTATGTCAAGGGTACATACTATCAATGTAACAGCTTTTTAAGTTTTATTGAGGCATAATTGACAAAAACTGTTTATTTAAGATACACTTGATTTTTTAATTTATTTATTTATTTATTTTTTAAAGATTTTTTATTTATTTATTCATAGAGACACACAGAGAGAGAGAGAGAGAGAGGCAGAGACACAGGCAGAGGGAGAAGCAGGCTCCATGAAGGGAGTCTGACGTGGGACTCTATCCAACGTCTCCAGGATCCCACCCTAGGCTGCAGGCGGCGCTAAATCGCTGCGCCACTGGGGCTGCCCCACTTGATTTTTTTATTGAAGTATAATAGAAATACAATGATAGTTTCAGATGTACAACATTATGATTTTGACATTTATATATATTGCCAAATGATCACTACATTTAGCCTGTTTACTGTTACCATGCACATTTACAACATTTTTATCTTGTGATGAGAGATGAGAGAGAGGAAGAGAGACTCTTACATACTTCACATTGGGCACAGAGCCCCACATGGGACTCAATCTCATGACTCTGAGATCACAACCTGAACTGAAACCAAGTCGGACATTTAACTGACTGCACCACCCTGGTGTGCCCCTCCTCTTTAGTTTTTTAGAAGAGTTTTAGAAAGATAAATATTAAATCTTTGAATATTTGGTAGAATTCACCAGTGAAACTATCTAGTCCTGGACTTCTGTTTACTGGGAGTTTTTTGATTACAAATTCAATATCCTTATTAGTAATCAGTTTATTCAGATTTTCTATTTACTTGGGATTCAGCTTTGGAAGATTACATTTCTAAAAATTTATCTGTTTGTTTTAGGCTGTCCAATTTTTGGCATATAATTTTTCATAGTGGTTTAGTGATTCTTTGCATTTCTTTGTTATTAGTTGTAATTTCTCTTTTTTTTCATTTACGGTTTTATTTTTTTGTGTGCCCTCTTTTTTTCTTAGGGAGTATAATTAAAGGTTTGTCGATTTTGTTCATCTTTTCAAAGAACAACTTCGTAGTTTCACTGGTCTTTCTACTGTTTTGTCAGTCTTGTTTCAGTTATTTCCACTCTGATCTTTACTATTTCCTTTCTTCTGCCAATTTTGAGCATTGTTTGTTCTTCTTTTTCTACTTTCTTTAGGTTTAAATTAAAGTTAGATTGTTTACTTGAGATTTTTCTTATTTCTCAAGGTAGGTCTGCATTGCTATGAACTTGCCTGTAGAACTTCTTTTGCTGCATCTCAGAGATTTTGGTATGCTTCATTTCCATTTTCATTTGTCTCAAGGTATTTTTTTTGTTTCTTGTTTGATTTCTGTCATTTACCGATTAGTCATTTCATAGTATATTGTTTAAACTTCATATATTTGTGATATTTCCAGTTTTCTTGTAGTTCATTTCTGATTTCATATCATTGTGGTCTGAAAAGTTGCTTAATATGATTTCAGTCTTCTTAAATTTATTAAGACTTGTTTAGTGGCCTAACAGATGATCTGTCCTGGAGGATTGAGAATAATGTATATTTATATATCTATTAATTAATCTGGTTTATATTTCCATTTTAATTTACTTGTGGATGATCTATCTATTGATAGATGTGGGGACTAAAATTCTTGCTATTATTGTATTGTCAATTTCTCCCTTTAGGTCTGCTAGTATTTGCTTTATATATTTATGTGCTTCTGTGTTTGGTGCATAAATATCTACAAATGTTATATCTTTGTTGGATTGACCCTTTTATCATTATATAATACCCATCTTTGTTTTTTTATTACAATCATTGTTTTAAAGTCTACTTTGTCTGATATGAGTATAGCTAGTATAGTAATCCTGATTTCTTTCAGTTTCCATTTGCATGCACCATCTTCTCTTATTCCTTCACTTTCAGTCTGTGTATATCATAGTACCTGTTTTAAGTCTCTTGTATTGTAGATGAGTCTTGTTTTTATACATTCAGTCATTCTGTGTTTGAATTAGAGAATTTAGCCCATTTACATTTATTTTTTTATTTTTATTTTTATTTTTATTTTTTAAGATTTTGTTTATTTATTAATGAGAGATACAGAGAGAGAGAGAGAGAGAGAGAGAGGCAGAGACACAGGCAGAGGGAGAAGCAGGCTCCATGCAGGGAGCCTGGGTCTCCAGGATCAGGCCCCGGGCTGAAGGTGGTGCTAAACCACTGAGCCACCCAGGCTGCCTTAGTCCATTTACATTTAAAGTAATTATGCAAAAAAAAAGTAATTATGCATAGATATGTACTTATTGCCATTTTAATTGTTTTTCTTGTCTCTTTAGTGGTTTCTTGCTGTTTCTTTCTTTTCTTAGTTTCTTCCTTTGTGGTTTGATGACTTATGTAGTGTTATGCTTAGGTTTGACTTTTATTATCTTTTGTGTATCTACCATTTGTTTTTGCCTTGTGATTACCGTGACGTTCATATATAACAGCTTATATATGGTTTATACAGTATATATATATGGTCAATCCTTGAACAATACAGGGCTTAAAAGTGCAGAACCCTTGAGGGGCATATATAACTTTTGACTCCCCTCAATCTTAACTGTTAATAGCATACTTTTGGCTGGAAGCCTTACCACTAAAGTAAACAATTGATTAACACATATTTTATATATTACATGTATTATGTACTGTATTTGTACAATAAAGTAATCTAGAGAAATTAACATGGTTTTGAGAAAATCATAAGGAAGAGGAAATACATTTAAAATACTGCACTGTATTTATCAGAAAAAAATGTACTCATAGGTGAATCCATGCAGTTCAAACCTCTGTTCTTCAAATGTAACTGTGTAACAATGTACTTTATGTTGATAGCAGGTTAAGTTTGAAGGCATTCTAAAAATCTACATTTTACTCCTTACCTACTCACACATTTTATGTTCTTGATTATCACATTTTATATTTTATTTTGGGTATTCCCTTAGTAATTATTGTAGCTATAATTATTTTTGCTACTTTGCTTTCCTAAAAAATATTTTATTTATTTATTCATGAGCAACAGAGAGAGAGAGAGGTAGAGACACAAGCCGAGGGAGAAGCAGGCTCCATGCAGGGAGCCCGTCATGGGACTAGATCCCGGGTCTAGGATCACGCCCTGGGCTGAAGGCAGCGCCAAACCGCTGAGTCACCCGGGCTGCCCACTACTTTGCTTTTTTAACCTTCATAATAGTTTTATAAGCGATTAGTCTCTTTGCTATATATTTACTTTTATCAGTGGGACTTGTCTTTTAGTGTCTTTTCCACTGAAAGCAGTCTGTTTTGTTGTATGTCTGGTTTAGTGGTGATGAACTCCTTTAGCTTTTGTTTGCTTGGAAAGCTATCTTTCCTTCATTTCTGAACGATACTTTGCCAGTTAAAGCATTCTTGGTGAGATATTTTTTTTTTCCTTTTAGCACTTTGAAAGATGTCCCTCTCTTTTGGCTTGTAAATTTTGCTGAGAAATCTGCTGGTAGTCTTATGGAAATTTTTTTAATATGAAACAAGTTATTTTTCTCTTGCTACATTTAAGATTCTCTTTTTATCCTTACCTTTTGACATTTTTATTACAGTATTTCTTTGTGTGAGTCTCTTTGGGTTTATCTTTTTCGGAACTTTCTGGGCTTTGAGGATTTTTTTTTTTTAAGATTTTATTTCTTTATGTGAGAGTACAAGAAAGAGCAAGAGAGAGCATGAGCTGGGGTAGCAGCAGATGGAGATGGAGAGACAGACTCCCTGCTGAGGGGGGAGCCTGACATGGGGCTCTGATCCCAGTACCTTGGGATCATGACCTGAGCCAAAGGCAGATGCTTAACTGACTGAGCTGCCCAGGTGCCCCAAGGACTTGAGGATCTTGATATCAGTTTCCTTTCCCAAGTTAGGGAACTTTTCAGTCATTATTACTTCAAATAAGTTTTCTGCCTCTTTCTCTTCCTTTTCTGGGACCCCCATAATACAAATGATGTTCCACTTAATGTTATCCTATAGGTTTGTTGAACTGTCTTCTTTCTCATCTGCTCTTTTTGGGTGGGTTCCACTACCCTGTCTTCTAGTTCACTGATTCTGTCTTCTGCTTCATTTAATCTGCTGTTGAACCTCTTCAGTGTATATTTTGTTCTTCAGTTCTGAGACTTCTGTTTGGTACTTCCTGTTTTCTGTTTCTTTGTTGAGGCTCTTGCTGTGTTCATTCAGTTTTCTCCTAAGTTCATTGAGCATCTTTGTTACTTATAACTCTTTATCAGGTAAATTACTTATTTTCGTTTTTTAAGGCCCCCCCCCCGCCCCCCCCGGCCCTGAGATTTTATCTTGTTCTATCATTTGGGACATATTTCTCTGTCTCCTCATTTTACTTGAATCTCTATGTTTGTTTCTATGTGGTAGGCAAAAAAGTTATCTCCCAGTCTTGCATGAGTGGCCTTAAGTAGAAATGAACCATATCATTTAATCTTGTCCTAACTCCTAGTTGTCTCTTGAGCCTTTGTGATTGTATAAACAGTCTGATTTTTTTTCTTGATAGGTCTCAGTTGTTGAGGGTGTGTCAAGACTTGTTCCAGAGGGAAGGATCTCAGCACCTAGTTTCAGGCTGATTGGAAACTAGACCTCTAGGCAGCAGCTTTTGAAGTATGCAATACATATAGCCCTGTGGGACTGCAGTCATAGGCCCTGCTGGCCTCTAGACAATCTGGAGGTATCTTCTTAGTGACATTTGAGAAATTTGAGGCTATAGACAAATGCATGAGCTTCTGTCTGTGAGGTACCAATGAACTGTAGTGAGGCCATGTGAGAAATCAAAGATAATATCCCCTGGCCTGTTTTCCATGAGATCTGCTAGTATACCTAGGTATACTGGGTAGTGCTATACCTTAAGCCTGCCCAGGTATACCTTCAGCCTGCTTCAGGCTGAAGCTCCAGGTTAAGTAAATAGGCCTTTTGTACAGGAATGCTAAGTTTGTGTTTAAGTACTGTCTGTAGTGCCTGGGGATTGTAGCCTGCCAAAAACTCTCTCTCTCATTTTTTCACACCAGTAGAGCCCAGAAACTAAATTTGCATTTGCCACTGGAGCCAGGCATTCAAGGGATATCCTTTGTTTGGGTGGGATGGGCCAGCCAGCTTTAGTGGGCCACGGTGGAATGGTGTGTGGGGGCATGGTGCTCCACCCAGCCGGAAACAACTTGATGTTTAGATAGAGTATACATTGTAAAACCAAACTAACATATCCACCACCGTGCAGTTATCTTTGTGTGTGTATGTATTTGTATGTGTGGGGGGTGTGTGTGTGTTGAGAACATACGAGATCTACCTTCTTAGCAAATTTCAAGTATACAAAACAGTTTTTTGTTTTTTTTAACCTTTATTTCTTTTTAGTACTCTATCCAGTGTGGGGCTTGAGCCCACAACTCTGACATCAAAAGTAGCATGCTTTTCTAACTGAGCCAGCCAGGTGCCCCCGAGAACAGTATTATTAACCATAGTAACTATACTGTATTTTTGATCTCCAGAACTAATTCATCTTGTATAATTGAACCTTTGTACTTGTTGACTAGTATCTCATTTCCCCCAATCCTTGATCCTTGGCAACCACCATTCTACTCTGTGTTTCTATGAATTTGACTATTTCAGATTTCATATATGAGAGATCATTCAATATTTGACTTTCTGAGTCTTTTTTTTTTTTTATTCATGAGAGACACACAGAGAGAGGCAGAGACACAGTTAGAAGGAGAAGCAGGCTTCATGCAGGGAGCCTGATGTGGTACTCGATCCTGGGACCAGGATCATAACCTGGCAGACACTCAACCACTGAGCCAACTAGGCATCCCACTGTTTTGTTGTTGTTGTTGTTGTTGTTTGTTTTTTTACATAATGTCTTCTAGGTTTTATCCATATTGCAAGATTTCGTTCTCTTTTAAGGTTGGATAATATTCCACTGTATATGTGTCTCACATTTTCTTTATCCATTTATCATTGACATTTAGGTTGATTCTATATCTTGGCTATTGTGAATAATGCTGCATTGAACATGGGGGTGCAGATATCTCTTCATGATCCAGATTTCATTTCCTTTTGATACATACCCAAAGGTGAGATTGCTGGATCATATGGTAGTTCTATTTTTCATTTTTTTGAGGAACCTTCAGTCTGTATTCCATATGGTTGTACCAATTTACATGCCCACCATCTGTGCACAAGGATTCCCTTTTTTCTACATCCTTACCAATGCTTGTCATCTCTTGGTTTTTTTTTTTTTTTTTTTTTTTTTTTTTTTGATAATAGCCTTTTTAACAGGGGTAGGTGAAGTCTGGGATACCATTGTGGTTTTGATTTGTATTTCCCTGATGATTAGTGATGTTGAACACCCTTTTATATATCTTTTGGCCTTTTCTGTGTCTTCTTTTGAGAAATGTGTATTCAGGGTCTTTGCCCATTTTTTATTTTTTTATTTTTTAAATTTTTATTTATTCATGAGAGACAGAGAGAGAGAGAGAGAGAGAGAGAGGCAGAGACACAGGCAGAGGGAGAAGCAGGCTCCATGCAGGATGCCCAACGTGGGACTCGATCCGGAGACTCCAGGATCACGCCCTGGGCCAATTCAGGCGCCAAACCAATGAGCCACCCAGGGATCCCCCTTTGCCCATTTTTTATATTAGGTTATTTGAAGTTGGTGTTCCTTATGCATTTTGGATATTAACACCTTAGCAGATTTAGTTAGCAAATATTTTCTCCCATGTATAGGCTGCCTTTTCACTCTGTTGTTTCTTTGGTGTGTGAAAGCTTTTTAATATGCTATAATCCAGTTGATCAGTATTTTTGGTTTTGTTGCCTATGCTTTTGATGTCATATCCCCAAATTCATTACACTGACCAATGGGTCAAGAAGTTCTTTTGCTGTTTTCATCTGGTACTGTTACTATTTCAAGTCTTAGGAAAGAAAATGATGTAACATTTTTGGTGCTGACCTTGGTTACCTGACTGAGGTAGTGTTTTTTTAAGTTTCTCCTTCATAATTACTTTTTTCCTTTATTTTTTATACTGTTCTGTACTGTTAAAGGAAGTCCAGTGGTCATTACACTTAAGGAATGATGAGTTATGTTCTATCTCCTTGAAGATGGAATAGCTACATAAATTATTTGAAATTTTTGTGCATAGGAGATTTGTTATTTCCTACTTGTTCATCACCCCTCCCCCTCATTTATTTATCACTATAAATTCATGGATATTTATTCATTCTTGGGTTATAATTCAGTAATACTTTATATAATTTGTTCTCCACATTTTTTCTAACTTTGGCCATAGAGAGCTCTTTCAATTAGCTTCTTGTCCTTTTGACATACCTCATCATTGTGCTTCTGTCTGAACACTTTACTTTCTGGCACTACAAGATGCTCCAGACCCATCTAATATATTTCCTACCCCTGTCCTAAAATTAGCCATTTCCCCAAAGAGCCCCATTTCTTTTATTGGAGAATGGTATTAGAACTCAAGATTTGAGCACTGTGTGTGTTTATTTATATTGGGACGCTGTTGCTTCTAGGCCCTCTTAGTGGATAGAGCAAGGAAATAGATGCATATATACTAACCTGTGTATATGCACATTAATAAATATTTTAAATGTGACCATGTGTATCTATATACACTTATAAGAAACATGAGTTCATGCTGATGTCTCCAACTCCCTTTTTACCTCATAAATCACTCTCCTTCTATGGCTTATCTGTAAACTCTGACTCCAACCATGAGAAACCTTACTCCCACAATCTGATGACCACTCGTTCAGTTCCAACATACATGTATAGAGATCTCAGAATTGTTAATCTAGATCCTTATGGGAAGCAACTTTATCTGCTAAAGTATGGTGTAATTTCTTTTAGTGTTACAGACTTCACTAATTTCCAAAGTTACTTAGGGTAACATCTGTCTCCTCTCCAACTTCAGTGAGATTGTTTCACACATTCATATTAGAGATAGATTGTTTTTGTCACATTCTGCATTTAATCCTGGGATCCCCCAACTGCCTAAGTGGTTTATTTTTGATATGTATCCTTTAAGATGCACTCACTTATACTGTTTACTGATGCAGGTTTTGACAAATGTAGTGTCATGTATTGACCTTTACAGTATTATGCAGAAGAGTTCTGCTTAAATTTCCTGTACTTTAGCTGCTCAACATCCCCGTTGCCTCAATTTTCAGGCAACTATTGATCTGTTAAGCATCACTATACTTTTGTTTTCCAGAATATCATACAATTGAAATAATAGATTATGTAGAATTCTCAAAGTGGTTTTGTTCACTTAATGTACATATAAAATTCATGTCTGTGTGTGGCTTGATTGCTCATCCCTTTCTTTTGTTGAATAGCCACTGTTGAAAGACTTCTGGTGGTTTCTAGTTTTTGGTGATTACACATAAGGCTGCTTTGAACATCCATGTGCAGGTTTTGTATGGACATAAGTTTTTAAATAATTTTGTAAAGACCTAGGGACATGATTGCTGGGTTGTGTGACTATGTAAAATTATGTTTAGTTTTGTAAGATATTGCCAAGGTTTATTTCAAAGCATTTGTACAATTTTGCATTCTTACCAGCAGTGAGTGAGAGTTCTTGTTGCTCTGCATCCTCACCAGCAATTGGTATCATCAGTTTTTTGGATTTTAATTATTCTAATAGGTGTGTAGTGATATCTTACTGTTTTCTTTTGAATTTCTTTAATTGAAGATGTTGGTCATTTTTTCTTATGCATATTTAATATTTGTATGTTTTTTTTTGGTGAGGTGTCTGTTCAGATCCTTTGCCCACTTAATTGAGTTATTTTCTTACTGTTGGGTTTTAAAGGTTGTTATGTATTTTGAGTACAAGCCTTTCTATCAGATATGTCCTCTATAAATATTTCTTCCAGGTATCTAGGTTCTCTTTTTTGTTTGCAGTGTCTTTTGCAAAGCAGTTTTTAATAAAGTCCTACTTAACAGTTTTTTTCTTTTCATCGAACCTGGTCATGTAGAATTTTTCTTACGTTTGCTCATAGAAATTTTATAGTTTTGCATTGGCATTTTTAGTTAATTTTGGTGAAAGATATTAAACCTCTAAGTTCATTGTTTTACATGTAGACATCCAGTGTTCCAGCATCGTTTGTTGAAAAACTGTCCTCCCTTGAATTGTCTTTTTAGCTTTTATTAAAGATTGGTTAATTATATATGTGTGGGTCTGTTTCCAGGCTCTCTATTGTGTTTTGTTGATATGTTTGTCTATTCTTTTGCCAGTAAGATGCTGTCTTGATTTCTGTAGCTTTATAATAAGTCTTAAGACCTGGCAGTATATGTTCCTATATGTTTGTTCTTTTTTCAGTATTATGTTGGATATTCTTAATCTTTTTTATATTACATACAAACTTTAGAAATAGTTTGTTGGTATCCACAAAGTAATTTGCTAAGAATTTTACTGGAATTGGATTGAATATGTAAATCAAGTTTGGAGAATAAACACTCTTCTAATAATGAATCTTCCAGTTCATTAGCATGGAATAACTTTCCTTTTATTTAGATCTTTGATTTCTTTCATTGGTATTGCAGTTTTTGCATACAGATTCTGTACATATTTTGTTAGATTTATACCTATTTTTTAGGTGGAGGGGAGATGCTATTGTAAATAGTATTTTTAAAGAAATTTCCAATTTCAGTTGATCATTGATGATAGAAGGGGAAATAATCAGCTTTTGTTTATTAACTTTGTATCCTGTGACCTTGGTATACCTGCTTATTGGTTTGAATTTTTTTGTGAATTCTACATTTTTCTTCACATTCATGTCATTTGTAAACAAAGGCAGTTTTATTTCTATCTTTACACTAGTTAAAACTTACAGTAGGATGTTGAGTAGGAATAGTGAGAAAGCTCATCCTTGCGTTATTTCCCATCTTAAGGCAAAAGTCTCAGTTTTTCACATTAGATAGGATGTTAGCTATAAGTTTTTTTGTAGATGTTCTTTCTGAAGTTGAATAAGTTTGCTGAGAGTTTGTTTTTTATTATTTATTTATTTAAAAGATTTTATTTATTCATGAGAGAGAGAGGCAGAGACGCAGGCAGAGGGAGAAGCAGGCTCCATGCAGGGAGCCTCATGCAGGACTCAATCCTGGGTCTCCAGGATCATGCCCTGGGCTGAAGGTAGCACTAAACCACTGAGCCATCCAGGCTGCCTGAGAGTTTGTTTTTTAATTCATGTATGAGTATTGGATATTTTTTCAAATCTTTCTTTTCTTTTTGTCCTTGGATGATCTGATTGTATAATTTTTCTTCTCATCCTGTTTATATGGTAGGTTTCATTAAATAATTTTTAGATGCTGAACTAATTTTGCATGTCTGGAATCCCATTTGTTTATGGTGTACAGTTGTTTTTATACATTGTTGGATTTGACTTGCTAATATTATGTTGAAGATTTTTATGTCTATGTTTATGAGAGAGATTGTTTTTTCATTCTGGTAATGTCTGATTTTGGAATTGATGTAATGCTGGCTTTATAGAATCAGTTAAAAGTTCCTTTGCTTTTGTTTTACTAAAGAGATTATGGAGAATTAGTGTTACTTGTTCCTTGTATGTGTGGTAAAATTCAACATTAAAACCATCTGGGCCTGAATTTCTGTTTTTGGAAGATTCTTAATTATTTATTCAATTTCCTTTATATCATAAGGCTATTAAGATTATCTATTGTGTTTTGTGTGAGTTTTGGTAAGTTATGTCTTTCAAGAAATGTTTTATATGTTACCATTTTTGTGGGCAAAGAGTTGTTTGTAATATTTATTATTCATGTGATCAGCAGTTACGACTTCTCTCTTTTTTTCCTGATATTAATAATCTCTGTGTTTTGTCTCATTTTTGGTTATCCTGAATAGAGATTTATTGCTTTTGTTGCTTTCAAAGGACTAGTTTTTGGTTTTGTTGATTTTCACCCCCATTTTTCTCCTGTTCTCAATTCCATTGATTTCTGTTCTATTTTTATTTTTCTTTGCTTCTTTTAGGCCTTCATAAGGTCTAGTGACAGTGAATTCACTCAGCATTTGTTTTGTTTTTGTTTTTTTTTTTTTCCCACAAATGTCCTTTTTTTGGGCCTTCATTTTTAATAGGTTTTTTGCTAAACATAGAATTTAATATAACAGTTTTTTCTTCTGTGCATAAAAATGTTGTTCCATCATCTTGAAGCTTGATTCTTTCTGATGAGTAATCAGTAGTCATTCTCATATTTGTTCTTCTTCCTGTTATGTCCCCAAACTCTCTGGCTAACTTTATTATTTTTCTCCTCATAAGTGTTTTTTAGCAGTTAAATTATTATATGTCTTGGTGTGTGTGTGTGTGTGTGTGTGTGTTTGGATTTATCCTGCTTTGGGTTTCTTGTTGGATTTATGGATTTTAGTAAAAAATTTAAAAAATTTCAGTCTATTTCTTCAACTTTATTTCTGTTCTCTCTCTTTTTATTCTTTCCTTCAGGAATTGCTTGATATGGTTCCACAGACTACTGGTCATTATCTTCAACTTCTGTTTTTTATTTTTTTTTTATTTTTATTTTTTTTAACTTCTGTTTTTTAATTTGTATGTTTTGAGTTGCTGTGTCTTCATGTTCACTGATATTTTTTTAATGAAATGTTATCTGCTCTTCTATTACATAAAGTTTTCATTTCAGATACTGTTTTTTCCAGTTCCATAAATTTCATTTGGTTCTTTAAAACATATCTTCCATTTCTTTCTTTGTTATCATCTCTTTCTTTAAGTCCTTAAACATTTACAATAACTTTATATCGTCTTGGCTCCTCAGTTTACCTCCTCTTATCATTTCTGGCATATTATCTACTGATTAATTTCCCTACTGTTTTGCTTCACATTTTCCTACTTCATATTATGGGTAGCCTTTTTTGATTGGATATTGGACATTGTGATCTTTACGTTGTTGATTTTTTGCTTTTGTTGTCTTTAATTATGATTGAGATTACATTTCTTGAGAATCAGCTGTTAATTTTGAGGCTTGATTTAAAGTTGTATATGGGTGGGTCTAAAATAGCCTTTTTTCTTGGTCTAACTAAATTCTACCAGTGTATTACTTTTTGAAGATATGTACAAATGCTTTAGGTATTAAACAAGGTTTCTTCTTTTGTTTGAGGGATTTCAAATATCCTCTAGTCCTGAGTGAGCTGTGAAGATTTTCCAGCTTATAGCTCTTTAGCAGCTTTCTTGCTAGTAGTTGTGAAATTTAATCCTATGGATATACAACTTAATTATGCAACCAGTAACTCTAACAGATCCCCATGCAGATTTCTGGATCTCTTTGTGTAATTTCCTTTTCTCTAGTACTTTACCCTGCAAATTCCATCAGCCTCAGTTCCCTTGAACTTCCACTTCTGTCTTCTCATATTCAGTGAGACCATTGTGTTCTGCTTGTGTTCCTCTCCATGTGCCAATAATTAGAAAGTATCTCTAGCTTAAAATCCAGGATTATCGTAAGGTTTATCTGTTATGTTTTCCTTCTACTAGGGATTGCAGTCCTGTGCTTCCTGTTTTCTGATATCTGAAAAACTTGTGTCAAATGTTTTGTCTGGTTTTCTTGTTTACAGCAGAATAGTAAGCTCAGTATCAGTTACTTGGTCATGGCAGGAAATGAATGACTATAGTTTCATTTTTTAGGAGAATATTAATTATGTTACCAAAAAGTCTGCCACTAAAATAATTTGAATTCACACATTGTTTAAAATATTTCCTACCACAAAGCATTTTTAAATAAAACCTAGGAATAGTAAAATCCTCTAACAACTTTCTGATTCTGTTTTTAATTCAACAAACGTTTATAGATTATTACCATTTAATAGGAGGTAAATTATACTTTGTGTTTATGAATATATGTATATTAGCCCAATTTTGAACTAAATTATATTGTTCTTGGATGAACAATTACAGATGCCATGAAAAGTACCTAATTTCTCATATTTATAACCCTCAAAGTTGAGTGCTGTCCCTTAGATGTTTCTTTTATTTTGATTCAGTGATTCCTAGTTGAGAACATTAAGTTTGCTTAATAATGTGGTGCCTCATTCATTAGACACCCATTATAAAATTAAGACCCATACGGCATTTAGAAGCATCTAAGATAAAGACAAGTAACCATGGCAATTATCATCATCTAGCCCTATACAGGGCTCCATCCCAAGACCCTGAGATCATGACCTGAGGCGAAATCAAAAGTTGGTTGCTCAACAGACTGAGTGAGCCATCCAGGCACTCCTCAAATATTGATTTATATTACCTTTGTAATATCTGGAGCAGTTAAACAGATACCAACTACATCATTGTCAACCATGAGTTACTCTAAGCAAACATTCATAATAATCTCCAAAACCACTGTTGTATGGCTACAGTATTATGGCATACGTCAGGGGACGTTCAGCAATAGCCATAATTATAGTTCTTACATTCCTTGGTATATATACCCAAAATATTTTTAATAAAAATTGTTATGTGAGGATAAAATAACTAATTGCTGGTCCAGTAGTGGAGTTAGTTTGAAAATAAGGATTGTGGAACTTTGTGGGAACTTTGTGGTATGAATATTGGCATATGTCTGTCACTTTTTGAGTCAGAAAGAAGTAAAGATCATAGTCAACCAGAGAATTTATCCTGAGTTCTTGGTCTCAAGGTCATACTTCTTAACAATATCAAGAATTTAATTAATGTATTTTCATAGAAACTTTAGTATTTTCACTTTTCAACAAAGATCAAAATATCTGTTGTACTATAAGTTATATTTAGTTTATAAATGTCATGAATATGTAATAATCAGTAATGAAGCCAATAAAAGAAACAATTCTATCTGTGAGTATAATCTATACCATTTGTCTCAAGTGTGGTATATACATAAGATAATCCTCTGGGGTTCAAGTTATAAATGTGCTAATATATTATTTGCACTTCTATTAATATATTTTTATTCCCTTCTATTAAAATATTTCTAGCACAAAATATATAAATATATTTTTATTTCATTATTTTAATTTTTAAATGAATTTATATCTTATAATGTATATCACATTAGTACAATAGTCTATGAATATACCTTGTAAATAAATATACCTAGATAGAGATGTATGCTCTGGATTTTTTTTTACTGATGGTATGTGTTAGGAAAAAAATGTGTGAAACTATTATTCTATATTGTTGACCAGAGTTCTCAACTGGGGGCAGTATCTAGAAGCATTTTTGATGGTCATGACTAGGGAGGTGAAGGTATGCTTCTCATACCTAGTGGATAGAGGCCAGGGATACTGGTAATTGTCATTCAGGTCACAGGACACTTCTCCCCAGAACATATCCTAAGAAGCTCAAAAAATCACATCTAAAATGAATTTGAGAAACCTTGCTACACAGACTGTATTTCCTATTCTTTGTTAGACAGAAAGCAAAGAAGTAAGTCTAGCTTCTGTTTCTTTTATTTTTCATCTCACTATAGACTACTTGGTTTTCCTGTGTGTGTATCTATATTTTCTAATAATTCAAGAATAGGTACCAAAAGAATTGGAGGTGCTTATGAACATCCAGAATTTTGTAAAGCCAAAATATATTTTGAATAATTAGAGGAAAAGAGGTAACAAAATATATGAAACCCTGCATAGTAGTATCTTAAATATGTGTATGACTTCATACTTCTGAGATTACCTAAATATGTTTATTAAGTTCTACCTATGTATTTGTGTCCTACCAAACCTTTTGATATTTTATAAGTTAGTTAAATTGGTATCCTGACTGACTGTAATCTAAAAAGAAAGCAGCTACTGATAAGATTGATTATTGGTAGAAAAGAATCCATCATCAGCTAGAATGAACTGTTTTGCAAAGTAGAGAGACTATATGATCTAATGATTTTGGAGAAAGATTGAACTTGAGTTTTTATTTCTGAGTTTATGTGTCTTTGGTACAAGATCCTATGCATATTCAAATTTGTTTGGGTTTCAACCCTGGGGAGGCGGGGGGGTG
This sequence comes from Canis aureus, assembly GCF_053574225.1. NCBI lineage: Eukaryota > Metazoa > Chordata > Mammalia > Carnivora > Canidae > Canis > Canis aureus. Next base: position 59,607,226 of record NC_135616.1, read on the forward strand.
GTGGTGGTGGTGGTGGTGGGGAACCCTATTTAAATCAGGAATAAGCATTCACTGTGAATTTTCCATGTTAGAGCATATGTTTTTAGATAGTGAAGACCTGCTCTTATTTGAGTTTAAATCTGAATCAAACATGTCTTATTTCTATATGTACTTGTATGCTTTAAATAAAGATAATTCCAAAGAAGTACAAAAGTCTACTTCACAAAAGTGACAAGGATTAATGACTTCAAGTATTAGAAAAATTAAGTAGAACAATATTCTATCACCAGCTTCTACTTTTGATAATGTGCCAAAGAATGTGAACCAGCTGCTCCTCCCTCTACTGAAATGTTTAAGAACTTTGGTCAGCATAGCTGAATTGTTAGCTAGATCCTTTAATTAAAATAGATCATCTAATTGATACATGAAGTTCTTCTTAAAGTCAGGGGATAAGCCTCTCAGAGTTCCCAGCAGATCCAAAAAGAAGCTTAAAATAGGGAACAATACATAAAACTAACTAAAATACAAAGGAAAATGCATTAGTGCAATAGAAGGATGAAGGAAGAAGAAAATTTAAAAACATATAAATTGCAATTAAAAGTGTTTATAGCATCTTTTTCTTTCTTTCTTTCTTTCTTTTTCTTTCTTTCTTTTCTCCCTTTCTTTCTTTCTCTTTCTTTCTTTCTTTTTCTTTTTCTTTCTTTCTTTTTCCTTTCTTTCTTTCTTTCTTTCTTTCTTTCTTTCTTTCTTTCTTTCTTCTTTCTCCTTCCTTCCTTCCTTCCTTCCTTCCTTCCTTCCTTCCTTCCTTCCTTCCTTCTTTCTTTTCTTTTCTTTTCTTTTCTTTTCTTTTCTTTTCTTTTCTTTTCTTTCTTTCTTTCTTTCTTTCTTTCTTTCTTTCTTTCTTTCTTTCTTTCTTTCTTTCTTTCTTTCTTCTTCTCCTTCCTTCCTTCCTTCCTTCCTTCCTTCCTTCCTTCCTTCCTTCCTTCCTTCCTTCCTTCTTTCTCTCTCTCTCTCTCTCTTTCTTTCTTTCTTTCTTTTTCGATTTTATTTATTTGAGAGAAAGAGAAAGTGAGAGACAGAACATAAGCAGAGGGGTGAGGCAGAGGAAGGAGAAGCAGACACCCTGCTAAGCGAGCGGGATGTGGGGCTCTATCCTAGGAACTTGGGATCATGACCTGAGCCTAGGGCAGACTCTTAACCGACTGAGCCACCCAGGGGCCCCTACAGAATGCTTTCATATTTTTATGTCTCTTCCAAGTCAGTATGAGATAAGTTTAGGACAGCTGTTATGAAATAACATATATCCATTCATTCTGTAATGAAGTGGATTTAGTATTTTCTTTAAATAATAAAACCAATACTTCAGAGATAGATGGATAGATATAGATTATATTTACCTAGCTTAAGCAACCAATCAATAAGTGACAAATTTAACTTCCAAAGCTAATAATGAAAATGGGAAGGAATTTAGAGGCCTGCAGTGACTAAGTAGGCAAATGGATGTGTAATTTTCAGTACTTGCCTCTCTGAGGCTGCACAGCTATTTCTTTTGCATTCCATCTCCTAGAGACTGGTTTAGGAGAGGAAGAAGTACAGAAGTCTGAAGTCCTAGGATGCTGGCACTGCCCTTGGGGAAAGTTCAGATCTTGCATCACTTCTTGGGTATGCACACATTTCCAGTTCCCACAGAGAAGCTGATCCCTGGCAGAAGGCAAATAGACACAGTGAGACTGAGTCACAACTTGAGAATCAGGGAAATTATTTTTTAAAGGAATAAAGGCTCTTAGTAGGATCAAATTTCTGTATCTGAACAGGAAGCAGTGAAAAAATATATTTAAATCTGGATCACTTTTGAGGGAATCTGTTCCAACAATTTCAGATTGCTCTGCCATGACATAAATCAGTGTAGATTCATCTTGGAATTACTGTTATTGGTTCTCCTTCACAAACATTGACTGATAATCCTTCATTGCATTTTAACTCGACCTGACAGCTCTATATTATACCCTTTATATATGGTTAATAGGATAAACACAGGTCATGTATTAAGCGAATGTTAAGACCACAGTAAATGCCACAAATCTTTTCTGTCTTTTTTTCTGATAAAAAGTTCATTTGCTGGAAAAATCTTACAACAGTAAAATAAATTACTTTTGTTTATAATTTTATGAGTCCTCTATATTGAAAAGAATGAAAATTAATTAATCAGTACTGTCCTGAAAAGCAGAGGACATGATTTTATGACATTATGCTTCATAAAACTTAATTCTATTTGGAAATTCTTTAACTCGCTTTGTTTCTTTAAAGTTTTTCTTCTCTCTCAGTAGCTAACAGAGGTATTTGATATACCATTTCTCTACTTAGATTGACGTGGCCTTTCTGAGAGGGATCTACTCTCTTTCCTTATAACTAACGACCTATATTGCCTCAAACATGCATGTGTCTTAATAGTTTCTGCATCAACTAAATTTGTATTTCTAGAAAAAAAAACTTGTTAACAACTAAAACAGTATTTCATGCTTCTTTCTTGTCCTTTTCCCATTTTACATTATTCTTGTTTTCCCTTCTTTAATACTTCTCTCAATCCATATACTTGAGGAAATAAGTAACTACTAGGTTCAAGGAAAACAACTGCCTGCAGTGAATTATATGACTGTTTTCTCTCCCTGCTCTGCCCTCCTTTCCCTACAGTGTATGTTTTGATGTGATTTCCATGGTATCAGAGATAATGTTAAGCAGGTGCTATTAGTCTGAGGTTAGGTACTTTTATTCTAGATCTTTCTCAGATTTTATTAATTAATTTAACAAGTATTTATTAAGTGCCCCTCCTTGTCAAGCAGTGGGATCACTATGGATAATAGAAACAGGCATGGAGGTTATAGCCTTATGGGTAAAACAGGTATTGATTAATAGTCTCACAAGGAAATGTCCAAATACAAGTGTAATTGTAATAGAGAGATGCATGAGTCTGTGAAGGCCTGTAATAGGGGAGTCAGGAGTCAGGACAGGCTTCCTCCAGGAGGTTATACTTGAACTGCAATCAGAAGCTTGAGTAGGCAGGTGATAAGGGGAGGAAGATCCTTCTAGAAAGTGGGAGCAATGTGAATAAGAACCCTGTGGTGGGTAGGAAAGTGGCTAATATGAAGGACTGATGAAAGGATTTAAGTTTGTCTTTAAGAGGGAAGCTGAAGGGGTGGGGTATGGGACCCCAGGGTATGTCAAGGAATTATGGCTGGTTTTGTGTTGCCTTTTATAAGAGTAGTGGGAAACCATTGAAAGGTTTTATTTATTTATTTATTTATTTATTTATTTATTTATTTATTTACATTGTTTTTTAAAATAATTTTTTTATTTATTTATGATAGTCACAGAGAGAGAGAGAGAGAGAGAGAGGCAGAGACACAGGCAGAGGGAGAAGCAGGCTCCGTGCACCGGGAGCCTGACGATCCCGGGTCTCCAGGATCATGCCTGGGCCAAAGGCAGGCGCTAAACCGCTGTGCCACCCAGGGATCCCCAAGAAGAGATTTAAAAAAAAATATTTTATTTATTTATTCATGAGAGACAGAGACACAGGCAGATAGAGAAGCAGTTCCCCTCAAGGAGCCTGATGTGGGACTCGATCCCAGATCCCAGGATCAGGACCTGAGCCAAAGGCAGATACTCAACCTCTAAGCCATCTAGGCATTCCTGAAAGGTTTTAAACAGGATGCCATAAATTTGTATTTCAAGAAGATTCTTCTGACTATAGTAAGAATAATGGTTTACATAGGGCCATCGTAGAGGTAGGTAGATGAATTTGGGAGGCTGTTGTAATCCAGGTGAGAAGTAATAAATAGTAGGTTAATTTAGGGGAAATGGCAAGAAGTAGATAGATTAAATAATACTTAGGAGAAAAAAATCAAGAAGACTTACAAATTGTATATTGTGCGGTAAAGGAGGAAGATGAATGAGGTTTGGGACTTGTATAACTAAATGGATGTAGTGCCCTTTATTAAGATAAGGAACACTGGAATGAGAACAAATTTTAAAGAAAAGACCATGGGTTAGGTTTTATACATTTTGAAACTGAGATCACAAAATGTCAAATTGACTATATGAGTATGTTGCTCAGTGGAAACAAGGTCTGGACTGGAGGTATAAGTTGATATGGTAACAGGGAATGATGAGGTGCGTGGTGAGAATATGGGGAGAGGATGCTAAGGACCCAGCTTTGAAAAACTCCCAACATTTAGACTAGATAGCGAAGGTATGATCAGAGAGGTTAGAGGAAACCAGAGTTTTTATTTTATTTTATTTTATTTTATTTTATTTTATTTTATTTTATTTATTTATTTATTTATTTTTTTAAATTTATTTATTCATGATAGTCACACGGAGAGAGAGAGAGGCAGAGACACAAGCAGGCTCCAAGCACCGGGAGCCCGATGTGGGATTCAATCCCGAGTCTCCAGGATCACGCCCTGGGCCAAAGGCAGGCGCCAAACCGCTGTGCCACCCAGGGATCCCCAGAGTTTTTATTTTAAAAAAGACTTTAATGATGGCATTAGCGATCAGTGTTTTTTATTTTAAAATGCCTTCTTATTTTAAAGGATGGTTGATTCCAATATTGTCTGTTAAAAATAATCATTTGACCTTTCTAGACATATTTTTATCTCTTCAACAAGAAGTGGATATGTGTATGTCAGGTGTGTCTTTTACTTCTACTACTTAGAAGGGAGGTAGTTTTTGCCACAGGAAGTGTTTCATCAGGAAGCAGATGTGCTCCAGTGATAGGAGATGGGAAAGGGATGTTTTGTTATTAATTACTTAGCTCTGTATAAACAAAGACGTTGTATTTTTGAAAGATGTCTTCTTCTAGTTGGTAGAAGTGGCTCCTATTCTTAAAGCATTTCATGAATCGATCTAAGAAGGAATGTACTCTCTTGTTCAGTATCAGGACTCCAGAACTCTTTAATTGAGCATATGTCATGTCTTCTAAAGCATATGGGATATATAGAATAGGATTTCAGTATAGAAAAGGTATGTCTTAAGATAGGAAGTGATGGAAGACTATTTGTAAACTGAGAAAGCTCAAGTTCTTCCTTTTCATCTTTACTTCCCTTAGTTGAGGTAAATCTAAAAGGACATTTTAATGAGAAAATGATAGCATATTTTAAACTTTAAAAAAACAAAGACTTTTAGCATTTAAATAACACTGCAATAACTGGTCTTAATGTCACACTTATGCTCTTTAACGTTTTCAACTGTGTTCTTGGGAATGATAATTTGGAAAATGCTAATTTAAGGAAGTCATAGAATCCTGAACTGGGATTGGGATACACATGGGTTTGTTTGTTTGTTGTTTGTTTTGCTGTTAACTAAGTAATTATTGACAAATCTCTTCACTCTGACCTTTTCGATTATGTCAAAGAGTTAGTTAAGTTGATCTGTGATGACTTTTCTAATTCCCTGTTCTCTAATTCAGAATCTGTGGATTAATGTTAAGGTTTTCATTTTTGCTGCTTGTAGGTTTTATGTATATGTATATATATTTGTATAAAGTTCTATATATATGTTGTATAAAGTTTTATATGTATATATATATACTTTCAAAAGGAGCAAAATACACATTCTCATTGTAAAGTTTATTATTACAGAAATTAGTATAAAAATGAAAATCTCTGGTAATAACAAAAATAACAATAGATTTTATTGTTAAAAAAGAAAATGACTGAAAGAAAATAGAAATAAAGGAGACAAGAATATATGATGGGGAAAAGACAGTCTCTTCATAAATGGTGCTGGGGAAAACTGGACAGCTAAATGCAAAAGAATGAAACTGGACCACTTTCTTACACCATACACAAAAATAAACTCAAAATGGATTAAAGACCTAAATATGATGGCTGAAGCCATAAAACTCCTAGGAAAAAAAATAAAAACATAAGCACTAATCTGTTGGGCATTGACCTTAGCAACATCTTTCTAAATACATCTTCTCAGGCAAGATAAACAAAAGCAAAAATAAACGATTGAGATTACTCCAAAATAAAAAGCTTTTGCACAGCAAAAAAACCACTAACAAAATAACAAGGCAGCCTACTGAATGGGAGAAGATATTTGCAAATGATATATCCAATAAGGGATTAATATCCAAAATGTACAAAGAACTTATACGACTCAGCCCCCAACCCACAAATAATCCTTTTTTTTAACCCACAAATAATCCCGTTATAAATGGGCATAGGACCTGAAGAGACATTTTTCCGAAGAAGAAATGCAGCTGATCAACAGCACATGAAAAGATGCTCAACACCACCAGTCATCAGGGAAATGCAAATCAAAACCACAGTGAGATAGCACCTTTCACCTGTCAGAATGGTTATACTCAAAAACATAAGAAATAATGAGTGTTGGCAAATATGTGGAGAAAAAAGAACTCTTATGCATAGTGGGAATGCAAATTGGGGCAGCCAATGTGGAAAACAGTATGGAGGTCCTCAAAAAGTTAAAAATAGAAATACCATATGATCCAGTAATTCTACTACTGAGTATCTACATAAAGAAAATAAAAATACCAATTTGAAAAAATATATGCACTTCTATGTTTATTACAGCATTATTTATAATAGCCAAGATTTGGAAGCAACACAAGTATCCACTGATAGATGAATGGATAAAGAAGAAATGGTGTGTGTGTGTGTGTGTAAGTGTGTGTGTATAAAAAGGAATATTAGTCATAAAAAAGAATGAGAGATTGTCACATGCAACAACATGGATGGACCTAGAGTTATCACACCAAGTTAAAAAAGTAGAGAAAGATAAATACTTTATGATTTCACTTATGTGTATAATTTAAGAAACAAGTGAACAGAAAGAAAGACAAAAAAACCAGACTCTCCAATATGTAGAACAGACTAGTGGTTGCCAGAGTGGAGAGGGTTGGGGGGATTCATAAAATAGATAAAGGAGATTAAGAGTATACTTACTTGATGAGCACTGAATAATGCATAGAATTGTTGAGTTATTGCACACCTAAAACTAATATAACACTGTTAATTACACTTCAATTAAAAATAAAAAAGAGCCACTTCTCCCCTGCTGCTAATCTGCTTTCCAGTGGTAATGTCTCCTGTAGATTTTTTAACCTTCTTTTTACAGTTGACTCTTGAACAATGCAGGGGCTAGGGGCAATGACCCCTGTGTAGTCAAAAATCCACATATAATTTTTGACTATCCCAAAGCTTAACTAGTGATATCCTACTGTTGACCCAGAAACTTTACCGATAACCTATTTGGTATATGTGTTGTATACTGTGTACAGTATAATTCAATACAATACTTTTTTACAATAAAAATAAGCTACAGAAAAGAAAACGTTATTAAGAAAATCACAAGGAAGGGAAAATGCATTTGCAGTACTGTATGTATATTAAAAAAACCCTATGTAAAAGTGGACCTGTGGTCAACTGTATATGGAAGGGGAGAGGAAATACAGTCGGTTCTGTTAGCATGCTCGTTTTCAAAACCAGAACTTGTACCATGTGCTTGGTATTAAGGAACAATTTGAGTATTGAGTAAATTTTGTGTTTGCTTATGTCCCATTCGTCTGAGAGACACTCTATAAACACGGAAAAGTATATTTAGTTAAACTATAACATATAGGAAATACTCAGAAAGCATACATTTCAACCCGCTAGAAGCTACCTCCATTTCTCTACTGGGTTTATGAGCCACATCCATCCACCCAGGGTACTGCGGCTCTCTTTCAGATTTCAGATAACCCTCCTTCCACTACTTCAGAGAAAGCAGAAGCTGCAACCCTTTTGACGCCCACTTCCATAGGCAAACAAAGTTTTTTTTTCAAAGTAACCTGGCAGATTTATTTTAGAATTTAGGTGTTTCTTAACGAGTTAGCATGTATAAAATGGCCTATAGTTTTAGTTTCCTTTCCTTCTTATGTGTCATTGTTGCAGTTTCTGTGTGTGGCTCCCCAACCCCATCTTCCCCATGAGCCCTGTAGTTCTATTGTGCAATTTTGTATAGTGTGGGGATTTTTAGGAATGCATGTCACATTATAGTAGAATTGACTATAATAATAGAATCTCGAGATCAAGAGAATCTCAGAAGTTAGTTTTATCTTTAAGCCTTAGACTTGTTAAAAATCCTCTTACTACATACTCCTCTAACACCTTGTATACTTTTCCCTTTTTAATGTAAGCATTTCCTGATCAACTGGCAGTTCCAAGAGGATAGGGATGAGTGTCTGTCCTGTTCTTTTTTTTTTTTTTCCTGTAGTCTGATACAGTGACTGATACATGGTAGATGCTCAATTACAATTTAAAATACTATTCTATACAGCTATAAGTACTTGTATATTTATTTAGAGAATTCATGTTGCTTTTGACTTAGAAACCAGAAGCGTTCTTAAAGCTGTGCTTTAAATATTTCATATTATTATTGTGAAAATTTTAAAGTAGTTCATTGAAATTTGAGGTGGCAGAAATGTTATTGTACTGACACTTCAATCAGCAGCCAATTGTTATAGTAGGATTTATAATGAATGTAGTAGTTCAGTGGTACTAGTGTCATTGTTTCTAATTTTAAGAAACTATAAATCCTGTAAATATTATCTTAAAAATTCATGAATTCGTCATTATATTTTGAGAAAATTCGAAAATGTAGAGTGGCAGGTTATTGTCTTAAATTCAGATGAAAGATAAAACTGGAAAAATAAATAACATAAGTAACATTAGGCTTTCGTAATGATAAAAGTTATTTGAAGCATTTGACTCAAGCTTTAGCAGCCATGAGAGAGATGAGTCTTTTCCTTTATTTCTTTAACTATCCTTCTTAGAGACTGTCACTTCCTCAGTCTGTAGCTATTTTGCTTTCTGATTTCTCTTGGGTCTTTTTCTGTATTTATTATTTTCCAGTTCCATGTTCCTTAAATAGGGAAGTTTTTCGTAAGAAGGTTTGTGGTACTTCCTCAAAAGAATTGAGCTGATGATTTAGAAAATGTGATAATTATTTTTACCTTACCTATTTAGTATATAAAAGAATTTTCTCATTTAACATTGAGTCTCTGAGTTTCACAGTGTTGATTACAGGGCTCAAGTTCTACTGTGCAACTTTATTATAGCTTTAAAAAAAAGATTTTATTTATTTATTTGAGAGAGTGAGAGAGAGAGAACACATGACTGGGGGAGGGGGAGAAACTGATTCTCCACTGAACAGGGAGCCTGACCCTGCATGAGGCTCAATCCCAGGACCCCAGGATTATGTCTTGAGCTGAAGACAGACGCTTAACTGACTGAGCCACCCAGGTGGCCCCTCAAAATTATAGTCTTAGTTTAATTTTCCATTGAGGTATCTCAATAGGAGATGATCTTGATTAACTCCCCTCTCCCATAAAACCTGTGGATCTAGGGATGCCTGGGTAGCTCAGCAGTTAAGCGTCTGCCTTTTGCCCAGGGCGTGATCCTGGAGATTTATTCTCATGAATAAATAAATAAAATCTTAAAAAACCTGTGGAACTAGATTTTTTTTATATTGGTTACAAGATACTCTGAAGTGGTCTTTGTATTATAGACCCAAAGGAAATAATTGCAAAATTAAAAAAAATTGTTTAATATTTTATTTCAGTGTAATTTCAAGCCTATAGAAAATTTGCTGAAGTGCAAAGAATGCTTATATATCCTTTACCTACATTTAATAATTATGTATTTTGCCCCATTTGCTTTATCATATTTATCTACTTTTCTATGCATAGTTTTTTCTTGAATCATTTAAGAGTAAGTTGGAAACATCATGCTCCTATGTCCCTAAATACTTCTGTATGAATTTCCTAAGAATAAGAACATTCTCTTTTGTAATCGTAAAATTATCTAAAATCAGGAAATTTAATGTTGATATGATTCTATTATCCATAATCCATATTCTATTTTGTCAGTTCCAATAATGTTCTTTATAGCTGTTTTTTTTTTCTTTTCCCAGTTTAGGCTCCCATCCACAATCATGCATTGCTTTTAATGGTTTCTCTGTAGTCTCCTTTGAATTACAACAGTTTCATAGCTTTTCTTTGATTTTCTTGACCTTGACATTTTTGAAGCAAGGACAGTTATTTTATAGATCTGTGATTTGAGGTTTTCTGATATTTCTTGTGATTAGATTAGATTTAGGTTATGTATTTTTAGAATAATACACAAGTATGTATCCTTCACAGTTCAATATTAGGAGGTACATAAAGTTAGTTCCAGTATTAGTATATATGTATGTATGTATGTATTCATTCATTCATCCATCCATTTATTCTCTTCCATGTGTTTTTTATCCTTTCCTCACGCATAAAATACACAGAAAGTAGTTTCAGAATCACCAACCTGTAACACTGGCTAAGCAAACTACTAACTAAAAGTTCAGTATTGCTTACGATTTTTTAAGGTAAAATTTAATTATGGGAAAATGCATAAATCTTTTTTTTTTTTTACGAGTTTATTTTGAGAGAGTGAGCTCATGTATGCACAGAAGCAGGAGGAGGGGCAGAGGCAGAGGAAGGGAGAGAATCTCAAGCCCACTCCGTGCTGAGCCAGTACTGGGGAAGATCTCACAATTCTGAGATCCTGACCTGAGCCAAAATCAAGTCAGTTGCCTAACTGAGCTACCATGGTGCCCCTCAAAATGCATAAATCTTAAGTACGTGGATAGCTTTTTATAAATACATAAACCCATATTCCTATCTCTATCAAGACTTAGAAAGTTTTCATCACCCCAGAAAGCTTCCTGGTGCCTCTTTCCTGTTAATAGCGTCCTCTACCACTGACAACTGTTTTTCTGAAATTTTTCCCCATCATAGATTAGTTTATCTGGTTTTAAAATTCTGTAGAAATGGAATCATACAGTATGTACTCTTCTATGTCCAGTTCCTTTTGTTGGCATAGTATCTGGGATATTCATACACATTGTTTTTTTTTAGTTGTTGTTGTTAATAGTTCATTCTTTTTCTGGCTGAGTAGTACATCATTGTATGAAAATACCACAATTTAGTTTATTCATTCTACTGTGATGGGCATTTGGGTTGTTTCCAGTTTTTGTCTGTTCTAAATAAAGCTGCTGTGAACATTGAAGTATAAGTATGTGTATTTTAATTTCTCTTGAGTAAATATGCCTGTGAGTGAAGTGGAACTGCAGGGTCTTGGGTAGATGTAGGTTTTTTTGTTTTTTTTTTTTAAGATTTTATTTTATTTATTCATGAGAGACACAGAAAGAGAGAGAGAGAGAGAGAGAGAGAGAGAGAGAGAAAGGCAGAGACACAGGCAGAGGGAGAAGCAGGCTCCATGCAGTGAGCCTGATGTGGGACTCGATCCCAGGACACTGGGATCACGCCTTGAGCTGAAGGCAGATGCTCAACCGCTGAGCCACCAAGGTGTCCCTAAGATGTCAGTTTATAAGGAAAATGTTAAATTTGTTTCATAGTAGTTGAACCATTTTATGTTCCCATTACCAATTATGAGTTTTCTGGTTGCTCCACTTCCTCACCAACACCTGTACTGTTTGTTAGGTCTTTAAATGTTAGCCATGCTATTGGATGTGATTGATATTTCATTATACATTTAACTTGTATTTCTCTAATTACTAATGAGGTTGATTATTTTTTCATATGCTTATTGACCATTCATATAGATTTCTTTGTGAAGGGTTTGTCCAACTTTTTTTGCCTATTTTTTAAATATTAGGTTTCTTTCTTTTTTTCTTTTTACTAATTGTAGTTCTTTATATATTGTAGTACAAAGCAGAAGATAATTGAATTGTGAATATTTTCTCCCATTTTGTGACTTATTGATTTTATAATGTCTTCTACTGAACAGACACTTTTGGTTTTTGTGCAGTTTTATTTATTTATTTATTTATTTATTTATTTATTTATTTATTTATTTTTAATTTATTTTTTATTGGTGTTCAATTTACTAACATACAGAATAACCCCCAGTGCCCGTCACCCATTCACTCCCACCCCCCGCCCTGTGCAGTTTTATTTGTTTATATTTTCCTATCATGGTTATTGCATTTTTGTATTCTAAGAAATCTTCTACCCTCAGTTCACAAGCATAGTCTATGGTTTATTTTCTAAGCATTATAGTTTTATATTTTACATTTAGGTTTATTTTCATCACAGATAAATTTTGTAGATGGTGCGATGTGCCATTAATAGAGATTAGAACTTAATGTTTATTGTTTTTGTCTGTGCAGAGTCAGATTTCTGGGGTTTTTTCTTTTTGCTTTTTTTAAAGAGAAAATTTTGTGATTGTAAGACACTCTACTTTGATGTGTATTGCTTTTGGGAAAGCCAAATACTTCAGCATTTCTTTAATATAGACATGTATAAATTTGGAGCCTATAAAAACAAACAAAAATGGGATTATTTCCTTATGATAATGGAAATAACTAAAACACTTTAATATGTTTAAAAGAATAGATAAGATACTATAAATTTCCTATTTCTATAGTAGTAACGAGACTGTGAGAATGGTTTTTCATTGTACGTGTTCTACAACTATGTTTTTACTTTTCCAGATGAAATTATTTTTTCTAAAACTTGTAAAGTGATTTGATTATCATGTTGTATCTCTTTTATTGGTGGCCTAAAGTCTGTCAGGCTTTCCATTTGAAACCCCTGTTTTTAGGGTTTTATGAGCAGACATTTGAAGAAAAAAATTAACCAGCTGGCAACTTGGCATTCATGATCTTGTTTCACTATAAGGTACTTTGCTTTAAGAAGATTTTAAATAGTCAGCTCTTTTTTTTTTTTTTTTTTAAATTGTAAGCAGCACAAAGAAGAGGCAAGGAATTTCTTTGTTTAAACAGATAGGGAATGTATTTCCAGACAGCTTATCCCAATTAGATTTACAAAGGAAACTTTCCCTTTTAGAAGTCATTTAGTATATATGTTCCTGTGTTCTGGTTCCCACAAGATATTGCCTCAAGACTTTGCTTTTCCTTTGCTGCAGTTCATAGTAAATATCCTCTGTCCCCGTTTTCTTTTCTGTCCATTTATGCTTTTAAAATTCTCCCTACTATATTTATCTACATTTAAGATGGCTTTAAATTTTGGCATTTTTTTGGCCATTTTGACTTGTCCTTGCACTGTCTGCTTGAGTAAAACAGTGTATGACTTTACCTATTGGTTGAAAAACAGTATTAATTTTGAGTGAAGTGGTGGTGTAAATAGCAATGATTTTCTTGAAATTAAATTTCTAAACTACATATTTTTAGAAACTATTCTGAAGAGTTGTCACTTCAAGGGCAGGCTTTCTTCTTCCGTAAAATGTGGATGTCAGCCTGACTACTTTCACAATCTGTTTTTAACCCACTATCATTTGCATGGTGAACACTTAACTGCTATTGGTCTACAAAGGTGTTTGTGGGTTTTTTTTGCCGTTTTTATTTCACTTCTTATTTTCTTTAAAATCATTTCCTGAAAACTTAGCACAGAAATGTAACCTACAGCAGGAAGCGAGATGATCTTCTGGAAATCTTTGCTTTTGTTGCACTCTGAAGATTCTTTGCTGCAGGCAAGAGAGTTTTGGGTGCTGCTAAAATTTCGGAGATCTGGGAAAATGGGGTAATAACATGACACCAGCTCTTAAGCAGCAACATCTGCTGTGGTTCAAAGCCACACAAAGAAAGCTGCTTAAGCAGTTGAATATTTTGGACTGCACGGACAAGTGTGGTTCAACTGCAAAGACTGCAGAGTAGAGGAAACTTAAAGTTAAGAGAAGTTGTTAAAAAATGGAGTCGTGGAAGATGAGCATCTTTAAGAGACAGACATCACCTTGTCCTCCAAGCTATCGAAGATCTTTGTCAGAACCTGCTTATGCAAAATCAGAGATAGGAATAAGCTTAAAGAGTTATCCATGGCGTGGTCCAGTGAAAATCAAGAGGAAGAAAAATGAACATGCTGTTTCCAGTCTAGGAAAGCCACTGGGTGCTTATCGGTGGCAAACACATCCCAGCTGTAGATGGAAAGGGGGCAAAAGGGAGAGGTTACAGACTAATAAAAGAGACTTGGATGAACGGCAACAAAAGGTCCTGCCAGAGATGGTTGGTAGTAATGCTTCTTCCTCTGCTATTGAGGTCCTTGGAACACCAACAGAGAAGCTGAACCTGGTCAACACCCGGTCACTTCGGGTTCCATTCACCAGATCTATTTCAGAGCCAGAACCTCGCTGCAGTATCAGATTTGTTAGATCATGGCCGACTACAGGAAGGTCAGAGGAGTCTGAACAGCAGGGATATTTCATCCGTGGCATTTTCTCTACTCTTTCCAATGGCTTCTCCAGGATGCTGAGTCTGAAAGGAGAATCAACCAATGAGCCAGTAAGAGAAGGTATATTGTGATGAATAAGGGGATAAAGAAGGGATGGCTCAATTTTAGTTACTATTGGAATTTTAATTATTTCTGTTTTATAATAAGATAAACCATTCTATTTGATCATTATAAAATGAATTTGTACAGTTTTTAAAGTGATAAACACTGCTTCAGAAATCCTTTTTCAATGAATGATAGTAAATAATAGTAAAGAATACATTGTTTAAATTAAAGAATTTTTCCCCTTTATGTTATATTCTTGAATTCTACTTTGGAGCCTATGTAAAAGTGTTTTGTATCATTTTGTTTCATTTTGTTTTTTAACCCTTATCTCCACTGATATACTTTTGCAAGTTAAATGAGATTTAGAGGAGATATAATCAAATAATTTCCTCATGAGAAAGTTGAGAATTAGAAAATAGAATTATTATATTCTCATAAAAATAAATATTATTAGAACTATTTAGAGCAGAATTGTATTGAGAGCTTTAAATTGGTTAGAATTTTCATTTGCTTGTGTCATAAAACTACACAATTTGAAGATGAAAGCAAGAGATACAAATCTTTTTTTTTGATACAAATCTTGAATGTGTTCAGATGATAAAATAGAAGCTTATGTTTGATTCATTTTTTTTTTAAACCTCATGTGGGACTTATTTAAACTTAAAAATCTTTTATATTGATGGTAGCACTGTTAAATACAAAAAAAGAACTCTTAAAGTTTTATGTAATTGCCTTGGAAATGATTGACCTTATCTGCTAAACTATTTCAGTTATGTGTTACGACCATGTTTGTTTGTTTGTTATTTTTGGAAACTTCAGCACTAAAACTGATAATATCTCCATCCAGTTGAGGTCATTTTTGAGCAAGCTCTTACTATTAGAATATTTCAGCTTATCTTTACTGTAAGGTTGACCACATCAGGAAAAGTTTAAACTCTTCAGAAAATTATGGGAGTTGTTGAAGAATTATGCTGTTGGAGTACAGTTTAATTTCTTTTAAAATGAAGATGGAGAATGCAAAGGCTGACCTATCAGTGAAAAATTAAATAGTTTTCCAAATATATGTGTGCCAGTAATTCGGCATTCCTTTTAAACTTTATCCTCCCTAGATTTTCCTTTGCTCAGTGAGTTTTAATGATACTATTAAGTGTATCTATTTTCTTCTTACCCTTGACTTATTAATAATTACCAAGAGCAAAATCTTTTTAATATGCCTGCATTAACATTCTGTTGAAATTTCTGGAAGATGATGTTGTTGGATTTCCTTGGATGCCAGTGTGTGTGCTTCCTTATCAGATGATGACAGGATGATGTAAAGGAGTAGTAATTTCCAAGGAAATTAAGAGTTTGAAATAAATTCTTAAGATCAGTGCCTCTCAATAGTTAATATGTGTGCATTTGATAAAAGAAAGCTATAGGGTTTTGGGGGTTTGGGTTTTTTTAAAAAAAATGTTTGTGTTCATAAAGTTTTTGGGCTTTTGTACTTAACTTTCAGTTTCTAGTATATTTGCATATTTGCCAAGCTATTGGCTGCCTAGTATGAATGATGTGCTCAAAGACTGTCCCTACTTTTTACACATTTATGGTTTACTTAAGAAGATACAAAATAGTCTATATTTACTGTATTCCTAATATATTTCCTAATATTCTTTATTGCTTATAAGCATATAATAACTATATATTTGGAAGCATAAACAGTTTAAGGTGCTATGAGAAGGGATTTCAAGTCCAGTAATTAAAGAATAGTACACATTATTCTTTCCAGTCAAATCAGCAATTTTTATTAAATCCTGTGATCCTCCCCTAAGTGCTTCACCAGTGAAGATTCAAGCTCTTAAAACTGAAATACTGTTTAATACAAAGATTGGAGCTCATTCTTGTCTGGAGATATTTTCTCTGTGAGCAGTAGCACATGCCCAGCAGAGTCCATGTCTGTACTTTTCAAACCTTCTGGAGGTGTAAACTTTCTTGCATTTCCATTCCCCACAATAGAAGGAATACAATTGGCTCAGAACACCTGAATTCTACTTCCATCTGTGCCACTTATCATCTGTGAAGTTTCATCTCTGAATCTCTCTTTACACTTTATAGAATAATAATTCCTTCTTCACAAGTGATAAATGAAATTTGAAAATGCTATGTACATTATAGTTTACATAACATTTATTCATAGGTGCCATGTGAATAAAAAGTGTTCTTATCAGAGTTGCTACTATACTATTGTAGCAAGATATGGAATATTAATCCATAGGTGTCTTTAAGACTGTGTTAAGAAAATTAATATATTTCTTAATTTGAAGCCCACTAGTGTTTGTTACTTTTCTTTCTCAGTATGACTGCAAGATACAAGAGGCATTAAGTAATGTAGTATGCATTTAAAGCATATAAAACAATGTTTGGCAAATGGCATTTGTTCAATATATATTAGATCTTGTTTCTGTTAGGAAAACGAACTTAAATTGATAGAGACCTTTTTTTTTTTTTTTAAACTAGGAAGGAAAAGGAGATACCTGATTGTTGAGTGTTGTAATTAACAAATATAAGTAAATTGCAATGTTCTTAAATTCTGTGTACCCTCATTTGTTCTGAGCGTGTGTATGTTCTGAGCATAAACAAGTTTCTTGTGTCATAGCTGACCATAATTACCCTCATGCTTAAAGCAGTGAAATATATCATGCTCAGGGTCCCTAAACAATTTAAGAGGGAAAAACTCAAAGGCTTCACTACTATTCCAGTTGTGGAGATATTCATTTATCTGATGTAGGTCAGATAATATATAGGTCAAATGACATGATATAAAAAATATGATATACTTTTTATAGCTAAAAGTAATTCCAGCTGCTGTGGGGCCCATGTCTAAGCACTGAGTCAACATGTTTGCAATAGTGGAAGTAAATTGAAACACCTGATAAATGAGGAGTAACAAACCTATCACAGCATATCAAATCAACAAAATGTCATAGGGCCTATTAGTTGCCACTCACTAGCTATGTGAAACTTAGAAAAATATATATATATTTTTAAAGATTTTGTTAATTTATTCATGAGAGACACAGGCAGAGGGAGAAGCAGGCTTCCGCAAGAAGCCCGATGCGGAACTCGATCCTGGATCTTGGGATCACACCCTGAGCCCAAAGCAGATGCTCAACTGCTGAACTACCCAGTCATCCCGAAACTTAGAAAAAACATTATGTAATGGTAAACATACATGGGGTGTAAACTCTATGTTACTGGGAGGCAATTTGATTCCTAAATTATCATTCTTCCTCAGGTAGGCTTAACAAAGAAAAAAGGAAAAAAAAAAAAGAAAAGATAGTAGGGAAGAAAATTAAATATACCCTATGTAGCTCACTTTTTTAAAAAAATAATTTATTTATTTACGATAGACATAGAGAGAAAGAGAGGCAGAGACACAGGCAGAGGGAGAAGCAGGCTCCATGCCGGGAGCCTGACGCGGGACTTGATTTCGGGACTCCTGGATCATGCCCTGGGCCAAAGGCAGGCGCCAAACCACTGAGCCACCCAGGGATCCCCTGTAGCTCACTTTCTGGTTACAGTTTATGTCTGCTTAAAATGACATTATAATGTCATAGTGGTAAGAATATTCTCTCCCCAGTGTTAGTTTTTAAAGACCTCTAGCTTGGGAATTAGAAGACAATTTTTTTTTTCCTACATAGTTTTCTTTTAGCATGCTCATTCAATTTTTAAACAAAATTTTTTATGAAAAATCCTATTGGAAAGGGCCTCATACATTAATTCAACAAGAGTTTGTTGAATTCCTAAGACGCAGTTCTTAGTGCTGGGAATAAGCACATTATTTTATTAAGTAACTAGCAGCTTCCTCACTTATTCTAGGAAATCATTAACCAATTTAGAAAAAAAAAAGTACTTTAAGTTCCTAAGATGTACATCTAATAAATATTGATGAGGATTAATTAGTATAAGAACTTATATAATGCCTCAGATCTTCTCTATAATTGGACCTTTTCTTTTTCTACATTGTCATTAAAAAAGATGTCTGCAAAATACAGAAAAATATGTTCCCTTTATACCGTTTTTCCTAAGGGTCACTGCATTTCTGTGATTGAGTGTAACACCTACCTAGCTAGGATATTAGTTATTAATTAGCTATTTATAGTTGCAGGATTAATATTTGCACATTACATATTAATATGTACCAAATTATTTTTTTCACATGACTTCAGCATAGGTTTAAAATATTCTGGGCAGCCCTGGTGGCTCAGCAGTTTAGCGCTGCCTTCAGCCCAGGGCGTGATCCTGGAGACCCGGGATCGAGTCCCACGTCAGGTTCCCTTTGTGGAGCCTGCTTCTCCCTCTGCCTGTGTCTCTGCCTCTTTATCTCTCTGTCTCTCTATCTCTCTGTCTCTGTGTGTCTCTCATGAATAAATAAAATCTTTTAAAAAAATATTCTGAGTGTCTCTATGCTTAAAAGTGTTTCCTGGAATTTCTCTTATTTCACAGATTTTTCTACTTCTGTAAGCAATAAGTTTTTTTTTTTCACCCTGCAAAATGAAATAAACTTTTCTCCAATCATAGAAGTAAAAAAATCATTGCATAAATTTTTAAGAGAAAAATGTAAGGAAGACCATTAAAATGGATTATAATCCTTAGTAGCAAACTAAGGATTTTAATCTTAATTGTAATTAAAATTTCTAAATTTATTTTCAGGTACCAAACAGGTAGATGATAGTTAATGTAATATACTGCTTAGTCTTTATGTTGGTGTTATATCTGAGATTAAATTCTGGCTCTGACTCTTTTTAGCTGTGAAGTAGATATAACTACCTAATTCTGTTTTCTTTATAAGAAAATAATATTGTCCATCAATAGATGAATGGATAAAGAAAATGTAATATATATCTTTACACTGGACCATTAAACGAAATCTTGCCTTGTGCAGCAACATAGGTGGAGCTCGAAAGTATAATGTTAAGCAAAATAATTCAACCAGAGAAAGACAATCACTTATGTGGAATTTATTTATTTATTTATTTATTTATTTATTTATTTATTTATGAATGATAGTCACAGAGAGAGAGAGAGAGGCAGAGACACAGGCAGAGGGAGAAGCAGGCTCCATGCACCGGGAGCCCGACGTGGGATTCGATCCTGGGTCTCCAGGATCGCGCCCTGGGCCAAAGGCAGGCGCCAAACCGCTGCGCCACCCAGGGATCCCACTTATGTGGAATTTAAAAAACAAAACAAATGAGCAAAGGGGGAAAAAGGGAGAGAGAGACAAACCAAGAAACAGACTCTTACAGAGAATGAACTGGTGGTTACCAGAAGAGAGGTGGCTGGTGGGAATAGGTGAAATAGGTGATAGGAATTAAAGAGTGTACTATATCATGATGAGCACTGAGTAATGTATAGAATTGTTGAATCATTATATTTTCTAGCTGAAACTAACAACACTGTATGTTAACTATACTAGAATAAAAATTTAACACAATAAAAATATAGAGCTGTAATATAGATGCTGTAGTTGTAACAAGGATTAAATGAGATAGCCTGTGCCAATTGCTTTGCCTAACTTATAGTGAGAGCTCAATTACTAGTAGCTTTAGGGGCACTTGGATGGTTCAGTCGCTTAAGCACTTGACTGACTCAGGTCATGATCTCAGGGACCTGAGATTGAACCCCGCCTTGGGCTCCATGCTCAGCAGGGAGTCTGCTCATCCCTCTCCCTCAGTCCTCCCCCCCCCCCACTCATGCTCTCTCTGTCTCTCTCAAATAAATAAATAAATAAATAAAATCTTTTTTAAAAATAGCATTTTTTTTTTTTTTAAATTTTTATTTATTTATGATACACAGAGAGAGAGAGGCAGAGACATAGGCAGAGGGAGAAGCAGGCTCCATGCACTGGGAGCCCGACGTGGGATTCGATCCCGGATCTCCAGGATCGCGCCCTGGGCCAAAGGCAGGCGCCAAACCGCTGCGCCACCCAGGGATCCCAAAAATAGCATTTTTAAAATAAAAATAAAGCTATCTGTTCATGAGAATACATCTTGGAATTTTCTTGGAGTAGGCCCAAGAAATGTTATAATCTTTTTTTTTTTTTAAGATTTTATTTATTCATGAGAAACACAGAGAGAGGCAGAGACATAGGCAGAGGGAGAAGCAGGCTACCCATGGAGAGACTTGGGGGACTTAGGGACTAAGTCTACAGGCTACCCATGGAGAGGCAATCCATGGGGGACTTAGGGACTCGATCCTGAGACTCTGGGATCATGCCCTGAGCATGACACTAACCACTGAACCACCCAAGCGTCCCTACAATCTTAATTATACATTTATAAATCATTTCTCTTTTTAAAGATTTATTTATTCATTTTAGAACAACAGGGAAAGGGAGAGAGAGAAATCTCAAGCAGACTCTGCGCTGAGCATGGAGCCTGATGTGGGGCTTGATCTTATGACTCTGAGATCATGACGCCAGCCAAAATCCAGTCAGATGCTTAACCAACTGAGCCACCAAGTGCCCCAATCATTTCATTTCTTTTGTTTTGTTTTTTAAGATTTTATCTTAAAGTAATCTCTATACCCAGTATGGGACTCAAACTCAAAATCACAGGGTCAAGAGTTGCATGCTCCACTGACTGAGCCAGCCAGGCACCCCTATAAATCATTTCTTAAGATAACAGTTTTGTCTAAGTGGTACTTTCTAAATGTGTTCTCAAATTCTGGGAGTACTTCATTTTAGCTTCTTATTTACTAACTGCTTAGTTAGTAGAAGAACCATTGCAATTTTTTTTTTAATAATATGTAGACTTCCCAACCAAGAGCTATGTGTGTATGTACACTTCCATTTATTTATGACTTCTTTAATTTTTTCATCA
Organism: Canis aureus; assembly: GCF_053574225.1. Lineage (NCBI taxonomy): Eukaryota > Metazoa > Chordata > Mammalia > Carnivora > Canidae > Canis > Canis aureus. Next base: position 59,628,412 of record NC_135616.1, read on the forward strand.
GGATTTTGAAAATGTTTTTAAGAAAAATTAACTGTCACATGTTTTATACTTGTGATTGATCTCTGTTTTTATTGCATACTTTACAGTTAATTTTAAAGATGATGGCCGGCCTGGGTGGCTCAGCAGTTGGGTATCTGCTTTTGGCTCAGGGCATGATCCTGGAGTCCCCGAGATGAAGTCCTTCATCTGGCTCCCTGCATGTTGCCTGCTTCTCCCTCTGCCTATGTCTCTGCCTCTCTCTATGTGTCTCTCATGAATAAATAAATAAAATCTTAACAATTTTTTTTAAAGATAATAAAGTATGTTGGTTTTTATACTGAGCTCTAGTTTATTACTGATTATTTATCTGATATTTAAAATCAGCATCCCTTATTTTAGAAGCAGAATATTTTAGAGCAAAGAAGATCATTCTTTGGGGACATGAAGACCTGTTTCCAAACTCTGTATGTCATCAATAATAGTATTACAGCAAATTTCAGTATAACAATATTGGTTCATGTCATGATTTGATTTTTCTTATCAAAAAAATATTGATGCTTATTGTAGTATTACAAATAAGGCAAACGCATGAGTTAGTTAATTTAAAAATTAGACCATGTATGACCCATTAATAACAATGGGTCAGAATGAAGAATGATAATTAAAATAATTAAAAATATTTTTAAAATCTGGCTGTGCAAGATTAGTGATGTCATTAGTGATGTGACCTTGGGCAAAATATTTTCTCTCTCTGAGCCTAGTTTTCTCATTTATAATGAAGAAATATACATACTTCATAGGTTGTCCTGAGGTTTAAATGAAATGGGCTGTGTAAAGTCCATAGCACAGTGCTTGTCAAGTGGTAAGAGCTCAGTGAAAGTTAACGCCCAGTGATGTAACTAGAGCCAGCTTGCAGACGCCAGTCTGTTAATGTGTATCTATTCTCAATTGCCATGTAGTGACATTACATTGATACCCTCAAATTAACCATGGTGGGACTATTAATACCTCAGAAACATTGCAAATCAAAAGCTGGTGATGGTGGTGGGTGGCAGCGTTTCAGAAGTGGTAGCTATTAAAGTTTTAGCAACATACCACTGGTAACATTATTATTTAAATTTTTAGAGTTAATAACCAGTATTAGAAAAAATATGATTTTGACTCTAGGTTTAAATATATTTATCACATTAAGAAATTTTATATTTAATGTTTTAGAGTATTAAAGTTGAATACTGAGTTGTATCAAATTGAGATCTATTGAGATGTATTTTTTTTAAAGATTTTATTTATTTATTTGATAGAATGAGAGAGAGCACAGGCAGAGGGAGAGGGAGAAGCAGGCTCCTTGCAGAGCAGGGAGTCCAATGTTGGGGTCGATCTCAGGACCCTGAGATCATAACCTGTGCCAAAGTCAGATGCTTAACTGGCTGAGCCACCCAGGTGCTAAAGATCTTTTTTTTTTTTTTTTTAATCACTTTTTTCTATTATTCTACTAGCATTGAGATATATGGGATAATCTATGTATGGTGGACAATTATTTTAAGGTGTTTTTTGCTGAAATATGCTAGCAGTTTTTGTTAAAATCATTTTTTGTTTTGTTTTGGTTTAAATCATCTGTGACTATAATCCTACTTCTCAGATTACAGAGTAATATTTTTGGATCCTACTATCAAGTGATTTTGAGATAAAAACTGTATATTGCTTTTTTTTAGCCCATTGAATAAAATATAATCCTTTTCTAAATTTTAGAATATAAATCATGCTTTAGAAATAAACTCTAGTGGGGACACCTGGGTTATTCAGTCAGTTGAACATTTGGCTCTTGGTCTTAGCTCAGGTCTTGATCTTAGGTAGTGAGTTCGGGCTCCATGCTGAGCTTTATCCTTGGCTTGAAGACTACTAAAAGATAAAAAGAATTATGTCTAGTGAATTCATTCATGGTACTTTTATTATTTAGTAATTTTACTTTGAATTGATTAAAATTTTTGCATTCACTATTATTGATAACTTTTTCTGCTTGTTTCATTTTGGTACTTTATGTTTTAAAAATTATTTTAACCTGGATTTTTAGTTTATTAATATGTGCTAAGTAATTTTGTTACCTCCAGTGTTAATGAAACTAGTAATCCAATGAACATAAAAATTCAAACTAATTATTAGGTATAATTGATTTAAAAAAATTTTTTAGGTTACTTTACCTCATTGAATTTGCACCAAAGGTTCCAATGAAGCTATTCTTGAAAGTAAAATTTTCTTGTTTTTTGTCTCATGCTTCAATGATCAGATTTCACTCTTTCCATGTGGTTTTGCAATTTCTGAGCAATCTGACAAATAAAATGAAAAAAATATGTGCTTATGTGCGAAGACTTTCCTTAATAAATAACTGGCTAGCTTGACTTCTTTAGCTAAAACAAAGATATTTACTTATATTCACCAAGTCATTAAGTTGAGAAGTAAAACATATGAGAGCCAGTATCCTAAGTATTAAAAATTTCTTAGCCAGTTTATTTATCTGAAATATCCTGAAATGTCGATTTCCTAAAAAAGATTATTAACTGTTATCCCATGTTCTGGCTGCCAGTATCTTTTTTCATGCTAAATTTCTTGAAATTTGAGTTGTTGAGCTTTTTATTACCAAACCCTGAGATAATCAGAAGATGTTCTTTGTTGAGATGTTAAGTGCAAAGGATCCAGCCTAGTGTGGTCAATGGTAATTAATGGTGACATCAAAGAGTAGTTTTTCTAGACTATGCCTAAAGTCTTGAGTGCTGAGCCATCTCTAACCTAGGATGGAATTTATTTCTTCATAGGTCAGTAATCTGGTGGTTCACTTAGGGGCATGATGCCATAAATATTTAACTATCTCTCCGTGTTAGAATTTGCTATTAATCTTCGTTTCTAAAATGAGAGATTCTAATGTTAGGGTCTAGGCTAAAAACCAGTAGAATTCTCAGTTTCTAAAACTTGCCTTGTTGTCCAAGTAATATTTTTTGATGTATGTTGCAACTAGGTCATTTTTTTTTACTACTCAGTTTACAACATGGTGAGGAAGCAAATATGTAAGCAAATACATAACACAAATAATCCCTGACAACATGTCATTTGGGATAGGTTTGGATTAATAAAAGTCTCCCAAGGTAAGGAAAGGCATTAGGGGTATTTTACACAGGGAACAATGGTAAGTGTTAGGAGTACACCTAGGGAATGGTGAGAAGTTCACAAAGTGAAAAACATAGATGGGAACGTGAGTAGATGTGACTACAAAGGAAAATGAGTTAGTGTTTGAAGAGTTCTATGCTGAGTACTAAGTTAAGGCTTTTGAATTTCAAAAGTAACAGATTTAATGTAGGAGATAAGTTTTATTTTTTGGAGGACAATTTATGTTAGCATGGATGGTGGACTGATGATGAAGAGATACAATTAAATTGTGTCAGTTTAAGTGATACATAATAGAAGCTTGAATTAAAGAAGTGTCAACAGTAAATGAAGGTAGAAATTACAGTAAGAAGGCATTTCTGAGGTAGATGGGTAGAATTTCTAGAATATTGCAGAAGGCAAATAGGGATCCAGAATAATAAGGTTAATAATTTGGAAAATGGTGATATCCTTACCTGATTTTGAGAATAAAGAAGATAGAGCAAGATCAAAGGGGAAGGCGGTGAACACGTAGTTAGTAATTTGTATATGCTTGGTTTCACAACCTCTGAGTATTTAATATGCATTTATCTGGTTTACTTTTCTGAATAATCCTATGAGGGTAGTTGGAATGATTCTCCTTTTGAAAGTAAGGAATTAGAGAATCAGAAAGGTTCAGTTACTTCTCTAAGACTACATAGCTAGTAAGTGGTAGGTCCCAGGTCTCTGACTTCAAGCCCCTGTTCTTACCTCTCCATTTTGTGACCCTCTTTGAGAAAATGATGCCTCAGAAGTTTTCAAGAACCTGGGAGCATCTGTCCATTGAGCACTGAGAAATGGGGCAGCAGTTCAAGAGCAAAGATCAGTTTCCATATGAAGATTTACATTTGGGAATCAGAAGCACAGGGATGCTGAAGCCACAGGAGTGGGTGAGATCACTTAAGGCAGGGGCTGTGAGGGTTGTGAGAGTGTCCAGGCTAGCACTCTGACCTTGGCACATCTGGCCATCTTAGTTGAGGCTAACCAGAGTCTCTTAGCAGAGCTGCTCAATGTTTATGATGAGGAGTTTACCCATTGTGGTAGCAGGCTTACAATTCTTTTTTTATGCACACACACACCTTAGTTATTTTTATTTAGTGGCTTTATTGAGATATAATTTACATACCATAAAGTTTATTCACTTGAAGTATACTGCTCAACTGAACTTTTATTTTTTATTTTTTTACGATTTTATTTATTTATTCATGAGAGACACAGAGAGGCAGATACACAGGCAGAGGGAGAGCAGGCTCCATGCAGGGAGCCGGACATAGGACTTTTTATTTTTATTTTTATTTATTTATAATAGTCACAGAGAGAGAGAGAGAGAGAGAAAGAGAGAGAGGCAGAGACATAGGCAGAGGGAGAAGCAGGTTCCATGCACCGGGAGCCCGACGTGGGACTCAATCCCGGGTCTCCAGGATCGCGCCCTGGGCCAAAGGCAGGCGCTAAACCGCTGCGCCATCCAGGGATCCCTCCGACATGGGACTTGATCCTGGGTCCCCAGGATCATGCCCTGGACTGAAGGTGGCGCTAAACCACTGAGCCACCCAGGCTGCACTCAACTGAACTTTTAAATTGTGGTAACATATATATACCTTAAAATTTACCATTTTAATCTTTTTAAAGTGTAGAGTTTCAGTAGAATTAAGTACATTCACATTCTGTACAACCATCACTGCCATCCATCTCGGAGTATTTCATCTTCCCAAACTGAAACTCTGTGCCCATTACAAGGTTGTAATATAATGTAACTCCCCATTCTTCCTTCTCCCCAGCCCCTAGTAACTAGTGTACTTCCTGTCTATAAGAATTTGACTACTTGAGATATATCATGGATGTGGAATCACAGTGTTTTCACTTTTGTACAATTTAATTGTTTTTAGTATATACAAAGAGTTGTGTAACCACACTGCAATAAATTTTATAACATGAGAAAAAAACTGTGTTTATTAGTAGTCACTTTTCAGTCACCCATGGCCCTGCCCCAACCATAGGAACCACTATTGTGCTTTCTGCCTCTACAGATGTGTCTGTAGAGTTCATGTAATGGAATCCTGTAACATGTGGTCTTTTATATGTGGCCTCCTATTAGTACATTGTTTTCCAGGTTCATCCGTGTTATAGCATCTGTCAGTACTTCATTTCCTTTTATGGCCAAATAATAGTCTATGGACATAACACATTTCGTTTATATATTCATCAGTTGGTAGACATTGGCTTGTTTTACTTTTTGGCTATAATGAATTAGACTTCTATGAACATTCACGAACGGGTTTTTACATGGACCCGTGTTTCATTTCTCTTGGGTATCTACCTTTGTATTTTGTAAAGGATCTGTCCTTCATCTAAAATAAGGATATGGTGTTCTGAGACATGCAATTTGCCATTGATTATCTAAACGTTGCAGTCTTGCTATTTGATTCATGTTTTATATCTGTTCATTTAATGTTTCTTTAAGGTATTTATAAGATTTTAGTCTTAATTTGAATACTTTCAGTAATTAACAATTTCCTACATCTGTGCTGTTAGTTTAGTGTGATCTAGTGTTTCCTGCTGGTTGTTTGATTAATGAACATGGCGATTTGTCTTCATTGCCAGGATGATTATCATAGTTTTATTTGTCCGAGGAAGTTTTTACTCAATTTCTCACGCTCAAGACTGGTATATCTTTGAGAGGAGCAAAGAGAAGAGTAAGATGAGTAATAACTCTGAATCTATGATTATGAAACCTTATCCATATGAGTATACAGGTTCTTAGTGACTGAGCTTGAGTCAGTAAACCACAGGCATTTTTTCCTGCCATCTCATGTGAATTTTCTTATTGAGATATCCTTAGTTTGTCTCTTAGTTTCCAATATATGGATTTGATGATGATTGTTCATTTATATGCTTTTACAAAACAGAAATCCTGTATTCTATCCCTTTTTTTTTTTTTTTTTTGGATATTGTCACCAAAATATCAAAATAGTTTGAGGCTTTAAGGGATACCAATTCAATTATAACTTAGCACAGTATATAACCATAACCTTGGCCAAAATAAAGAGTATTTTGAATGCTATGTGTGTGGTTTGTTGTTCTGAAGAAAAGTGGTATCTTGTGGTTAGAACATATGAGTTGCTGTCAGCATTTGTGGGTTTATTCCCAGATCTAAGCTTTTTTAGAAGAGAGAGCTCATGCCTGGTATATGTTTAGTACAGTGTTTTATATACTATAGATCTACAGTAAATACTAGTGATGATTTTATTTTATTCTATTGGCAGAATATATACAACAAATTACTGACAGTAAATGTAAAATAGTGATTACAGGTCTGTGGGTATTTAGTGATTCCATTTTTAAGCTTTCTTTGAGAAAAGGATGATTAACATTCCCAAGTAGTAGTGATGGAATTTTAAGCAACTTATAATGAACATTTTTTATTCAAAGTATTTAGACATTGTTCTCTATCCAAGGGACTACTGAAAACTCTACCTAATGCAACTCACCAATTTCACAGTAGAACTTGCAAGAATCTTAGAGTAAGGAACATTTTTAAGATTGTGTGATGATTCTAATGTATGAAGATTAGGCATTGATGTTTTAGTATTAATGTTTTATTTACCTCCATCCTCTCGACAGCATCCTAAACCAGGAGTTTTAATCAATAAGCCTTTTTGTAATATTACTGGTCCTTGAGTTGGATGGAGGTGTTCTGCTTTTGAAATAAGGTAATAAAGGTCCCTTTCTAGTTAATTAAAAACAGATGGATGGCATTTAAAAGTCGTTTTCAACTTAAAAATTTAAAAATATTTCTTAACATTTTGATACCTGGCTTAGTCTATAATAAAATATAAAGTAATTCAGATTTATAGATTTGATTATTTTATATTTAATAGTAACTTGTTGAGTTGCTTTTTTGCCAATGAATTAACTTTAGGGCATAGCTTTTCTTTTTTCTTTTTCTTCTTCTTCTAAGTTCTTTTTTCAAATTCCAGTTAACATACAGTATAATGCCAGTTTCATGTGTAGCATTCAGTGATTCACCACTAATATACACCACTCAGGCTCATCACAACATATAAGGCATGGCTTTTCAAACAATGTTTTATGAATAACTGTTGTCCACAGTGAACAGGGGTTGGTTGCTAATAGATATTATGATTGTAACTGATTTATTAATCCTTTCTAGTCTTTATTACAATTTACTGGAACGACCTTTATGCTTCAGATATTGCTGTTAGTCTCTAATTTGAGATTGTATGCCTTTGAATAATGCATTCTTGTTCCTGTCCTCTATTGAATTCTAAAAGTATCATTTTATTCAGCCAAAGGGAACTTAATATTTTCTTCAGCCTAGTGTTCATTACATTTTTTTAAAACAATGAGAAATCTTCATTTAAACTATTAATAGGACCATTAGGACCATTTTTGTTATTTTTAGTCCATTTTCTTTGTCAGTATTAGATTACTTCAAATATTAGACACAAAGGAACCTTTGATCCAAGAGTAAATAGTATTGGAAAAATACCACTTAAAGTAAATAATTTAAAACAGTTGCCAGAATTTCATACTAAATAATATATATGTGTGTGTGGGGGGGGGTGGGAGGAGAGGAGGTAGTCAATGATTGAGAATTGATCTTGAAAAAGTATGGAGTAAGAATTTATGGAAATTTTTTATTTAAAACATAATTTGGGTTATAATTGCAATTGTAACTCTACACTAATTATTAAAATAAACCCAGAACTAGAAGTGAAATTTTGTTTGGAATATTTTTTTCTGAACGAAATTGTGCAATTGTGGAATGACATCTTTTTTCACATTTTATTTTCTCTGTGCAATTATTTTATTATTATAGATATGTGTGTGAGTGTGTGTATATATAACAAAATCATTAGAAGACTCTATTAGTTCTTTCAAGGCTCCTTTTTAAAATTTATACCTAGGGATCCCTGGGTGGCGCAGCGATTTAGTGCCTGCCTTTGGCCCAGGGCGCGATCCTGGAGACCCGGGATCGAATCCCACGTCGGGCTCCCAGTGCGTGAAGCCTGCTTCTCCCTCTACCTATGTCTCTGCCTCTCTCTCTCTTTCTCTCTCTCTGTCTCTCTGTGTGACTATCATAAATAAATAAATAAAAATAAAATAAAATTTATACCTATTTCAGTATATTGGGAAACCAGGCCCTTCTGTTATATCCCGTTACTGCGTTGTTTTAATTTAGCAACAGTTTTTTTTTTTTTTTTTTGAAGCAACAGTTTTAAAATAAAAGTGTAAGACATAAAGCACAAGGTAGAATTCTGGGGAAAGAAAAAATAGTTTACAATTCATAAATAAAATAGGATGAATTTATGAATATATCTGAATATTTCAATTTTGATAATATGCTTCGTTGTGGAGTGCTATTTTTTTAGTATGTATATATCCTAAATGAATTATTAGTGTAAATTGTGTCTACACTTGGAGTAAAATACAGAGTGCTGAGTTAACTATATTAAAGAATGAAATGCTTTCTGTCTATAGATATCAAAACTCTGAGCTATGTTATAAAATAAGCAATAAAAGCAATAAAAGTACTGCATATTTTGGGGGTTCTTTGTAGTTACTAGACCCTTTCACATGTGGTATTTGATAATAAGTACATTGTGGAGAAAGTAATAAGTTTATTTTACATATGGGAAGAAACACTTTGTATGTGGGGATAAATATGTTTTTTGAAGGAAGCTCTTTCCCCCTTTTAATGCAGCTTTGAATTTAGAAGTGAGAGATGGGAGATCCTGAGAGTTAGACCTGAATCTTCTAGTAATTTACTATCTCTATTCTTCAATCTTTAACTAGAATAAGTTGAGCCTTGATCATGGTAAGATTCAGTAACTTTTACTGAATACCTCCCCTTCTTCTGCCAGAGGATTACAATGGGATAAGTGAGCAGAGGGTGGCAAACAACCTACCAATATTAGTGCACTATCTTGGATGACTTTACTATCTTGGATGACTTTACTTACTCTTCATTGGCTGTTATTTTTTTTTTTTTTAAGATTTTATTTATTTATTCATGAGAGACACAGAGAGAGACCGAGAGACATAGAGGGAGAAGCAGGCTCCATGCAGGGAGCCCGATGTGGGACTGGATCCTGGGACTGCAGGACCACGCCCTGGGCCGAAGGCAGATGCTTAACTGCTGAGCTACCCAGGCATCCCTTGGCTAACTGTTAAATGCAGACGATAATGGTACAGATGAATTTTACTTCCCTCCCCAAACACATATGTATATGCAGAGAAGTACTGTAGAGGCTGTAGTTGGACTGCTTAGTCTGTAAAGTTCTTTCCAAATAAATGGAGTTTCTGTGTTCTCTTTCTATGTTGTTTATTTGAGCTCTCTCCTCAATTCAGCTGATCAGTCAGTCACTCAGGGAGCACTATCCAGAGCATCAGGATTGAGAACTGGCTTATTTGAACCACAGCTTTGTTTCTTGATTTGCTCACAGTATTTTTGAGTATATTACTTTGTATAGTTTCCTTAGTGATTGCTATTACAGTATTCATATGTGACATCACACATTACTGGTGTCATATTTTACCATTTTGAGTGAGTGAAGTATAGAAATCTTTTCTTCCATTTAGGTCCCTCTACCCTTCCCACTTTAAAATATCATTGTCTTAAGTATCAGATGGTATTGTAATTTTTACTTCAATCAAAAAATATTTATAAAGCTTACGAGGAGAATAGATTATTATATGTCCTCATATTCTGCTTTTCCATTTTTTCTTCCTTCCTGATTCTCTAAAATTCTTTTGTCATTTTCTGTTAGAAGAACTCCCCTTTGTTATTAAGGGTACATCTGTTAGTGAAAAATCGTTTTATTTTATTTTTTTAAAAGATTTTATTTATTTATTCATGAGAGATACACACACACACACACACACACACACACACAGAGTGAGAGAGAGAGAGGCAGAGACACAGGCAGAGGGAGAAGCAGGCTCCATGTGGGGAGCCCGATGTGGGACTCAATCCGGGGATCATGACCTGAGCCAAGGCAGCCGCTCAACTGCTGAGCCACCCAGGTGTTCCGAAAAATCATTTTAGTTTTTCTTCAACTAAGAATGTTTTTATTTCCTCTTAATTTCTGAAGACTAGTTTTACCAGGTATAGAATTTGCAGTTGACAGTTTTTTTCCTTTTAGCACTTGAAAAATGTTTCAATTCCGTCAGGGCTTCAGTGGTTTCAGATAAGAAATCCACTGACATTTGAGTTGGTGTTCCTCAGTAGGTAGTATCTCTCTGATTGCTTTTGAGATTTATTCTTTGTCTAGTTCTCAGAAGTTTAATTATGATATGTCTTATCATGGATTTCTTTGGGTCTGTCCTATTTGGGTTCACTCAGCTTCACAAAGGCTAGGGTCTTTTACTGACCCTTCTGGGAGGACTTCAGCCATGATTTTTTCAGATATTCTTTTATCCCTGGTTTTTGTTTTTTTAAAGATTTTATTTATTTATTTGAGAGAGAGAGCTAGACCATGAGTGGGGAGAGGGAGAAGCAGGATCCCCGCTGAGCAGAGACCTCGATGTGGAGCTAGATACCAGAACCCTGGGATCATGACCTGAGCCAAGGCAGATGCTTAACCAACTGAACCACCCAGGTACTCCCTATCCTGTTCTGTTTCTCCTCTACTGGGACTCCAGTGATATGAACGTTGATCTTTTAATATTGTCCTGCAGATATTTGTTCTTTTGAAATTTATTTTTTCAGGCTGTTTTATCTCTGTAGCTCATTTTTGAGTACATTTTTAGTACATTCTGTTGCTCTGTGCTCAGGTTTGCTGAATCTGTCTTCTTTCATCTCTATTCTACTGTGTTGTTCCAGTGAGCTTTTTATTAGTTATTTTATTTTTCAGTTCTATAATTTACCTGTAATTCTTTATTATAACTTCTATTTCTTTGCTGTATTCTTCTGTTTTCCTCATTTGTTCCATGAGAATTTCCAATTGATTGTGAAGCCCTTTATGATGGCTGCTTTAAATTCCTTTTCAGACAATTTAAACATCTGATTCATGTCAGTTGATTGTCACATTTAAATTGTAATATTCCTGTTTTTAGTATGATATGGAAGATTTTTTTTAATTGAATATTGAACATTTAGCTGTTAGGAAAATCTGGGTCCTATTTAAGTTTTTATTTATTTTATTAGACAAAATTTAAAATATCTTGTTTTAGCAGGTAGTCACCCTATTTAGGTTAGCATGTAGCTACAGGCTTTCTGTTAAATGATATGGTTCCACTGACAATTTGTTTAAAATCTATTGCAATGCTGTTGAGTCTCCTTGGTTTATCTGGGTCTCCTGACAGTCCCTGCTGGTGCTGGGTGAGGGATTGAAATGAGCTTCCTCAGAATAAGCCATCTGTAGGAGGGAGAGAGTTGTTTCCAGCCCTAGGGACAAAGGGGGTTTCTAGGCTGGGCTGCTATGGTAGGATTCTCCTGCCTGTGGGAGATGGAGAATGGTTCCCAGGCTGGGCCCATGTTGTGGTGGGATACTTTTCTAGTGCCCTACTTAGCTACCTAGTATGTCTCATCATGGGAGGGTAGTGTTTTTCTTGGGTGCTCAATTTGTACTTGCTATCAATATGCCCTCACTGGTGCTGTTAGGCTTGCCTAGTGTTGTCAAAGGAATGAGCCTACGTAGGCCACTTTCTGTTTCTAGGTTTGGGGCAATGCCTGGGTCACCTTCTCTTAAAGAAGAGTTATAAGATGTCCTGCCACTGTGTTCTTCCAGTCCTAGGGCCCTCAGCATGTCAGCCTTATTTACATTTTCAGAGTTCTGTGGCTTCCTTTTGATGTTTGGAAGTTTATAGTGATACTTATCAGGGAGCAGTAGGAAGAATTGAGCCTGCACTATCTGGCCTGGCCCAAAACTCTTTCTTAATCCTTTGTTACTCATATATTCTTTAGAGAGACTAGCTTGCCATCATCCAGATAAATTTTCTGCAGATTAAATGGTATAATTCTTCTGTATCCTTACTTATCACAAATTTACATGGGATCTGAGCCCTTTTCCACCATAGATCTCAGTAGTTTTATGAAATTCTCTCTCATTGGGAAGAGTAGCAGTTTAGCTCTGCAGTTATTTTGCCCTCATACAGTATTCAGCAGTGATCAACAAAGATTCAGGAATCAGGAATTCAGGAATGTGTAGTGTTTAAGTGGGGATTGATTTTTATAAGGTGTCAGTTAACTAATGAACATTTTGTGTTTGATAAATTTTAATTTTTTTTTTAAGATTTTATTTATTTATTCATGAGAGACACAGAGAGAAAGGCAGAGACACAGGCAGAGGGAGAAGCAGGCTCCATGCAGAAGCCTGACATGGGACTCGATCCTGGGACTCCAGGATCACACTCTGGGCCAAAGGCAGGCACTAAACTGCTGAGCCACCCAGGGATTCCCTAAACTTTAATTTCTATGTGAAAATTTATAACTGTGAGGCCTACAGTGAATATTATGTAAGTAAAAACCTTACATAAATATTAGATACTTATATCTTTGTGCTTTTTAAGTTGTTACATTATTGAAAGTCCTCTAATCAAACTACACTTCAGTAAAATAAAGAGAAAATAAAACATGTCCCTAATATTAAAGTGACCTTGTAATTTATAATCTAAATAGGCTTGTGAAGATGAAAAAGGTACCACTAACAATTACTTAGGGACAGCAGGTATAATCTAAGACAAGTGGTCATTCTACTTAGACCAAATTGCCAGTAAGTACAAAATCTAGTTTAATGAAATATCACGTCTTTTGACTCTTCTGAGTAGTTCAGATGTAGCATATGATTGTGGACTATAGAGTTAAACTCCTTTGGTTCAAATGGTAACTTTACTCACAGTTTGACTGTGATCAGTTTACTAAAATATGAGAGTAGTGATAGTATCAACCTCACAGGGCTGCTATGTTGCTTAAATGAGATTATGCATGTGAAGTCCTTCAAACAGCAGTAGTTAGCACTTTGTAAGCATCATGTTTGTTGGTGCTTTCATAATGTTAATTTGTAGAATTCTAGGATCAGAAAAGACCAGGGTTAAAAATGAGGTCTGGTAGCTTTAATATGAGATTAAGAGTCACTATGAGGTTCTTTTTCTGTTTTGCTCCTGATTCTCTTGGAATCTTTGGGAAACTGCTTAACCTTTTTGTGTCTAAATCTTGCCATCCAAAGCTAGAACAGTCTTGCCATCTGCTCATTTCATGGAAGATGATAAAGAAAAGTTTTGAAAATGCTATGAAATCTTTGGGAGAAAGGTGCTGTATATGAATTGATTGCTTTATTTGTCTGTATTGACATTAACTTGCTTATTAAATATGTATACAGTTTTTTTTATGTATACAGTTTTTAATCAGCTTAACTAGTAATTCAAAGCTACTATATATGTATAATGTGGGAGTGTTGATATTTCTGTTAGAACATTTCCTTTTGTGTTTTCTTCATCATTTAAAAAGTGTAGATCCGGGCAGCCCCGGTGGCGCAGCGGTTTAGCGCTGCCTGAAGCCCGGGGTGTGATCCTGGGGACTCCGGATCGAGTCCCACGTCGGGCTCCCTGCATGGAGCCTGCTTCTCCCTCTGCTTGTCTCTGCCTCTCTCTCTCAATCTGTGTGTCTCTCATGAATAAATAAATAAAATCTTAAAAAAAAAAAGTAGATCCTTGTTGCCACATTATAATAGAAAACTATGAAAAAAAAAAGAAAACTATGTAAAAATCAGTATGCATAAGTTATAGATACTGACTGAATAATTCCTTATTTTTCTACTTGGTTTTAATTAAAATATAGTTTTGACTCTTTTAAAGAAACAAAAAAGGATGAAAGTGGCGACAAGGAATGGTTGAATAATTATAATAACAGTAAAATAAGGGCTAAAAAGTATGTTAAGAGAACATTTAGCTTCTGCTGCCACAGAATTGTATTTTAATGAATTTAGTTCGATTAATTATTGATCAAATAATATTGATCAACAAATGGCTGTTGTGTGCATAAAAAAATAAGACAGTTCCTTTCCTCAGATGCTTATAGTCTAATAGGAAAATAAAAATAACTTTTTCATTATCATTCGTGGTATAGCTCATCTTTTCAAAGTTGGTTGGAAATAGAAGTAGTATATGAAATAAAATCTTGTGCAAGAGTTTGACTATTTTAAATTAGCTAGCTTTATCTAAATTTTTTATAAGGTTCAAAGAGTCAAATGGTCAGATCAGAAAGCATATACATAAAAGTTTCAAATTTGCCAAATTGATTTCTCATTGGGATCCAGATCCATGCTAATTTTACTTTTTTTTTTTTTTTAATTTTTATTTATTTATGATAGTCACAGAGAGAGAGAGAGATGCAGAGACACAGGCAGAGGGAGAAGCAGGCTCCATGCACCTGGAGCCCGATGTGGGATTCGATCCCGGGTCTCCAGGATCGCGCCCTGGGCCAAGGGCAGATGCTCAACCACTGAGCCACCCAGGCGTCCCCAACAGGTCCTTTCCTGAAGGGAGAACTGTGGGGTACATTTCCATGTTCATCACAAGTCACTCCTTGAGCCACTGGATCCAGTCCATATATATTGAGGGAGCCTTTTCTCCACGATTCTGGTGGGCCTCTCCTTCTGGGGGAATCCTCAAGAGCTGGTCTAGGCTGTTTACTTGGTGACACAATCCAGCTGCGTCACCCAGGGATCCCAGATCCATGCTAATTTTAAAAAAGATTTTATTTATTTAGAGAGAGCACACAAGTTGGGGTGAGGGGCAGAGGAAGACAATCTCAAGCCAACTCTGGAGCTGATAGGGCTTCCATCTCATGACCCGGAGATCATGACCAGAGCCAAAATCCAGAGTCAAATGTTTAACTGACTGAGCCGCCCAGGTGCCCTGAAGAAAAAAAAAAATTATTATTATTTTTAAAGATTTTATTTATTTATTCATGAGAGACACAGAGAGAGAGAGAGTGAGAGAGAGGCACAGACACAGTCAGAGAGAGAAGCAGGCTCCATGCAGGGAGCTCGATGTGGGACTCGAACTCGATCCCGGGACTCCAGGATCATGCCCTGGGCTGAAGGTAGTGCCAAACCACTGAGCCACTGGGGCTGCCCCCCAAAAATATTATTAAAATGTCTATGTTACCCAAAGCAATCTATACATTTAATGCAATCCCTTTCAAAATACCAGTAGTATTTTTTTATAGAGTTAGAACAAACAATCCTAAAGTTTGTATGGAACCAGATGACCCCAAATAGCCAAAGCAATCTTGAAAAAGAAAAGCAAAGTTAGAGGCATCACAATCCTAAACTTTCTAGTTAAGTTATAAAGCTGTAGTGATCAAGACAGTATGGCACTGGCACAAAAATAGAACATAGATCCACGGAACAAAATAGAAATCCCAGAAATGGACCCATAACTATATAGTCCATTAATCTTTGATGAAGCAGGAAAGAATATCCAGTGGAAAAAAGACAGTCTCTTTAACAAATAATATTGGGAAAACTGGACAGCAACATGCAAAAGAATGAGACTGGACCACTTTCTTACACCATACACAAAAATAACTTCAAAATGGATGAAAGAGTTGGGGAAAGGGGCAGAGGGATAAGGAGAAACAGACTCTCCACTGAACAGGGAGCCCGACATGGGGCTCGATCCCAGGACCCTGGGATCTTGACCTGAGCCAAAGGCAGCCACTTAACTGACTGAGTGACCCAGGCACCCCCAGCAGTTGTCTCTGACAAAAACCAATTTTTAATAAACCTAAGGTTGAAATCATATCAAGCATATTTTTTATTACATTTTTGTGAAAGTAGAAATCAGAATGGAAAGACTGGAAAATTTGCAGATATGTGGGGATTAAACATGCCCTTGAACAATCGGTGGGTCAAAGAAGAGATCAAAATGTCTTTAATCAAACAAAAATGGGAACACAACAAAACTTAAGAGATGCAGCAAAAGCAGTTCTAAGGGGGAAGTTTAAACCAGTAAATGACTACTTCAAAAAATAAGTCACAAACAACCTAAGTTTATACTTGAAGGAACTGGAAAAAGAAGAACAAAAAGCCCAAAGTTAGTAGAAGAAAGAAAATGAGAAGGATTTAAATAGAAATAAATGAAATAAAGAATAAGAAGAATTGAAGAGACCAATGGAACTCAGAGCTGGTTCTTTGAAAAGATAAACAAAAATGACAAACCTTTACGTAGACTGATCAAGAAACAAAGAGAAGTCTCAAATTCAGAAATGAAAGGAATGTTACAGTTAACCACAGAAATACGAAGGATCATAAGAGATGTGCTCAGATACATCCTAACAAATTGAAAAACTTATAAGAAATGGATAAATTCCTAGAAAACATAGAATCTATGAAGTTTGAATCATGATGAAATAGAAAATCTGAACAGAGCAGTTACTAAAGAGATTGATTAGTGATTGAAAATCTTCCAACAAATAGAAGTCCAGTACACGGCTTCACTCGTGAATTCTACCAAACATTCAAAGTATTAATACCAGTCCTTCTCAAACTCATCTAAAAAGTAGGAGGGAACTCTTCCAAACCCATTTTACATTGACATCAAGACCAGACAAGCATGCCAAAAGAAAATAAAATTACAGGCTGATGAACATAGATGTGAAAATCCTCAACAAAATATCATAAAACAAAATTTAACAATATATTGAAAGGATCATACATTATGATCAAGTAGAATTTATTTCTGGCATACAAGGATAGTTCAGCATGCCCAAGTCTGTAAAGTTAGTTCATTCACATTAATAAAATGAAGGATTAAAATCATATGATTATCTCAATAGATGCAGAAAATGTATTGACAATTCAGTACTCTTACATAAAAAGTCTCAACAGCCTAGGTATAGAAGCATTGTGCCTCAACATAATAAAGACTATATAACTGCCCTGAAGCTAACATACTCAATAGTGAAAAGCTAAATTATCTTCCTGTGAGATCGGGAGCAGGATAAGGAAGCCTACCTTTATTACTGTTATTTAACATAATACTAGAAATCGTAGCCAGAGCAATTAGGCAAGAAAAATAACTATTAAGTATCCAAATTAGGAAGAAGTAAAATTGTCCTCGCAGATGATATGATCTTATATCTAGAAAACCTTGAAGACATCATCAAAAAACTGCTAGAACCAATAAATTTCAGTAATGTTCCCAGATACAAATGGATACAAATAGATATACAGAAATCAGCTGCATTTTTATATGATAACAATGAACTAATAGAGATATTAAGAAAATAATCTCATTTACAATAGCATGAAAAAGAAACATACTTAGGAATAAATTTAATCAAGGAGATAGAAGATCTGTACAGTGAAAAATATAAGACATTGATGATAGAAGTTGAAGAAGGTACAAATAGATTGAATGTTATTTTATGTTCTGGATCCAAAGAATTAATATTGTTAAAATGTCCAAGTCACTCAAAATGACTACAAATTCAGTACAATCCATATCAAAATTCTAATGGATTTTTCACATAAATAGGAAAAGAATCCTAAAATTCATATGGAGTCCAAGAGACTCCATGTATCCTAAGCAATCTTAAAAAGAGTGCCCAAACTGGAAGAATCACACTTTCTGTTCAAACTATATTAGAAAGCTATAGTAATCAAAATAATACAGTATTGGCATAAAAACAGAGACAGATCAATGGAGCAGAATGGAGAACCCAGAAATAAACTTATGCATACATGACCATTTAAATTTCAACTAAGGAACCAAGAAAAATAATGGGGAAATGATAGCCTCTTCAATAAATGTTGTTGGGATAACTGGATCCTCACATGTGAAAGAATGAAACTGAACCCCTATCTTACACCATACATAAAAATCAACTTGAAATTGGTTAAGACTTGAACATTAGATTTGAAACTGTAAAACTTTTAGTAGAATAACAGAGGGGAAGCTCCTTGACATTTGTCTTGATTTTTTTTGGATTTGACGCCAAAAGCAACAAACGGGAAAATTTAAAAATGGGATTACATCAAACTAAAATGCTGCTCCACAAAAGAAATCATCAGTAAAGTGAAGACACAGACTATGGAATGGGAGAAAATACTTGCAAGTAATTATCCAATAAAGTATTACTATCCAAAATATACAAGGAACTCATAGAATTTGGTAGCAAAAAATCCCATTAAAAAGTGGTCAAAAGGGGATCCCTGCGTGGCTCAGCTGTTTAGCGCCTGCCTTTGGCCCAGGGCGCGTTCCTGGAGTCCCGGGATCGAGTCCCACGTCGGACTCCCGGCATGGAGCCTGCTTCTCCCTCTGCCTGTGTCTCTGCCTCTCTCTCTTTCTCTCTCTCTCTCATGAATAAATAAATTTAAAAAATTAATTAAATTTAAAAAAAGTGGTCAAAAGATTTGAATAGACATTTTTCCAGAGAAAACATATAAATGGCCAAGAGTTGTATGAAAAAGTGTTAAATATCACTAATATTCAGGAAGCTGTAAATCAAAACTAAAATGAGATAATCAAGGGCTCCTGGTGGCTTAGCCAGTTAAGAGTCCAACTCTTGATTTCAGCTCAGGTCATAATCTTAGGGTTGTGGGATTGAGCCCTGCATCAGACTCCGTGTTCAGCATGGAATCTGCTTGTCCCTCTCCCGCTGCTCCTTATTCCCACTTGTGCTCTTTCGCCAATAAATAAATCTTTAAAAAATAAATAAAATGAGATAGTCACCTCTCTCCTGTTATGATGGCTAGTATCAAAAAGGCAAGAGATAACAAATGCTGATGTGATTAGAAGGGGACCTTTTACACTGTCTATGGGAATATAAACTTGTATAGCCCCTATGGAAAACAGTATGTAGGTTACTGAAGAATTTAAAAATAGAACTACCATATGATCCAACAATCTCACTTCTGGATATATAACCCAATGAAATACATACACCTGTACTCCCATGTTCATTGCATCTATTATTTATAATAGCAAGGCTATGGGAACAACATAAATACTTGCTACAGATGAATGGATAAAGGAATAAATATATATTTAATATGTATAAGTATATATACATATAAAATATATGTAAAAATTGATTTATAAAATATGTATAATGGAATATTCTTCAACTTTAATAAAAGAAGGAAATTTGCCATTTACAATATGGATAAACATGGAGGGAATTATGTTAAATGAAATAAACCAGACAGAGAAAGACAAATGCTGCATGGTATCACTTATTATATTTGGAATCTAATTAAAAAAACAAAGTTGAACTCACAGAATCACAGAGTAGAATTATGGTTGCTAAAGTTTGGAGTTGAGGGAAATAGATTGATAAAACTGTATAAACTTCCAGTTATAATATAAATAAGGCCTGAGGATCTAATGTGTATAACATGGTAACTTCGGTTGATCATACTATATTGTATAATTGAAAGTTTCTAAGAGAATAGAATTCACAAAGTTCTTATTTTAAAAAGGTAAATATGTGAGGTGTTAGATATGTTAATCAACTTGGTGGAATCCTTTCACCGTGACACATATATCAAATTATCATGTTGTACACTTTAAATATATTAGTTTTGTCAGTTGTATTGATTAAAGTGGGAAAAATTCCACAATGAGATATCACTTCATACATATTAGAATGGCTAGATTAAAAAAGAAGTCAGATAGTAATAATTATTGAAGAGGATATAGAGAATCAGAACCTTCATACATTGCTAGTAGAAATGTAAAATGGTAAAGGTGTTTTTGCAAAATGACCTGGCAGTTCATTAAACATAGAATAACCATGTAACTCAACAGTTGCATTTCTAGATAACTACCAAAGATAAATGGTATGACCAAACATTGGTCAACATAAAGAAAAACTTGTACATAGATGTTTATAACAGCATTATTCATAGGAGCGAAAGGTTGGAAACACCTCAAGTGTGTGTTAACTGATGCATGGGGAACCTAAGGGGTATGTCCATACAGTGGTGTACTTAATGCTACAACATGAATTTTTAAAATGTTATGGAGACTGAAAACCTACAGATTATGATTCCATTCATAGCAAATATTTAGAATAAGGACATACATGGAGGTAGAATGTAGATTAGTTGTTTCTTAGGGCTGAGGGGGATGATATTGAGAGTGATAGTTAAAGCATCACTAAACTCTTCTGAGGTGATGAAAGTGTTCTAAAATTAACAAAGATCATGATTGCACAGATTTGTGAATATATTATAAACCATTGGATTGTACACTTTATTTTTATTTATTTTTTTAAAGATTTTATTTATTCATGAGAGACACAAAGAGAGAGAGAGGCAGAGACACAGGCAGAGAGAGAAGCAGGCTCCACGCAGGGAACCCGACGTGGGACTTGATCCCAGGTCTCCAGGATCACGCCCTGGCCCAAAGGCGGTGCTAAACCGCTGAGCCACCTGGGCTGCCTGCATTGTACACTTTAAATGGATGGATTTTATTCTGTTTGAATTATATTTCAACAAAGCTGTTATAAAAGAAATGTCCATCTTCCCGAGTAAATTACAACATGTTTTGATGTCACAGGTAGTGTTTGTTTTATAACCATTATATTGCTTTTTAGGCTTTATAATATAGAGTACAGCCCTAAATAGCCTTAGCAGTTTGAGTTACTAAAGAAAAATATCTTCTATTTTAGACTTAGTGATCTTACAAATTGTCTAAATTGTGAGGCTTCTTTTGTCATCATAAAAGATTATTTATTATTTTTATTATTTTAAAAATAAATTTGATAATAGTTGTTTTAGCACACTCAGAGATCCAAGAACATTTGCTGTCATTTGTCTTGTCTGTACATGTTTCTAGTTTTATCTTCCCCTACAATCTTCTGTTAGTTTTAGAGTTCTCATTAAAACTTCTTAGTCGAAATCAAGTTGTGTTTAACAGTGACATGAGAAAACATCATTTGTCAGGTAGAAATTTAAACCTTAATATGAAAGATTATATGATAGTAAACCTAAGAAAGATATAAAAGATAACTATTCTTTAGAAAAGGGTATAATAGGAAAGTTTGCTTTTTTTTTTCTCCCCAGTTTTGGGGAAAGATGAAATATAATCATAGATATTATGATTTTAGAGTCCTTTTTCTTCATCTTATTTTTTATTAAGGTGATTTAATTATGGTTTAATCACAGTATATTCATTTAAAGACAACAATGAAGTTTGCCATATCAATGGACACTTCCTTTCTTTAACAATTTCTCTTTGACATTCGACTGCTGTTTGACAGCATTTTACCCACAGTAGAACTTCTTTTAAAATTGGGGTCAGTCCTTTCAAACCCTGCCGTTGCTTTATCAACTACGTTCGTGGAATATTCTAAATCCTTTGGAGTCATTTCAATAATCTTCATGGCATCTTTGCTAGGAGAAGATTCCATCTCGAGAAAACACTTCTCTGCTCATCCCCAAGACGCAGATCCTCCTCCTTTCACGTTTGATCATGAGATTGCAGCAGTGTAGTCCCATCTTCAGTCGCCCCTTTCAAGTCTAGTTCTCTTGTTATTTCTATGACATCCACAGTTACTGCCTCCTCTGAAGTCCTAAATTTGTGAGAGTTCAAATCAACTTGTCCTGAATTCATGTTATTATGGATATTTTTACCTTTTCCCATGCATCACAAGAATTCTTAATGGCATCTAGAATGGTAAATCCTTTCCAGAAGGTTTTCAATTTACTTTGCACAGATTCATTAGAGAAATCACTATCTGTAGCAGCTACAGTCTTATGAAATACATTTTTTAAAGAATAAGACTTTAAGTTCAGAATTACTCTGTGATCTGTGGGCTGCAGAATGAACGTTGTGTTAGCGGCATAAAAACTACATGAATCTTGTTAAGCATCCTCATGAGGGCCCTTGGGGGATCAGGTGCATTGTCCATGAGCAGTCCTAATTTGAAAGGAATCTTCTTTCCTGAGCAGGAGATCTCAATAGTGGGATCAAAATATTCAGGCAACCATGTTGTATTGTAAACGGATGTGCTGTCATCCAGGCTTTGTTGTTTTGTTTTTAGAGCACAGGCAGAGTAGATTTAGCTTGATTCTTATGGGCCCTGAGGTTTTGGGGATGATAAATGAGCACTGGCTGCAACTTCACGTCACCAGCTGCATCAGCCCCTGACAAGAGAGTGAGCCTGTCCTTGGAAGCTTTGAAGCCAGGACTGACTTCTCCTCTCTAGCTATGAAAGCGCTAAAGGGCATCTTCGTCCAATAGGGAAGGAGTCAATCTCCCTAACCTCTACAAGTAATATCCCACATTTCTCTTTGCTCTGTGCCTCAGAGCACATGGCTTTTTCCATTTACCCTGTTATATCAGGCTGCAGTCCATTTTTCCCACCTTCCTTCTCTCCCCTTGCATATAATGGAAAGTATGGAATTGTAGTATTGAATAGCTTCTTATCTGCTCCAAACTTCATTTGTCCCATCTGGTTTTGCTTTATTTCCTTTTGACTAGATTTGACATTGTGAAAGCACCGTCATTTACAATGAAACTAGTTTTTAATTGATGAAATTATGCACTTTTATAAAAAGATGAAATGCTTCCATTGAATTAATTTTTCTTGTTAGTGTTTTTTAAAGTGTCCATATGACAATGAGGTAGAGAAAAGTATTAAATTAGTGAAGCACTAGTAAAATTTTGAAGCAAAAGAAGGTTTAAAAGATAGTTCTCAGTGGCAGTAATTAGAGAAGCAGATCACGACTGCTGTCTTCTAATTGACTAAGTTGAATTTGCTAGGGCAGGTATGTTTCTTTATCCAGTAGACCACGATCATGAGATATAACTAAACATACTTCGCTTATAATAAATCACACTTAATTTTGTTTCATATAGACGCTCACATGGCAAGGCAATATTTGTTACTTTTGGAATTTTTTCAGGACTTATATAAAGCCCACACTGGTTTTCTAAAGTAAAAGAAACAAGAAAGACCCTTAACATTTTATATCTCTCTTCTATATTTTGAGGGGCTTGTAATTGACTCTTATATACACTATTTTATTCTTCACCTTACTGTTTATTAAAAGAAAAATTTGCACAACTGTGCAAGTCATTCTTTTTCACTGAGATTCTGACATTTTTATGGGTTAGAACAATAATATGTATTTTTCAAACGTATCAAGCAATGTATAAACTTCTTAAAATATACTCAGTACTAGTAACTTGAATTAAGTAAGCGTCTAACACAGCCTTTACTCAAAGGAGTTTGTAATAAAAGATAGTATTTCAAAAAATATATAAAAATGGCTAAATAGAGATACTCTTTCTCTGCCCTGTAATCCTGGCATTGTAACTATCTGAATGTGAGGTAATATAAAGAGCAAAGCCACAAGGTGTGGCTTTCCATTCATTTAGCTCAGCTCCCTGCTGCTGCTAGCATCATGAGACAGCTCTTGGGACTCTCTGATTGCAGTGTCTGTGAGTTCTTTGTATTTTCCTTGTCAGTTTGCAACTTACATTTTGAGAAATAATTGCATAAAATATTTATCTCCTAAATAGAAAAATAAAAACTCTGGAACTGCCTAAAATCTCAATGGTACATGTAATTAATCTAAAATATTCCACAAATAAAGTTGATGTAAAGATCATATAAATAGGTCTAACTCTGGAAAGAAAGATATTAGAGAAGAGCTTAGCCACAGGCCTTTTGTAGCAACTTGACTCTAAGTACCACCTTTTAGTATATGTGCTGCCGAAGCGAGCACATAAGTACCACCTTTTAAAAGAGACTTGTATAAAGGATTATAAATGTGTTTGACTTTTAACAATAATACAGTTAATCTTAATACCTCACAGCCTGTATTTCTGTGTTGTAGTTTTTCTAGCTAGCATAAACAAGTTTACATACTAAACTCCTATGTTAGTTCAAAGCTAATATTAAGTAAGGAAAACTAACTTTTCCAGGAAAGGCACATGAGGAAAAAATTATATTCTGTGTTACTAAAAGAGTACTCCATAACACAGAGGAACATTACTGTAGGGCTTCATCAGATGTGTTTATGTGCATTGCATTTTAAAAATCTCAAATGTGAAGTTTCATTAAAGGACTCCAGCCTGGCCTTTTGAGAGTCTCACCATTATTAGGCCTATGTAAATTCTTAATCCTCTTTTTTGCTGTCATTAGGTTGAGAATATAAAAATGAATAATTGAATGATTGAGGAACATTCCTGAGTATATTATTTGGAGGAATTATTGGGGCAAAATCAGTGTCCTTTCACTGTTGGAAACAGTGACTAAAAAAGAGAGAAAGTGGGCAGGCTCCTGGTATTGTTTAGAAGGTCGCGCTCCTGGGCTTTGTACAACTGCAGGGTATTTAAAGTTCCTGGTATCCTTGGAGACACAAACTGTTTTGTGATACCAATTGGTGCTTGTGTTTCAATGATGTCATACAATTTACAGATCCACACAATGGATCTCTTGTTTGGGGACCTACAGAGGAGTTCTGACAGTTTTGGAAAAGCACCTGAATACCCATAGGAATTGAGGCTTAATTGTGTGTGTGGGGTGTGTGTGTGGGGTGTGTGTGTGGGGTGTGTGTGTGTGTGTGTGTGGTGTGTGACAGTGAGAGAGATTTCTCTCAGGCTTTAATTTTAAGAAGCAGGGACGACTTTACTCTCTCTATTGCTTAATTGAGTTTGTATTCAACTTTTTTTTTTTTTAAAAGCAAAATATATCACCCAAATTTCTCATTGTTTTTGCATTCTTATAATTGCATTTGGGAAGTGTGTACACATTTTTGTACTAATTGAAACTTGTAGAAAAATAGATGAGGATTAATTTCTTTTCTCAAGTTTAGCCATCAGCTGTGCAGTTGTAAGAGGCTTATAGAGCTGGGAGTATTTGAACTAATTGGTTAGATTAAAGCAGTGCCATTAAAAAGATTATTTTCTTATTATTTTTTCTTCTTCTTCTCCTCCTCCTTCTCCTTCTTCTTCTTCTTTTCTTTTTCTTCCCCCCTCTTTTTAAAAAAAAAATATGTGAAGCGATTAGTAGACTGACCTAAAAGATGTACATTAAGTTGCCAAACCAGTTTAAAGAATGTGTTTCTGCCCTTATATTCACTTACCTTGTTTCTGTGGTCCAAAGGTTTCTGTTTATTGGCTCTTCCTTTGTTCAAGTTTGTGTCAAGAATGATGTGTGGATTCATGGCACAGTGGTGTTCCAGACCCTTACCAATGGAAATTTCCTTTTATTAGAGCAAGCCTGTGCATTTTTTCCCCCAGAGTATTTTCAAGGAATGGTTTATTTATGTACATCATACAATTCTGAAGATTATTAATAGTTTAAACCAGGTTTTTTTCCTCTGCTATTTTATTACAATATTTTTAGCATCAATAGTTTTGAACTGGAATAAGAAACTAACCCATATTTCAGATGTGGCAAGTATAAAGAATAATAATAAAAAAAAGGCTTAATATATGCTAGGCCCTGTTCTAAATTTTGGATGTTTCTCATGTAATCCTTATCACATCCCTGTGAGGTAAAGACCATAGTACTCCCATTTTAAAGATGAGGAAGCTGGGGCCCCAAGCGGTTAAGTATTTTAATTACAGTCTGCTGGTAAGCAATAGAGCAGCATTCCTTTTCAGGCAGTCTGACTCCAGATTTTGTGTTCTTAACATGATGCCTCTCAGTAACAATAATAATGAGAGCTGACATTTATTGAGCACTTCCCTGTGTGCCAGAAATTGAGAAATTGTTCTTATCTTTTTCTAGTATGTTAGTTCAATCAAATAATCTAACGTGGGACATGGATCCTGCCGTGACTCTGAATCTTACTCTGCCAAATTCCTTTGCTTGGGTAACCTCTAAGAGATCTTTGTAAACAGTTTGTGTGTGCTTAAAATCAGGATGGAGTTATGTTAAGCAGCTCTGTGTAAATAGGGCAGTATGTACCAGGGCCCTGAGTTAGTATCACCTTCCTGCATGTTCAGGTACTGTATTACTTATCTTAGGGGGGGAATTAAAACCTTAGAGGGTCATACGAGAAGTGTAAGTTTCAACCTGATGTTCCAAGTACTACTTAGATATTTATAAAACAAACAGAAAGCCTTAACATTTCTTATTCCTAGGGTTTTTAAGTAGGCTTGAACTAGTTAAAAATAGGTAGTTCCCTAGTAACAGGTGATTCTCTAACTAATAATAGAAGAAGTTAAGCATCTGTGAACTCAAAGTTAGCATTTCTATGCCACCCACTTTATATATCATGATAGAGAAGTTGAATTATGAATGTGTTGAAGGGCTTTAAACTTTGTTTCTTCCTTTGTGTGTGAGCTTGATATTGATCAGCTTGTTTGGAGCCTTCTTTAACCATTTTCTCATTTTGGTAGGATTTAGCTGTATATTTTTAAAGTAAATAACGTCATTTAAAAATGTAATCTTAAGTCATCGTAATAGATGCATATAATTACAAGTGTGTACTACAAGAATTGAAATGAAAAAGAGCAGTTATATTCTCTACCAATGCCTCAGCTGGTTACTGTTCCATAGAGGCAAATACTTATAACTCCTTTAGAGGTTTTCTGTACTATGTATCTTCATGTTTTTAAATAACTCATACAGTCACACCTACACATATGCACACATGAAACTATAGATGGGCTTATATAATTTCAAACATTCTGTTTGAAATGGTCTTTCACTTTTAATCTAATTTAAAATTTTTTTCTACACACACGCACACACACACACACACACACACACACACAAACCCATGATCTTATTCCCTTTCATAATTGAGAAAGTGGAGTCACAGGTTAAATCATTTGCCCCAAATCATGGAAATAGTAAGTAGCAGATTTGAATCTAGTCATCTGACTACACAGCTAAAGTCATGTTTCATGTAAGTCAAATTCATTCAAAATGAGACCACATGATTTTCTCCCCCTTTCAGTGCCCAGATGGTTAATCATTATGCCAAACTTTTTGCTTAGTATATGTGAGGCACTTTATTAAGTATTTGATGTATATTGTTTCATTAAACTTCACAAAAATCCCTGAGAGCAGGTGTTTTGTCTTCCCTTTTCTAAAGATGAAGAAATTAAAGTTCGCTAAGGTTGAGTAATTTATCCAAGGCCACACAACTTATAAATGGTAGAAATGGAGTCTTTATAATTTTTTGGGGGGCATCTGGCTGGCTCAGTTGGTATAGCATGTGACTCTTGATCTTGGGGTTGTGTGGTTAAGTCCCATGTTGGGCATAGGGCTTACTTTAAAAAAAAAGGATAATTTCTATTGAAATACAGTGTACACAGAAGAGCAAAGTACACAAATCCTGTAGCTTCATGTATAGCATGACAAATTTGCACAAAGGCTACATATTTGAGTAACTTGCACCCTGCTGAAAAGAGAGAATGTTTATAGCATCCCAGAAGTCGACCTTATATGCCCTTTCCCAGTCATGTGCATCCTAAGAGTAATTGTGTTGCTGGCTTTAATATTGTAGATAAGCTTTACCTATTTTTGAGCCTTATATAAGAAATGATCCATCTTTTGTCTGACTTACTTCGTTTGATATTGTATTTGCGAGCTTCATACATATTGTTCCATGTAGTTGTAGCACTTTCACTTTCATTGGTAGATAATACTCCATTTTATGAATTACCACAATTAACCATTCTACTATTGGTGGGCATTTCGGATCGTTTCTACCTTTTGACTGTTATGAATAATGTCACTGTGTGCAATCTTACACATGTCTTTTGGTGAAAATGTGTCCTTATTTCTGTTGGGTATATATCTAGGAGTAGAATTGCCAGATATATATATGTCTGGTTTTTGTAAATATTATCAAACAATTTTCCAAAGTGATCGTACCAATTCACATTCCCACCTGCAATTTTTTTTTTTTTTTTAAGATTTTATTTATTTACTCATGAGAGACACACGGAGAGAGAGGCAGAGACACAGGCAGAGGGAGAAGCAGGCTCCATGCAGGGAGCCCGACATGGGACTCCTCTCTAGGATCACGCCCTGGGCTGAAGGCGGCTCTAAACTCCTGAGCCACCTGGGCTGCCCTCCCCCCTGCAATTGTTTTACATCCTCACCAACACCTAGTATCTTTTCATTTTAGGCATTCTGGTAGGTATGTAGTAGTAATTTCTCATTGTGGTTTCATTTATTTATTTATCTGTTCATTCATTCATTCATTCATTCATTTAGATTTTATTTATTTATCCGTGAGAGACACAGAGAGAAAGAGAGGCAGAGACACAGGCAAAGGGAAGAGCAAGCTCCATGCAGGGAGCCCAATGTGGGACTTGATCCCGGGTGTCCAGGATCATGCCCTGGGCCGAAGGCAGTGCCAAACCACTAAGCCACCGGGGCTGCCCATCTTTGTGGTTTTAATTTGCATTTTCCTGATGATTAATGAAGTCAAGCACCATTTTACATGTTAAATGGATATTTGGAATTTTTTTTTAAAGATTTTATTTATTTATTTGAGAGAGAATGAGAGAGAGTATGAGTGGGGAGCAGGGAAAGGCTAGAAGCTTCTCGAATTGGGGCTCCATCATAAGATCCTGAGGTCATGATGTGAGCCAAAGGCAGACACTTTATTGGCTGCACCACCCAGTTGCCCTGGATATTCTTTACTATGAAGTGACTGTTCAGGTCTTTTGCCCATTGTTTGACTGGATTGTCTGCCTTTTTCTGAACAGAATATATTGGTTTTCCTCACCCCATCTTCTTTTTTCTGAGGCAAGAACTTTGTCTCTTCTAATTTTTTATTCTGGAATTTACATATCTCCTTAATTCTAAATAACATGAATATACTGCTGCTTAGATGGGGTCATTCGGGTGTCACCCTAACCTGATAGAAGTGGTGCGTTTATAAGAAGAGGAAGAGATATACCTCTTGATCTCCATCATGTGAGGACATAGCAAGAAGGCAGCCATAAAGTCCAGAGGAGAGTTCTTACCAAGAACCAAATTAGCTTGCATTTGATCTTAGATTTCTCAGCCTCCAGACCTGTGGGAAAATAAATTTCTGTTGCTTAAGCCACCTAATCTGTGGCATTTTGTTGTGGCAGCTCATAGAGACTAAGACACTCGCCAAAATTTGAGGCCTTGAATATCAAAAACATTTTTTTTTAATCAAAAACATTTTTATTTTATTCACACACTTGATTGTTTGGCTCTGTGAATACTTAGGTTGTGAATAATTTTCTTTTGGAATTTTGAAGTATTACTCCATTGTCTTCTAAATTCCTGGGTTGCATTTAAGAAGTCTAGATTTATTCTTGTTCCTGAGCTTTTGCATGTAAACTGTTTTTTCTTAGTGATGTATTTTGGTAGACATCTGTTTTTTCTAATATTTTTATGTTGAACCTCCTACATTAGTTTCTCAAGTTTCTCTTCTTTTTTCTTTTCCATCTCTTTCTGTCCCCCCCCCCCCCCCCCCCGGGATATTTTCTGAACTTTATCTTCTAACTGTACTATTAGGTTTTATTTTCATTTCTGCTGTTATGTTTTTAACATACAAAAGCTCTTTTTCTATAATTGCTGCTTTTTTTTATAAAGAGCATCCTGTTTTTGTTTAATGGGCACCATTTCTTCTCATACCTCTTGGAGGATAAAGATGGTTGGTAGTATTTTTTTCTCCTGGTATCATTTGTATCTCCTGCAAATTGCCTTTTCCTGTTTGTTTTGATCTCTGTTTTCTCATCGGTAGACTTTTCTCTGATCTCTGATTTCTTTGTTTGCTCCAGATTAAGAATGGGATATGAGAGATGTGCCTAGAAGATCTGAGTGTAGAGTTGAAGCTTGTCTACTGAAGGCTTTTCTATAAGGTGATCTATATGGGCTGTTTGTTGGGAGAATCCCTTTTGGTACTTTTCCCTTGAGCTGATGCGATACCCATAGAATGCTCTTCTAATTTCCACCTGGAGGGCAAAAGTCTGCCACTTCTGTGAGTCAGTGGAAGGAGGGGGGTAGGGGGAACATAAAGAGAATTTTGCAGGAAGCACTTCTTAGCATTTTATGTTCTTCTCAAGTGTGACAATCATCCTTTAGTTCACCCTTGATTTTACCTTGTAAGAGAGGAAACCTCCATTCTTTTTACCTGAGTGGTTGGGGAGTGACATTTGCCTATAGAATTAATTGGACAGAAGATCTTGGAACACTGACTGATTTTTAAATCAGCTTATCCAGGTTTCATTTTAGATCATCCCTCCTCCCCATGGAGAGATACCTAGTACTGGCCTATCCATAAACTTTTTGAAGATTCTGTGGTGTCAATTGGGTTGATTTTTCAGCTTTCCTCACTCTTAGAATAGGATTCAATTTTCTCAGGCCTGGTAGAAAAATTAACACTGGAACATTTTCTTTATAGCTTCTAAAATTTGATTTAAATTTTCTGTTTCTTTCTATCCATGTGGAGTTTTAGCTCTCTCTGTCTCTACCTGTAAATATAAACTCATCTTTAGTTTTAGTGTAGTTTTGAAAAGAAATGAAATTATATATGTTCAGTCTTCCATTTTAACCTTAGTAGCTACTATGTATTTCTTGAAATAAAATTTGAATAAGGCATTTGTAGACTCCGTGAAGCAATTCTAGGTTCTTTTGTAGGCCAAGGTTAGAGGTCTTAGACCTGGAAAGACAGATCTAGCTTTGACTTAATTTTTCCCCCCTAATTGGACCTAAGCTAAATTCACCAGCTTACTCTTCAAACTTGGTCTTCTTCCAGAATTCCTAATCTCAGGAAATGAAAACCTCATTGACCTCTTGACAAAAATGTGCATCAGTTCTGTTTAAAATTCTTCAGGGACTTCTTTTGCTTCCTGGGATCCAGACCAACAAACATCCTTAACCTGCTTCTCACATCTGTGTGACTTTGGTGCAGACTGTCTCACCAGCTTCCTAGCTTCTGCCCTCACTCTTTGCTCCCTATGTGGTATGCTGGAGAGGCCTCCTTTTTAGGCATCCAGGAGCAGAACCAATTTCTTCCTCAAAGACTTTTGGGCCTGTGATTTCATTCGCCTGAAATGCTAATACTTAAATTCCCCTCGCTCACTGACCATCCTCCTAGCTGCCATAATGCTGCAGACTTAAGTCCATTGCTCTTATTATATGCTCTTACAACACCCTCTACTGCTTCTTTTAGTGTTTATCATAATCGTTTAAGTTAACCGTATTCTAATTGTACAGTTTTTGACTACTAAATTAAAGCTCTTTGAGTTCAGTAACTAGGTCTGTCCTGCTCACTGTTATTTTCCCAGGTGAAGTTCAGTGCTGTATACACAATAAATAAACACTCAATGAATTAAAAACAAAAGACAACAAGGAACTTTACTGATATGCTAGAAAAAATTCTAGATTACTTATCAGAAGACCTAAATTATAAGATAATTTTGCTAGGTGCATCACTTTGAGCAAGTAATTTTCTTGAAGAAGTGTGGTTTACTAGTCTTTAACATTTTTCAACTCTAATTTGTTTCCCAAAGGACTTCCCTCTTCTGTGCATTTCTTTTTGTGTTGACCTTTTTTTTTTTTTAATTTCTATTTGACACTTATCATCAATTGCTTCCCTCTATTCATTCTTTTCTTTTTACTGTCTGTACTATATATGTATTTCTTGATGTGAACTCTCATGGTTCAAATATTTGCTACAATGACTTGGAAATTTTTAACCTGAAATAGACCATCCAAACTGAAGTATCATTGAAAGAAACTTGCACGTGCATTCTGGCCAAAAACATTAGGTTGCACGTGAATCCGGGTAAGAGAATGTAGAGTAGACTACCATCCTATATCAGTTGTTTTCCCAACAGGATTGTATTTTGTGATCACGTTGTTTAAAGGTTTCATGCAATCAAAATATCTTTTAAGATAATGGAAAAACCTGTGAAAAGTAGGTGAGCAAGGAGGATTAGTAAACCTCTTACAGTAGGAGAAATGATGGAGATGATAAAGCCTAATGAGAGACAAAAGATAGACATGACATAAGCTTTGCTGTGCATATGTCTTCATGTACTGTGCATATACATGTGATTCTTACCTGTTTGTGAGAAACAATAAAATTATGAAAGTGGTGTTAGTTTTAGAAAGCTTTGTTAATTTTATTTTGTTGTTCTATTTGCATTCCCTATGCATTTTAACAGATTGTTTGTTTACCTACAGTACATATTTGCAGTATATGAGCAAAATGTAATTTGTATCTGATACTGTATATTGTGCATAAACATACCCACTAACAAGTTCACCAAATATTAATTAATTTGCTAATTTATTTTTAATTTAGAAGTTTTTGGTGGATTGCTTATAGGTGTATACTATTGTAATATTGTATATATGAAATATTAAGAATACTTAGTAATATTTGGAGAAATTAATTGCAAGTTTTAGATGAGCTTGAACGAAATTATTCTTTTTTTTACCTAAAATCAGAATAGTGTCCTGTTACATGTAAATTTGCCATCCAACACGTTTGCAGGCATGGATTAAATTTAGATAAGAGGCATGTCAGTTCTGTTTGTATTGGATGTATTGGAGAAAAAATGCTAAATGCTTCCTTGTACTGCTTCATAGTCTCATACTGTAGGTATTTGTTCCCTCCTACTGATTTGAGGTCAGTGGTTTTTGATAAAAAGAAAGGTTTTTCACTTCTTATGTAAGTCAGCTAAGTTGCATCAGGGCTGAACTGACTGAATTGGGTTGTAGACTTAGCAGAGAATGACTGATAGGATTCTGTAGAGAAGCCTGTATTATCTCCTTGATAGTTTTCACTGTATACTCAGTGATTTGTGACTCAAATGGGTCACAATTCAGAAGAGATGCATATTTAGTTCTGGAATTCTATTTCAGTTGATACTGTGGAGAGAGGTAGAGCTATTAAAAATTTTTTAATGCTGCCAAACTCTTGATAGATTTTATTTTAATGCAGTCTGCCTTCTTTTACTCCCTTAGATAGAGAGATACTGTTACAGTATTGGCTCAACAACCAATTGCTGAAACCTCAGAAACTGATCTCTCAATAGTTTTAAACTATTTATTACTCTTTTTTTCCTTCTCTGCTAAGAATCACATTCCTTTTAAGGCTCTAATTCTTTCCCCACAGCAGCTGCCCCTAAAGTAAAGTGATGAGATTCAATTAAAAAAGAGGCAAGCATAGGGGTGCACTAATATAGGAAAAGATACTAAATATAATAGAAGGAAATGAGTATTTCATGGTGTTTGAGATTTTCTTAGCATAGTTCATTTTTCTACCACTAACAACAATAAGTGACACAAAAAGGATCTTGAGTTGTGATCATTTATATAAGATCATGGTTATGTTTTAAGGAACAAATTAGTGTTTTCTTACACTTTTCTTAAATTTGCACAATATTTCACTGTTTAGGGAAAACTTGCACATAGACCTTTTTTTTTCCTTCTAAGGATTAATATATATGTGAATTATTTGGGGTATTTTATATTTTCTGTTTAGATGAGAGTATGAACTATAGATGTAAGTGGTCCTGTTGCGGTTGAAGTACAAGCTGTGATTGATTGCCATCTGTCATCTGAATGTGGTCTCATTCACAATATTCCATTCAGTTACCCAAGCCAGAGTTGCTTAAGCAGTACTTGGCCCCGTGTGGGAGTTATGAGACTTACTCCTTCTAATGCGTGTCTGAAAAGCAGAAGAAAAACCATGTCATCTGCTCTGCTGCTCTTGCATGGCACATGTGATCAGATGCAGTGATGTGGAAGGGAAAAGCAAGAGGGAACCATCATAGGAATTCCTTCCCATCCTGGTTATCTTCTTTAAAATACTTAGGTAATAGGACTGCCTGGTGGCTCAGTGCGTGATCTTGGGTCCAGGGATCAAGACCTACATCGGGTTCCCTTGCAAGGAGCCTGCTTCTTCCTCTGCCTGTCTCTGCCCCTCTCTGTCTCTCTCTCTCTCTCTCTCTCATGAATAAATAAATGAAATCTTAAAAAAAAAAAAAAACTTAGGTAATAGCATCCAATTAAAATTAGTTCTTCTAAAAAAAGAAGTGTTACCTTTATCAAACATCTCTTGTCTACTATAAAGGTTACGCCTTCAAGGAACTTATTACATTGTTATCAGGTAATTGCCCTGCAGTAGAGCAGAGGTAGAGGCCTTGGGTTTAGGCCCTGGTGCTGCTGAGATTGAGAGGCAGGAAGCAAATGGACCCTCTGCAAATCTCAGTCTAAAGGAAACTACTCACCAGAAAGAACTGTCACACGATATCTCCTACTTGCCTTCCTTTTCTCTTAAAAAGGGTGACGGGAAGCAGGGGGATTTTCTGACTAGATACCAGTGATCAAGTAGCATGGTAACTAAGCTTCCATAGTTGGGAAGGAAACTAAAATGGTTAGCTAAGGATAAAAGACATGTTATAAATTCATTTCAGTAAATAGTTATGGTCTCATAGTGAATTTATGATAAAGACTAAAATGTATTTCAATAAAGGCAAACATTCCTGACCTAGTAATGATTTTATACCTTAAATATGTTGAATCATTTATTACTTAGTATCTTTATTACTCATCAAGGTGAGTGTGACCATTTTTAAATCTACTAGGGCCATCAATTTCTATGCACTGTAATGTAATTTGCCAACCCAAGGGTTCATTGCATGTCAGAACAAAGCAGAGTTCATAACTAGTAATTTTAGTGTTTGGGTAGTTATTTTAAGAAAACTTTTGTTTGCTTATTCTGCAAATAGGTATTTTCTGACATTTTAACAGAATATGGAGGGTGGAAGTGTTATGAGGGGATAAAATAAAGAAAATTAAACTTTATTTTAATATCCTGGTTGGTTTTGTCTTTCAATGCTATAAGAATTAAAGAGGGGGACTTAAAATATATTGATGCAGTAATTGATGGCAGCCACATGAAGTCTTGAGCAGACAGCATTATCACATTTATAAAATTATTTGGTCATATATCTAATGTCAGGGGGCTGTTACTGAGCAGCATGCTATACTTATAGACATTATGATTAAGAATCATCCGTTGCAGCAGAAATTGCCTGTAGAAGATAGCCAAGAATATACCACATTTGTAAAGTTGTATGACTGGGCAAGGATTTTATTCTTTATTAGAAAAATAAAGAACTATCTCTTAACACTATAGCTTGTTCGTTGGGCAGTGAATATAAATGGTATTTGAACTTAAACTTCTATTAAAACTGTTTTGAGCATTTTGGTGATGAGAAAAATAGTCCTTTGTGTAGTTTGGGAAATTGACACGTTCTTAGCTAGTTTGAGTAGCATAGCTCTGTTGTAAAGTTATTTAGATGTATTTTTGCTTCTGTAAGAAAGTGGTCACTCCAGTTCCGAGACTTTATAAAATATGTTTATACTTTGACTTTTAATTCTAACCAAATTCAGAATGAAAATGAATCTGATAGTTGAAATTTAAATGGTGGGAAGAACTTGCCGTTAATAAGCTGAGTTGGCTCTGGCATGGAAATAAACACAGACACATGAAAATACAGATCTTTCTAAGTAGTTCAGACCTCTACAGTTTACAAGAACTGCATGCTAGAAATGTGTTTCTCTTTAAATATATTAAAATCTCACCTGTATAAATAGATTTCCCAAAGCTGTGTTTTGTTTTTGCTTTTTTAGATTAGTTCTGAGAATCAGTGAAAGGGTTATTAAGATGATTAGGGTGTTAACTGGAAGACTCTCTATTGAATACTCTGTAAAGCTTGCTTTGGATGACAGTAGGTTTAGAATTTTACCAATTCCATTTAGTTTATTTTTTTTTTTTTCCATTTAGTTTATAATGCTGGAATGTTACAAGAACATGTGGCTGGTAAATGATGTGATTCAAAAGCAACTCAAATGAACTTCTAAGGGATTGTATCATACAAAAGTAAAATTTCCCACAGCAATTTTTTCTTTGACAGTCTACATATTTGGGTCATGCGCTTGTTCTTTTCCATTCTCCTACCCCTATTTCTGTACCAATCGGATCCCTTTATTACTTTCCTACTCTAAGTCTTTTGAAATTCTTTTCTAAGTCTGGAAGAGACAAGATGCTGCTTACCCTCTAAAAGAAAAGTTACAGTGAGACTAGTTATAGAATATACTTGATAGAATTTCCAGCTCTATTGTACCATTTTGTTCATCTTTGTCAAGAGATGTGACAGGTCATGAAGCTTCCTTCTCTGGTTACAAGGAAGGGTTATGAGGAAGGGTTATATACAAGTAAATTGTTGTCGCTGTTGTTTCCTTGCCAGGTAGTTACTTAATTTATATTAGTGCTTGTGGGGGCCCAGGTTTGACTTTTAGATTGACAAGTAGACTAATCTGGTATTTTGAATGCTATTTTG
Source organism: Canis aureus (assembly GCF_053574225.1). NCBI lineage: Eukaryota > Metazoa > Chordata > Mammalia > Carnivora > Canidae > Canis > Canis aureus. Next base: position 59,664,859 of record NC_135616.1, read on the forward strand.
AAATGATTTGGATATAATGGGTTACATTGAATCCTTCTAATTCGTTTCAAATTCAAAAGCTTCCCTTTAGGTTTTCTTTATTCCTGTTTTGAAAAACTTTGTTGTGGACTTCCCTGCTAAATTCCTATTTCAAAATTAGGGTCACATGACCCCTTTCTTTTTATTTCACTGTTACCAGTCTACAAACCTAATTATCCCTTGCAAGGCTATATTAGTCTCCTATTCATTATATAAGACCTATGGTTTTTTTTTTCCCTGCTTACTTCATCCTTAGCAAGCTGTTGCCAGGTTTCCTTAGAATCCCCATTGGCTTCCTATTTTCTAATCAGTGGTTTTTAAAGTATGGTCTGTGGAACCCTAGAACCCAAGGATCCCCCTGATTTGTTACAGATTGTAAGTATTTTCACGATACACTGGTCCTTAAAAAAAAACACAACACACTATTGACCTTTGCACTGATGATGGAAAATCAATTACGAGTAGAATCACTGAGGCAGTAGTAGGAATCTAGGCAGTGGCTCCAGACTGTCAGTAGTCATTGCATCGCCCTCTGCCACATACTGTAGGGGAAAATAGCTAGTTCTCAGAAAATCCTTGAGAACTCAGTCAAAGTGCTTAATTTTTATTATATCTCCACCCTGGAATTCACATCTCTTAACATTCTGTCTGGTGATATGGGAAGCGCCCATGAGCTGCATACTGAAGTATGATGGTTATCATAACAGGAAACATTTTGTGCAAATTGAGTTGCAAACTGAACTTGCCACTTGTTTTCAGAAAACACCATTTTTACTTGAAACAACAACTGAAAAACTATAGTTCTTCAGTCTTGATTATTTGGCAGATATTTTCTGGGAAAACAAAGACATAAACCTCTCATTTAAGGAGAAAAAAACCAACAGTACTTATTGCTAATGATAAAATTCAAGACAAAAAATGCTTCATAGCTTCCTAATAAAGACTTCTGCAAGAAGTCAAGACTTTTCTGAAGATTAATGAATGTGATTTTTTGTTATTACATAATGAAAAATACCATAATTTGGAAGATCTGCAAAACTAAACGAACCAATGTTTTGGAAACAATCAATGCATGATGTTAAAAACTCATGCATATGGATAAAAAAATCCATTCACAGGGTAAGATACACTTATGATTTTTTTAATGTAACAGAGTATGAAAAGTTCATTGCTATCGTGTCAGAGTCCACAATTTACTACTTTTAAGAAGTACCCTCTTGTCAGGCTTTGGTGTATAGTATTTAAAAAAAGGTGATCCACAATTATCTAAAAATGCTGTTAAAATACTCTTCCCTTCTACTTGCATACCTGTGTGAGTCTAGAGTTTCTTCATCTACTTCAACCAAAACAATGTGAGGCAATACATAGAATGCTGAAACAAATATAAGGACCCAGCAGTCTTCGATGAAGCCAGACTTTAAAAAAGAGATTTGCAAAACTTAAAACAGTGTGACTCCTCTCATTTTTGTTTGTTCGTTTTGGAAAATAGTTACATTTCATTAAAAATATGTTATATATATTAATAATGAAATAGTTTTCTCATTATTATCATTAAATGACTAAATATTTAAAAATGTCTATTTTAATTTATAATATTGATATAGTCCATACAAATAAAAATTCTTTTTTTAAATTTAAAAAAAAATTTTTTAATTTATTTATGATAGTCACACACACACACACAGAGGCAGAGACATAGGCAGAGGGAGAAGCAGGCTCCATGCACCGGGAGCCCGACGTGGGATTCGATCCCGGGTCTCCAGGATCGCGCCCTGGGCCAAAGGCAGGCGCTAAACCGCTGCGCCACCCAGGGTTCCCCAAATAAAAATTCTTTGAAGCCCTCAATAATTTTAAGAATTTAAAGGGATCCTGAGATCAAAAGAATTTGAGAATTACTAGTCTGCATGATAACAGCCAGTCTTAGAGAAGTGCTTTCCTTTTTTTTTTTTTTTTTTAATATTTTATTTATTTATTCATGCGAGACACAGAGCGAGAGGCAGAGACATAGGCAGAGGGAGAGCAGGCTCCATGCAGGGAACCTGACGTGGGGCTCGATCCCGGGTCTCCAGGATTACGCCCTGAGCTGAAGGCAGGCACTAAACCGCTGAGCCACCCAGGTTGCCCAAGAAGGCTTTCCAAGGGATCCAATGAGTAATGTTGGATGCTTTTTAAAATTTCTAAAATTATTCCATTTTTGTAATAAAGACAGCATCTAGTGCCCTTACTAGCTTTATAGGACTGGAACAAGGCAAAGCTATTTTTTTTTTCCTGGTTTTGCTATTATTTGTATTTGTAATTCTATGTTATCTTTTTCTCTAGTGAATTTTAGACACTAAATATAACTGTAAATCAGAAATTTGAAGTATGTTACAAGAGCCAAGAGGGAGGGGGGAGGAGAAGAGAGTGAGAGATTGATCGATTGATTGACTGACTGACTGACTGATGGGTAATATTGGTAAGATGAGCCTGTCCTGTGGTAATATAATATAGTCTTAGTACTAGACTTTACAAGTCTACCGTTAAATCTTCACATAAATGTGGAAATGAGGATGTGATAGAATGAATTAAATCTATAGGTTATTTTAGAATTTTTTTTTATCTTGTTATTTAAAATGCCTTTTAAACCTTAATCCAGAAGTATTTAGAAGAACCCCCCCAATCACTTATTTTAGTTTCTTTTTTTTTTTTTTAAGATTTTATTTATTTATTCATGAGAGACACACAGAGAGAGAGGCAGAGACACAGGCAGAGGGAGAAGAAGGCTCCATGCACGGAGCCCAATGTGGGACTCTATCCTAGGACTCCAGGATCATGCCCTGGGCCGAAGGTGGTGCTAAACCACTGAGCTACCCAGGAATCCCCTTTAATTTCTGTTTTATTTTCTTCCTTGGTATACATTCTTACAAAGTGATCAAAAAGTGGGTATTAGATAATATATGTGAAACTGTAACCAGTTGATGAGATTGGCTGATCAATCTCATCATTTAGGCAGAACATTTTTTTTTAATACAGTGGCATTACCTCTTCATTCTTACTTTAGCAGTGGGGAGGAATAATTTGGGATCCTAGCATTGCTGTGTGAGACATTGTCTTGTTTCACAATACCATGAAGAAACCACAACGAAGCCCAGGTTGGAGGAAGGGAGAACATGAAACACTGACAATTTAGGAGAATTACTCAGGATGACACAGGGAAGGGAATTTAGGCTTTCTTAAGTTCAGTGCTGATACGGATTTCTATTTGGTCAGGAAACATGAGTATATATAGTATCCTATATTCTAATTTTTATGGACAGAGCCTATCAGTGTCTTCTTGCTTAGTATAGATCCTAAGATTACCGTTCAAATGAAATTATAGTGGGCAGCTTAGGTCACCCATGGCTAACTTACGTAAGCAGGTTAGTCATTTGAATGAAAACTTGTCTAGGCCACAAAACCACCACATTTCCACATAAAGTAGGTGCATCCCTCTGTTGAAGTGGAGTTGGTATTTGATTCTAAAAATAGGCCTGCATTGTGGTAAAAATCTAACCCATTTGTTTGTCCAAATCATGTGAAGAAAATCAGCTTTGACATGACTTTTAAGTACAGGCAAGAAACTTCTATATGTGTCAAAAGGGATTAGAAGTTAGCTCCTTTCAAGCTTTTTGTGATAATTTCAGGAAATTTTAAAGTCTAAAGAAAACTTTAAAATAATTTTAGATGCTCTCTTAGAATACCAGGGAAGAATTGGGGGTGGGGAAGAGAGTTTGTGCAATGGAGAAGCTATAGATGTACTGCTGCGCACAGTGCCGCAGAGACAGACACAGAGCAGGAGGGGGAGAAAGGAAAAGCGGTGAAATAAGAATTAATAGCATGTCCAGCCAAGCCCCAGTAACACTGATTCTGTGACTGAGTTATTTGGAGGGTAGTTGAATGATCCCCTCAATCTGCAGAGCAATAAGTTTAAATAGATGTTTAGAGAGCAAAGGAAGTTAAGCCAGAAGGAACACTGAAGGTAATATTGGTCGCACAAGGCTTTGCAAAAAGAGACCTACACCTAGGTGCCCTAGTTACTGACTTGTTTATTTCCGATGAAACCTCAGCTATAGCTTTGCATATTTGGGTGATTGTAGTATAAAATATCTAGGACAGGGCAGCCCGGGTTGCTCAGTGGTTTAGCGCCGCCTTCGGCCCAGAGCGGGATCTTGGAGACTTGGGCTCTCTGCATGGAGCCTTCTCCTTCTCCTGCCTGTGTCTTGGCCTCTCTCTCTCTCTCTCTCTGACTCTCACGAATAAATAAATAAAATCTTAAAAAAATATATCTAGGACATTATTTGTATTTCCTTGAAGCCAGTACCAGGAATGCCTATTCTCTTGTAGAAAGTAATAGTAACAAAAACACTCATATAAGAGATAAAATGTGCTTACTTATGATTTACAACCCTTCTGCCCTCATAGGTGTTTGTGTTCTAATTTCTCCAGTTTGAGATGCTCCTCTAGCATAATAACTAAATAGTAATAAATAATGTATTTAAAATGATCTCTTCAGGATATTTTCGACAGGAATTAGTCCTTCATGGCTAAAGAACTTTTCATATTCGCTTGTCATAAAAGCCTTATTTAGTAGATCTAATGGGTAGTTTTGATGAAGATGTGTTCCAAAGTGTATGGCGGCCCAAAAGAGTCAACAGTTCACATAAAAAAAAAAAAAAAAATACAAAGGAGCAAAGTCAGAGTAACCAGTTGGTATTTAAGAGGGAAATGAGACATTCGAGAAGAGTTAGACATTTAGCTCTGCTGTGTACCTCTGCCTCTAAGAGACCTGATAGTAATGTGTTCAGAGCTCTCCTTGAGGAAATTGCTTTCGGGGTTTTTAAGATCTTACTGGCCTCTAGTGGTAATATCATGCTATCATTTAAAGAGTTTTAATTTTTACGTGTGACTAGAAATAAAGCTATTTTGAAGACACTGGCTGATGACAACTTCATTCTCTCTGTTTAGGGTCAGCAGTATTCTCAGTGTACATGCCACGTTGTCTTCTTCCTGAAGATGAGAGGCTCTATCTTTTGTTCTTGTTTCTGAGTCATCCTCACCTCTTTATTTGGAATGTTAGTTTAGCTGTGAAGCAGGCTCCCATTGTTTTAGTACTTGGACAAGTGGGGGTGACTGTGTCTGGTGTGGGCTACCAGTTCTTCCCTAGTGTATCAGCCTTCTTTTCTGCAGACGAAAGGGCCAATTTCCCCTTCTGTGTACAACAGTTTATTTTGTTAAAAGGAAGTTTTCAATTTAGCATTTAGGTTCATGTTTAAAACTCCTTATTTAATTCTATTTTGAACAATCTTATATTTGAAATACCGATCTACTAAGTAAGCATGATAATGTTTCTCACTTTTGTTTTTCCTGTTTATCACTCAGATGTGAAGGGGCCACCTACCCATCGTCTGTCTTGTGGACAGTCGCCCTACACAGAGACGACAACATGGGAGCGGAAGTATTGCATCCTCACCGACAGCCAGTTGGTGTTGCTCAACAAGGAGAAGGAGGTAAGATGGCTATTACTAAGGAAAGCTACTTCTCTTTCTGACCAGATTCCTGAAATCTAGTTTTTATTTGCATTTTGATATGTGACACTTACAGAAATGGAAGCTGTATCAATGATAAATTATAAGTACAGGTATGCCTCCTTCTATTGAGCTTCACTTTATTACACTTGGCAGATACCATGTTTTAACAAACTGAGGGTTTGTGGCAACCCTGTGTGAAACAAATCTGTCAGCACCTTTTCTCCAACAGGGTATGCTCATTTTTTGTCTCTCTGTCACATTTTGGTAATTATCACTTCAAACTTCCTTATTATTATTAAATTTGTTATGGTCATCTATGATCAGTGATCTTTGATGTTACTTTATAATCGTTTTGAGGCACATGAACTGCAACCATCTAAAATGGTGAATTTAATTGATAAATGTATATGTTCTGACTGCTCCCCTGACGGTTGTTCCCTTTTCTCTCCCTCTTCTCTGGCCTCTCTGAGAGTCCCTAAAACACAACAATATTGAAATAGGCCAATTAATAACCCTACAATGGCCTCTGAATGTCCAAGTGAGAGGAGAACTCTCACATCTCTCACTTTAAATGAAAAGCTGGAAGTGATTAAGCTTAGTGAGGAAAGCATGTTAAATGTCAACTGAGGCTGAAAGCTAGGCCTCTTGCACCAAACACTTGCACCAAACCAACATACGAATGCAAAGGAAAAGTTCTTGAAGGTAACTAAAAGCGTTAGCCCAGTGAACATAGGAGTGATAAGGAAGTGAAACAGCCTTATTGCTGAGACAGAGCAAGTCTCAGTGGTCTGGTAGAGGATCAAACCAGCCACAACATCTTCTTCAGCCAGAGCCTATTCCAGAGCAAGGCCCTCACTCTCTTCAATTCTATGAAGGCTGAGAGAGGTGAGGAAGCTGCAGAAGAAAACTGGAAGCCAGCAGAGGTTGGTTCATGACGTTTAAAGAACGAAAGAAGCCACCTTCATCAACACAAAAGAGCAAGCTGAAGCAGCAAGTGCTGATGCAGAAGCTGTAGCAAGTTCTCCAGCACATCTAGGTAAGATCATTCCTGAAGGTGGCTATGCAACACAACAGATTTTCAGGGTAGACAAAATTGTCTTCTATTGGATGAAGATGCCCTCTAGCGCTTTCATAGCTAGAGAGGAGAAGTCAGTTGGCTTCAAAGCTTCCAAGGACAGGCTCACTGTTGTCAGGTACTGATGTAGCTGGTGACTTGAAGTTGCAGCCAGGGCTCATTTATCATTCTCAAAACCTCAGGGTCCATAAGAATCATGCTAAATCTACTCTGCCTATGCTCTAGAAACAAAACTGCAAAGCCTGGATGACAGCACATCCGTTTACAACGTGGTTGCCTGAATATTTTAATCCCACTATTGAGATCTCCTGCTCAGGAAAGAAGATTCCTTTCAAAATAGGACTGCTCGTTGACAATGCTCCTGATCCCCCAAGGGCCCTTATGAGGATACTTACAAGATTCATGTTTTGTTTTGTTTTTTTCTTTAAATATTTTATTTATTTATTCATGAGAGACAGAGAGAGAGAGAGAGGCAGAGACACAGGCAGAGGGAGAAGCAAACTCCATGCAGGGAGCCTGACATGGGACTCGATCCTGGGTCTCCAGGATTGTGCCCTGGGCTGAAGGCAGCGCTAAACTGCTGAGCCACCCGGGCTGCCCAGATTCATGTTGTTTTTTATGCCTGCTAACACAATGTCCATTCTGCAGCCCACGGATCACAGGGTAATTTTGATCTTCAGGTCTTCCCGCCTCCTCCTTTTTTTTTTTAAGATTTCATTTATTTATTAGAGATCACAAGCAGAGGGAGAGGGAGAAGCAGGCACCTCACTGAGCAGGGAGCCCAATGTGGGGCTCAATCCCAAGACTTTAGCCAAAGGCAGACGCTTAACTGACTGAGCCCCACCCAGTTGTCCCTCAAGTCTTATTCTTTAAGAAATGCATTTCATGAGTGGCTCAGTCCTTAAGCAACCAACTCTTGATTTTAGCCCAGGTCATAATCTCACAGTTGTGAGATCCAGCCCCGTGTTGGGTTCTATATTAAAGCCTACTTAAGATTTTTCTCCGCCTTCCTTTGTCCCTTCCCCCACCTGTGTGCAAGATCATGCTCTCTCTCACTCTCTCTCTCTCTCAAAAAAAAAAAAAAAAAAAAAAAAAAGGAAAAATACATTTCATAAGGCTATAGCTGCCAAAGATGAATCTGTGCAAAGTAAATTGAAAACCTTCTGAAAGAGATTTACCATTCTAGATGCCATTAAGAATTCTTGTGATGCATGGATGGGAACAGGTCAGAATGTCTACATTAAAAGGAGCTTGAGAGCTTGAGGACAAAATTGATTCGAACTCTCATGGAGAACCCTGAGGGATTCAGGACTTCAGAGAAGGCAGTAACTGTGGATGTCATAGAAATAACAAGAGAACTAGACTTGAAAGGGGAGCCTGAAGATGGAACTGCATTGCTGCAATCTCATGATCAAATGTGAATGGATGAGGAGCTGCTTCTTAGGGATGAGCAGAGAAGGTGGTTTCTCGAGATGGAATCTTCTCCTAGCAAAGATGCCATGAAGATTATTGAAATGACTCCAAAGGATTTAGAATATTCCTTGAACGTAGTTGATAAAGCAACGGCAGAGTTTGAAAGGACTGACCCCAATTTTATTTTATTTTATTTTATTTTATATTATTTTATTTTATTTATTTTATTTTATTATTATTTTTTTTTATTTATGTTAGTCACAGAGAGAGAGAGAGGCAGAGACACAGGCAGAGGGAGAAGCAGGCTCCATGCACCGGGAGCCCGACGTGGGATTCGATCCTGGGTCTCCAGGATCGCGCCCTGGGCCAAAGGCAGGCGCTAAACCGCTGCGCCACCCAGGGATCCCTGACCTCAATTTTAAAAGAAGTTCTGCTGTGGGTAAAATGCTATCAAACAGCATCAAATGCCACAGAGAGATTGTTAAAGAAAGGAAGAGTCCATTATATTGGCAAACTTCATTGTTGTCTTGCTTTAAGAAATTGCCACAGCCACTCCATCCTTCAGCAACCATTACCCTGATCGGTCAGCAGCCATCAACATCCAGGCAAGACTCTCCACCAGCAAAAAGAGTATAACTTGCTGAAAGCTCAGATGATGACTAGCATTATTTGGTAATAAAGTATCTTAAAATTAAGGTATGTACTTTTTTTAGATATAATGCTAATGCACATTAAATAGATTACAGTATAAATATAAACATAACTCATATGTAGTGGGAAACCAAAAAATTCATTTGACTCATTTTGCTGCAGTGTTCTAGAACTGAACCTGAAATGTCTCTGAGGTATGCCTATAAGTCTAAAGGGCTGCTCGTGTCCTGATGATATCCAGTTGTCTTGAAGGAGGGAGTTCAACAAGATAGGGTTGGATTTTCACTAAGGAATGTGACATGGATTATTGAGTTGAGTAATTTGGAATGAGAACAGATTGCATTGGGTAGACCTGGCTCCAAAAATTGCCCAGAAGGGTTATGGGAAGTTATATCAGTGTAACTGCTAGCAAGTAATAAATGGCACTCTCCAGGGATTAATTGAAGAGGTTTAATGCATGGACTATTTACAGAGACATGGGCAGCAGAAGGGACCCACCAAAGACTGTGAAGCACTATAAACTAGTAACAGCAGAAAGCTTATTATCCCCCTAGACTTTCAGGGCAAAGGAAGGGAATAGTACTTCTGGAAACCAGAGAATGGGTTGCTTGAGAGGACTGTATGACAATTGATGTGACGCCCCATAAAAGAGCACAGCTTCTACTCAAACAGAGATGGCCAGCAGGGAGGAAGCAAAGGAGGAGAAACACTCCAGCTCTCTTCCTGCCTTCTGATGTCTTGCCAGCTGTTACCTGCTAGCCAAACTTAGCTTGAAGCCAGAGGAAAAAAGATTTCTGTTAATGTATTTTGTGAGATTTGCTTTCTGAAACACACAGCAAGGGAGAGGAAGGCAGAGAGTACATCTGGAGAGGCTGACTGAATGTAATTAGTGCAGGCATCGAGTTCTAGGTAGACTTTTGTCCTTCTACATGAAAAAACCCTTGAACTTATCATATACTATTTACTACTTTACTCCAAGTATGACGGTGTCAGAGTCCTTCCACATCCAAATAACTCATTTGCTTATTGGTGATGTATCAGATACTTGATATCATTCTGATTTGGTAGGTCCATGACACTGTTTTACTTCCCACCTCCAGAACATACAAAAGTCAGTGAGTATCATCTTGACAAAGAAAAGAGATAGTGGGAGGGAAGGAGAAGAAAAGATCTGGTTTAACAAAGGACAAACACTAATTGCCAAAAGTAAATACCTAAAAAGCTATATATAGAATATCAGTGTAGTAAGTCATCCTTCCTGAGAAGTGAACAGAAATACAGTTCTCAGCTCGGAGCTGTTTATCCCTAGCTCCCTTTTCTCTTCCCTCCTTCTCTCTGTCCCTTTTCTTTCCCAACCCTCTTCTTATTCAGCAGTCTTTAATATAGTAAAGCCAAGGTAATAACAACAGAAGAATTTTAGTTTCTGTTAATAGACAGGTCTTACTTGCGAGGGCCCAGCTTGTGTGCTCTCTGTGGTGCTTATTCTTTTTCTCCAGCCATGGAAAATCTGCCTTACTTTTGTTACCATCTCCCTACCCATGACCCTTTTCCAGTATTTTAATATTAAGTTTTATTTCATTAAAATAATGTAATAAAGGTCAGCGTTTTCTGCGGTAGTCTAGCACATGTTCCTGTGTTTATCTTAAGTGAACACATAATAAAAATTGGTAGAGTGAGTATTAGTATAGGAGATTTCTAGGTATCTTACTTTGGATAAACACATAATTGAAAAGGTTCATTTTAACCAAGCTGCTTTGTCAGCAGTCATTTATCAAAGGTATTAGTAAGGAGTGATATGAATAGATCATTTGCTATCTTTCTGACCTTACTTTTTATTTAATTTAGTATTGTAAGAAATTAAGTAGTGTCAGGATAGAGAGCAGAAGGTCAAGAAACATGCCTTATCTAGAACTAAGGTGAAATCCACTGATTAAAGATTATTGATCAATTGAGGATTCCAAGCCTGCCCCCCCACACACTTTGTCTCATAAATTACCTGTTCATGAGGAATAATTTTCTAAAACAGTATCTTATGTGCTTTATTTCTTTTTATGCCATCATCCTGAGTAGCCCTGGACAAATGAGAGCTCCTCATTTCCCATACTCTGTATATGGCTCTGTAAATCCTCTTTTCTGCCTGCATCTTCTGCTCCTCTTTTACCACTGTTTAAAACTCTATCATTAGAGGGATCCCTAGGTGGCTCAGCGGTTTGGTGCCTGCCTTTGGGCCAGGGCACGATCCTGGAGTCCCAGGATCGAGTCCCGCATTGGGCTCCCGGCATAGGAGCCTGCTTCTCCCTCTGCCTGTGTCTCTGCCTCTCTCTCTCTCTCTTTCTCATAAATAAATAGATAAATAAATAAATAAATAAATCTTAAAAAAAATAAAACTTTATCACTATACCCTCTGCAATTCACAGTCTATCATCAGCAAAATCAGCTGTTTCTTCCAGCTGTTCTTTGTAGGCATCCCTTAACTTCTTGGTTTCAAGAGAACCTGTATTTTCCCTGAGAATATCATCTTCTGTGAGGTCCTGTCAAGTCATGGCTGTTTTTCTTTTCTTTTTTTTTTTTTTAATTTTTATTTATTTATGATAGTTATCACAGAGAGAGAGAGAGGCAGAGACACAGGCAGAGGGAGAAGCAGGCTCCATGCACCGGGAGCCCGACGTGGGACTCGATCCCGGGTCTCCAGGATCGCGCCCTGGGCCAAAGGCAGGCGCCAAACTGCTGCGCCACCCAGGGATCCCCATGGCTGTTTTTCTTCCACAGCCTTCATACCATGCTGCTTTTGGAAGGTGCTCTTCCTCTTTCACGACTGCTTCTTGCCCTCCTCCATTTTTCCTAGAAGTCCAAATACTTCTAACCCCTAATCATTCTTCTTCATTTTCTGTTGATTTGAGCTTCTGGCTCATTATCATTAGTTTCAACACTACCCCAGCCTTACTTTGTTATGATTCTAAGATCTGCAGAGATGCTTCTTCCAACACACTGGGTCTCAGGTCCTTGACCTCTTTCTTCCCAGATCTTTTCTTTTAACCTGTCTCATCGCTGCAACTTCTTCATATTCTTAATTGCATTCATTGTATACTCTCCTCATCATCTTCTTACTAGCTCGTCCCTTGTTCCAACAATCCTTCAGAGACCAATGGTCCATTGATACTATTACCTTTTCTACCCCATATACCTCTGATAGCCTCTCTTCCCTCTTCACTCAGCCTGAATTCCATGGTCAGCCATTCTAATTACTCCCTTGCATACTATTTCCTTGCCCTTCTTATGCATTATCACTCTCACTTGGCAATGTGATAGCTCAGTTAAATCCTGTCCCTTATCTGTCCTGCCCTCCATCCATGCAGCATAATATGTCTGCAGAAAATCACTCCATCGTGCTGATGGTCTTTAAACTAGTGACTGTAAACCTCATGTGAGCCCCTAATGCTACTTAGCAATCACAAAACATTTTCCTAGCTTGATTATTGTCCAACTCTCCTGAACTAGTACTTCTCAATCTACGTGTGGAAAGGACCAGTTTTTTTCTCTACCCAGCTGTGAACAAAATATGATAAAATGAATAGATAAGAAAAATGAAATTTCAAAAAGACATAAAAACACAAGTCCCAATTTTTAATTAGATTTAACCAAAATGAAATTACAATTCAATAAATATACACAGAATAATCATAACATAGGAAAAGAAGAAGTAAAGAAAATTGTACATGTTCATAGAAAGTGTGCTGTACAATGAAACAGACCTATTGATCACACGAGGCATACTTCTCAATTTCTGTACTGTTAAATTATATATTGCAGGCCAATAACATTTGCAGAACAACATAAGTCCTTGGACCACACTTTGAGTGGTACAGTCCAAAATGATTTCAAAATGACTTTTTTTCAGGCCTCCTGGGTGGTTCAGGCAGTTAAGTCTGCTCAGGTCATGATCTCAGGGTCCTGCAATTGGGCCCCACATTGGGCTCTCTGCTCAGTGGGGAGTCTGCTTCTTCCTCTCCCTCTTCCTCTGGGCACACACTCTCTCTCTGTCTCTCTCTCTCTTTCAAATAAATAAAATCTTTTAAAAAAATTATAAAATGACTTTTTTTTCTACTTCTCCTCTATTCTAATCCTTTATCTATTACTCTTGTATAGCTGGTTATTTTGATGCTTATTTCTTTTTTTGTTTGTTTGTTTGTTTGTTTGTTTGTTTGTTTTTTGATGCTTATTTCAATGAGAAAACTCAAGCACCCAGAAGAGAACTTCTGATACTTCATTACCAACCATGTACAATGTCTACCCATCCCCAAGCAAGCGTTTCCCTATACTCTGTTTTGTCTCTTTTAACTATAGTTGACCTGTCTACAATCCAGTGATCAGCTCCTCCGTGTGTGCACATTCCATTACTTCTCACCTATTCAAGGATGTATCACTAGCAATTCTCCCCTGCTTCTTTTACATCTTTAATTTTTTGCTCTCTACTGGATCATTCCCCATCAGCATGCTATAATTTTTCCCATTTTAAATGAAGAGATAAGCCTGGATTAATCTCACTTCTATCAACAATTACCATTTCTTTCTCTGCTTCCTTTAACAGCAAAAAGTCTTGAAAACTTTTAAATCCATTGTCTATAATTCTTCTCCTCTCATTCTTTCTTAAACCCGCTCCACCAGATTCTTACACCATTCTGACAGAATTGTTCTGACCTCTACCTCACTAAATCCAAGGGTCAGTTCTCCATTCTTATCCTACTTAATCTGTTAGCAACATTTAATACAGTCGATGGCTCCTTCCTTCTACAACTACTTTCTTTTGGCTTAGACCTCGTGCACTCTTAGTTTTCCTCCTGCTTTTCTGGAGTCATCCTTCCTTCTGAGTCACCTTTGCAGGTTTCTCTTCTCTTTTTTTTTTTTTTTTTTTTAATTTTTATTTATTTATGATAGTCACAGAGAGAGAGAGAGAGAGAGGCAGAGACACAGGCAGAGGGAGAAGCAGGCTCCATGCACAGGGAGCCTGACGTGGGATTCGATCCCGGGTCTCCAGGATCGCGCCCTGGGCCAAAGGCAGGCGCTAAACCGCTGCGCCACCCAGGGATCCCGGTTTCTCTTCTCTTTAAATCTGACCAGGGGAGTGCCACAGAGTTCAGTCCTCAGGCCTCACTTCTTTAGAATCTCATCCAGTCTTAGGACTTTCAGTACCCTCTAATGCTGTGGTTCCTAGTTTTATGTCTCGGGTCTATACCTCTCTCTCATCTCCAGACCTGTATATCCATCTGCCCATTACATCTCTACTTGGATATATAATAAACATCTCCAACATGCCTCACGCTGAACCCCTAATTTTTCCAATCCTGCCAGAGGCCATCCCCACCTCCATTAATGATAACTCCATTCTTCCAAGTTTTGAAGGCCAGAAACTTCCCCAGCTTTACTCTGTCCCAGCCATTCTGGCATTGTTAGGACTCTTGAACACATCAGCATGTTCCTTTCCTGCCTCAAGGCCTAAGCCTTACCTTTTTCCTCAAATATTTGCATGACTCACTTTCTCACTTCCTTCAACTCTTTGTAAGCAAAGAGAGCGCACCCTGACCAACCTATGTTAAATTGCAACTTCTCCTCATATCTCTATCCCAAACTTTGATCTAATTACTTGGCTCTGATTTTTTTTTTCCCTCATAGTGTTTGCCACCTTCTGAAATGCTTTATAATTTATTTGTTATGTTTATTGTCTCCCTTCCCCTATGAGAATGTAAGGTTTAGGGCAGGGATTTTGTCTATTTTGTTCAATGCTATATTCCTCAGTGCTTAGAACAGTTCCCAACACCTAAATAAATTCTCAATAAATATTTGTCCAATAATTTTTTTAGAAGGTAAATTATAGACTCTGATTCTGAATATCCATTTCATTAATGTAAATTTGAGAGATGAACCTTTTTTTCTATCTTTTCGTTTTATGTTATAAATCTTCCCAGAATATGAGACTTAATTCCATATATTTTCTAAAAACTAGATGATAATAAAGGAGAAAAATAATCCATAGATGCTTTTCCATTGTTGAATATTGATTCATTTTTATTTATTTATCGAACACCTATAATGTGTGTAGTATTGTGGTGGCAAAGATGTAGTCTTATGGGGACACATTGAGGTAAATTAAAAGCTGTAATCATTTGGAACTTGACAGAGGTGATGACTGTATAACATTATGAATGTACTAAATGTCTCTGAATTATTCATTTTAAAATGGTTAATTTTAGGTTAAATGAATTTTGCCTCAATAATTTTTTTTTCAAAAATTATAATATAACCATAAGGGGAAGATTAACTGACATATTGCCTGGGTGGGTTGTGATGTGAAATGAAGAACGCCAAGAAAGATTTTACAGAGAAATTTATGATTGAGCCATGTCTTTAGGGACAAAAAGAAGCTCAGCTGGAAGAAAAGTAGGGGAGGATATTCCAAGTATGTATAATGATACAAAGTCGAGAAACATCTCTTTGGCAAACTGCAAAATGTTCAGAATTCTTGGAATAAAGTTTGCAAGAGGAAAAAAAATATAGCCGATAGCTGGCAAGAACCAAATAATAAAGTGCCTTTGAAGGCCATGCTAAAGAATTTGGATGTTTTTCTGGATGTGATTTAGACCATGGAAAGGTATTTAACAGGGCAGTAACATCATCAGATTTGCTTCTTAGAAAAGTAACTCTGTTGATCATGTGGAAAATTGAGTGAAAGGGATTGGAAGGAAGTACATGAGTTAAGATGACTATAGTAGACCTGGTAAGGGATGATGAAGGGATGATGAGGGTACAAAGCAGATACAGAGACAGTTTAATGCCCTGAGACAGGTATATTCTACCGTTAAGTTGGAAAAACTGGATTAAGTCTCTCTGATAAGAAATTGTAAAGTCATTGCTGTACCTGCTTCTTAAATGATAAGCTTAATATATTGTTAATTTCATTACAGGAAAAGATTAGAAACCCACTTTTTTTGTGGAAGGACCAGAGTATGCTGTCACTTTTCTACCTTTCACCCACATTATCATGAAGAGTATAACACTTACTCTTGAATTTTGCATTGAAAATATAGAATTCATTGAAAGAAAGGAGTTTAAGGAATTTCCTTCTAAAATTACCTAAAAATGCTGTTTTAAACCTTAATCAACTAATCACCAGGTTGTTTACTGCTGTCTTCAAAAGATAATTAAGAGGTTCTATAAGGATTTAAATGAAGCCTTAGCCAGGCACTGCTGGAATGTAGGAGGATTATATTAGCCTAGTATCACTCATGTATTCAGTGTGTGGGATCTTTTAGTGCTCTCTCCTAACTCTGCATGTTTCCTGTCAGAAATGGGAACAAGTCTGCTTGGGGGATATACATGAGAAGGGTGTTAAATACACCACTTACCAATTTGAGAATATAACAGAAGGGTAGGTCTGGGCAGAATGCTGAAAGAAGTCTGCCAGGAGTATCACCTTGAGAAATGACTCATTGGTTCAGTAAATTGCTTCATGCAAATTGTGCCAAATAGACATTGCTTATGTGTGTTATGAAATATACTTCCCCGCCCGAATGCCAGCAAAGGCCCCAGCTGGCTTGGCACCAGCCCAGTTCAAAGAGGGTGTAGGAGGCCATTTGAATTCCATTTTGCTCGCAAGAGATAAGACCAAGTAAACGAGAGATTAGGAGTGGAGGGAAATGGCAGAGAGACAATCATGAACCCTTCAAGGTACAGCCAGCATAAAAATACAAAAAAAAAGAAGCTAAATATGTGAGTTTCTTTCTCTTGGCAATAATAACCCATTAGGAAGGATAACCGTGGCTCCATTTTTCTCCATTCAGACTCTACTTTCTGTAGTTGGAATTTTGAAAGCTGGATGGTAGCATATAAGCAGCAAGGTACTAATAATGCAATTTAAAAATATCTTAGAATATTTTTATTGCTTTTGGAAAGCATTACTCTCATTCAAATATGTTGATGAAAATAGCATTTAGGCTTTGTGCAAACAGCCAAAAATCAACTATTATTTATCCTGGGGTAAACTACTCATGGCATATTTCATTCAGAACCATTTTCAGGCTTTTCAGCAGATACATAGTGTGCCCCTGTGAGTGAATTTACTAGCTAGGAGTTACAAAGAATAAAACACAGTTCCTTCCCCTTTCTCTCCCCCATACCAAACTTAGTTGTGGAAATAAGACAAATACTTTTTAAATGGCATTTGATAAATAGCTAAAGTAGAGAAAGAAATTCATTTATTCTAAAGGACCGTAATCTGTGTCATTAAGATGCTATTGGCAATGGGTCATTACCAAAGGAAGCTTAAGAAAGGAAGGGATTTGATCAAAGCTATATGTTATGAATATTAATCTGTAGACTGGGAAGAGGGAGAGATAGGAAGGAGACAGACTAATGAAGAGACGACCATTCATCTGATCTAAAAACTGAAATAGTTTCCCAGTGCTTCCTGAATTATGTATGACCTGGTATTAAAACCCTCCCAATGCAATCATAATATATTTTTGGGGTTTTAGGTTTTACTACCCTTCTAGAGGCTCTAGCTAAATTGGCCTACTCCCTGTTCCAAAACAAAAGTTGTGTGTTTACCACTTCTTGGCCGATGGTATATTTTTTCCTTTGCCTAACATAGCCCCCATCTCTAGCTACCAAATATTCCTTATTTGTGGATTGGGGCTATTTTTTAAGGTTTGGGGATTGACTAGTAAGGTATAAGCTGTTGACTTACATGGAATTAGTTGTACAAACGAATAATTATAATTCAGTGTAATAAGTGTAGTGACAGAGAAAGATCCGTTATTGGAGGAAACTCAAGAAGGTATACCGTAACCTTCCCTTAGGGGATTAGTAGGAGGAGAAGATTTCTGGAAGAGGTAATGCCTGTCCTAAGCTTTAAGATGAATTAGCAGTTTACTGGCAGGTATAGATGAGAAAAGAAAGTGAGGAAAGATATTTCAGGCTGAGAGAACCAACTAGAACCAACTAATAAGCAAAGCACTGAACTACAAAATAGGGAATATTTTAGGGAAATGAAAGCAATTTGGTATTCCTAGAATGTAAAATCTGAATGAAGCCGGACACTCAGACAGTAGCGAGATTGTGGAAAACCTGGTATATTCTGAATTAGGGAGCTTGAACTTACTCTGTTAGATAGTAGTTTTAAAACACTCTTGTAGCAGAACCTTTTCTTTGTGGAAAAGCTTATACAAAAGCCCTGTATAACAGATAAACTCAGAATTATGCTCTGGTTGAAGCAGAGAGCTACCTCCTCACTGTCAGATACTTCTATACACAAACATCTGGTTAGTCCTTTGAAAGCCACTGCTGGAGGTGAAGGAGAACAATTGAAGGGCTTTAAGCCTCAGGATGACGTGATCAAATTTGCATTTTGGAGATATTCTGATAACAATATAAAGGATAGATTTAAGAGGCAGAATATCATCAATGAAGAGACTGTATTAGTAGTTAGGATAAGAGATAATATGAGAGTTTTGGCACCAGCTATGATGGAGTAAATGGTATAAGACTAGCCCTCCCATTTGCAAAACAAACAAACCAAAAAACCCATAAAACTAGAGATTTTAGTATATATATATTATATATATAGATTATATATATAGATTTTATTTTATTTTTATTTTATTATTATTTTTTAAAGATTTTATTCACTTATTCATGAGAGACACAGAGAGAGAGGCAGAGACACAGGCAGAGGGAGAAGCAGGCTCCACGCAGGGACCCTGACGTGGGACTCGATCCCGGTTCTCCAGGATCAGGCCCTGGGCTGAAGGCAGCGCTAAACCGCTGAGCCACCCGGGCTGCCCTAGAGATTTTAGTATATATATTATATATAATGGTTTCAGGCATTGGACAATACACAGCTAAAGACAGTGATCAACCCCATTGCCCTGGCTGTCTGCTGTATACCATTTCCCAAATATGGTCCTCCATCTGAAGTCCAAGCAGAGTGCAGTAGTCCCACGAAACTGAGGAGGCAGGGAGCAGAATTCTGCAAGTGAAGGTGCTAGAATCTGCTGGAAAGAATACTGGCACGTCTTTGGCCAAGGGCCAGACTACACTTGGTCAGGGCAAGTCTACCCAGGTTTTCCAGAGAGCAACTGATATGTTAAGAACAAAATAGAGATACTAGTGATTGTACTAAACAATGAGAGACTTGCCTCTGCCAGTGAAAGACCTTTTTAAAGCCTTACCACCCCAGGCATCCAGCTGAGAGACCAGAAAGATCATGACTCAGAAATGAAGAAGTTAAGATTTAGTAAAACTAAGTGATTTTACTTAAATCTCTGCATTCATACCTCCACACCACTTAGTACTGGTGGTCAGGGATTAATAAACAAATAATTAAAGCTGGAGGTACTGAGAATAGATCAATGGTTCTCAGCTTTGCTTGCACATTAGAGTGACACGGGAAGTCTTGAGTTTTCCGTACCCAGACTGCACTCCAGCCCCTGAACTCAGAATGTCTAGGAGTGGTCTACGTGTCTGTTTTTTTTTGTTTGTTTGTTTTTTTTTTAATTTTTATTTATTTATGATAGTCACACAGAGAAAGAGAGAGAGAGGCAGAGACACAGGCAGAGGGAGAAGCAGGCTCCATGCACCGGGAGCCCGATGTGGGATTCGATACCGGGTCTCCAGGATCGCGCCCCGGGCCAAAGGCAGGCGCCAAACCGCTGCGCCACCCAAGGGTCCCTACGTGTCTGTTTTTTAAAGCTCCCTTCGGTGATTATAATTTACAGCCAAGGTTGAGTGCTTCTGTTATGGATGACACTTTGAGAAGCTTAGCCAGGATAGGAAGGAAAAAAAAAAACCACACCTTAGGGCAGCAATTCTCAACTCTAGTAAGCATAGGAATCAATTGCAGGTGTGTTAAAACATGCATATCTGAGCTGCACCCCTGGAGTTTCTGATTCAGTAGATTCAGGGTAGGGTCTGAGGATGTGTATTTCTAACAAGTTTCCAGATGATGCTGATGCTGGGGCCTGGATGCCCACTTGTTTTGAGAGCCACTACTTAAGGAGATAAGGAAGCTGGAGGAAGTTTTTTTTTTTTTTAAGGATTAAAAGGTCCTAATGATATAGTAGACCTGAACATTTTTAAAGTATTCTTTAGGAACTGCTTTCTTTTCTTTTTTTTTTTTAAGTAGGATCCACATCCAACATGAGTCTTGAACTCATGACCCCCAAGATCAGAGCCCATGCTCTACATACCAACTGAGCCAGCTAGGTGCCCCAGGACTGCTTTCTTTTGCTTAGTGTGATCTTGGTTTCCTGTACTTGACTATCCATGTCTTCTGTATGTACTGAGATGGAAATCGAAATGAGTTTCTATGTAATTGTAAATAAAATGAAAGAAGATTTTGCAGACAATACAGAGGTATATGTTATATATATAATGTTTTCTAAGTAACCTGATTTATTTGTGCCATTTTGCTCTTTATTGTCATGGATGGTTTGGAACTAACAGAGGACTAGGAGTCAGAGATTCAGTTTGACTTTGTTACTAACATATTTTAGATACCTGAGAAGCCATTACTTACTATGTTCTTTCCACATCTAAACTGGAATGAATTAAGGGACGCCTGGGTGGCTCAGTAGGTTAAGCGTCAGACTCTTGGTTTTGACTCAGGTCATGATCTCGCCATCTTGGGATCAAGTCCTGTGTTGGGCTCCACGCTCAGCATAGAGTCTGATTCAGCTTTTCTCTCCCTCTCCCACGCTCTCTGCCCCTCCCTCTGCTCTCTCTCTCACACACAGTCTCTCTCTAAAATAAATAAATATTTAAGATGGAATGAATTAAAGCATTTGACACCTCCTCCTCCCTCCTCTGAAGAAAAAGGAGGACTCAGAAACACAGTATAAGGACAAAAAAGTTAAAAGAAAAAGAAAAATTCCCCTCATGTTTTAAGACTGGGAAGATATGTAATATTTAAGGACTTAGTATAAATGTGAACTAATAAACTAAATTAAGGCAATCAGAAAGGACAAAATTGCTTTTCTAAAATTGACTTTCTAAAAACTGATCCTCTGGCTATGTTCTAAGATTTGTGAACTCCAAATTAGTTCATTTGAAGATACTTGGAATATGATCCCTCTAATTTTCAGAGCAGGTCAGTAGGTTTAAAAATTATTTTAGGTAAGAATCAATCAATAGTGTTGTGAAAGTAAAATATTCTTTTTTTTTTTTTTTGAAAGTAAAATATTCTTAAGAAACGCTGGTTTAGAATAAAGGTCAACACTATTCTCCCTTATAGCTTGAGTCAGAGATTCAGTGCCCTAACCTTTAAAATGATAGTTTGAATAAAACCTTTGATCATATATTAAGTTTCAGGAGTGGGAAACAAAGAATCTACATTAAAACTTTGACAAAGGGACGCCTGGGTGGCTCAGTGGTTGAGTGTGTCTGCCTTTGGTCCTGGGATTGAGTCCCACATCAGGCTCCCTGCATGGAGCCTGCTTCTCCCTCTACCTGTGTCTCTGCCTTTCTCTGTGTCTCTCATGAATGAATAAATAAATAAATAAATAAATAATAAAAAATAAAAATAAATAAATAAATGAATAAATAAATATTTTGACTAAGTAAATAAAATTTTGACAAAATAGTTGTGTGAGTGAATTTTAGGCCCAAGTAAGAAGTTTGATATATTTTATTTTTATCTTCGTTAGATATGTTAGACACAAAGTATATGATAATAGAAGCCATTTCTTCCTTTTTACTGGATATGGTCAGTATAAATTTCCACAGAAAAGATCATAATAGGTTATCTCTTCCTAAAGTATAAAAAATAACCACTGTCTTTTTTCTGTGTGGTGTAGGCTCTCATTATATCAGATAATAGGCATGTTTAGAGCTATCACAAAAATGGTTGTGTTTATTTAGGTTCATCTGTTTGTTCAAAGATTGAAACTAATTTTTTTTTACAAAACTTACCCCCATTCTATCCTACTTTGAAGGCAGGTAGAGAATACATTTTTGCCTTTCTTACTAGGAAGGAATTATCTAACTTCTTGGTACTAGTCTTTTAATTATTTAAGTAAAGATAATATAATTTCTATTCTGATGATTTAGCTTACTGTTCGTAAAATCTTAAATTACAGAGTACTCTTGGAAGAGTTCATGTCTTTATTGATGCTATTATTCGATCTCCCTTAATTTTTAGAATTTTATCTTTCTTCATTCTGCCTTGTAGTTTCTCAATGTGCTAGTAGTAACCATAGTTACAGTAATGAGAAAATGGGGACTTTTTGGTCCTATAAAAAGTGTACAAACTTTCAGATTGTACGAGGACATAAGGACTTTGCTCTTTATATTCTCTGTAACATAGAGTTTCCCTTGCTATCATCCCCTTGATCCCAGTCAAAGGAGTTGCATTACTGGGGCAAGGCAGGAAGCATATACAGTTAAGCCTGTATCTATCCCAATTTTATTGGATTAGTTAATGTCATATGTGTTCCCTGTAATCTTTGGAGAAATAAATTATTCCTTGTCTGTAAAAAGGGGATGGGAAAAAAAAATAAAATAAAAAGGGGATGGGAATAGTAATGGCTTGCTCATCATGTCACACATGTAAATTCCTTAGCCTTGTACAAAGTCAGCACTCAGTGCTAATCATTATTATTGAAATTTGTTGAAATTTCAGTACTGGAGCTAGAGGAATGGAAACTATGTTTAATTACTGACAAATTCTGCCAAACTATATAAGTTATTACCCATACTATTGTTAATTCTGAAAAAGGTTACTGGTAAAATATCTTTGTAAAAAGTCTGTGCTCTTTACCACTAAACTAAAATGATTTGATCTTTTAGTATGTTACCAAAAAAAAAAAAAAAAAAAAAAAAGGAACTTAGGGTCATCCCATTACTTTACAATGATAACTTGTAAGTTTTAAGATAGTTATTGGTGTTAGAGATCTTTTGTACCATTCATAGTTGTTTTTCTATATATACAAGCAACACTTGCTATGTTCCACTGAAATATGTTTTATTAACTATCTCTAAGTGCTTAACTGTAAAATTGAAAAAAAATTGGGTGATTTTACTACTCTTAACTAACAAAACCTTCTTTAAATTGAGTTTTGGGGCTAAGTCTCTTTGGTTGGCTTTTATTTCCATTTACCTTATTGGGCATTGGCTAGAATTGGAGCATGTGGACTAGTTACTGGTGTATAAGAATCTTTTATTTGTGTGGGTGTTTTATTTGGTTTTCATAGCTCCCAAAGCAGGCACACACCTGGATATGACTTGTCTGTACTGCAGGTAAGCTAATTTATATGCTCACCTTTCTTGATTTTACAGGTTTCTTTTTAAAGAAAAACTTCCTGACAAGGGGTTGGTAATATCTTACCATTGTAAATACCTGATTTCTATGTTTCATCTACTTTGCTCTAATGATTACAAACTCCTGTCTTTATTAACTAAAAATATTATTCAGTCAGAAGGTAGTTATGGCAAGTTCACTATTAAGTTTCATCTCCTTTTTCTTTTGGTTCACTAGATACCTGTGGAGGGAGGACAGGAGCAGCAGACAGATTCCACCAAAGGGCGATGCCTGAGGAGAACCGTCAGTGTCCCTTCCGAGGGCCAGTTTCCTGAGTACCCACCAGAGGGCGCCACCAAACTGGGTATGCTAATAAAAGGAAAAAATTCCTAACTTTTATCTGGTAATTTATGGGCTTGTTATTGTGTGTTAGAATAACACAAAACATCCTGCTTTTCCTGTTAAGTAAGTGCATTGAAATATTATATGTTAACATAGAGTTAGTAGTCATAGAAAGTTCTGTTCTTTACAATCAAGTGGCCACAAAGTTATTTTGCAGAAAGAAAATTTATCTGAGTGCTAGTACCTTTGCTATACAGTCCTAAGTCATGTGTTGTTTCTGAGTTTATTCCTTGGCTTTAAATTTTGAAAGAGCTTTAAGTGATCTTGTTGAAGCACTAAGATTTGTGGGGGAGCCAGTATTGTGTAGAAACTTGGTATTGAATAGTTTGTGTCCTGTTCACACAGCTACTGATGTTGCCTTATGTAATGTTGGATCAGGCTAATTTGGATGAGCTAATTTTGCATGTCCCACATAAGTTATATTCGTGGTTGGAGTGGGTGACAGAAGGGAGAAATGGGAAAAAAAAAAAAAACCCATTCGAGTTATACACCATAGGAATTAATGTCAATATCAAAACAACTCTCCCCGTTTGCTACCAAGTCTGTTCCATTTGATGTTTTGTGTGCTTACCAGTGGATATTTAGGTTATTAGACAGGTCAGGTAATTTTAAAGAAACATAATTAAGATTAAATAAATAATTTGAAAAGTAGGGAGTGCTTTGGTATTTTCATTGTTGTATTAATATTTGCTTAGTGAACCTAGTCATTAAATCATAGACATTTGATAGGTAAATAATAGGAAATCATTTATAGTCTCTGTATTGTTTAATATGGATCTTTCTGTACTTTTGGTTGTATTTTTGAAAATCAGGGTTTGGTTTTTTTGGGGGGGGTCCCCCCCATTTCTTCATTTCATTTTCTAAATGGAACTCAGAACTCGTGGTCAGAATCTGGATTCTTTATTTATTATTATTATTTTTTATCCTGTAACAATTGTTGCTAATTTCTAGAAATTGGACAAACATTTTTCTCCAAGGAGTCATACTTGGAGAAAATCAAGATTTCCTCTCATCTTATTTCCACTGTACTTCTTTATTTTTTTAAAAAGATTTTATTTTATTTTTTTTTAAGATTTTATTTATATATTCATGAGAGACACAGAGAGAGAGGCAGAGACGTAGGCAGAGGGGCAGGCTCCATGCGAGGAGCCCAATGTGGGACTCAATTCCAAGACCCCAAGATCGTGACCTGAGCCAAAGGCAGACACTCAACCACTGAGCCACCCAGGTTCTCCCCCCCCCCCCGCCCACTGTACTTCTTTAGCATGTGTTCAAACCAGTTTAGGTGAGCCTAAATTATGTTGCAAACCTGTCTGGGTGTAACCATTTTAGCCTATTTATATATTTCACATAGAAGTTCTTTGTGGCTTGGACTGGCCCAGAGTCACCTTCTTTCACCTCTTTTGCTGTCATTATTTGTAATGTTATGTTGATGACTCTCTTTGCCACTTCTCCAGGAACTTTTGACCCACAAAAGTCACTTAATTTTGAGGATATGTAATCATAGTCTGGAAGAATTATTGCCATTTTATAGAAGAGAGAACTACATAGTAATTCTTTAAAAATCTCCACCATTCCAGGTACTGGTCCCAAAGATAAACTAAGATGAGTGGCCATGTTATCTAGTCCAGAGCCAACCTTCTGCCCCTGTCCTTGACTACAAGTATGGTAGCCATCTAGATTCATGGGGTCCATGACCATTTTTGGAGTGGTTGTCTTAAATTAGCACTGGAAGCTGTCATTCATAAGTACCAGAGGGAAAAAGACTGCTTTTAGAGCCATTCTTCCTTACATGACAGTCTAATGTTGAATTAGATAATTATTCTGTTTTGTTTTTTTTTTTTTTGTCTCCTAGTGGTTTGTCTTTAGGCAAAATTTTCTATTGTCAAATATTTAATTGAGTAATTGCTGTATATGTAACATTCTATCTCAATACCTAAGAATGAAAAAGGATATAAGATTAGATTTCTGCCTTTGGAAGATTCTTATGTAGTTAGGAAGATAGATAGCTTATTGATGACTAATTATAGTATGTGTTATTACTGTGGTATATTATGTTGTGTGGCTTTTATTTTTAATTTTTTAAAAACCTTTCACTTATGTAACAAATAGTTATTGAGTGACAACTATGTGCCAGTTGCTATTCTAGGCACTCAAGATATAACAGTGAAAAAAAAATAAACAAAAATCTGTCCCTTTGTGGAGCTTACATTCTATTGAGAGTAACAGACAATAAGCAAGAGTAAGAAGTGAAATATATACTGTGCTAATGGTGATAAGTACAAAGAAAAAATAAAGTAGGGAATGGAGATAGGACGTGTCAAGGAAGTGTAATTTTAGCTAAGGTAACCACGGCATGCCTCTTGTTAAGTGACATTTGAGTAAAGATCTGATAAAATAATGACCGTAAGGCATGTGGATACTTGAGGTTGAGGTATTCCAATCAAAGGAACAGTTAGTATAAATGTGGAAATATGCTTGGGGTGTTCTAAGAACAGCATACATGCCAGTGAGGCTGGCATGGAATGAACAAGGGGGAGAGCATCATTGAGCTCTTTGGCAAGCAGATCAAGATGGTGTTATAGGTCATCATAAGGGCTTTGGTTTCTGCTTTGTGAGATGGGGAGCCACTGACTTCTCTGGTAAAAGTAGGGATGCAAGAATGAGAGTTCAGAGACCAGTTTGGATGCTATTGCAATAATCTAGATGGGAGATGCTAGGACTTGGGCCACAGTGGTAGTAGCGGAAGGGCTGAGAAGTGACCAGATTCTGGATTTGAAGGTAGAGCCAACAGAATTTGCTTATTGGCTTGGATATGGGGTGTAAGAAACAGAAGAATGAGGTCTTTTGGTTAGAGCAGCTAGGGGAATTAAGTTCATGGAAAAGACTGGGAGAAGCACATTTGAAAGTGGAATTGACCAGGAGCTTAATTTTGGACATACAGAGTTTGAAGATCTTTAATAAGACACCCAAGTAGGAATATGCAAGTATGGAAATCAAGAGAAAAGTACAGACTGGAGATAGAAATTGGAGGCCTCAGGGATGCCTGGGTTGCTCAGCGGTTTAGCACCTGCCTTAGGCTCAGGGCATGATCCTGGAGTTCCGGGATCGAGTTCCACATCAGGCTCCCTGCATGGAGCCTGCTTCTCTCTCTGCCTGTGTCTCTGCCTCTCTCTCTCTCTCTCTCTCTCTGTCTCTCATGAATAAATAAATAAAATAAAAATCTTAAAAAAAAAAAAAAGAAAGAAATTGGAGGCCTTTAGCAAATAGATGGTATTCAAAGCCATGAAGTTAAATGAAACCCCAGGGAAATGTGTGTAGGTAGAAGATGAAGCACTGGAACAACATTTAGAGGTTAGGAAAATAATGAAGCATTGGCAAAGAGAAGAAGAATAAAAATCCATAATTTTGTTTCCAAATAAGACAGATGAGTCAAGTGTGTATGGGGCAACCCTTTCTGATCTTGCACAGTTGTTGTACTTCGAGCTCTGGATTCTCTTTGTTCTCCAGTAGAGGAACCCCAAACACTGATCAGTCTTTGCAGAGGTAAAAATCATAGTATACACTTTGATTTCAGGTGAGGCAGTCACCTACAGAGAAATGCCCACTCATGAAAAACATGCCCCTTTTACTGTACTTAAGAGAATTTATAACAGAAAGGAGCTCTGTGACTGTAAAGGATACGTGAAGAACTTTTATAGTGGTTGCCAATTTAACTGTACCTCAGAGATTTTGAACTGGTTAAAGAGCCTTGGCACGTAAGAAGATGGGAAGGTGTATATTTGTGCCTCAACACATTGTTTAACATGAGCAAATTTACACTGATGAGAACCTAATAAATGTCAGAAACTTAGGGAAAGGAAGTATGTATGAGGTATGAGGCAGCAGAGTGGGTATTAGTTAAGCATAGAATGTACTTCTTGCTCAGTCCTTCTCAGACTCTTGCATTTAGCAGTTTAAGATTACCCATTATTATTATGCATACGGTGGCATTTGACATAGATTTTGAGACACCAAATTCTTTTCTACTGAAAACGAGATGTTTTCTTAAGGCATATGAACCTCATCTCTAGAGCACCCATCTCCAGATTTAGTAAACCTAGAAAAAACTACCTACCCTTGGTGACAGTATCCAGATTTTAATTTATTCATGAAAGACTTTCCAAATTCAAACCATGCAAAGCATGATTTGCTCGAATATTCAAAAGGAAAATAGTTCTTCAGATATTACTTTATTTGCATACTAACAATATTGGGCAGTATATAAATTGACCGCATGGACTAGAACTAGTAAAGATTAATTTTCAATGGAGATATAACCTACGTGGATTCAGCCTAAAGAAAAAAAAAGCCTGGGTGGCTCAATTGGTTCGGTATCCACCTTGATTTCAGCTTGAGGTCATGATCTCAGGGTCATGGGATTGAGCCCCACATCGGGCTTTACGCTCAGGGTGGAGTCTGCTGGTCTACTTGTCCCTCTCCCCTTGCTCCTCCTCCTGCTCGTGCACTCTTTCTCTCTCTCAAATACATACATACATACATAGAATCTTAAAAAAAAAAAAAAGTCATCAAATACCTTCCAAGAACACTGTGAAATAGGGAGAAAGGGGGAAGCTGAACAGTGGACAGCATTTTCGTGAAGTGTGCATTTACAGAAGAAACTGTATCTACTACTGCATCTTGTTTATGCCTGGCTGGTGGATAGCACACAGGAGAACCAGGAACTCTTGTCTATTCTGTTTGTTGCATTACTCTGACCTGTCAGGAAGGTTCATGGTCACATGCTCGGATGGGCAAAGCAAAATTGGAGCCTGAAATGAGTAATAAGAGTACTTGTTTGTAGATATCATCATAAACATGATAAACATAACATAAACATAACCAAAATTATCTTTCTAATTAATTAGAAAATGCCAACTATCCAACTTTGAAGAAAATTATTATTAAAGCAGGATATCCTCTCCAAGGCATTTATAAAATTATTATAAAAGTTAACTCTTTTGGGCGCCTGGTTGAGCATCTGCCTTCAGCTCAAGTTGTGATCCTGGGGTCCTGGGATCAAGTCCCACATCAGGCTCCCACAGGGAGCCTACTTCTCTCTCTGCCTATGTCTCTGCCTCTCTCTCTGCCTCTCTCTGTGTGTCTCTCCTGAATAAATAAAATCTCAAAAAGAAAAGTTAACTCTTTTAATCAAAATAAGTAGAGGATACTGATTATTCAAACCTTAGCCTTAACCCTGACCTTCTTTCTTTATTAAAGTAGCCTCAGTTCTAACTTTATGTATAAACTAATGATGAGTCTCTTTTTACTCCCAAAACATTATTAGGAGTACCTAGATAATTTATGAGGGATTTTCAAGGTGCTAGAATCTTCGATGAATATATAGAGTAGTAATAATAATATTGAAAATAGGGGACATGTGAATAACGAAGATTTAATATTATAAAAAACCTATTCTTCCACTTTTCAAAGTAATAGAATTAAAAATGTCGGTAAATAGTTCCTGTGTATGATATAGTACTCAATATTTAGATTGGCTGATATTAAGCATATATGCAAAATATAATGCATAATATTTAATATATAATATGTATATATATAAAACCAATAGAAGCAAGTCTTGTGCTTTAGGGTAATATAAATAGGCTAATACTAAGTTTTATATATATTATATGTATATAATATATAATATTATGACATAATATAATGAATTTATAATACATATTTATATGTATATAAAACCAATAGAGGCAGAGCTTGTACTTCAGGGTAATACATATTTAAGTGATCAAAACAGTTATGAAAAAGAATCAGTAGCCTGATAGTTTTAGCTCAGGAAGTTAGAGCTCAATGGATAATGGCAGCTCTTGTTTGTTTTTTGTTTTTGAAATAGCCTAATAAACTAAGACTATATCACCAATATCTAGTAAGTAAGCTCATGCTAAGATAGCTGCATAATATCTAGCCTTTATACTTGAATTCTTTAATTTCTAGATCTCAGTGATATGTAAGTTATTTGAAGAAAGGTCAAAAAAAAAAGGTCAAATGAGCTCAAGAATTATAAAAAATACTATGGGTAATTAAGATGGAAGACCCTTGAATAATGTCCCTTGAAGCTTTTGGTTGGGTAGTTTTGAGTTTTCTTAAAAATTATGAGCCTGTATATATTATTTCTTTGAAGTCTATAAGACTCTGTAAGATACACAGGTAATGCTGATGATAATATTCTAGAAGAATGGACTTGACTCTAGGTTAAAATAACCATGTACAGTCATTTCTATAATGTGGCATATGTGATTCTAAAAATCACATCACCATGCAAAACTGCACAATAAAAATCACAGGTCTTAGGGGAAAAGGGGATCAGAGGTACTGTACTAAAAAACTTGGTTGATGACACATTAGAAAGAATAGGAACAAAATAAAAATGGTAGCACATTTTTACATGTGTTAAATGGTTGCAAAATACATGAATACTATAATAAATATAGTACTTTCACTTGAAAAAAATCTGGGAAATTTACTTGTGGTAGTGAGAATCAGAGTAGTTTGGAAGTTGACTATGAAGTGATGGAAAGAAAGTTTTTTGGAAATTGAATAGAATGCTGTTATACAAGATGTGGATGAGCGTGGCCTGTAGCACATGTGGTCAAGTGAGGTAGCTGGTAGATGGTTGAAGTATGTATGTGAGCATTTTTGTTGTGTATTCATTCATGGCTTGCTTCCACTGGGTGTGGTGTTCTTCATTCACCTGTGTTGTTCACAGAGGAAATCATGCATAAACAAACAAAAAATTCACAGAATTACAGATTGTGCCCTGTTTTGTCTGTTGTGGTGTGTAATGTTCATATTTTCAAAAGCATTATAACAGAACTGGCTTGCCTCCCAACCCGATTTAATCAGGTTTGTCCATTGGAAAGAAGTAGCTTGTATTTGTTAGCCAACTGAATTCCAAAATATCAATTACTTTTGAACACAATCCTAAATTTTTTGGAAGTTATTTAGAACTCAAAACTAGTACGAATAAAATAAAAACTAATAGTTAAGTTCTCAATCTAACTTACTAAAGCCAATTTTTATTTTACTCCTAATGAGCTAGATTTAGGTCAGCAGGACAGTTTTTTTCTCTGAGGAAATCAGTTCTCAGTTTTAAGTCAAGGTGACAGATCACAGTTCCTTCCAACTTGTAAATGCAAGTTTGGGTTCCTGATTTGTTCTTTTATCTTCCTCCACATCCTCATCCCCACAGAGCAGAGATTTGTTCATTTCTGTGAAGGTGGTTTCCAGGGCAGTGCTAATTGAAATTGCCTAACAACTCTGGGTGGGCGCAAGTCATTGATATGTAGTAATTTCATAAAATTTCCAGCAGATGGCAGTAAAGTTCCTAAATGAAGGATTCCTTTTCTGATTTGTATAGATCCTTTGTATTAGGCTATTGTCAGGGTGGTTATAAAGCCAGAAGACTAGGGGAAGGAGAATCCGTGAAGGCAGTCAACATTGAGCAGTGCACCAGCTGCTTGCTAGGTTTATTACAAAATTCAAAATTGTATCCTCTGTCTTAATATTTAAGTTAGTCTCTAACGAAGTTTTTTTTCTTAACACACTAAATATAAGTATGTTCTGTGCTTCAGTCTTGACTATATATTTTGTGGTAATCTGGAATTCCAGGCTAGAATTTTCAAATTTGGTTCCATATCACAAGAAGCCTCTCAAACATGCAGCTCGGTACAGCCCAGCCTGTACCTTCAAGCTCTGCGGAGATCTGTGCCCAAGAGCTCGAGAGTCGGATCCTCTAAAATGTGATGCCCAAGTGAGGAGCCTCTTTAGACTAATCCTAATGCAGTATCAATCATAGCACACCACTGTGGTGTTTGGAGAATTGAGTAGGAAGGAGGACTGAGTCACAGAAGCAATCTGGAATGGTTTTTAGATTCTTAGACTTCTGGGGAGAAAAAAGGTGGTTTGAACATAAGCATCTAATTATATTCCTTCCAGAAATCGGACTATAACTCTAGAGTGAAGAGATTTTCTTTTAAAGACATGGTCCTTGAAGGATAAGAAGAATGGGAAGGAAGAGAGCAACCAGACAAAATAATAACAATAATACATCGAAAACTGAAAAGCAGACGGAATGTGGTAAATAACCTAGCTGACTTGAGAAAGCCAAGTCTTAGTCTGGCAATTAAGAAAGCTAAGAAACAAACCTGATTTTTACTATAGAATCTTTAAATAGCTCAGGAATTGCTAGTATCAGATCAAATGGTAGTAGATCCCTAGGTCTTCCCCTATTCCCCATTTCACTGAACAATTGCTCTTCCTACCCTTGCTTCTATCCTAATATAAAACTGCAGGCTAATTCCTGGGTTTCAGGGGTGGGTGTGGGGGATCCAAAAGATGTGGGGGATCTAAGAGTCTCTAGATTGGAGCATACCAGGCAAAACTGAGAGCTCAGAGCACTTCACCATATACAAGGAAATCAAGTGAATGCCTACAGATGGAATAATGAAACCCTTCCACCTGTCTTTCCTCACTTGTCTTTACCCTTCAGGCAGGAGATCAGAAGAGTACTATTTGGGGTATTTAACCAGCCCAAGAGGAAAGATCTCAAGATACTGACATTCCCAAGACTAGTAGACAGCTGAAGAAAAGCCTCCAACCAGAGAGAAAAACCAAAACAAACAAAAAGAGAAAAGAAACTTGGAGGAACAGAGACAGGGAACAGAAAACTTAAAAGCATTGCTATCAGACAGATAAAATATTATATACATGAGACCAAAACTGAATGTTATATAAAACCAAAGAACTGCTATATATTTTTAAAAAAATTTGTAACAAATAAAACTCAATAGAAGGGTTAGAAGATGAAAATGAGAAAATATCCCAGAACATAGAGGAAAAAAAGTAGGAGGCCGATCTAGGAAGTCCAACATCAAAACAATGAGTTCCAGAAAAAGAAAAACAAGGGAAGGAAATCATTAGCAAAATAATTCAAGAAAATTTCCCATAAGTAAAGATAGGAGTTTCCAGATTGAAAGAGCTTACTGAATGCCTATGGCAAGACATAGTTTTGGGAAATTTGAATTTTAATTTGTCTTTGGTGACATGGAGACAGTCTTACAAAATTCCAAAGAAAGAATAAACATTATATTCTAAGGATCAGAAACCAGAATAGCATGAGACTTCATATCAGCAATATCAAAAGCTAGAAAACAATGAGAAGTGCCCTCAAACTCCTTTTTTTTCAAACTCCTGAAGGAAAGTTACTTCAAATTTAAAATTCTGTTTATCTATAAGCCATTAATCACACATGAGAATAAAATAGACATTTTCAGACATGCAAGATTTTTTTTAAAAGATTTTATTTATTTATTCATGACAGAAAGAGAGAGAGAGAGGCAGAGACACAGGCAGAGGGAGAAGCAGGCTCCATGCCGGGAGCCCGATGCGGGACTTGATCCCGGGTCTCCAGGATCACGCCCTGGGCCAAAGGCAGGCGCTGAACCGCTGAGCCACCCAGGGATCCCCAACATGCAAGATTTAAACAAAAATATTATCTCCTACACATCATTTCTCCTAAAGCGAATGAAATATATTCTTCACCAAGAGAGAAGTAGGATGTGGATTATAGGATAGGAGATCCAACACAGGGGAGAAGACAAAGGGACACCTCAGGAGAACACTATAGAGAGAATGGAGTTAAACAACTGTATACCAGATTTAAATGAGGACAGCCAGTTCAGATTGCAGCAGATTGCAGTTCAGAAGTCTTCTCTAAGAAGACAAAATTAATATAATGGAATGAACTTAAACAACGAATTTAGGATTGAAGCAAATTTGGGTTGAATTAACAACAAGCGCACAGAAATTTAAATGAATAATCAGGCAACAACTACAGGAAAAAACAAAATGTAGTTCAGGACATAGAGAATGGTTGTATAGCACCTTCTACATATTAGGCACTTTGTATATATTAACTTTTTAATCTTTGTAAATCTACAAGGTACTGATTTAAATATAAGGAAGCTGAGACATAGCGAGGTTGAGTAACTTGTCTAAATACCTAGGCAGCTAATAAATGGCAAAGATAGGATTTGAACCCAGGCAGTCTACCTGCAGAATCTCTCTTCTTGACCATGGTGCTGTATTATACATAGAATTCACTTTGGGGCTGCACTCTACATAGCGTACGTAGTCAAAATATTGTTTATCCTTACCAAAATTACTATAAGACTAAATAGGGACTGTGAGGGAGTAGGAAGTGTCTTTATACCTTCTAGGGTAGTCATGGAGGGGAAAAGAATCAAATTTTCATTTTGATTGGAAAAGTGGAAAGGCCAAAAGACAATGTCTAAAATGAGTGGGAAGTCAAAAGATAATGTCTAAAAATGGGAAAAATTGTAAGTACAACTGTATTATTTAAGATTTGATGGTAACTACCAAAAGAATTGGCTAAGATAGATCAAAGTTGTTGTTCCTGGAGAAGGAACAGTATTAGAAGAGGAGGTCGGGGGGTTGTCATTTGTATTAACAAGTCTTGTAAAATGAGTAGACTCTGAACTATGTGTATATGCTGTCTTATTAACACAAAAACTTAAAAAACAGGGAAAGGCATACAGTTTAATGAAAGGAAAGTAATATGTCATTTAAACAGAAGAAAAAGATGCTATACCTCAATTATATTGAATATAGTCAATATGCTTTTGTTGAAACTACAAGGAGCTGCCAATTTTTACCTAAGAGATTAGCAAATATAAAAGTATTTGTTTTGGAAGGATAGGAGGAAACAAGCATTCTTGTCCACTAATGCCAAATTGTTTCTGTAGAGGGCAGCCTCTGCAGGATGCATTTTGCGAAAGATAACCATCCTTTTTACTCTAGAAGCAGTCTAACCTCTAATGTACACCTACTCATATAGTCATTGCATTGTTTATAATAATACAAGAGCAGACCCAACTGAAATATCCATCCATAGATTATTTATTTATTTTTATTTTTATTTTTTTAAGAAAGTCTTTCTTTCTTTTTTTAGATTTTTATTTATTTACTCATGAGAGATACAGAGAGAGAGGGGCAGAGACACAACACAGGCAGAGGGAGAAGCAGGCTCTATGCAGGGAGCCTGATGTGGGACTTGATCCTGGGACTCCAGGTTCACACCCTGAGGCAAAGGCCGTCCCTCAACCACTGAGCCACCCAGGAGTCCCCCACTGAGCCACCCAGGAGTCCCTCCATAGATTATTTAAATGAATTACGTTAAATCTGCATAACGAACTACTATGTATGCACCTATGGAGAAGAAAGAAGCTCAGTGTGTAAGTAATTTGAAACAGTTTACAAGACACATTGTTAAGGAGTTGGGAGCAGGGAACAAGTGCAGATGTGTGTGTATATCACACTATGATTTGTGTAAAAAATGCCAAATGCATATATGTGTGTGTGAGTGCACATTTGTGTGTGTATGTAACTTTAGAACCATATAGAAGAAGCCTTTGGCAGTGGTCGCTTTGGAGGAGAAAACTGGGGACCTACTGGGAGGTAGGGAGATGAATTCGTCATCATCTCACCCTTTTTTAACCTTTTAACTTTTTATCCAATGAATGGGCTAGTATTCTTAAATAGTAATAATGGCAGGAATACTTTCAACTTCAATAAAGATAGAAGGAAAGAAGAAACGTACCTGTTCTACAGGGACATTTCAGTTGTTTATGTTGAATTTCAAACAGGGAAAACAGTAAATTCAAATCTTAGACAATTAAGTGGAAGGGAATGTTATTTTTTTTTTTAAGATTTTATTTATTTATTCATGAGAGACACACACACAGAGAGAGGCAGAGACACAGGCAGAGGGAGAAGCAGGCTCCATGCAAGGAGCCCAATGTGGGACTCGATCCTGTGTCTCCAGGATCACACCCTGGGCTGCAGGCGGCGCTAAACCGCTGCGCCACCGGGGCTGCCCGGGAATGTTATTTTGATGTCAACAAAGGAATTTCACATTACTAAAATACACTGCTTTAAAATTAGCTGGGTTTCATCTCACTCTCCAGTCATGAATTTGTAGCAGGACATTAAGTTGACCATTAAAACAGCTTAGTTTTTATTTATCTGCAGGAAAGAAGAGAAGAGAAAGAAGAGAAATTGACTCTGACTAAAAAAGACTAGAAACCCTATCATTTTTATGTTAGGTGATTATAATATAATGGGTTATAAAGGTATCTCTACTAGATTTTTCAGGAATATTAAAAAGGATATTTTCTTCTTTTTACCTCTTTGTTAATAAGACACCTGAAATCATGCTGGGGAACAAGTTTTCTGTGGATCAGAAATGCTGTGCCTATGATTTAATGTATAGTTTTTGTTTATATTTCTTTGGACAAATTCAAAACTCAAAGACCATGATAGTCAAATACAGAAGAATTTGTTCTACATAGATCACCTGTAGAGATCCTTTCCTCATATGAGAAGGTTGAGAACGTAGTTTTTCTACCTTAGTTAGGAATATTTTCATTATGTTTCTTGTAACATCAGCTAATGAAAATTCATATGAGAAGGTTGGAAAACATAGTTTTTCTACCTTAGTTAGGAATATTTTTATTATGTTTCTTGTAACATCTGCTAATGAAAATTCAGAGACCGTTAGTAAGAAAAATTGCTTGTGAGTAATTTTATTGTTTTTCTTTTCATAGTTTTCCGTAGTATTACTGATGAGCCTAACAAAATAATCATCTTCTAGCTCTTAACCTGGTTCTAACTTCCCACTTCAGATTACAGATTTGTAGGTCACTACCTCCATAAAAACTAAATAAATAAAATATGAAGTAGGGTTATTGGACTACTATTGCATTTCAAACCACCATTTTCTGAATCCGGACTTCTTTCTGATGTTCTATTGTTAGCCTCATGTGCAGAGGCTTTCTTTCTTTTTTTCCCTTCTAAATATTGGGAAAATTACGTTTTAGTATGTCCTCAGTATTGGGGGTTTGTGTGATAATCCCATTTATCCTGGACTTGGCATTCTTTTTCTTCATTCTAGTAATCAGAATTCACTAGCATTTACATACGATAAACGGCTCTTTTTGTCCTTCTAATACTGAATGTATGTTGTGAATGTTTTCAGCAAGTTGTTGGTAGATATCTTCTTTACTAGGTTGGAACATCTTAGATGTCAAGACTGCTTCTTGTTCATATCAATTATCCCCGCAGCCACCAGTAAGTTGTTTTGTGCTTTCTTATAGGCTTGGGGTATGTGTGTTGAGTGAATAAGTGAGACGCATTAGTAAAAGCCTTGCTTGAGTTTTTTCAGATGAAACACTTCAAAGTGAAAAATCATCTTAGATGTGGGAAGTACTTTTCTTTCCTGTGGGGAAAACCGCATCCACTTCAGAGAAATATTTTCTGAATGCAATTAGACGTACTAAATATCATTGTGCAGCCACAAGAACTCACAACAGTTACAGCGGCAACTTGGTTCTGATAAGTATGAAGTTGGTAACTGCCATTAGCTTGTCTCAGTGTAGGGTGTGTCTGTTTGCTAGTGTCCGTTGTGAACTCTTACACCATGCTGCTTGTGACATCATGGTTGTATTAGTGAGCAAGGTATCTGTGCTTATTTTTAAGATTATTAGTAGTAAATAGCTTGTAGTCGATACCTTGTTTCTATACAGAACAGTAATAGAAAATCAATTCCTTTAATGAAAGAAAATGACCTTTTTATGCTGCATTTGAGCTTGGTAGCATAAACGTGTGGTATTGTTGGAGTTTGGTTATTAAATGATTAATTAGCATATTAAAATCACACGAGTGGACTTAGCAGCTAATTCACAGACAGAGGGTTTATTACTTTAAGAAAGAAAATTCACGCCCCGACTAGAGCACTCTGTACTTTCTGGAAGGACTGCCTGTATCAGAGGCACATGTGGGGCAGTAGAAATGGCACAAGCTTGGAAGTTGCCCTAACATGGAGTCAGATTCCATCTCTTCTCATCATTAACTCTAAGCCTCAGCTTCCCTATCAGATGGGATTTTTATTATGATTTGAAAGAGTCCTGCAGGACTAACAACATAAATTTTGATTTGAGACAAACTTCAGTTCTCTCTGATTCTTATAAAATCATGGAACCAGTGAGATAATAGAGTAGGTATTGTATTTCTCAGTTTGCTTGGATGGGTTTAAGTCAACCCAATAAAGAAATTTGAGGTGTGACATGTTAGGAAACATCCTGCCTCTGTAACTGTCTCATGACTTGCCTTGTTTCTTTTTTAACTTGCACAATTTGGCAAATTCCTTTCTTCTAAAAGTATAATCATAATTCACCATTCTGTTATATAATAGAGATAGAAAGATGGGGATATGGAGTTGTTTATAATGCATCTTGAGACTTATTTTTGAGACTTCATCTAGGCCCTTGGCTGCCATGGAGCCTTTTCCAAAAGGAAAATATCTGATTCAAATACTTTGAGCAAAATTAACTAAACATTGCTTACTTCAGTTGGTCTTCACTTGTGCTCTCTCTCCCTGCACCACCCCCATTTTTTGGTAGTCCAGGATTGGCTAAGCTGTTTACCAAAGCCTTTTTAGTTTATGTTTCAAACAGAAGGATTTATGAATCAGATTGGTGGAAAATCTCATTGGGTTTGTGTCCAAAACAGACTAGAGCTGCCTCCAGGGATGAAGGATGTTTTGTTAAGACCTCAACACCCAGCTGTCATCTGATTTCTACAGTAGCAATACTGAAGAAGAGAAACTCCCGAGTTTCTTAGTAAGGTGTTGTGTTTACTAGATTGTTTTGATTACTTACTTTTCTATGAAATTTACAGCCTATTTTCTTTCCTTTTATATTCAGAAATTTGAATGTTAACTTTTCCCCCCATTTTAATATTTAATATAGCACAACAGGAAATTCCCATCTCATTCATTTTTTCTGTCTGCTTATAAAATAATTTGTATTTTGTCCGTGTTTTGCCTGTCCTTTCTAACTCTAGAGAGTAGAGAATAACAGGAAAAATTCAAGGTAGAGAAGAGGAAAAAGAACATGAATTCCTAAGGTAGGAAGGAAGTAAAAGATCGAAGTAGAAAGATAGAGAGCCAGTAATAAAAAAATATTATTATTTTATCTCAGTTCATTTTTTCACTTAAAGGCCTTTCCATTTTTCCCCTCTCACTTTAATCAGAGTAGTGCCATCAGAGTCTAAAACATATTTAAACAAATCTTCTGTAATTAATTTTCAAAAGTAGGAATTGTAGAGAACTATTAAGATGTACATTTTGGGAGCCAGATGAGCTGGAGAGAAAGCCAGGGAAATATTTCATTGACTGTGACTGAAAAGAAGTGGAGACAGAAAAATACATTTAAAATAACAGAATATCATCGGCAGTGCACCTAACAATTAGATAAAAATAGCCTTGGAGTAGCCACTGCAAGCTAGAAAGTTCTAGGTAAGCCTTCCAAAAAAGAAACTGCAGGCACAATGGGAGTGAGGAAGAAACTTGGCCTCTTCTAATAAGGTTTGACATCAGTGATATAGCATAGGAAAGATGAGCTTTTACAACTAAATGTGTTACTTTGGTTAAAATTAGAATACACTTTTATTTTTGTAATCTTTTCCAAGGCTTACAAGGGTTAGCAATAAATTTAACTGCTCTCTTGTATTTATGCCCACATAACACATTCAGGTATAGGACTTGTCTTGGTTCAGGCTGCTGTAGCAGAATACCATAGACTGCGTGGCTTAAACAGCAAGCATTTATTTCTCACAGTTCTAGAGGCTGGCAAGTCCAAGGTGTGTCTACTGAGGGCTCTCTTTTGGGTTGCAGACTGCTGACTTCTTGTACCTCACATGGCAGAAAGAAGGCATGGGTGCTCTCTGGGGTCTCTCTATAGAAGGGTATTAATCCTATAACATTCCAAGTGCAATGATTTCTAAACTGAAATTGTATTCCAAGCTCAAGTATCTGTCAAGTAATAGAAGGGGTGAATCGAGAAGGATGAGAAGACAAAGAGAATCCCCAGAATATTGGTGAAGGGAGGTCTCAGGGTGACAGTCATGTGCTAGCTGAGGGAGCAGCCATTGATGAATGAAATTCTGTTAAACTTCATGTATCATTTAGAGAACTTAACAAAAAACAAACAAGCATGTGTGGCACTAATACCACTCAAAAAATATGAAGTACAATTAAACATTGAACAAGAAAGCACAGTGTATTTTCAGTCTTTTCCGATTCATCATATTTTAAATTTCATGTTTACATGTCTGGGTATAATGTAGGATTTAAAATGTGTATCATAAAAGTAAGAGATTTTGAAGGTTTATAGAGGATAATTATGCAACAACTGATGTTACAGAATAAAGGGTGGTCTATACTAATCACATTTTGTAAATTCAAGCCTAGAACTTCTATAAGGATAATACCATATTTTTAAAATCAGTGTTGTGGCCTGATTTCTCTTGCCAATTACATGGAAACCATTGTATTTATTTCCTGACGTGATATCTCCAATTCCCATGCGTAGATATCCCTGTTCTTATTTCTCTGGATGGCCTCCTGAGAGGTGTAATAGAGAATGTGATTCTGCCTTTAGTCACCAATGATTCTTTCCTTAGCCAATTCATTAATCTCTTTTTTATCTTTCATTTTCTGTCACTCATAAACTATCGCTCAAATATTAGGCTTCCCTAAAACATAGCTATTTTTTCACTTATTGTTGTAGCGTGACAATATGAAATTTGAAGACCAGCGTGTTAAATACATTATTTCATTTTAAATCAGTTCAAAAACCAAAGCCATTTGCTCTCTAAATTTACTGTATCCTGGGGCAGATTTATCTGTTAATAGTAACCACTATTGAAAGTAGGTTAAAGAATGGTATGGCCATATAATCATAACTCTTGAATATGCTGAAAACTAAGTTCTTTGTTTTTATTGGAATTCATTGCTACTGTCACTGAAACAAATCTCTCAGAGGATTTTCAAATTTTTTATTGGTAGTGAAATTTTTTTGTCTTTAGCTTCAACAGTAATAAATTTAGATATCCTATTTTATTGCCAAGAGAAAATATGTTATCCCTTGTGATAGAAAAAATTGGCTTGTTTCAAAGCAAATGGTAAATCTTTGCATGTGGTGTTTGTGTTGCTGAACTGCACTGTGGATTTTTTTTGTAGGATCACTGTTTTGGAATTGGTCAGGAATTGATTACATGTTTCATGCTATAATTCTAGCACCTTTTATACTATTTGATTATGCCTTTTCTGGAAGAATATTTAATTCATTTCTTATAGTATAGAACTTATACATATATGTGTGTGTGTATATGTGTATATATATGTATATATATATTTATATATATGTGTGTCTGTATGTATATATATGTACACAAGAGAAAAAGAATAGCCATAGAACTGAGAAAAGTGGTCCCTTATTCTCTTGAATTGGATTTTAAGATTGATTGGATTTTTCCTGAGAACACACAATCTGGGACCAAGTGACTGAGAGTATCTCCTCCTTTCCTCACTATTCTCTTCTGTCTTCTATCTCCCATATCCTAGGACCCAGATGTTCAGAAAACATTCACACATTATCGCTTGAAATTATCATTCTCAAGTCAGGAGCTCGTCTCAGGTTGCAAGTAATAGAGCTGTGTCCAATTGCTGAAATAAATGAAAAAGCACAAGTGGAATGAAATTCAGTATATTGTTCTAATAGACATATGTTTCATGATATCTGGATTTATACACACTGAAGAAAAGAGTCATAGCTGATGATAAACCTAATCCAGAGCAATATACAAACTCTTTTATAAAATTAATAATATTATAGAAAATTTAGAAAAATACAGAAAGCTGGAAGAAGGAAAATAATAAGCCCAAATGCCACTTAAGATAAATTTGGAGAAATAGTTTAGTTTAGTATACCATTGTGGTTAAGAGAAGGCACTTCAGAGCTAACTGAAGTATGGATTCTGGCTCTACCACTTTGTGACCTTGGGCATGTTACTCACTCAGACCTATCTGTGTCTCCATTTGCTCATATGTAACATGGACAAAACAGCATTTACTTTTTAGGTTGTCTTCTTTAGAACTCTTCTTCCTAGGAAACTGATGTTAGAATTTTCTAATTTTTTCCTTTTCTTTTTTTGATACTTCATGACTTATCTCTTAGTGTTCTACTAGATTTTTAACTTGGTTTAGTTAGTTAAGGGAATAATGGAAATTGAGTGAAATTGAATGAACCTGGTATGCAGTAGTATTTTGAATTGTGTAGTGTGTGTATAAGTTGTTGTGTTAGTGGTATGCTAAAGATGACTGTACCATAACATCTATGCTTTTTCCAAGTGGATTTTATGGAAACGGTAGCCCACAGTTGTGAATTTTCTTTAAGACCAAAAACAAATGCATAATGACTTTTTTATAGAAACAAGATAATGCAGTATATGAGAAAGGTAGTGCTTTAATTCATATTGACATGTCAGTGGATTAGCTTCATAGGAAATCAACAAGCCTCACAGATAATTGTGTATATATTTTGAAGCCACTAAAGAAAATAACTTTTTGAAGGCTTTATTAAAGTACAATCTATGCTTGCTTTTTAAATGAGGAGAGACAATATCACAGGCTTGTCTTTGGCTCTCTGAGCACATTCAGAGATATTATCCATTAATATCCTATTCTATCCCCAAATGCTTTCAGTTGCTTTTTGTTGTTTCTTAATGAATTTTTTGCATAGAAATAGAAGTATTGCTTTTGTGCTTGTAGCATATTCTTACTCACATGATGAAAGAGAATTAGAAAAAGATTTGTTTGTATTTTTCCACTTAAGTTTTAGCTTATTTTTCTTTGAAATATGGTCCTATTCATATGATCACCTCAGTATTAAGAAGTTGACTGATCTTTGATTTTGCTCACTCCCTATTATGCTAGTTGCCATTTCAGACAAGGAAATGCAGTGTACTAAATTGTCGTAGCTGGAAAAGCAAGGTAAAGCTCTACTGCTTAGCCAGAAGTTTGGGAAATATTACAATGGCTAGCATAATTGTCACTTCTTGGAATGCGCGTTTTCTAAACACTTAGAAGTACTTTGCTAGACCCTACAACTAACAGATCTTCAGGTCTTTTTTTTTTTTTTCTTTTTAAGATTTTATTTGTTTATTTATGAGAGACGGGGGGGGGGGGGGGCAGAGAGAGAGAGGCAGGCAGAGACACAGGCAGAGGGAGAAGCAGGTTCCATGCAGGGAGCCTGATGTGGGGCTTGATCCTGGGACTCCAGGATCATGCCCTTGGCTGAAGGCAGGTGCCAAACTGCTGAGCCACCCAGGGATCCCCTTCAAGTCTTTATAATACTTTTTTATCAAAAGAAAAGTGTGTATGTATGTGTGCTCATTTTGGTCCCATCATATATAAATAAACTTAAATAAAAATTAGAATTTCAGAAGCATTTCTGAAAAAGTGGGTGACTTTAGTGTTTGTTATTCCAATTATAGACAATGATGTCTTTTTCTAATATGAACTCTGAAAAGAATGTGGGAAGACCACAGTATCAGAATGCCACTCTGGTTTATGGGGAGACCTTAATAGAAATTGTGTTTATGGTTAGAAGCAGCTGTTTCTGATCACCTGCTGTTCAAAAGAAGAAGCACACAGACAGCCTGGTGTATACCTCAGCTTGTCTGCTGCTGAAATGTGTTTGTGCTTGAAAGAGGAGAAGTAGGTATTAAGAGTGTTTTTGTTTTTTTTAAATTTATTTTTGGCAAGGAATAAAACTGATGTGCAAGTCATTTTTAATTATATGCAGTTAGCTTATTTTTTGTGTTCTTTGATTTTCAGAAAATTAGGCATTTGTGGAAAATTGTGCAGTTAGGATGTCTAAATGGTTGTCACATTGACTTCTATACCTGTACAAAAGTCAGAATTTCATAATTACTTTTGTAAAGGGTAGGGGGAACATATGCTGTCTCTATCCATTAAAAGTCATGAAGTGGGGATGCCTGGGTAGCTCACCTGTTGAGCATCTATCTGCCTTTGGCTCAGGGTGTGGTCCTGGGGTCCCAGGATCAAGTCTTGCATCAGGGTCCCTGCACAGAACCTGCTTCTCCCTCTGCCTGTGTCTCTGCTTCTCTCTCTGTGTATCTCTCATAAATAAATAAATAAAAATCTTTTTAAAAATTTCATAAAGTGTACTACTTAGTTGATTCATAACTGGAAAAATATTATCCTAGCCTTTTTAGAAAAAAAATTGTTGATACTGAATTTGGAAATTCACATACATATAACCTTCAAGAGTCCACTTATTTGTTTATTCAACAAATATTTATTAAGTACTTATTCTGTGGCAGATCCTATACTCTGCACTGATACATCAGTGAACAAAGCAGGTATAGTCCCTCCCACCATGGAGTTTTTATGCACCAGGATGAGGAGCAGATAGACATCCAGTACATGAATAACTAAATTGTAGTTGTGTTAAGTTTCAAAAAGGACAAGAACAGAGTGC
Source organism: Canis aureus (assembly GCF_053574225.1). Classification (NCBI taxonomy): domain Eukaryota; kingdom Metazoa; phylum Chordata; class Mammalia; order Carnivora; family Canidae; genus Canis; species Canis aureus. The sequence goes on from NC_135616.1 coordinate 59,708,734, forward strand.
TATGTTAGTGTGTAACAGGAGGACCATAGTCTGTCAAGGTGACCAAGCATTGAAAATGAATGATTCTCTCATTTATGTTTGAATTATAATATCATGGAATTCCAGAACTGGAAAAGATCTTGAAAATTACCTAGTCTCACCCTTCATTCAGTCTTTGCATCTTTTTAAATATTCATTTAATCATTGCTGATATTTGACCATTATTGGCCAACAAAAATGGCATTTTCATGTAGTTCAACTTAATACACTATTTATTAAATATGATGTTGGATCATGGCTACATAAGATGGATTAGTCAAGACAACCCTACCCAACTCTCTACAGACAAGGAATTTGAAACTAAATAATCACAACATAGTGATTATTTGCAGAAATAAAATGGTTTAAGTGACCTGACATATTCATAATGAACATGCTGGATACTGAGTTGAGTATTCTAGTTCTGAGAGTTGATACCAGTTCAGAGCTTCTTCGTGGACATGAATTTTAGCCACTGTCTAAACTGAGTGGATGGCTAAAGGATGAAACATTTACTCATGCTTCTCTAGCTTCTTGGAGAACTCCCTAGTGTTGTAGATTAAGATTTTATCAGTCTCTTCAGTCTTTGCCATAGAAGCTGTGTTTCCCTTCCCTAGTAGCACAACACGCAGCTGTGGGTTCATAGAAGGGAAAAATGACGCCCCAGAATCAACTTTCACATATCAGGATTCCACCTGGTCCAAGTAGGTCCTAAATGGGTAAATAATGAAATGACTGCCTTCCCTTGTTATATAATTCTTTAGCCTTCAGTTAGCTGTTTGAAACCATACAAGCCTGAGACTTATTCCTTTATGTTCTTGTTTCACCACATGACATATACAGGGCTAGGCTCTGGCATCAGAAAACAGGTGTGCTGTGATCCCTGTCCTCAAGATATTCCAAAGTACTCTTGACTCTAGATACTCATGAAAGGTTTGATAAGTGAAATATATTTTTTATCCATCTATCCATTTTTGTCCATCATTTATTAAGTACCTGCTACTGCCAGACATCGTTCTGAGTGTGTGGACAAGCTGAAAATAAGACAGAGCCTCCCCCCCCACCCCCGCCCGTGTTTCCCCACTGTCCCTTCATCTCCTTCACATTCTGATGGGAAAAAGGGCATTAAACATCAGCACCTAATAGAATGTTAGGTAATGGTGAGGGCTCTGAAGAGAAAAATTAGTACAGGGTATTAAAAAAAAAATGCAGAGGAGAATGTAATCAACTTTGGGTAGGAAATAAAATAATTTTAAGTCTGGGTTTTGCAGGATAAATAAGAGAGGACCAGGGGACTTCAGACAGAAGCAGCAATACCAAGGCATAAGACAAGGAGTTAAAAATAGCGCAGAAAAGATTGCAAAAAAGATTTAGTGTAAAAATGAATAAAGTATGGTGTGTAGGCCTCTTTGAGGTGTGTTGAATAATGAAATAACATATGGGTTTAAGAAAAGTTGTTTCTGGTTCAACAGTGGTTCTCAGATTTAAGCAGGTATTAGAACTCCAGGTAGTAAAAGTGCTTTTTGCAGAACATAATAAACCATTGTTATAATTAACCTGCATATATCTGACAATGTCATTATGATCTGAATTTGGAACTATTCTAGGCTTCTTTAATGTTAGTTAACAGTAATAGATTCTAACATTTTAGAATATATTTAAGAAGAAAAACTCACACTTGAGAAAATTGTATATGTGAGCCTTTTCTGTCATTTGGGAAAAGGTTGCTGTTACCTTGTTTTCTCATCAGAACTTTAGCATTGTTCAGTAGCATAGTTTGAGAACTACAGCCCTACAGTATATTCAGCAAATGGATATTCACCTGTGTGGGAAGAGTTAGAGAGTCACTGTCTCTTATAGCAGGGAGCCCTTGCAGAAAGCTGTTTCCAGGATCTCTGACTTACCTTTCTTTTTTTTTTTTTTAATTTTTATTTATTATTTATGATAGTCACAGAGAGAGAGAGGCAGAGACATAGGCAGAGGGAGAAGCAGGCTCCATGCACTGGGAGCCCGACGTGGGATTCGATCCTGGGTCTCCAGGATCGCGCCCTGGGCCAAAGGCAGGCACCAAACCGCTGCGCCACCCAGGGATCCCTGACTTACCTTTCTTGACCTGAAATCTCTCTTCCCTGTAACTAGACTAACTTGTCCTTAGTTCTAACTCTTGGGTAGAATTATGGAAATCATGATCTATTTCTTAAAATTATTCATAACAAGGAAAAATAATCTCAGTGTGCTTTGCACAATTTTAAGGGATTATAAATGATATACTTGATAAAGCTGTATTACCCCTGGAGGAAGAGCGTAGGTGTTGTTGGTGTGTTGTTTCATATAGGGCAAGGTGGGATCTGTGGTCTGAAAGTCCTCCTAGTCAGACTCATAGTTTGTTCCTTTCTGTATAACTTTTGTTTATGCCTTTCTCTCTCTGTGCTTCTTACCTGCGTAGCACTAGGGTTTGAAGTAGAAATAGGAAACCAGAAGTAAAGGCAGAAGAAAATGCAATAATGTTAGAACGTAAATGATTTTTCGAGGAAGATGAGACTAAATAACCAAAACCAAATTAGATGGTGTTAAAGGAAACTTTAAATTTAAATCTTTGAGACTTGGGTGGGGAGGTAGGAAGGAAAAATAATATACATATATTCACAAACACATATGTATGTATGCATACCTGTGTGTATATATGTGTATCTAAATAGTGTAAGAGATGTATCACATATAGAATATATACAGACATATAGTTAGATGGAGCGTATGTCTTTCCTTGAGCTGTTTGATAAGTGGTAGATAATATTGATACTGTGTTCTTTTCATGTCTGTCCTGTTCCCTCTGTCTGCAGTGGCAGGTGGGATCTGCTCAAGGATTCAAACTGTGAATTTTTTAATTGATCATTTGTGACCTGCTAACCTCAGCAACTGAGCAGCTGCATAATGTGTTAGGTCATCATACCAATAATGAAGATTACATCATTGACCTATCTTCCATTTTTGGAACATAGGGAGAAAAAAACCCTTAGAAATATGTTTGGTTTTAAAACAAGTTGAAATGATAGCTAAGAACAATGATGTTATCTATAATTTCATCACATGTAGTTGACTTAATGAGTCAAGAGCCACTCAGTTTATAAAATTAAATTTTTCTTTATTTTTAAAATGAAGTTCTAGCTTAAGAGCTGAATGAAGGATTTTAGGGATATACAATTTTCCTTTTCCAAATTTGAAATATTTCTGCTGTAAGAAAGTAATTTATAGAGTGAATTTATTAATATATTAATATGTGTATTAGCAGATATATACTTCTATATACACCACATTAGTTGTAAGATATTTACCTACTTTTTGTACTTTGAAAAGTTTGTTTTAATTCAGCATAATATTCAAAATAAGAATCTCTGAAATGTGTATTTTTCATTTCCCTAAAATATGACAGATTTTAAAACAGACCACTTTAAAAAAAAAAGTCCCTTCTTAAAATGCGGAGATGCATGCATCCCTCCTACTTCCTCTTGGGACAGAAAAAAATGAATTTTCTAGCTTTGTAAATCCATTGCTTCTCCTGAAGTAGATTGCCTGCACCCAGTGCTATGCAAAAAACGTGCAGTGAGTAAGGAAGGGTGGCTATTGTTGAGTGCTCTGTAGCAAAAGAACTGGGAAAAAGAAAAAAAAGGCTTGAGTTTGACTGGCGTTGGCTCTGGCTTTTCTGCATTCCAAACTGTCTGAGGCACAGAGCGAGAGCAAAAAGAGAGCAGAGCGCCAGCCAGAGCAAGCATGGGCGAGGACGGTATACAAGTGTTTTGAGTTTCTGACTGGCATGCCGGAAGGATCATGTTAGCAACACCCAGAAACTTCGCAGAATGCAGACCCCAGGTAAGCGATCCTTGAATCTGCCTGAGTCTGAATTTAAGCTTGTACATATTTAAAGGGAATGTGGCAGTTTATTTTTATTATACAAATGCAATGACTGCTAACCTTTGTGATTATTGGCTTTAAAGAAGTAGGTTGGTTTTCATTCCTGTCAGTTCACAGGAATATTGTGTGGAGGCTATCGGCATTCCAGTACAAAACCCAGCACAAGAAGAGCCATTTGAGAAACTCAGATAAATTAAAAGGGAAGCAATCATAGCAAAATATTAACAATGCAGCATTTACTTGTTCTTTTAATAATTTGAAGTAGATTCTTATTCTGAAGATAAGAATTCCAAAATTCTTTATGAAATATTAAGATGACCGGGAATGGATGTTGCTCATTTCTCTTTGAGGGAGACAAAATATATTGACCATCAATAAGAATTTAATAGCCTTGCTTGAGTCTCAGAAACACATAAATAAATCCATGTCATTCAGAAAGTTCAACAGGTTGGATCTGTACACAACAGTAGAGCATTTGGATGAGAACTTTGCTTGTTCTTTCTGCCTGAGGTAGACTTTTAATAACCTTTGCCAACAGATGACAGCTTAGAGACTTTAACCAATTAGCTCATTGAAAATTGCATCTGAAAGATATTTTAGGGATCATTTATAAGCCAGTCTCTCCCATTTTCTTTCTTTTTTTTTTTTAAGATTTTATTTATTTATTCATGAGATACAGAGAGAGACAGAGATATAGGCAGAGAGAGAAGCAGGCTCCCTGTGGGGAGCTCGATGTGGAACTCAATCCCAGGACCCCAGGATCATGACCTGAGCCAAAGCAGATGATCAACCTTTGAGCCACCTAAGTGCCTGAGTCTCTCCATTTTCAATGAGAACATTGAGGACTAGATCACACAGAAACAGAATTGAAATGAAAATCTAGATCTCCTGATTTTCAGTTTACTGTTGTTTTCATGGTACCAGTTATATTCAGGCTTTATATTTTATCTATACTATATCTGTTGGCCTCAAATACCATGAATTATTGCATAAATAGATCAAATGCATTATAAACCTAGATTAAAATCTTATGGGAAGGAGATACTGAGGGCTGGATATCATCAAATCAGTATTAATACTACATTCTCAATCAAAACCGAAAATATATAACAAAGTATCAGAAGAAAAAAATGGTGTTCAATTAAGGAGAATGGCTATAGCTTGCTACTTTTATATAAACAATTACATAGCTGTGGCATATTCTGAGTATTTGTATATGAAATTAAAATTCTTTTAAATTGATTTTAATTTCTCCTAAAGATTTTAGGACTTAGCAATTTTCTATATACTTTCAGTAAATCTTGTATCTAATTTCATTACTTGTATCTATTTATGGGAAGCAAAAAATTGTTCTGTATTCACTGCTTTCTCTATGTTTATTTTTTATTTATATGAGATAACGTTTTTAAATTATCCAACCATTTGGACCACTTGCTTACTTATCCAAGCTCCAGCTCTTTTTTCTCTACATTTGTAAGGGTCCTCTGTTACTCCTTCTCATGAATTATGTGTTAGAGGAGAACTTAACTGGAAGAGCTCAAGAGCCACCACAGACAGTGGACATCTGTCTTCATACATTTTCATTTAGTCTCTAAAAAAGGTTGCTGCCCTTTTCGTTTTTGTGCAGACCATTGTGGGGTTGAGAGAGGCCACACTATTCTAGTGAGCTAAATAGTAGAGATAGCCGCTGTCAAAAGGATCTGTCATGGCTCTTTACAGCTCCTGGGAACAAGTTAGCTCGATGTGGCTTATAAGCACAGTGAAGGGATGTGGCCCTTTTGTGTTAAAGCTTGACCTGCTCATTCCAGTTTTCAACTGGGCCTGTGTGCTGATTTACAAGTCTGTGTGGGATGAGCAGTAAGTTGTAAGGAATAGTTTCATTACTGCTCTTGGCTATCAGAAACCAAATTACAAAGTGCATTCTCCACCCAGTAGGAAACAAGAGACTGTTTGTCTTAGTGCAGAATCCATTATTTAAGCACACTGTTTACAAGAGGACTTGATGACTGTGAGAATGAGGGCATAATGCTCTATCCAATTAACAGTGTTCATGTGTATTACACATGGCTTGGGTTTTTCTCTTGTCTTTTATCCTTCATGGAATGTGTGAAGGGACTGCCATATGTGTGTGTGCACACATTATGTTATGTGTGTATGATTGATTGATAGATGGATGGATGGATGGATGGATGGATAAATGGGTAATTATTAGGATGGGCATTTGGCCTGAGTATATTTCTCTATATCAGAAACAGCCAGAGGTCATTAATCTAGTGCTGGTATTTTACTAAACTAACTTAAAAGAAGCTATTTTATTAACCAAACTAACCTTTATAAAACTCATTACCGTACCTTAGAGAAAATATTAGAAGGAAACACTCCTTTTCTTCTCCTGAATACAGTTATAAGATTATACAGGTTTATACTTTCTGTGTTAGAGAAAAGCAATAATAAGCAATTTTGTGACTAAAGACAATATTTAAATGGGAATAGAAGGGGTTGAGTGAAATGAGTGATATAAAAACTCCCCTATGGGAATGAAATCATTCTTCTTTGACCAGTGTTTTCTGGAGCCAGACCCCTTTTCTCTCTTCCTGGTTTTTCATTGATATTAATTTCTTTCAAATGTCTTTTCATGAAATATATATATACATTTCTCTCTATATAGAAATACAGTTTTTATACTAAAATTTCAAAGAAAGTACAGAGCTCTGCAATATAGCTATGATATTTGTCTAACAAAAGGTTGGCTATAGTTGATTAAAACTTATCTCTTTCGCAGGAATTGCTACTTCTGCTTTCTCACTGCAGTTTCTTGAATATAATTTTATGTTTTGTATCCCAGTTAAAACCGTAAGAATAACATCTTTTCAAACAAAAGTGAAGACAAAAAACAGACCAAGAGCAAGAACTTGAAGCTAGACATCTAAAATGCTCTGAGTTGTCAAATTAATTCCTTACTTGTAAAAGTTACCTGATTATTCACTCAAAACTCTGGGAATCTTTTTATGTACATAAGACGGATGTATTTCCCCCTTCTGCTTCATTCTTGACCTTCACTGGCCTCTAGAGAGAAAAAGTGTTACAGTCTGCCTTTGTTCCTTCTGTTCTCTTCTGTTCTTTCATGCTCTCTAGTGGTTGTTTGTGGCGGTTCTTGTTCTTAATTTCCAGTAAATCAGTTTTAGTAAAGGAGCAGGTGATTATTGTGAAATAAAGTTCACCAGATTCTTATACTTGAGTTGCATAAACTTCCTTAAAATATCTAGTTCTTAGCACAGAGAAGGGGAAAAAATGATTGTGTTCTGTTGTTTACTCATGAACAACGATTCAAAAAACATGAGTCATGACTTAGCAATATGACTCCTTATCGCTGTCTCTCTCTTCCTTCCTTCCTTCCTTTCTTTCTTTCTTTCTTTCTTTCTTTCTTTCTTTCTTTCTTTCTTTCTTTCTTTCTTTCTTTCTTCTCTCTCTCTCTCTCTCTCTCTTTTTAAGTGCTGATTGGGATTCAGTCTACCAGATTCCACATTTAATTATGGGTATGATCTCAGCTTGTGTTTAGAAGCCTTAAGCATTGCCAGTGAGAATACCTTCTTTGTATGTACTTGACAAGTAGGAGAGATTTACTGAATCAGTCATTAAAATTCGGATGGTCTTTATCTTCTGGTGTCCTCCTTGCCCCTACTCAGACTTTACCATTCAGTTGAATTAGGAGTACTATGAAGTTAAAAACCAGAGAGGGAGCCAGTGAGGAGTTATCAATAATCTGACTCTGTAGAGACTCCATATTTTTGTCATTCTCAGGTTTACTGTATTTTAGGAGTAAGTGAATTACTGAAGCAGCAACTTGAAAAGTTCTTTTAAGTTAGTGCAGTCCTATTATTTGAGGAAGAAAAAGCTACCTGGTCTTCTTGCTCTTTTCTTTTCTTTTCTTTTCTTTTCTTTTCTTTTCTTTTCTTTTCTTTTCTTTTCTTTTTTCTTTCTTCTTTTTTTTTTTCTTGCTCTTATGTCAGGTTTTCTAAAGTAAGCAACTTAAGCTGCCAGGATCAAGTAAGTGTCATTCAGGATCAGGTGTCACATAGGACAGCTAACCTGTTGGACGAGTTGCTAACTCTGAAGTCTTGCATCTAATTCTAAGACTGTGGAGTATGTTTGAAAATTTTTTAACAGTACTGTTGCATAGTTAACTATTCATAGATAGTAACTTTAGTTAATATGAAGACTAGAGAAACTGGATATTCTTCCACTCTTTTAATATTCTGGTTCATAACTTTTTTGTTAAATTATACTTCAAATGGACAGTGTATACCTGATTTGATTTCTTACCTGTTGAGTCAGATAGGAGAAAGAAAGATGTTTGAGTCTCACTTCAGTACCTCCTTTTGCCAGAAACACGTAGCATATAAAATATTTTATTTCCCTTTTTTATTTTTTAAGAAAAAGAATGATGTGTCAAAGTGAGTGTAAGAAGAGCCGCAAAAAAATCTAGCCTGTGTGACTGTATAGAAAGAAATGGGTTTGTCCATTCAAAGAAGAGGACAAGGTGTGATAAGTCTCTTACAGGGAATGATAATCATATTTTGTGTACCAAGAGCTTGTTGTAAAGAGCCTATTTGTAAGAGTTGGCTCAGCATGGTTATATAGTATATCTTACTAGCATTTTCTCAAAGTCTGAGAAATAATCATTCAAAGAAAAGGTAATAGATTAATTTCCATTTATGTGGTTAAAGTAATGACATCACATAGTATTTGGTCTGATTTTTGTGAGTCTCCATTACATGGTTGAAATTTAAGAAGGTTTTTAGTGGATTAAAAATCTTTATTTTATATTCTATAGAATTTGCTTATATACACCATGAGATTTTCCTTGAAGGATTTTGCCTCCACTTGAACAAAGTTCAGTGAAAAAGCACAGTGGTTTCCTGAAACAATAAATGTCACTCTATTTTACCAGTGCTATCATTTTAATTGTAAATATTTACATTGCCACTATTGCTTAAATTTTGGAATATGTTTATGGTAATTTTATTTTTAGTCATTTCCTTCCCATACAAATGCAGCACTCAGTTTGTTTTTTGTTTTTGTTTTTTTAAGATTTATTTATTTATTCATGAGAGAGAGAGAGAGAGAGAGAGAGAGAGGCAGAGACATAGGCAGAGGGAAAAGCAGGTTCCTCACAGGGAGCCCGATGTGGGACTCGATCCCAGATCCTGGGATCACTCCCTGAGCTGAAGGCAGATGCTCATCTGTTGAGCCACCCAGGCGTCCCAGCACTCAGTATTTATATTTGATTGATGGTCAACCTTTAAAGGTAAATTTTCAAAAAAGTAGTTTATTTTTTTCAATTGGACCTGGTGTCTGGTGTCAACCATTTTTATTAAGAAAACCAAAAACATGATGTAAAGAAAAAAATCCTAGGAATTACTGCTGTCATTATAAGAATGAAAACCAGCCTCCCTTAGAAACATTTTTAGCTTATACAAACCCAAAAGGTATTATGCAGAAGGAATTTATTGTAATGACAAAGGCAGCAGTCTAGTGGAACTAAATTTGTTTGTCCTTTGTGCCTCAGTAAAATTGTGTAGGTCAACCCCCGATGACACCACTTTATTTCAGGGTTGTTTTTGGGGGAGCAAAGGGAGAGCTGGGTGTTTGTTTTGCTTTTATTTTTTTAAAGATTTTATTTATTTTAAAGAGAGAGTACAAGCAGGGGGAGGGCCAGAGGGAGAGAATCCTAAGCAAACTCCACAATCTTGAGATCATGACCTGAGCTGAAATCAAGAGTTGGAAGCTTAATGAGTGAGCCACCCAGGCACCCTTGTTTTGTTTCTAAATGGAAGGATATTTAAAACCAGAACCCTGGCTTTGTCTGGTCTTTTTTTTTTTTTTTGTCTGGTCTTTTAAAAGGAAAATCCAGCCAATTATTTACCAATTGTTGTTTTTCTCCCCCAGAAACATATATTCTTGTGAGCAAACTGCAAAATGTATTTGACAATGAAATTTTAATTAACAAGAAATAGTGAGCTTCAAGGATATGACTATTTTAGTGCTACAAAGGGTAGTAATTTATGACAGTTTCCCACTAGGTTTCTCCCAGTGTCAGAAATTATAAATCCATTTTCATTTTGCTTAGTTCTTGAATTAAATATTTAAAGACAGACTTTTTATTTCACTTTTCCCCTGTCAAACCCATGTTACAGGAGAATAGAAACTGTATTAAGACTCTTCAGATTTAATCCAGATGTTGCTTATGTTTTCCTCTGACAGTGTGAAAAGAGAAGTTTTTATTTCATTTCATTTTTTTGAGAAGAGTTGACATACAATATTACATTAGATTCAGGTATACAACATAGTGATTCAACTTCTCTATGTATTATACTATGCTCCCCACAAGTGTAACTATCTTCTCTCACCACACAAGCTATTACAGTATCATTGACTCTATTTCCTATCCTGTGCCTTTTATTTCTTCTGTGAGACTTATTCATTCACTAACTGGAAGCCTGCATCTCCCACTCCCCTTCATTCACCCATTTTGCCCATACTCCCTTCTCCCCTCTGCTCTGGTAACCATCCGTTTGTCCCCTGGATTTATAGATATGATTCTGCTTTTCATTTGTTTATTCATTTGTTTTGTTTGAAATGAGAAATTTAAAAATTTTATTATCCAGTTATTCTATATAACAAACTCCTACACATCAGTGAGAGAAAGGTAAGACTTGAATGCCTAATTTACAAAAAGAAGCAATCCAGATAGCCATTTCAGTATATGGAAAGGTACTTGGTTTTATTATTATCAGGGAAATGCAAATTTAAACCAAAATGGAATTATATACCCCTCAGAATGTCTAAAATGAGAAAAATAGAAAATGCCAAATGTTGACAAGAATCTAAAACAAAAGGAATTTTTATACTGCTGATGGAAGTATAAATTTATATAACTACTTTGGAGCACTATTTGACAATATCTAGTAGAGTCGAACAATGCTCCATGACTCAGCAGTTCCACACTTATTTACGTGCCAATAGAATGCATAAATAGGCTCACCAAAAAACCTGTACAAAAATGTTCATAATAGCACCCTTTGAAACAGCTAAAAATCAGAAACTGCCCAAATGTTCATCAGCAGTAGAATGGATAGAATGGTTTGCTTACACAATGGAATTCTCTACAGCATTGACAAAGAACAAACTACTGCTTCATGCAACAGAATAAATCTCACAAATGTATGTAGAGCATGAAAAGTTAGTCTCAAAAGAATATATACACTGTGTGATTCTATTTATATAAAGTTCAAACTCATCAGAAGGTGATAGAAGTCAGGATGGTGATTATCTGTATGGGGTAATGACTGGAAAGAGTATATAAAGGAAGCATTTGGCTGCTGGCAATGTTCTGTTCTGTCTTTGCTTAATCCTGATGCTGGTTATTGGGATGAGTTCCATTTAAGAAAATTTATTAACCTGTATACTCATTATTTATATACTTTTCTGAGTGTATCTTCTACTTCAGCAAAGGGTTTAAGATATTTCTGTAATTTCTCCATTTTGATTTGAAAAAAAAAAAATCCAAAAACAAAACAAAAAAAACTAAACAAACTTCTAAGATGCTAATATTCTTTGAATGTCCTTTTTATTTATGAAGGGGATGAAGAATGATGCCATGCTTGTTTTCATATTGAAAGTTGTCTGGTCTATGTGTGCAGTAAAGGACTTTACATTTGGGTCATTAAAGGATTAGATGGGGAAGGCATCTGAGAGACCAAGCTTGCATGTAGATCTTCAAAATAAATTTGCATTATGCAAATCATAGGTTTTTTTCAGGCTCTGAGTGCACCATATAAAATGCTAATTTTCATATGTCATACCTCAGTTTTAAAAATATTTTATAATAAAAAAGGAGGAGGATAGTGGAGTAGGAGGATCTTGAGTTTATATAACGTAACTCACTCTGAAAAGGACCTGAACACTAGCAGAATAGCTTTTCCACAGCTATAGAATAAAGAGAAGCCATGTTGTGTTTGGAGGAGGGGTGGAAACACAGTCAGGAACCAAATCCCTGGCACAGTGACCTACAAGTTGAGGCCATATCACAGACATAGAATGTCTTCCTTGAGAAGTGATGGGATTAAGCCCCATATCAGGCACCCCCAACCCTGAGAATCTGCAACAGGAAGATGAGCTCCCACAGTGTTTGCCTTTGAAAATTAGTGAACCTTAACTCCAGAAGAGCCAGAAGGCTATAGGAAACTGAGACTCTGCTCTTAGAGGGCCAGCAAATTGTATTACATGGTTCAAGACCCAGCATAGAGATGGCAGTTGGAATAGCACCTAGGTTATACATGAAGATTTATTGACTGATTTTAGGGCATGTGCTGGAGGTAAGGGATCTATAGGAACTTTCTCCAAGAATAGGAATGCTGGTAAGCACTGTTTATCTTGTCCCCATTTAGCCTAGTTGGCTGGATGGTAGTAGGAGTCACTTTTGACACTCTTCATCTTCTTTGTTAGTACCACTTGACCTTCTCTGACATTTCCTGTGAACCCGCCCCACCCACCCTTCCTGTCCTGGCAGATGCCCCTCCAAAGTGACTCCAACTCTGCCACACCTAGCAGGCTGCCTCACTTAGGACCAGTGTCCACCCAAAGTGACTGCCTTTCTACCATACCCAGTGGGCAGCTTCAGCCAGAACTGATATTCCTCCACTATTACTCCTACCAAGGGGGGTGGAGGCTAACCCCACCCACCAGCACACTTGAAACATGTACAGCTGGCTGAGAGGCCTGCACACCAACACACCCACAGCTGTCCTGGCCCAATCACAACAAGAGGGCTCATACAGCCCACACATGGGACACCCCTGGAATTCCTGGTTCTGATGATCAGGGAGTAGGATGCTTTCTATATAAGGCCACTAGTTTTAAGACCAGGAGACATAGCTCCTGACATAGCTATGACATCCAGACATAGCTGGTCTACCTAATACATAGAATCAAACAGAATCAGCTAAAATAAAAAGACAGAGGAATATGTTCCAAAGGAAAGAAAAAGACAACACCTCAGAAAAATAAGTAAATAAAACTGAGGTCAGCAATCTATCTAATAATGGGTTCAAAGTAAAGATTCTTACTGAAATTGAGAGAAGAGTGGATGAACTCAGTGAGAACTTCATCAAAGAGAGAAAAAAATGTTTAAAAATAACTAATCAGAGCTGAGGAATAAAATAACTGAAATGAAAAATAAACTTGAGGGAATCTGCAGCAGATTAGAGGATGCAAAAAAAAAAACAGATTGGCAATCTGGAAGTCAGAGTAGTGGAGATCACTGAAGCTGAACAACAACAACAAAAAAAGAATTTAAAAAATGAGGATCGGTTAAAGGACCACTGGGAGACAGAATCAAACATAAAAACATTTGCCTTGTAGGGTTCCCAGAAGGAGAAAAACAGAAAACTTATCTGAAGAAATAGTAACTGACAACTTCCCTAACCTGGAAGAAAAGAGACATCCAGGTCCAAGAAGCACAAAGAATCCCAAACAAGATGAACCCAAGGAGGTTCAAGCTAATATAAATAATGATGAAAGTGTTGAAAATTAAAGAGAGAATCTTAAAAGCAGCAAGATAAAAGCAAATTGTTATGTACAAGAGAATCTTAAAAGCAACAAGAGAAAAGCAAATAGTTACTCACAAGTCTGTAAGACTATCACCCGATTTTTCAACAGAAACTTTCTAGGCCAGAAGCACATAGCTGCCAACCAGGAATATGCCCCCAGCCAGGGTATCGTTCAGAATTAAAGGAGAGAGAAAGAATTTCCCAGACAAACAAAAGTTAAAGAAGTTCATCACCACTAAACTGGCCTTACAAGAAATGCAAAAGAGACTTCTTTAAGCAAAAAAGAAATGGCCATAACTAGAAATAAGAAAATTATCAAAGCAGATTTCAGCTACAGTAAAGGTAATAAGTAGACCAGACTTATAAAGCTAATATGAAAGTTAAAATGTTAAATGACAAAAGTACTAACATCAATTATATCTACTAAAATTAGTTAAGGGAATGCAAAACAAGAAATGTATGATATAGCGTGCATAAAACATGGAGGGGAGGAATAAAAATGTGGTACTTCTAGAATGTGTTCAAACTTAAGCAACCATCAACTTAACATAGACTGCTGTATTTATACATAGAATGTTACATATGAACCTCATGGTAACCACAAATCAAAAGCCTATAATGATATGCAAAAAAACAAAAAGAATAGAATCTAAACATAATACTAAATAAAGTCATACAATCACAAGAGGAGAGGGCAAGAGAAGAAGACAGGAACAGAGAAGTACTATATTATGTAATGGTAAAGGGATCAATCCAAAAAGAGGATGTAGCAGTTATAAATATGCACTTAACATTGGAGCACATAAATATGTGAAGCAAATATTAACATACACTCTATAGGGGGAAATTGAGAGTAATACAGTAACAGTAGGGGACTTCACCCCACTTACATCAATGAATAGATCATTGAGACAGAAAATCAATAAGGGAATAGTGGTTTTGAACAACACATTAGACTAGACGGACTTAACAGATACATACAAATCATTTCATCCAAAAATAATAGAGTACAAATGCTCAAGTGCACATAGAACATTTTCCAGGATGGATCACATGTTAGGCCACAAAACATGTCTCAATATATTTAAGAAGATTGAAATAATGTTAAGCCTTTTCTGTAAACATGATGGTATGAAACTAGAAATCAGAAGAAAAAAATTGGGAAAACCCCACAGATATATGGAAGCTAGTTGGAAACTAGTTGGCCAACAAGGAAGTCAAAGCAGAAATTTTAAAAAATAAATAACTGAGGTTTGGATTTCTAATAAAGCTGTGTTGGCTCCATTTGTTACTGGCTTATTATCTGAATTGTTGACTGGAGACAAATGAAAATGAAACATAACAGTTCAAAAAATTTGGAATGTAGGAAAGGAATTTTTTTTTAATTTTTTTAAAGATTTTATTTATTTATTCATGAGAGACAGAGAGAGAGAGAGAGAGAGGCAGAGACACAGGCAGAGGGAGAAGCAGGCTCCAGGCAGGGAGCTGGACGTGGGAATCGATCCTGGGTCTCCAGGATCACACCCTGTGCTGAAGGCGGTGCTAAACTGCTGAGCCACCCGGGCTGCCCAGAAAGAAAGTTCTAAGAGGGAAGTTGATAGTCTACCTCAAGAAAATAGATCTCAAACAATCTAACCTTATACCTAAAGAAACTAGAAAAAGAACAAGGCTCAAGTTAGTAGAAGGAAGGAAATAATAAAGTTCAGAAATAAATGAAATAGAGACTGAAACAATTAGAAAAGACTAATGAAACTAAGAGCTGATTCTTTATTTTTTTTTATAAAGATTTTATTTATCTATTCATGAGAGACAGAGAGAGAGAGGCAGAGACACAGGCAGAGGGAGAAGCAGGCTCCATGCAGGGAGCCTGACGTGGGACTCGATCCCGGGTCTCCAGGATCTTGCCCTGGGCTGAAAGCTGTGCTAAACCGCTGAGCCACCTGGGCTGCCCGAGCTGATTCTTTAAAAACAAAATTGATAAACCTTTAGTCAGAATCATCAAGAAAAAGGAGCTGAATCAAATAAATAAAATCACAGATGAAAGAGGACAAATTAGAACTGACACCACACAAAGACAAATGATTAGAAGAGACTACTGTGAAAAATTACATGCCAACAAACAGGACAACCAAGAAGAAATGGATAAATATCTCGAAACATACAATCTCCCCAGAGTGAGTCAGGAAGAAATAGAAAATCTGCAGATAGATTACTAATAACAAAATTGAATCAGTAATCAAAAAATTTCCAACAAACAAAAGTCCAGGACCAGATGGCTTCACAGGTGAATTCTACAAAACATTTAAAGAAGAGTTAATATTTATCCTTCTCAAACTATTACAAAAAATAGAAGATGAAGGCAGGCTTCCAGATTCATTCACAAGGCCAGCATTATCCAGATACCCACACCAGGCATTGACCAAAAAAAAAAAAAAAATTTTTAGGGCCAGTATCTCTGGTGCAAAAATCTTCAACAAAATATTAGCAAGCCGAATTCAGCAATACATTAAAAGGATCATCCACGGGCAGCCCCAGGTGGCTCAGGGGTTTAGCGCTGCTTTCAGCCCGGGGTATGATCCTGGAGACCGGGATCGAGTCCCACATCGGGCTCCCTGCATGAAGCCTGCTTCTCCCTCTTCTTAGGTCTCTGCCTCTTTCTCTCTCCCTCTGTGTCTCTCATGAATAAATAAATAAAACCTTTAGAAAAAAAAGGGGGGGGGGATCATTCACTAGGATCAAGTGGGATTCATTCCAGAGATTCAAGGATCATTCAGTATCCACAGGTCAATCTACATGATATTCTACATTAACAAAAACAAAGATAAAAATAATAGGATCATCTCAATAGACACAGAAAACACATTTGACAAAATTCAACATATATTCATGATAAAAACTGTGGGTTTTTATCATGAACCCCAAAGTGGGTTTAGAGGAAACATACTTCAACATAATAAAGGCCATATATGACAAACCCACAGTTGGCATTATACTTAGTGAAAAGCTGGAAGTTTTTACTCTGAGATCAGGTACAAGACAAGAATGTCCATTATCTCTTCTTTATGTTGTAGATACTGGAAGTCCTACCCACAAAAAGCAAACAAGAAACAGAAATAAAAGACAGCCAAACTGATAAGAAAGAAGTAAAACTGCCACTATTTGTAGATGATATGATGCTACAGCAAACCCTGAAGACTGCACCCCAAAAAACTATTGGCATTAATAAATGAATTCAGTAAAGTTGCAGGGTACAAAATTTATGGACAGAAATCTGTTGAATTTCTATATACTAATGGACTACTTGAAAGAGAAATTAGGGAGACAATTCTACTTAAAATTGCATCATTAAGAATAAAAGACCCAGGAATAAATTTAACCATGTAGTTGCAAGACCTGTACTCTGAAAACTATCAGACTTTGATGAAAGAAATTGAAATGTCAGAAACAAATGGAAGGATAGTCCATGTTTGTAGATTGGAAGAATTAACAGTATAAAAATGTCTGTACTGCCCAAACCAATCTATAGATTCACTGCAATCCCCATCAGAATACCAATAGTATTGTTCATAGAACAAAAACAAACAATCCTTGAATAGCCAAAGCAATCTGGAGAAAGAAAAACAAAGGTGAAAGTATCATACTCCCAGATTTCAAATTATACTACAAAGCTATAGTAATCAAAACAGTATGGTACTGGCATAAAAAGTAGACATGTGACATGTAGATCATTGGAACAGGATAGGGAGCCCAGAAATAAACCCACACTTAATGGTCAGTTAATCTATGACAAAGGAGTCAAGAACACCCATGGGGAAAACACAGTCTCTTTGGTAAATGGTGTTGGGGAAACTCCATGCAAAAGCTACATGTCAAAGCATGACACTGGGCCATTTTCTTACACCATTTACAAAAATGAAGTCAAAGTGGATCTAAAATCTAAATGTAAGACCTGAAGCCATAAAAATCCTAGAAGAAAACACAAGCAGTAAACTCTTGGACGGCAGTCTTAATACTTTTGCAGATCTGTCTCTTCAAGCAAGGGAAACAAAAGCAAAGATATATAGTTGGGACTACATCAAACTGAAAAACCTTTTACACAGCAAAGGAAATCATCAACAATACTGAAAAGAGGGGCACTTGGCTGGTTCAGTCAGTAGAACATGGAACTCTTGATCTCGGGATTGTAAGTTTGAGTCCCACATTGAGTATAGAGATCACTTAAAAAAAAAAAATCTTTGAAAAGATACAAAAAGGACATCTAACTGGGTGAGAGAAGTTACTTACAAATGAAACATTGATAAGGGGTTAATATTCAAAATTTGTAAAGAATTTACACAACTCCCCCCCATAAAAATCAAATAATCTAATTTAAAAATGAATAGAAGACCCGAAGAGACATTTTTTCAAAGAAAATAGGCACATGAAAAGATGCCCAGAAAGACTGATCAGAGGAATGCAAATCATAACCACAGTGAGATAATACTTCACACCAGTTAGAATGGCTGGTATCAAAAACAAAGAAATAATGTTTTGGCAGGAATGTGGAGAAAAGGGAACCCACGTGACTGTCAGTGGGAATATAAATTGGTGCAGCTGCTATGGAAATACAGTAAGTATAGAGTTTCCTTAAACAAATAAAAATAGACATATACTATCCAGCAATTCTACCTCTGCATATTTACGCCAAAAAAGTGAAAACACTAATTTAAAAGGGTATTTACGGGCAGCCCAGGTAGCTCAGCGGTTTAGCGCCACCTTCGGCCCAGGGCCTAATCCTGGAGACCCGGGATTGAGTCCCACGTAGGGCTCCCTGCATGGACCCTGCTTCTCCCTCTGCCTGTGTCTCTGCCTCTGTGTATGTGTGTTTCTCATGAGTAAATAAAATCTTTTAAAAAGAATAAAAGGGTATATACGCCCCTATGTTTATTGCAGCATTATTTACAGTTGCCAAGATAGGGAAGCAGTTTAAGTGTCCATCCATGCATGCATGGATAAAGAAGATGTGGTATATATATGGGAATATGACTCCATAAGAAAGAATGAAACCTTGCCATTCACTTAGGGGGTATTATGCTAAGTGAAGTAAGTCAAATGGAGAGAAAAATAAAGTATGATTTCACTTGTATGCATAATTTATAAAGGAAAATAAAGGACAAAACAGAAAAAGACCTCACAAATACAAGAACCAAACTATTTGTTGGTTATCAGAGGGGAGAGTTGGGGTGAAGGCAAAATAGGTGGAAGGGCTTAGGATGTACAAACTTCCAGTCATAAAATAAATAAGTCATGATGATGAAAAGTACAGCATAGGGAATATAGTCAATATGATCGCATTGTGTGGTGACAGGTAGTAACTGCACCTACCGTGGTTGAGCATCTTATAATGCATAGAATTGTCAAATCACTATGTTGTACATCTGAAAATATAAAATTGTATGTCAACTATACTTAAGTTAAAAATAAATTATAGGGCAGCCCGGGTGGCTCAGCGGTTTAGCGCTGCCTTCGGCCCAGGGCATGATTCTGGGGACCTGGGATCAAGTCCCATGTCGGGCTCCCTGCATGGAGTCTGCTTCTCCCTCTGCCCGTGTCTCTGCCTCTCTCTCTCTCTCTCTCTCTCTCTCTCGAATAAATAAATAAAATATTTAGAAATAAATAAATAAAAATAAATTATAAAATTTCTTATAGTAACATGTTTTATATTACTGTATTATAAATATATATGTGTACTCATGCCAATTACATTAATTTTATGTATAGTTGCTAATGAGTTTATGAAACAGATTTAACAAGTTTTCCAGTCTTTAGTACCATTTAAAATATCTTTTTAAAGGATATAAATCTAAATCTAAATCTAAATATAAATATAAAATATCTTTTTAAAGGATACATGATTACTTTTTATATTAGAAGAAAAGTAAAACTATTTTTTAAAAAAATTTTATTTATTAGAATGAGAGAGGGCACATGTAGGGGGAGAGGCGAGGGAGAAGCAGACTCCCCACTGAGCAGGGAACCCAACATGGGGCTTGATCACAGGATCCTGGGATCATGACCTGAGCTGAAGACAGACGCTTAACTGACTGAGCCACACAGACACCCTGGAAATAAAATACTTTAAAACAGTTTTTTAATCATTGTGAAATGTAGAAGTATCCAACACAATAAATGGAATTTACTTAGTAATAAATGTTAATTTCTTTTTTTTTTTTTTGCAAAAAGACAAACACCAGGAACTCCTGAACACGTGTTTCTTCTCTTGTCAGATAAGATGCTTCCCTCTATCCTATCCTTCCAGTTCTATACTGTTAAAATGCACGTTTTTAGCTCTATTTCTGGATTCATTTATAAGCAGTCTTCTCCAGAGAATGTGATAGTATGTGGAATCTGAGTGACATAGAAAAAAGACATATATAGGTTTTTGACTCTAAAACTAAGAGTCTTGGGATCCCTGGGTGGCGCAGCGGTTTGGCGCCTGCCTTTGGCCCAGGACGCAATCCTGGTAGACCCAGGATCGAATCCCACATCGGGCTCCCGGTGCATGGAGCCTGCTTCTCCCTCTGCCTGTGTCTCTGCGCCTCTCTCTCTCTCTGTGACTATCATAAATAAATAAAAATTTAAAAAAAAATTAAAAAAAAGAATTTAAAAAAAAATAAAAAATAAATAAACCTAAGAGTCTTAAGATCTTCTTTGTGGGACATCATATGTAAAATGAATTCGTATGTTTCCTGAGGTCAAACTAATCATATTTGAAGACCAAAGAAATTAATTAGATAAAGGTTCAAGTTCATTGCTACCCTGATTATATATAATTTTATAATCTATTAAAATAATAAAACGTATCATTTGGGTCTATTTCAAATAAAATCTTAATTTAAAAAATATATAATAATAGTGGCTGCTGCTTGTAAAAAATTTAAAACAAGCCTAGATATAAAATCTCTTCCTTCTGTTCCACTCCAGGAATTCTGTTATTTTCTGCACATGTAACTGCAATTAACAATTAGTATTTATCCTTCTAAATTCTTTGTGTATGTGTACGTGTGTGAGAGAGAATAACACCTGAGTACAGATACTTTTTTCTGTTTTTTATTTTCAGTGGAATCAAACAACACATGTTGTAGTTTGATTTGCATTTTTCACTCTAGAACATACTGTAGACTCTTTGTTTCTGGTAAGGGTGGGCAAGGTTTTCTGAATAATCCACTGAAAGCAACTAAGTAGGATAAACATCTATATTTTAAATCTATCTTCTTAAAAGCATCAAAAAGACACTTCTAAATAACACAAAGATCAAAGAAATCGTGATGGAAGTTAGAAAATATTTTCAACAGAATGATGATAGAAATATTACATATCGAAACTTGTATGATAAGTTAGAAAAATAGCACCATAGTAAAGAAAACAGAAGGTAGGAAAGAGGGATAAGAATAGGAATTAAATCAAACATGCAGTAGAGAAAATCAGTAGTTCATTGAAAAGACCTAAAATTGACAAACCTGGCAAAACTGATCAAGAAAAACATAATTATTATCAGGAATGGAAGAGGGTACATTGCTATTGATCTTATATACAATAAAAATATTTATAAGGCATTATGAACAACTTTATGAAAATGAATTTCAAATTCAGTTAAAATAGTAAAACTTGTAGGAAAATACAACTTACTGAAACTGACACAAGAATAGAATACCAAAAAAAAAAAAAAAAAAAAAAAGAATAGAATACCCTAATACTCCTATAACTATTACAGAAATTGAATCTGTGATAAGATCTTATCCACAAAAAAAATAATCTAAGCCCAGAAGACTGCCTAAGTAGTCTAGCAAACATTTAAGAAAGATATAATTTCAAAGTACACAGATTCTTTCTAAAAAACAAGACTATAAACATCATCTAATTTTATAAGATTTGCATCACTTTTATGCCACCTGGCAACAACATTACATAAAAGGACAGTCTTATTCATTAGTGTAAATGACAAAATCCTAATCAAAATATTGGCAAATGGAATAATACCTTGTGATAAATTTGGGTTTATAATACCAATGCCAAGTTCATTTAATATTTAAAAAGTAATTTACTATTAACAGACCAAAGAAGGAAAAACCTTTAAATCCTCTCAACTGATGCAAAAACCACATTTGATAAAACTTAGCAATCATTCATAAGATCTCATAACAGAACGGGAATAGAAAAAGAATTTCACAACCCTGATAAAGGATAGCTACAACACCAGTCAACAAACATCATAACTTAGTGGTTAAAAGCCTTCAAGTTGAATATCAAGGCCAGGATGCCCACTATTGCCACTGCTATTTCACATATACTGGATATCCCAGTTAGTATAGTAAGGCAAGAAAATATATCAGGCTTGGGAAGGCACAAAATATTTATAAGGTTGCTGATAATGTAACTGTTTAGGAAAACAAAAAAGACTGAGTTTAGCAAGATTGCTGGTTACAAGACCCACAAAGATCAATTGTATCTCTATATACTAGCAACAAATGGAAAGTGAATTAAAAACAAAAAAGATACTATTTACAGTGACATAAAATGACATTACCTAGGAGTAAATTTACAAAAGATGTGCAAAACATCTAAAAGTTCAAGTGTGTATCTTTATTTTAAAAAATTAAAGAACCATCAAAGGGAGGCTGTACCATGTTTCTGCAATAAAATTACTGGTTTGTAGCATATAAGTTTCCTGGCACATTCCTTTATGCATTCAATGAAGTTCTGGTAAAAATTTCAGAAGAGGTTTTTAATTTTACAAATGGATTATAAAATTTATATGGCTATGCAAAGGCCTAAGGGTAACTAAAAGCTTTAAAAGAAATAAAGTTGGGAGGACTTGCTGTGTCAGCTATCAAGACTTTTAGAAAGCTATAACGATAACAGTTGAAACAAAGTGGGATGGGTGTTAGAAATAGACCAATGGAACAGAATAGAATTCAGAAACAGATCTGTGCATATATGTAAATATTATTTATGATAAAATTAGAACTGTAGTGGGGAAATCATGGTCTTTTCAGTAAATGGTACTGGATCAACTAGATATCTGTATGGAAAAAGAAATGAAATAGATCCCATCTTTACATCTTACACAAAAAACAATTCCATGTAGATTATAGACCTAAATGTAAAAAACAAAGTAACACTTAAATGTATTATAATATCTTTATAGCTTTAGAATAGAGAAATAATTTTTAAATAGAGAAATAATTTTTAAATCGAAAAAAGCACTAAATATAAAGAAGAAAAAAGTAATACATTTTAGTATATTAAGGACTGTATTCATCAAAAGACCCTACTGAGAGAACAAAAAGTCAAGTTACATAAACCAGCAAAGAAATTGTAGCAGAATAAATTAAGCACTCTTACAAATTAATAAGAAAAAGCCCAGTAGAAAAATGGGCAAAACGCTTGGTTAGGCACTTCACACAAAAGAAGATGACCAAATGGCCATATACATTTGAAGAGGTGCACAGCCTGATTAATAATCAAAGGAACTCAGGTTAAAACTATGACAGAACACCCACCAAACAACTTCTAGGTTGGCTGAAATTTAAAATCTGATGAAACCAAAGTTGTCAAGGATTTAGAGCAATGGTAACTCATAGGTTGTTAGGGGCAGTGAAAATTTATACAGAAGTTTTTTTAGAAAACAATTTGGCATTATCTAGTAGAACTGAAAATAATGCTAACTCAACATGAATACATGCTTATGTACATGGTGATACATATACAAGAATAAACAGATTTCTGTAATAGCCTCAAACTGGATACAATCTGGGGGAAAAAAGTCAATAGATCCCCCTCCCTTTTTTTAAGCGATACAGTGGCTACTGGGTGGCGCATTTGGTTAAGCAGACTCTTAGTTTCTGCTCAGGTCATGAGCAGAGGTCTCAGGGTTGTCCTTAATAAGATTGGTTCTTAGGAACAGTATCAAAGGTAGTTTGCATTTCATATTTTGATAGACACTGTTAAATAGCCTTACAAATTTGTTCAGGATGTCTTTTTTTGCTATTTGAAGCTTTTGATTTTTATGATTTTTTTCAGTTTGTCTTTCTTTTCCGTTGTAGTTTTTGGCTCTTGCGAGATGCTTAGAAAGGCCTTTCACAATTTAGGATTAGGTTCTTTATCTGGAATTTATTTTTGGTTTTGTGAAATGAGATTTTTTTCAACTGTATAGTTAGTTGTCTCAGCACCTTATACTGAATATTCTTTCTACACTGATTTGAAAGATCTTCTTTATTATGAGCTAAATGTCTACATGTCTTTCTCTGGATTATTTTTCTGTTCCAGAGATCTGTTTTTCAATTCCTGCATCAGTATTACAATGTTTTAATGACAGTGGGTTTTAATGTGTTTCTCTTAGTTTAATGTGTTTCTCTTAGTGATATCGCAAATTCCCTTTAACTAGTTCTTTCTTTCAAAATGTGTTTCTTCTTTTTATCTCATGCATTTAGTTTTCCGTGTGAACTATAGAATCAGGCTGTCCCCCCACTTACAGCCAAAAAAAAAGAAAAATGTGTATTGGCATTTCAAATGTAATTACAGTAAACATGTAGATTATTTGTAGGAGAATTAGCTTTCATATACATTTCTAAGTTTTAGTTGTTTTTAACTTTATATGAGGAGCAAATATTATATATATATTCTTTCAGGACTTTTTTTCCCCTTAAATATTACTAACATCTTTTCATATTGTTGCTATAGTTCATTTATTTGAATACTGTATAATTTTTACATTGTGTGAACATACCAAAAAAATTTAAAGTTTAGATTGAGTTTGATATTGGGATTTAGTCAATCATTGAATGGTATTTGGTTTGTTAACAGAATATTACTATTGGTATCAATGCTGCTGTGAACATTCTTGTATATATTTTCTTTTATCCATTTATGGGAGTTCCTCTTTGCTAAGGAGTGGAATTTCTGGGCCTTAGAAGGTTGTATATGGTCAATTTTAGCAAATAATGCCAAACTATTTTCCTACCAATAATGTATATGAAACCCTGAGGAATCCACATTCTGCCCAATATTTGGTATTGTCAGAATTTTACATTTTTGTTATGTAATGAAAACTGTTGACTTGCATAACCAGATTACCAGTGATACTGAACATTTTTTTCATAAGTCTAAGGCTATATGTGTTAATACTCTTGTGAAATTATTTTTATCTCTTGCCCATTCTTCTATTGATTTGTGCTGTTTCTGTTAATATATACGAGTTCTTTTTATGTTTCTTGGCATCGTAAAGATGTTTATTTAAAATTTTTCCTTTTATAAAAGAACCATAAAACATAGACACCAGATGATTTAATTGAGGCAAAGTCTCCAAATTAATGGATGATCTTGACCAAAAATATAGGCTTTATGATTTTTAGTTTTCTTCACAGTACATTCTTCATATTTTTTTGATAGTAACCCCTGAGCAGTTGTATTATGAACATATTATCAATTTTTTAAAAGTTTATTAATTTTTAGTAATCTCTACACCCAAAGTGGAGCTTGAACTCACAACCATGAGATGAAGAGTCGCATGCTCTTCCAGCTGAACCAGCCAAGTGCATCTATATTCTCAATTTGTAACTAGTTTTTAACTTTCCTTTTTAAAGGTGATTGGATGAGTAGAGGTTTATAATTTTATATAGATAAAACTATCAATATTTTATAGTCAATATTTCTTGGTTTTTATTTACAAAATCATTTCCTACACCAGTGTCTTAAGATATTTCTTTTTTTTATTTTATTTTTTATTTTTTTATTAGGAGTTTAAAATTTTTTCTTCTTGACATTTAAGTCCTTAATCCACCAGGAACTGATTTTTATACTTTTAGGCTTTTTTCATATGTTGATAACCTTTTCTTGCTATATGTATTGAACAACCCTTCTTTTTCCCCATGGATCTTACAGCACCCAGTCATATATAAGGTTTCATATTTTTTTCTGCATTTGTCTTAAATTTTTCTTATTAAACTTATAGTCTATAGTTTCATTGCTTTTTTTAATGGCTCTTTTTTCTCATTAATTTTTTAAATTGGTAATTGCTGGTATATAGGGAAACTAATTTCTGTACATTTATCTTTATTTTAATTATCTTACTAAATCCTGTTGTTTTTTAATTGATTCTCTTGTCCCCTGTTGCCATCCTCACCTAGGAATGTATCTTATTTTCTGCAAATATTTATCATTTGTTTTTTTCTTTCAGATATCTATCTCCTCTTTTTCAGATATCCCTGTATCACATATCTATATATTGCTTGTTTTATCTAACCACATTGACTAGAACATTTTACATATATAACAGACCTTGGTGAACCTACATCCTGTTGAAAAATCAGAGTCTTTATGTTGTTCCTACCATTAATAAAAGCACTTTTATTGTTTTAAATTTGTATATAACATGGCTGTTGCTTTCTGGTCTATATCCTTTATTAAGTTAAGAAAGTTTCAATCTGGGCAGCCCGGGTGGCTCAGCAATTTAGCTCCTGCCTTCAGCCCAGGGCCTGATCCTGGAGACCTGGGATCGAGTCCCACGCCAGGCTCCCTGCATGGAGCCTGCTTCTCCCTCTGCCTGTGTTTCTGCCTCTCTCTCTCTCTCTCTCTCTCTCTCATGAGTAAATAAATAAAATCTTTAAAAAAAGTTTCCATCTATTTAAAATATTCTAAGATTACTTATCAGAAGGGGTACTGGACATTATCATTTGCCTTTTCAGGATCTCTTGCTATGATCATTGGGTTTTTATCTTTCAACTATCATAATAATATTGTATTAAAGATGTTTTTTCAAGGTCGCTTGGGTGGCTCATTCGGTTAATGATCTGCCTATGGCTTAGTTCATGATCTCAGGGTCCTGGAATCAAGTCCCGTGTCTGTCTCCCTGCTGCATGGGGAGTCTGCTTCTCCCTCTCCTTCTGCCCTCCCTCCACTTATGTTCTCTCTCTCTCCCCTTCTCTCTTTCTCACACCCACACAAGTAATTAAAATCTTTTAAAAAAATTAAAAAGATATGTATTCACTTCCCCCAAGTGCCAGATGTAAAGTCAAGAAACTTAAATCCAGCAGTCATTGGTAATACAAACATTATTCTTTCTAGTAATCTCTAAAACCCTTAGAATATTTAAGTGTTTTGTTATCCAGCATACTGACTTTATGCTTATCATTTTACTCTGCCTATCCAATGATATTTTACAAAACATCACTATTAAATTTCCTGAAATTTAAAGTTCTTTATTTATTATCTGCAGAAAAATCCAGAGTTTCTCTCCATGCTGACTAAATGCACCACTGCTGAAACAGTGGATACATTTAAGAAAAGCAAGACGGTGACTTATCACCATAGGTTCTAGACCATTGCCAAAAAATTATGTCCTTAGGTGAACTGTGAATGACTTTTATAAATGGCACTAGGTCTTTGATAAACCTTTGACTCCCTTACCATTGTTGAAGTAACTTCTCTGTCTTAATGGCAGCCTCTGCTGTCCTGGGCCACCAGATCTTAGCAGCACATGGGATTATAATGAGGGAAAGAAACTGAAAAAAGAGAGATTTGTGTTTGTAATTTGTGTTACTTTTCTTAAAGATAGCCCCACAGATTGAACAGGCTTCAGGTCCTACAACCCCTGAAATCTTCTCTGAGTATAAGCCAAGAGGAGGGGAAGCAGGGTGGTTTTGTTTTCCCAAGTCCTTACCCCCAACTGTGCTCTATCACTGCTAGAAAGCTGCTCTCTAATAATACCATGGGGAGCCAATGGTTATTTTTGGTTACTTTCAGTAATGAAACAGCCCATTGAGTCTAGTTCAATTTAAAATTCTATCTCTTATCCAAATTAACTCCCCTACCACTACCCCAACTTAGAGTGGGAGATGCCCAGCTGGTTCTTTCCCTTTCCCTTCCTTTTCTTTCTTTCTTTCTTTCTTTCTTTCTTTCTTTCTTTCTTTCTTTCTTTCTAGATTTTATTTATTTATTTATTTATTTATTTATTTATTTATTTATTTATTTATTTATTTATTTATTCATGGGAGACAGAGAGGCAGAGACACAGGCAGAGGGAGAAGCAGGCTCCATGCAAGGAGCCTGATTCAGGACTCGATCCCAGGACCCCAGGATCATGACCCAAGCCGAAGGCAGATGCTCAACCACTGAGCCACCCAGGCGCCCCTTCCCTTCCTTTTCTGAGTCTGATTCCTCTGGTGTTGGAGCTGGCTGGGAAAGTGGACCAGAGAAAAGGGACACAGGTTTTTACTTAGTTGAACATACGACCACAAGGCTCCAGGCTGCTCCTCTGCTGTATCATGGTCAGTGTATTATTCTGCTAAGGTTGCTGTACGAAGTACTAAACCAAGTGTCTTTAACAACAGAAATTCGTTGTCTCACAGTTCTGGAGCCTGGGCGCCCAAGATCAAGGTTTCCACAGTGTCCTTCCTCCTGAGGGCTGTGAGAAGAGAATCAGTACCGGGCCTCTGGCATAGCTTCCAGTGATTTGCTGGCCATCTTTAACATTCTTTCACTTGTGGAAGCATCACCCTGATCTCTGCCTTTATCTTCACACAGTATTCTCCCTGTTTGAGTGCTTCTGCATTGAAACTTCCTGATTTTCTAAGGATACCAATAATACTGGATTGGGATTCACTCAATTACCTCTTCTTAACCAGTGACAACTGTAATGCCCTGTGTCCAAATAATGTCACATTCTGAGGTCCTAAGGAGAAGCCCTTTAGCATGTGAATTTTGGGGAGACACAATTCACCATCATTCTTGTCCTCCTGTCTCTTGCCTTTCTCCAGTTAATGCACTGCCTCGGCTTTCTAACGTCAAATGAATTTCTAGTCAGACATCCCCAGTCTTTGTCAGTGATCTTTGGTGCTTCCTTATTAGGTGGTGGAGGAAGGATAGGTGGGATAGCACTCCTTTCCAGAACAGCGCTAACTTTTTTAGAAGGTAATCTTCGAATCCTCCTTTCCTTGCTAACAAAGACTGAAAACTCCAGGTAGCAGCAAGAGGCTTCTACTAGTAAGCCCTGAGGAGGAATCTGGTGCCGGTTGTTTTCCACCTTCCTTGAAATGTAAGGATACCTAATCCACTTTGAGTTTATTTAAAATTTAGGGGCAATAAATATCTTGTTCGATTCTTTTTGGAAGAAAGGGAGAGGAAGAATCATATCAGCCTGTGTATAAATCTACTGCAGTGAGTAGATTGTCCAGACAACTATAACATAAAATTGCTTCAGGTAATGGAGTATTCCATTACCCTTTTACATTGTGCCTGTACTTTTTTCTTTTAATGTACTCTTGACTAGGGATCAGCTTAGTTTAAATGAGAAAGACCTTAGGGATACTTTGTCTCCTTAAATCTGGATAGGTATTCAAATCTGACAATTGTTGATAGGGCTGAGGACATCCCTCAGTAAATAGAGCATTTTTAAATGGCTTTGTCAATAAATAGGTATCCACAAAATAAGTCCAGTATACTTAAATGCTTCCGTGAATGTGAATTAAATAGTGGTTAATTCTGGTTAATAAAATACTGGTATCTTCTGTTTTTTTTTTTTTTTTTTTTTTAAAGATTTTATTTATTTATTCAAGAGAGATACAGAGAGAGAGGCAGAGACATAGGCAGAGGGAGAAGCAGGCTCCTTAAGGGGAACCCAATGTGGGACTCGATCCCAGGACTCTAGGATCATACCCTGAGCCAAAGGCAGACGCTCAACCACCGAGCCACCCAGGTGTCCCTCTGTTAAGTGTTAAATTGATACAGACTAAAGATGCAAATCTGTTTTAATTTGTATGCTGACTCTGATAGCTCAATAGTAACTGACAGAATTCTTAAAGCCTTACTTCAGTTCTGAAGGAAGAATGTGGTCATCATCCCAGGATATTTACTAAGGCCACTTAAGCCCCATACTTGCTCTCTCTCCAGAGTGCGTACATCCCAGCATAATGCAGAAGACAGTCCATTGTGGGTGAGAAGAAAATATAAGAGCTTTGAGTCCTTTACTTTTTTATCCAAAAATAAGAAAAACTGCACTTCATTTGTATTTACTACATGGTTGGAGATCACGCACATAACTTACGAATAAATGTACATATATTAGACATGTGAAATTACATTTTTTTACTGATAAAGGTAAACTATCAGAGAAGTATAGACCACGAGCTTCTTGAGAATAAGTCTTTTTTCTGATTCATCTTTATATTTCACATATTTTATATGTTCCATTTTTGTGTGAATAAACTTCCCAGGTAGATAACATTATAGCAGTTCTGTCATTTAAACTCATTTAAGATCAACTGGAGCATATTTTATTTATCTGTTGATTCGACTGTTTTGTTCCAATTTATTCTTATGCTAAAGCTCAGTTTGCAATATATTCAAATACTAACGGGGCACCTGGGTGACTCAGTCACTGGGGAGCCAGCTCTTGATTTTGGCTCAGGTCATGATCTCTGGGTCTTGGGCCTGAACCCTCAGGGGCCTCCCCACTCAGCAGGGAGTCTGCTTTAGGATTCTCTCTCCCTCTGCTCCTCCCCCTATTTTCTCTCTCTCTCTCCCCGCCCCCAAATAAATAAAGTACTAACCAAAAGGAAATTAAAGAGTTGATAGTGTTTGTTTTTTCAATCAGAGATGTTTTTCTGGGCACATTTACAAATAGTGTTCTAACAACCTAGGTAAAAGTAAATGTATTGAAAGTTTTTGGTACTTGGTTATGGTTTTTAATAGAAAAAAAATAGGTGTGAAACCACTTGATTTTTTTTTTCTTTTGAGTTGCTGAAAACATTTCTGTACTACCATATACATTCTCCGTAGTTACCAGTACTCATTAACTTCTGTCAGGTACCACATGTCCAAAGTTAAGTTTTCTCTTAAAACCAACTTATTTTCTTCCACAAATGTGTTACATTCTGTAACTTAAAAGACATTTACTTAACAGATAAAAATTGACAGTTTCCATTGTAAAATTGGCAGTAGTAAATTTGTCAAGTACAGTATCAAGCAGTCTCATTAAAATGCCCATTGGGTCAAACAACTAGGTCAAATATCCTGAGCAGGCATGAGAAAATATTTTTATTTATTCATTCATTTAACAAATAATGAGCACTTGCTATTTGCCAAGCATTACACTAATTAATGTTCAGTGAAATCCTTTTGTTAAGAGATATTTATAAAAAGCAATCAAGGGGACCCTGGTGGCTCAGTGGTTGAGTGTCTGCCTTTGGTTCAAGCCATGATCCTAGGGTCCTGGGGTCAAGTCCCACATCAGCCTCCCCATAGACAACCTGCTTCTCTCTCTGCCTATGTCTCTGCCTCTCTCTGTGTGTCTCTCATGAATAAATAAATAAAATATTTTAAAATATATATATATATAAAACAGTCAAGCTATCAGAATCATTTATTGGTAGAAAGGAATGAAACAAATTCAAGCTGATCTTTTCATCCCTTCACATTAGAGACTGTGGGGGTCTGTCCTCCTGTTTCTGTACGGATCTTTGGATTTGTGCACAATTTGTTTAACCCTGTTGCAGTATCTTAGATCATTGAGCAAATAAAAGAATTTTACTTTCCACTTAATGACTGTTCACTTTCACCCTTCTAACCTCTTTTATAATACCTAAAAATTTTATAGAAAGAAACTCTAATATAGAATGTAGTTAAGAATGTCAGCTCTAGAGTAGAAGTATCTATGTCCTAATTCTCGACTCCCAACCTCTTACTGGCTGTATGACTTTGTAGCTTCTCTAAACCTTAGTTTTCCCAGATGTAAAATAGGAAAAACGTTACTACTACCTCACAGGGTTGTTCTATGTAGTAAACAGGATTAAACATGTAAAGCACTTCATTTATTACCTAGTACATTGTACATGCACAATACATTTGATCTTTTATTTTTCTTGATACAAATGTTCAAATTATTGCTGGTTGTAGGGACAGATTAGAGGAGATATTATTCTAATGGCTTTTAGTGTACTTACACAGTAGTTAAAATCTTACACGTGTAAGTGTATGCATCTGTCTGCCCACTACTCAATAAATATTCAGTAACTTCAGTTGCTTGATATTGTATAAGATGCTAAATTAATAGATTCCAAGAATTGCATATACTTTGAGTCACATTAGTTGTAAAGTTCAACTTTAAGAAAAATAATTCTTTTAAGAATTATTATACATTGGGGTGCCTGGGTGGCTCAGTTGGTAAAGCAGCTGCCTTCAGCTCAGGTCATGATCCCAGCATCTGAGATTGAACCAGGCTTCAGGCTCCCTGTCAATGGGGAGTCTGCTTCTCCCTCTGCCCCCCCACCCCACCCCCCGCCTTGTGTTTCTCTCTCTCTCTCTCAAATAAATAATCTTTTTAAAAAAAGAATAATTATACATTAGCCACTTTTCTGGATCTTTTTGAGAAGGAATTACCTGTTCATTAACTACAATAGTCATTTATTTACATTTTTTTTTCCTTGAAAGAATAGCTTTAGTGTTAAGGAATCTGATTATCTTTAATTCTAGATGGTCATTAACTTCCCTAAACAGAATTGCCATTAGTCTTTGGCACATTACTTTTGAGCATCTGTTTTATAATAGTGTTACTACTTTACCTTTTTTTTCCCCCTAACTACTTTACATTTTGATACCTCTTTTCAGCAGAGGACATCAAAGTACCTTCTGTTATATATTTTAAATAGTCATATTAACAGGAATGCTTCTAATAATAATAACCTTCTTACTCAATGGCTTCACATATCAGAAGTATTGCTTCCTAAATCAGAATGAAAGAAAATTTACCTTAGCTTTATTAGTTTTTTCACCCCTAATCATGTAACTTAACATGGCAAGTGAAAACAATGTATGAGTGCATTTATATATAAAGGCAATATGTATATATATTATATATAATATATATAGCTCAAAAATTATATATTATAAAAATACATATTTTAATGTATTATAAAATAGATAAAAATTTTTATAATACATAAATTTTTATGTATTATAAAAATATATATTACAAAAATTATAACATGTCATATACATATATATGGTACTATTTAAAGTATTAAACTGTAATTTTCATAGGATTTAACTCTTTTTATATTTCAGTAAAATATTCTCCTCACTAAAATATAAAGGCAAAGCATAGTTTGGCATTTACTTTAAGCTTTTTTGAGCTCAAAGTTTGGATATATCCAAAGGAATATCAAGATGGAAATGCAGTCGACCACTTTACTTGCCCTTTAATTACCCCTCTTGAAAACTGGTTATTCTTACTTTCAGTCCTTTATCACAATAGTATATTGAATCCTAATAAGTTTAGTAGTAATCCTTCAAAAATTTGATAGACATTATTTTAATATGATAGACTATTCCTTTGAATTATACTTCTAATCACTACTTGTGATATCTTAGTGACTGTTCCTTGAAGGCAATTTGTTATCAAATAAAGGACTTCATATGATACTGAAATAGGATTCATATAGTAGATTTTGTACATAGAGGAATATTTAATTTTATTCTTAAAATATCAACCAATATCAGTGGTAAATTTCCTGATTTTGATAATTGTTTTGGGTTATATAAGAGAATGTACTTTGTTTTGGAAAATACAGACTGAAGATATTGTCAGGAAAGGGCATAATGTCTCCAACTTTCTCAAATGGTTTGGGGAAATGCATATTTTATATATATATATATATACACACACATATACATATATACATACACACACAGGAAATGACTAAGCAAACGTAGCAAAATGAAAAGAGCTGAGAAATCTGGATAAAAGATATATAGGCATTTCTTGTACTCTTTTCTTCCCCCATTTTTATGAATGTGAAACCATATCAAAATATAAAATTACCCCCAAAAATCCATCGACTTTACCAGTTTTAGTTATCAAATTAGGAAAAGATTTATTGTCATATGTTACCTGCTGTTGTTCATTCCTGAGTATCTAGTATTAATCTTTTCTTGTGTGTAAGAATAATATAGCAAGAGTAAAGAGACTGAGTCAGTAGTTTTGGTTTCTTAAAGAAGGATAGAAATCCCAGATGAATTAGGATGAAAACCGGTGCTTGTAAAATTGGAAAATAACTCTGTTCTGCTGTAGCATTTTAAAATTCTCAGTATAGAAGAAGCAAATTATATAATACATCTTATTTGGATATCCTTTTAAAGTATAAGACTTGTATGCAAAAACTTGTGCAAGAATGTTTATAGCAGCATCACAGGGATACCTTGTCGTATTGCTCTTCACTTTGTTATAATTTGCAGATACTGTGCATTTTAACAAATTGAGGGGCTGTGGCAATCCCTGCCTTAAGCACGTTTGTTGGTGTCATTTTCCAATAGCATTTGCTTACTTTGCGCCTCTTGTCACATTCTGGTAATTCTTGGAATATTTCAGGCTTTTTCATTGTTATTATGTTTGTTTTACTGACCTATAATCCATGATCTTTGATGTTACTATAGTCATTGTTTTGGGGCACCACATATTGCACCCGTATAATATGGCAAACTTAATAAATGTTTTGTGTGTTATGACTGTACCACCGACCCACCATTCCTTCCCTTTTGTCTTTTCCCTGGGCATCCCTATTCTCTGAGACAAAGCAACTTCGAAATTAGGCCAATTAATACCCCTTCATGACCTCTAAGTGTTCAAGTGAGAGGAAGAATTACCTGCCTCTCACTTTAAATCAAAAGCCAGGGGGATCCCTGGGTGGCTCAGCAGTTTAGTGCCTGCCTTCGGCCCAGGGTGTGATCCTGCAGTTCCAGGATCGAGTCCCGCATAGGGCTCCTTCCATGGAGCCTGCTTCTCCTTCTACTGCTCTCTCTCGCTCTCTCTCTTTCTCTCTCTCTCTGTCTCTCATGAATAAATAAATAAAATCTTGAAAAAAATAAAATCAATCAAAAGCCAGAAATTATTAAGCCTAGTGAGAAGGGCATGTTGAAAGCCAATATAGGCCAAAAGCTAAGGTTCTCGCACCAAAGTTAGCCACGTTGTGAATACAAAGGAAAAGTTCTTGAAGGAAATTAAAAGTGCTATTCCAGTGAGCACACAAATGATAAGACAGTGAAACAGCCTTATTGCAAATATGGAGAAAGTTTTAGGGGTCTGTATTGAAGATCAAACAGCCACAGCTTTCGCCTAAGCAAAAGACTTACCCAGAGCAAGGCCCTCACTCTCCCACTGAAGATGCTGTGAAGATTGTTGAAATGACAACAAAGGATTTAGAATATTACATAAACTTGTTGAAACAGCAGTGGCAGGATTTGAGAGGATTGACTCCAATTTTCAAAGAAGTTCTATTTTGGTAAAATGCTATCAAGTAACATTGCATAGTACAGAGAAATTGACATGAAAGAGCCTATTGATGCAGCAAGTTTTACTGTTGTCTTATTTAAGAAATTGCCACAGCCACCCTAACCTTCAGCAGCCACCGCCCTGATCAGTCAGCAGCCAAAACTGTTGAGGAAAGACCCTCCCCTAACAAAAGCTTACAATTCACTAAAAGTTCAGATGATGCCTTGCCTTATTTAGCAATAAAGTATTTTTTAATTAAGGAATATACATTGTTTTTTAAGATGTAATGCCATTGCACCCTTAATAGATTATAGTATACTTTAAATATAACTTTTATATGCAGTGGGAAACTAAAACATTAATGTGACTTGCTTTATTGGAATACTCACTTTATTGCAGTGGTCTAGAGCCAAATCCACAATGTATCTCAGGTATGCCTGTATTTGTAATATTGCAAAGTGTAGATAACCCAAATGTCCTTCAGTGGAATACTAGTTGGCCATTAAAAAGAATGAAGTATAACATGGATAAAACTAAGTTAAATCAGGTACAAAAGGCCACATATTATATGATTTCATGTATATGAAATGTCTAGAACAGGAAAATTCATAAAGATAAAACTTAGATTAGCAGTTGCTATGAACTCAGCAGATGGGAGGAAGGGAGAACGAGTGCTCATGGGTGCAAGGTTTCTTTCTGAGGTGATGAAAATATTCTGATATTCTGGATTTAAATTATAGTGATGTTCATATAACTTTGTGAATATATTTTAAACTACTTTAAAAGGATGAATTTTATGGTATGGGAGTTCTATTTCAATAAAGGCCATGTAAAAAAATATATGTAAGTCTAACAAAGCACTTCTTCCTCAAAGTCTTCCTGTCTAATTAAGGAAAAGAGCCAAAGACCTTCCAGCTTTGCATGATCTGGCTTTTTTTTTTTTTTTTAGGATTTTTATTTATTAATGAGAGACAGAGAAAGAAAGAGGCAGAGACACAGGCAGAGAGAGAAGCAGGCTCCACTCAAGGAGCTCAATGCGGGACTCAATCCCGGGACTCCAGGATCACACCCCGGGCCGAAGGCAGGCACAAAACCGCTGCGCCACCCAGGGATCCCCATGATCTGGCTTCTTGTTGCTTCACCGATCTCATCCCTTTTGGCCCCCCAAGTCAATACAATTTAGCGGCAGTGATCTGACTATTGCTGCTTCCAGGCCTTTTTAGCTTTTTTTTTCCCCTCTTCCCCCAAACCCAGCTACCCTTGACTCAAAAGTCAATCACCCAGAGATGCCTTCCCTAGCCAACCTCTAAAATTGTAAAGCTCTTCAACATTACCCACACCCCTTCCTTGCTTTATTCTTATCTTTGGCACTATTCATCCTAACACAATATATATTTTACTTTTTAATTTCATGTATTATTTTCTCTTCCCTCAAAATGTAAGTTCCACCAGGGCAGAGATTTTGTCTCTTTTATTCACAACTGCATCCCAGGGCTTAGAACAGTGCTTGGCACATACTGTCACTAATGTTATTGAATGAATGAACAAAAATCAGAAATATAAGTAACTGAAGAGGGGGCTACATTTTTTTATACCCTTTTTTCAACTGAAATTTAAGTTTTCTCTAGGACTATGAGATTAAGGAAGTGGGAGGAAAGAAATAATTGGGCTTTTACACTTTATTTAAAAGTAAAATAATAAAGACAATCACACAGTTCTTAAAATAAAAAGAAAACTTTATTTGTTCCAGGCAAATAATTGTTTATTTCTCATGAAGGTCTGGCAGAGATCCACAAATTAAGTACTCAGAAAATGTTGACTGATTTGACAGTGGTGGGCCTAAATCAGGGGTTAGTAAACTATGGCCCACAGCATTCATTCATTCATTCATTCATTCATTCAAACAATAAGGTTGTATTGGAATATAGCCATACCCATTTATTTACATGCTGTCTACGACTATTTTCATGCTACCGTGGTAGAGTTAAAATAGTTGTGACAGGGACACCTGGGTGGCTCAATGGTTGAGTGTCTGCCTTTGGCTCAGGTCATGATCCCGAGGTCCAGGGATCAAGTCCCACATCAGGCCCCCCCTGGGGAGCCTGCTTCTCCCTCTGCCTATATATCTGCCTCCTGCTCTATCTCTCATGAATAAATAAATAAAATCTTAAAAAAAAATAAGTTGTGGCAGCAACTATATGGCCCACAAAGCCTAAAATATTTACTGACCCTCTTATAGAAAAGTTGCTGACCTCTGCTTATCAGCCCTTGTAGGATACAGCACAGTAGAGGAGAGAATTTGGTCAAACATTCAGACATTCAAATTTTATTTGCCTTACTACATGTTACCTTAGACAAGTTTTCTGGTCTTTGATTTTCTCATCTGTAAAAGGAAGATAGTACCTATCCCACTTGGTGGTTGTTTAAGAATTTTAAATGAGATGTTGTATGTAAAGCACTTAGTGAAGTACCTAAAAAACAGTAAGTTGCAGCCCAATAAATGTCATGTACACACAAATATATTACACATACACATATACACAAGAAATGTAAATGCCCTCAGTCACCAAGCATTTTCCAGATACTTAGCACTATTTTAGGAAAATAATGAATAAAAATAAAATCAACAAATGTCAATAATAAATACTTACTACACATGAGGAACATAGTTACCACCAGAATGTATGGGATTTGGTCATTTGTTGAGAAGATCATAGTCAAGCATTATTCCTAACGTCCTACTCACAGTATTGTGGTGCCCTTGACTCATATCTTGGCAAAATGTATAACCTACTATATAGAATGTTTACGTCTTCACGTAAGTTTTATTGCTTTTTAAGGAAAATTTTACATAAGGAGGATTAATTCATGCTATGTTCTGGTTATAAGTAAGGAAAAATTGTGTGATGCCTTTTATGACAAAATTTCAATCCAGTCTTGGGGTGCCTCGTTGGGTAACTCTCTGTTTAGAGAAACCAGTGTTCTAGTACTGGATTATTCTGAGGATATCTTTATGCCTATACTGCCTTTTCTTTAGTAAAATCAATAAAGTGAAAAATTTATATTTTTCATTTACCAGGTTTCATTTTTTGTTGTTGATTTGGAGACTAATGGTATGGATCCCCATCAAGAATATATGGAATTCTTTAGTATTTCTCTTTGGTATATAGAATCACAGTCTCACTTTCACTAATCATTTAATAAACATTTATTAATCATCTACTGTGTGCTAGGCATTAAAACATTTTTTTAGATTAGTAGAGCACAGTTTTGCCTTTAAAATACATAAGGTATAGTAGAAGAAATCAGTATGTAAACGAATAATTTCAATAAGGTAATAGGAGCAATAGCAATGAAAGTATGGATAAGAAAGCTATTAACTCTGCCTTAAGGTGTCAAGGAAAACTTGGAGAGTAATATTGGAGCCGAATCTCAGTGAATCAGTTTAATATTGTCAAATATACATGGTAGAAATAATGATACCTCACTAGTCAATCAACAAAATTTTTGACCATCTACTGTGTGCCAGATAATACTGTAGACAGTGGAGATAGACCAATGAACAAAATAGATGAATTGTGTAGATTACTTTGTTGTAGAACAAGCAAAGGCATTGGAAGTGAGGTGGATAGTATAGCTAAGCCAAGGAGAGTCTGGGGGAGCTTCTATCAGGAAAGAAGCAGGAGCCACATCACACTAAGAAGTTTCAGTTTGATGCTCTAGGGCAATGGTTTCAACCTGGGAGCTCCAGAGATACTGGTGTATCATAAGGTTCTTACAAAGGGATTATCAATTCATGTTTAGATACTAAGCAAGTGTAGACTGTGGATTTTGACAAAATGTTTTTTATATACGTCACTACCTTTCAGTTTTATGTAATTATTTTGAATAATAAATTATGGATTTATTTAAACATGATGAATTCAAAATACCTTTTTATTTTTTACATTTTCTGTCTTCTCAATTGATAATATTTCTAGAATTACTTTTAAGTTGCTGTGTGTCAAAATGACAAATTTAAAAAAAAGATCATAAAATATTGAGCCTGATATTTCCTGAAGCTATTAAAACTTTTACAGTAGCTAAACAAAACTTCAGTAAATATTAAATGAAGACCTTCTAAGTGCCAGATACTGTTCTAGCCATGGTCTGTGTCCTCACGAAACTTAGAGTTAACTGGAGTCCATATGAAGAACAATGAAGTCAACATGGATAGGAGTGTCTGGATTCAGGATATTTTGAGTTTATAACTCTTAAGCAGTGAGAATTCTCTCACTAAAGGCAGACTGCTAGAATCAAAAGAAAGTAGATCATTGGGAACACAGCTAATGTGGTGCTAATGCAGGGGAAAATTCAGCTTTTTAAGAGTGTTGTTTTCTCATAGCAAACCTAATCAATCTCCAGAGAACAGGGATATTAGTGATTTATGGGTCTCTGAAAATACCTCTACAGTTTGATTTCTCTCTACCTATTAATGAGGTGTAAGCCTGTGAAATAATCTTAAATCCAAGCATGTAATATATAATATAATTCATGTTTAAAAATCCATCTGTTTCGGACTCCTTCACAATTGACAGTGTAAGTGACAGGAGTTGAAGGACAGTCATTACCTTCATTGGTGGATCTTTGAACCTTCAGCCCAACTAGCTCACTTCTCTGACTTCTTTCAGATTTCAGCCTTCTGTCCTATTCTCCCTCTCTCCCTCTTCTACCCCCATCCCTCCTCCCGCCCCTTTTCTTTCTCGCTAAGAAAGACAGCTATTGACTAGAAGCCCAGAGTTGCCCCCAAGTTCCGACCACCGGCTCGAATTCTTATGAAGTGGACTTGTAATATCCTTAATGTTGCTGTTGGCAGTCAGTTACAGATTCCATTATTGTCGATCAATGCCGTCGCCATGCGAGGTGGGGGGAGGAATGGAGGAGGAGGAGAAGAAAGGAGGGATGAGAGCTTCCTATTCACAGATTTATCAACCTGCCTTTGCTTGCAGGAAATCTTCGCAAAGGGGGCTGAGATGCTGTTGAAATAGCTAAAGCAGGAAGGGGCTAGGGGGCTGCAGTTCTCTCTGGGTGACTGAAAGGAAATTTGAAAACCTTTCTTCTCGGAACAAAACAAAATGCTGAATTTGTTCTTTTGCCTTTGTTTTTGTTTGATGATATGCTTTACTTAACTGATTAGCTATTGTGCTGTCTGGTTATCTAAGCTGCTTCAGTGTAGGAACCTGTTTCTTTTTCTTTGAGTATCGTTCTTTATTTTCCTTTGCTTTCTCCTGTCATTAAACACAAATCATTATTCAATTTTATCCTGGCTTCTCTTTCAGGCTGAAGCTTAACACTAAGAGACAGAAGGACAAATCTCCCTTCCCTCCTCTTCTGTCACCCTCTTTTAACCCTCTGTTTCCTTCCCCCTCCCCCCCGTTGTGTTAGATTGATGTCACAGAGACAGAATTCAGAGTGGAGGGAGGATCACATTTGCTCTTTCATCATTACAGCCTAGCCAGCAATTTAAGTGTTGGACCCCCAAGAATTTAGTCTTTGTATCTTTCTTTTCCCATTCCATCATTCAGTAATTGTGTTCTGTATGGAAAAGTTTTCTGGCTGGAGAATGAGTCTCCTTTCCCCCGGTGATGTGGCCGAGTGGCTGGATAGTAGCACGGAAGAGGAGAAGAGCCTTCTGTCATTTCTGGGTACGGTAGGGCTCCGCTTGTTCTTTTAACCGTTTCTTGTCTGAACTTCTCTTACTTTGGGGGAGTAAGACCCCCAAATTCTCTAAAATCCACTTTT
Organism: Canis aureus; assembly: GCF_053574225.1. Classification (NCBI taxonomy): domain Eukaryota; kingdom Metazoa; phylum Chordata; class Mammalia; order Carnivora; family Canidae; genus Canis; species Canis aureus. Next base: position 59,749,354 of record NC_135616.1, read on the forward strand.
GTATTTTTAAAACGGGGTAGAGGAATTAAGAGGATATGTTTAAGTTGTTTGCTTTTCAAGGTTTGTTTATGTATAGAGAAAGAGGGTCACCAACATTGCCTGTGAGAAATAAGAGACAGTTTGCTTTGCTTTAACAAAGAGTTCTAGCTCTGGGCAAAGCTTACTATGTCATCCGGTCAGCTGTTCATGGTATTCAGACAACTTCTACCAGCCAAAATATATTATTGTTTTACTATACCTCTTAGTACAATGATAATAAGGCTTGCCTTGTAAGAGTGGCAATAGGCTTTGTGTGCAAGAAAAGCCAACATATGGATTGAGAAGTAGCTTTTCTGCAAGGTGTGAAATATTTGTAATGTTCATATAGAAGATTTCTACTGAGTATATAAAATAGGACACATAGACCAGCTGTCATTTAAACTTCCCATTTATGGATGTTTTCTAATAGATTTCTGAAGAAAGCAACTATTGATCATGGAATTATTGATATAATAAATTCATAAGAAAGTTAGGTTATAAATCCATTTGTGTCATCAGTGCAATAGGAGAGCTTGATACACAAATCCTATTTGTGAACACTTTTGTTAGATTAATAATTGCCTTGAAATTATTTTTTATAAATTTGATTTGTCTTATATTTCACTAAATACAGATATACCTTTATTATAAGTGGGCACAATTTATGGTCTTCTAATTTATTCTTCATGAGTATTACCTATAACCTAAGAATAATCTTCTACCATTCTAAAGGGCATCTATCTTTAAAATTTTTTAAATTATATTTAGCATGACTTTGTTTTGTTTTATTTAATTCAATTATGTTGTCAATCTAAACGTTCTATAAATGATTTCTTTTTTTCATGCAGTTTAGGTATAAAGGGTCATCCTAATCAGATCTTTTCTAATTCTGTAAAGACTCAGGTATATATATTTTGATATCAATGCTGCTGTTAATTTGTTTATCATAGCCTCACTTACCTTGGGTATTTGGGTGACTTTAAGAAATATGTGTACCTCTTATCCTCATTTCTCTAAAGCCTATCCTATTCTACTTGCTTCCCATTCCTCTTCCCTCCACATACACCGAGAAACATCAGTGAAGAAAAGCAAATACAAATATCCCTAAGTAAAACCAACCACTTAAACCCTATTGCATCATGGGAAAGGAAGGTAGAGTCATCACTAAACATCTTTCCCTTGCTCTTGCATGATATTTTTCTGTATTCTAATTATCTAGCCTTAAGATTAATTTACTTCTTTTTTTGGCTATTTACCTCCATTATGTCTAAAAAGAAATCAGTCAAATACATAGAGTTGGGCAAATAAAAGGTGACTACAATTTATGCCCTATCCCCACTCCCATCCTCTGTTTAGGAGAGTTAATGAATTCCTCTTTATTCACAAATGGAGGTGATAAAGACACACGATGTTAGAACATGCTTAGAAGAAAAATGCGAATTCCTATAAATTATCCAACTAATAGAAGGAAACCTTAGCATTTGTAATAGATAAAACACAGGGAAGTCAGTCATGATGCTGCTCAAGGGCCACAATAAGTTTAGTTGCTGAGAGAGTAGACAGCTATGTAACTCCTGCTCTTATTTGGGAGGTTTCCAGACCATGGGTAGCAAACACTTCTGTCTGTGGATAAACAGGAATTTACTAAGTTCTTCCAGAGGAACTAGGAGGAAAACTATCCTAGATATAGCTTATAATAGCTTGAGGATTAAGCAAAGCTTTTATGTCATTTGCTAATATAATTACCATTAATTACAACATGCTTTTCCCAGTGAAGATGCCAAAAGAAAAATAAGAAACCTGAATCTACTTTATGGTGAATCTAGGATGAATGGAACCAAAAGAGTCATGTCAGAGAACCTATTAAACTATGCTTTCTTTTCCTAAGGAAAGGTTTCTCTCAAAGAGGAGACGAAAGGAAAGTACTTTGTGTTGGTTGGGCTTTACTACTTCACTTTTGAACAATAGCCACTTAACTAATGTTCAGGCCTTCCCGTTGATTTAGTGCAATGCTGGTTTGATGCAACTTCATAAAACTGTGCTGTACATTATTCTACTCAAAAACCTTCCATGGCTCCCTTCTCACCTATCAGATGAAGTCAAGACATCTTATGCGGAACTTATTCTGGCCCTTCTGTTTGACATTCCAATATTCTTTTGAGGGAGGGGCAAAGAAGCCCTTCACTCCACCAAATGGATTAACTTTCTATATCTTACACACAAACATTGCCCTTTGCTACCTTCGCACACGTTATTTCTTCTGTCAGCAGTGTGCCTTCATCCAAATTGAACTTTCGTAACCTTGCCCCTATTTTGGATCTTGCTCATGAACAAAATATTGTGCTAGGTACTATGGCTAGATACAAAGAGGTATAAGATAAAGCTGTTTGTGAGAAATGTAGAATTTGGTTGGGGAGAAAAACACGAACTGTGTACAGTTAAGTGAGACAGACTTAACAATAATTCAAGACAACAACGGAGAAAATAAAGTAGTACTTGATTGTGAAATGATTTATCTAGGCAAAAATTGCCTTGGAAATTTGAAGAAGGGAGGTATCATTTTCAATTAGGAACACTGAAAATTGCTTTACAGATAGGATTTAATCTGAATCTTAAAAGATAGAGTAGATTTTTATAGAAATGTAGTTTTCTGTATGGAAGGAGTGTCATGAGGAATATTAAATTATGTTCATGTCTAATGAAAAAAACTGATTTGAAAGGAATGGGAAGTTCATGTAAAGTAGTGATAAGAGACAATATGTGAAGGATGTTTGGTGGCTGGCTGGGTAGGACCTTTCATGACAATCTATTGAGTAACAGCTTTATCTGGAAAGCAGTTGGAAAGAATTAAAGATTATTGAGTAAGAAAAAAATGTGACTAAAATAATTTCTTAGGAAGACATATGTGAAAATGTCTAAACAGGGGGACAAGACCAGAAGCAGTTAAACCTTTTTGAAAGCTATTAGAGAGAAGTCCAGATATGGACTAAGTGCTTCTATTTTAACACTTAACTCCCTATGGTATTATTAGTGGTTTCCTTATTTGTTATTAAAACTAGATTGTGAATGCCTTCAAAACAGGGGCCCAGTCCTCTGTCTTTTCAGCACCCAGTACACTCCAGGTGGAGAGGAATATTTATGTACCGAATATCAAAAACTGAGATGAAAAGATGGCGAGATTTCAAAGACTGTATCAACAGAATTGCTGACAGATTGGCAGAATGGGGGAGAAAATAAAGACTTTTGAATTTGGGAAGATGGTGGTGCTATTAACAGAAATTGAAAAGTTGGGAAAGGGAGTCAGTTTTTGAGGGAAGAAGATGAGTTCTGTTTAGATCTATTGAGTTTGAGGTGGCTAGTACATATTCAGATAGAAATATAGTTCTAATTATTGGACATGAAGTCACAGGTAGAGAGCGACATTTGGGAACCATCTAGAGAAGAAAGATAGTTCAAGCTTAGCATCTGTGAGTGACCTACTATTGAGAAACTGTCAAGAAAAAAACCGAGGTCAGGAACTGAACCTTGAAGAACACTAGTTGGGAGAGTGGGGTGGGGGTGGGGTAGAGAGGAAGAGGAGATCCAGAGGGAATGATCATAAAGGTAGGTGGAAAGCCAGGATGATATGGTGTGTGGTACAAGTGCTAAGGTAGAAAAAGGCCAGCAATGTCAGTGGTTATAAAAGACAAAAAGAAGTCAGAAATGACCACTGGATTTGGTAATTAGGAGACTTTTTTTTTTTAATTAGGAGACTTTTGGTAACTTGTGAAATTATCAGTTCTATTTCATTCATTAGAGTTGAAGGAAGAGAAGTTAGATTTTATAATATTGAGAAAGACAGCAGATGATGAGACAGTGAAAGCTACAGGCTACATCTCTTACCTGGAGAAATCTGTGACTAATAAAAAGGAAAAGTGCCTTTTTTAAAAATTGGGGAGACTTGTACGTATTTTTGGTAGAGAGCAAGATATTGAACCTATTAAAATATATTAAAATAACTAAGGGCACAAAATCGTTTATGAGTTTGAAAGTGAGTGTGGCATTTAAGAGCACAGAGTTAACCTTTTGAAAGGAGAAACTCATACAGGAATCAAAGTTGCTTGTAGGGATTTAGCAGTGGAAAATAGGGAAGATGAAGGAGATAACTGCTATGGTATTAATCTTATGGCATTTAACTCACCCAGTCTTGCATTGCAGTTAGTTAATTGTGTACCCACCTAGCACTCCCCTGTTTCTGAAAGGTAGGGATTTTCCCTTAATAATTTGGCATCTTCTAGAATAACACTGAAGAGGTACTTAGTAAATAAATTTTTTTGAATGAATAAATGTTATTCAGATACTCAAAAGTTTGAGATTCAGCCATTTTCACAATTACCCAAATTACTCTGTCAGAGCTACCCTTTTTCTACACTGTTCTCTATTCTCAGATCTGCAAGTACCATTTAAGGGACGTTGGTAGCATTTGCAATGATTTCAGTAGGTTGTAATTGTGTTTTCCAAATTCTAGAATAAGCAGGAAAATACTCAAATATTTTGTACTACTTTGCATTTTCTAAACTAAATTTAAGTGATTTTTTCATTAAGTGAAGTTATTTAAGTGATATAATCATTCTATAAAAGAAGATTATAATTTTGGTAAAACCTAAATATTTTTAAGCTTCTAAATGACCCTACTGACTACAGTTAATTATTTGGTATTGGTAGCTATTACCTGATTCCTAAAATCACACCTAACCTCAAGGGGAAAGCATATTCAAAATTTAAAACTCTCATCTCTGGAAAAATGGCAGATATCCTGAAAACACAGAAACAACTAGAAATGTCATATTAATGAAACAAATATTTTTAGACTGCCTAGTTGACCTCTTCTTAGGAAAGAAAGGAAATCCCCTGGAAGAGAAAAAATAAATATCCAGGTAGTAAATTGTCCTGGGGGTATTTGCCAATCTTAGAATTCCAGAATGTTAAGTTTTATTTTATTTTATTTTTTTTAATGTTTTTTTTTTTTTTTTTTTTTTTTTTTTTTTTTACTTATGATAGTCACACAGAGAGAGAGACACAGGCAGAGAGAGAAACAGGCTCCATGCACCGGGAGCCCGACGTGGGATTCGATCCCGAGTCTCCAGGATCGCGCCCTGGGCCAAAGGCAGGCGCCAAACCGCTGCGCCACCCAGGGATCCCCAGAATGTTAAGTTTTAATAGCCACAAGATAGGACATGAGCCTAGGGGCCAAAGTGAAAAATTAGAATGGAAAGTCTCAGGGCACCTAGCTAGCTCAGTCGGAGAAGCATGCAAGTCTTTATCTCTGGGTCCTGAGTTTGAGCCCCACACTGGGTGTGGATATTGCTTAAATAAATAAAACTTAAAAAAAAAAAAAAAAAAAAAGAACCAAAATCCTCATCCCATTGTTCCTTATACAACTAGATCTCTTGATGACTGAAAATAAGAAAAGAATCTGCTCATTCACAAATCTTACTTATCTTAGACTGGACTACTGGTCAGGGAGGGAAGAGGGTAAAAATCCCTGGGAATTTATAACCACAGTTCTGATAAGGTAAAAGTAAAATTGTGTACAACAATATTGATGTTAGATAGGAAGGGGATAATTGGAACTGAAGTTTTTTAAGATCATTGAATTATTCAAGAGAAGGATAGAAATCAAGATTAGCATTAGGCTTTAAATATATGTGTTAAAATGGTAAGGACAGCTATTAAAAGAATGAAAATAGAGTGCATGATTTCAAAAGCAGTAGAGAAGAAAATGAATTTTTAAAACTTGATCAATCTGAGCAGACAGAAAATCAGGAAAAAAGCATTTTAAAATGTGAATAGAAAAACATAGTAAGATAATAGAAATAAAATCTAACTATATCAGAAAACACAATATTGAAAATGTTAAAAGGTAAAGATAGCCAGACTCCATTTCTTTACTAATGTTGCAAATGAAAAAGACATAAAGACAGACCCAGAAGGATTAAAAGTAAAAAGTTTAGGAAAAGATATCTTTGGCAAATAAAAGCTAGCATCTCCATGAAAACAAGATAAAATGGAGCTTTATGTCAAAAACCATTAGTAGGAATAAAGGAGGTCACTACATAAAGATAAAATGTAGAAATTGCTAGAAAGATACAACAATCTTACATTGTATCCAGTAACAGTCTCAAAATTTATAAGGCAAAAATGGACAGAAATATAAGGAGAAACTGATAAATCCTATCCACAAAAAAATTTTTTTTTTTTTATGATAGTCACAGAGAGAGAGAGAGAGAGAGAGAGGCAGAGACACAGGCAGAGGGAGAAGCAGGCTCCATGCACTGGGAACCCGATGTGGGATTCGATCCCAGGTCTCCAGGATCATGCCCTGGGCCAAAGGCAGGCGCTAAACCGCTGCACCACCCAGGGATCCCCTATCCACAAAAATTTGAGAAGACATTCCTTTCAGGAAAATTTTTGAAAGAACTTTTTTTTTTCTCTTTTTCTAAGGAAATCCTCTAAATAAAGGATGTAAGACTTTAAATACCAATGTTCCCACCTGTTAGACTCAATAGGAATTCAGCTGCCATGCTTAGGGGTTAGCATGACTCTTAGGATTTTTTTGCTGCTTTTTTAATTTAGATATCAGGATGTCAATTTATTCATTTCTGATGAAAAACCGAATTGTCACTGATTAGAAACACTAATGCAAGTGTAATCCAACATTTATTCTTTTTCAGAAGTCAAGCTACATAAGAAATCAAACCATAATAAGTGGTTGATTTTAAGATACTGATTCAATTTCTTTCATGGTTATAAGTTACAAGCCTGCTTATATTCTTCCATAGTCAATTTAATAAATTACATCTTTCTGTAAAATATCCATCTTCTTAGGGAAACTGGGTGGCTCAGTCTGTTTAGTGTCCAACTCTTGATTTTGGCTCAGGTCATGATGCCAGAGTTGTGAGCCTGTATGGAGCTCTGTGCTGGGCAAGGAGCCTGCTAAGATTCTTTTCTTTTAAGATTAAGATTCTTTCTCTCCCACTCCTTCTCCCCCCCACCCCATAAAATAAAATTTTCCTAAAAGGATGTGCAAATAAAAAATTTAAGAAAACCAAGCTGAACAGATATCTAAGGAAAATGGAAATGAATAAGAAGATATGAAGACTTAAACCTTATTACATTTACATGTGCTTCTTAAGAACCTGGAAATTTGTGAGATCTCAAAAAGGATGTTGCATGGAAGGAAAAACCTCAAAACTTTTTAAAAAAATTTTTATTTACTTATTCATGAGAGACACAGAGAGTGAGAGAGAGAGGCAGAAACACAGGCAGAGGGAGAAGCAGGCTCCATGCAGGGATCCCGATGTGGGACTTGATCCTAGGTCTCCAGGATCACACCCTGGGCTGAAGGCAGGCGCTAAACCACTGAGCCACTCAGGGATCCCATAAAACCTCGAAACTTTTAAACCTAAGCTATCATGAAGCTTCTTTATCAAAATTTCAATTATATCTGAAGATTCAAATTAATAAACATAAAAAAAGTTATTCTTAAGCTTAACTTAATGGGTTCACTTTAATTCCATATGTTATTTAGAAATAACTAGAACATTTATTAATAATTTTACTACATATTAAATTCAACCATGTGAAATTGTATACAAAATACTTCACCACTTAAACATAACAAAAATGGTAATTCTCTATGAACCAGTGTGTTTATTAAAGGAGGATAAAAAAGGTGTTCAGACTATGCTGAACTATTTTTTAGGTGTTAAAATTTGTAATTATTATCTTTTATTCTGTTTTAATACTCCCTGCAAACAAGCAAGAATTGGTGCAGATGGTTTATGAGAACATTGTAGGAGACCAATTTAAAATGGAGAGAATTCTATTTACTAAAATTTGTTTTATTTAAAAATTGAGGCAGAGATCACTATTATTGAAATCTTGCATTATTCAAACTTTATTCAAAGACAGCAGTTGCAGAACACTGTACTGAGCAGGAATGCAGTTTGTTACCTGAAACTGAAGAACATATAATCAAGTAATTTCAACTTCTACGAACGTATTAATTGGAAATCAAAAAAATGTCAATAATGAGAACTGGTTTTATGGAAGTAGATGAACTAACATTGCTATTGAAGGTCACCTAAGATCTGGCAGATAGATGGAAACCATTAGCAAACATGCAGGGGAATGAATATGGCCAGTTTGAGATCAAAGATCATCTGTCTAAGGCAATTTGTTGGAGAGTGTTGACAGAAGAGTGACTGTGAAAGGTGGGGCCAGGTGGTTTTTTTCCCCATGCCTGACTGTCTAAAGATCTCTAGGAAGGTAATTACACCAAGAAAGTAATGTTTTAGGGAGACTAATCTGTTAATGGAGAGCAGGATAGCTTTCAGCAGAGAAAGAAGTCAGAGAGATCAGTTAGGACAACCTTGCCATGATCTGCATGAGAAGATAAAAAAAGTCCGGGACTAGGGTGATGGATAAAGGGGACTAAATAAAGCCAACAGACTTTTTGAAAAGAGACTTGGCAGTGTTGGTGGCCTAATGAGTACAAATCAACATCACAGGCTTCTGCTTTTTCTGATACTTTCACTAAGAAGCGATGTCCAATGTAAACACTTTTTGTTTTTGTACAGTGCTGTATGTATACTTGGTCCTCAGTATGAGTAAGTTCTTGTCTTTATATTAGAGGCCAAATATTTGTGCTTTCAATACTTCTCAATACTGAAAGTATTGAGAACTAGTCTTTTTTAAAAAATTAATTTAAATTCAGTGAATTAACATATAGTGTATTATTAGTTTCAGAGGTTAGAGTTCAGTGGTTCATCAGTTGCATATAACACCCACGGCTTATTACATCACATGCCCTCCTTAATGCCCATCCCCTGGTTATCTATCCTCCTCACCCACCTCCCCTCCAGCATCCTCAGTTTGTTTCCTATGGTTAAGAGTCTCTTATGGTTTGTCTCCCTCTCTGATTTCATTTTGTTTAATTTTTCCCTCCCTGCCCCTATAATCCTCTGTTTTGTTTCTTAAATATCACAAACCAGTCTTAAAAGACCCTGGTGTAATCAAGGACCAAATATATTTTTTTAAGATTTTAAAAATGAATACTGAAATCACAGTATGAATAAATCAAAGATTATACCTACAATTATATATGAAATGTACCAATAATGAGAACATGTTACATTGGTTATAGAAAAGCTTAAAGTTCTTACAACTCTGTAAAGTTAGAAGATATAGTACCTTCCAGAGTTGAACATAAAATATTTTTCATCAAAATGAAGCTGTGAGATTAAGAAAGTTTTACAAATAACTGGTTTGAAATGCTCAAAAACGTCATTTAATGCTGAACAATGTTTTCATATTTAAAGATTATTCTTTGTAAAACCTAAGATCTTAATGCTATTTATCTATCTTTGTCTCATAGAATTGGCCTAAGTAGTTATCTCTCGTGTACTGAAGATTACTTTAGGAGGATAGAAAGACAGGATTTTGTTTTATTTATTTTTTAATACTTTATTCTTTTAGGGCAGTTTTAGGTTCATAGCAAAATTAAAAGACTTCTCATATATCCTTATCCCCACACATACACGCCCTCCCCCATTCCAATATCCTCAACCAGAATAGTACATTGGTTACAGTTGATGAATCTGCATTGACACATTATAATCACCCAAAGTCCATAGTTTACATTAGGGTTTATTTTTAAAAAATATTTATTTATTCATGAGAGACCCAGAGAGGCAGAGACAGCAGAAGGAGAAGCAGGCTTCCCACAGGGAGCCCGATGCAGGGCTCCATCCCAGGACCCCTGAGCCAAAGGCAGATGCTCAACCACTGAGCCACCCAGATGCCCCAGGGTTCATTTTTGATATTGTAACATCCTTGGACAAATGTCTAATGACATGCATCCATCACTACAGTATCATACAGAGATTGTTCACTGCCTTAAAAGTTACTTACAGGGATCCCTGGGTGGCGCAGCAGTTTGGCGCCTGCCTTTGGCCCAGGGTGTGATCCCGGAGACCCAGGATCGAATCCCACGTTGGGCTCCCGGTGCATGGAGCCTGCTTCTCCCTCTGCCTATGTCTCTGCCCGCCCCCCCTCTCTCTCTCTGTGACTATCATTAAAAAAAAAAAAAAAAAGTTACTTACAAATAACTGGTTTAACTTACAAAAAACTGGTTTTTAAAAATCATCTGTGCTCCATCTACTCCACCCCCCCACAAAGGTAGGTTATTTTTTGGAGGGCTTTTAATTTTTAATTTAAGGAATCAGTAGTAGTTATTTTTTATAGGTTGTTTCCTGTTTCAGGAAATGCAATCTTTGATGGGCTTTTTTTGCAACAAATTATCCCTTAAAGAGTGTGATTTCTTTTTTTTAAATTGTACATGCATGATGAGAAATGTTAACTAGAGTTAGTGTAGTGATCATTTCACAGTGTATACGAATACTGAGTTATTATGTTGTACATCTGAAATCAGTATCATCTGTATGTCAGTTACCCCTCAATTTAAAAAAAGAATTTCAAGGGCACCTGGATGCCTCAGTTGGTAGTGCATCTGACACTTGATCCCAGGGTTGTGAGTTCCAGTCCCACATTGGGCATGGAGCCTAGTGTTTTTTGTTGTTGTTTTTTAAGATTTTATTTATTGATTGACTGATTTGAGAGAGGGAAAGTGTGTATGAGTGAGGTGAGGGGCAGAGGGAGAGAGAACCTCAGACTCTGTGTGTTAAACACGGAGCTGGACTCCAGGCCTGATCCCAGGACCTGAGCCGAAATCAAGAGTCAGACACTAAACAGACTGAGCCACCCAGGCACTCCTGGAACCAAGTTAAAAAAAAAATTTTTTTTTTAAGTAAAAAAAAAAATACTTATTAGATTTACCTAGAGAGGTTTTTTTTTTTAATGCTTATGAGTAGGCTATCCCCTCCCCTCCCTCAGAGGTTGTGATTCAAACACAGGCACCTGTGTTTGATTAAAAGCTCCACAGCTGATTTCAATTCATAGCCAGGTTGGCAAATCACTGGTTAAGTGGACTGCAATGTGATAACACATTTTTTTTTAATTTAAGGATAATTAACATACATTGTCATATTAGCTTCAGCGATTCTATGCATTACTCAGTGCTCAGCACAATAATATAATGCTAAGTGATTTAATTCTCTTTAAAATACGAAGAATCGTGTGCATATTGTTAAAGTTCTTTGAGGGTTTTTTTAGGAAGAAGAAAATAGGAGTCTCCATGATTATTTATTTCTTCTCCATTACAGCCCATTATATAAAACAGTAGGAGAACAGGATAGCATGCATGATAATTAAAAGTACAGACTCTAGAACCAGACCGTGTGAGTTCCAGTCCTGATTCTGCCCTTTACCAGCTGTGCAAACATGGACAGAGTAATAGAACCTCTTTTTCTTTCCTTATCTATAAATAAAGGTGATAGTCCCTGTTCCAGAGAATTGATGTGACAATGGAAGAGATAACTCCTATAAAACACTTAGCATGTAATAATCATAAATGGTAGTTTGGTGTTGCAGGTATCCTCGTTATTATGTTTTTATCATTATTATTAAGATTCCTGGTGGTTATCACTAAGAACCAGAGATACACTTTGTATTAGAAACTTAAGTTACCCATGTAAACATCCCTGAGCTGTTTTTTTAGCCTTTCTGGTCGAGACTGCTATTTGTACAAAACCTGTTCTCTGCTATCCCATCCAATGTCATCATATGAAGAAATGGAATACTTGTGGGTGTCCAGACTCCTTGAACAGAGAGAAATCCATTTTCCTATTATAATAGTAAGAAGAAAATCTTAAAATAATAGAGAATAAATTTGCTGAAGTAAGGAAAAGGTGGGGAGACTGAATGGCTTTACTTTCTGAAAATTCACCACATTTGTGTACTTAGCACCAATTTGTTCAGATTGAAGTAAGTGTTGAGGGCATGCCAACTTGAAAGGTCTGCTTGTTTGAGTGAGGTACTACAGTCTCAGTGATACCAATTGGATATATTAAAGTGACTCTGGGGATTTGTATTTCAGAGCAGCTAAATGGTAGTGACTGTCAGTACATAAGCTTTCAAGCTGTAAAAACAAGAGACAGCAGAAAATGTCCTACTGGAAAGCAGGTAGATGAAGTCCATAAAACGCCCAGGCGCTATGGTATTGGCAACTATATAAATGCAGTCAATAATTTTCTTCTCTTCATTCTTGTCACTTTTCCTTTACAAAATGGTTCTCTACCCAGATCTTTAAGATCCCATTGCCTTGAGGAGTCCAACAGCAAAACATACAATCCCATTTTCATGAAGCCTTTTCTCTTTCACCTTTTGCCATTTGTTTTTGAGGTCCTTTTTTACTGAATCCGTACACATCTATTGCCTAATACTGCTCTTTCTTCCCATTCAGTTCCTTAAATGTCTTCTCTGCTCCTGTGGAAAAGGAATTCTCCTAATTTAGAATTTATAGCATAAAGAGTTAAGTTATTTGCTTATTTTATTCATTAATAACTTGAGCCACTGATATCCTGTCTTATTTATTGTCATCATTTACACAATGTAAAGGCAAACAGATGAGAGTGAAGCAGGCTGATTCACAGCAGCACCCTGAGATTTCACTGACATGAATGGGTGCATGAACACAGTTTGGTGTGTATTCAATTTTCTGTCATGCTTTGTTGGAATGTTATTGATTTTTAAAAAGGTTTTTGAAGTGAACTGAAGAATTCCCCTTTTAAGAATATTAGAACACTTGTTTCCTAAATATAATACAAAAATATTAAAGGGGCTTCTGAATAATTGCAATTGGCAGAGCATTCACGTTCATTCATGTTTTATAATTCTGTACACAGAATTACTAGGAATTGGCTTGGGTTGCCATTCATGGGAAGTATTCAGGCATACTATATATGCCACACTGCACTCATGAGCATATAATGGTTTTCTGATCTGTCGTAACTAGAAAATTTTGCTATAAGAAGGATATTTTGGTTCTTTACATCATTGTCCACCAAATTAAAACTTTGTCTTTCTACATTTTGTTCTTTTGTATTGAATTTCTGAAATTACTTTCACATTGGTAAGTAGTATTTTTTTCTTTGAAACTTGGCCCCCACATTCATCCAAGAAATTAATAATCGTTACTACCTAAAGGGCTGCCCCAAGGATTAAGAAAGATAAATTCCACATCCAACACTTAGCACAAAGCAAAGACTCAGTAATCACTAAAATTATCATAAAAATACTTCTGCCTCAAAGTAGTGCCTAAATAACTTTTATAGTACATCTTTTTTTTTATCTCTAGAGAAAGTATTTTGTATCATTCCTTAATGATGGTAACTCATCCTAAGAGTGGCAGACCTTATCAGAATTAATGACATTTGAGTCCTGTTATTTATGTTAAGCATGTTAAGCATGCATATATGACATGATGGTATATAAACTTCAGCTAAATGTGCTTGAACAAAAATAAATGCACTGATGCTTATCAATATTTGGCCATAATGATAACAGGCATAACAGATACCTTTCTCATTTAAGATATTTTCAGAGGTTTTTGGAACCTAACCCTCAGTTAATATGATAAGTATATTAACCTTTACTCTCTTTCCAAACATAATAATATTCCAGAATTATTTTAGTCACAGTCATTATTCAAAATCCTGAAAAGAAAATAATTAAGAAAGTGACAGTATATTCCCATAAGGTTTCTGTGTGATTTGTACCTTTTGGTGAAGTATGTTTGACCAGGTAGTTTTTCACGTCAGAGTGAAAAGCTCAAGTCTTGACGCATAGGTCTACAGAGCTTACGTGGCCTGAGCACACTTACCCCAGTCTCGGACTTTCTGCTACTCTTTGTTCTACTCACACCAGTTGTACTGGCCTCCATGCTGCACCTGACCCTAGAAGCTTCATATTGGCTTCCCTCTGCCTGTAGCGTTCTTCCCTAATAAATACGAGGATGACTTCCACAGCTCATCTTCTCAAGCAACTACCCATTCACTATGATTACCATAGTGGAATTACTACAACTCTTCATCTCTTTTACACTGTCCTATTTTTTTGTCCTCCTTGAAATATCTTTTGACATTTGCTTCCTGATAAGTGAATTAAGGCCATGAACAATACAACTATAAGGTTCTAAAGGCATAGGTTGACTTCTATCTGTTGAAGAAGACAAGCACATCCTCCACCAAAAGTGCTTTTGTCCCTATACCTCCAGCTGCCAATTTCTTTGCCACACTTTCCAAAGAAGGCACATCAATGGAGAGAAAAATATGTATTACATAGAATAAATGACGTTATGATACCAGACTTTGGATTTAGAGAGCCCCTTTCTTCCAAAAAGCTAATTTTACATCAAAGCATATAAATTCATTCATCTTGCCTTCATCTCTGGTTGGTCTGAACATCCCAGTTTATTAATGAAGACCAGAGCAGAAAAGGTGAGATGGCTTACACAAGATCACATAGATAATTGATAGAGATGCTAAGAAAAGCACCCAGATGTTCTCTTTGTTCAGTATATGTTCCACATGGAGCTGTATTGCCGGTTATCTTTTATTAAGAGAAGTGGTCACCTCATCTTGGTGCATATCCAATGGTAAAGGAAATGAAATAAATTTAAAACTTAATCATTTCTTTATATTTTAAAACTTTTTTTGCCTTTCTATCTGAAGATGAAAAATATTTTTAGAGGATGAGAAAGTGAACAGGACAGTTTCAGACCTTTACTGAAACAATATTATAAGTCTCTATCTCAGTCTTAGAGGGCTAGCATATTTTAAAATGACTGTAATTAAATATTATAACTATGAAAGGAACAATTTTTACAGCGGGTGAAAATAATGCGGTATATGTAGCATGAGTGGGAGCAGGGAAGAGAGCTGTCTAATTTTGGTCTACTGGAACCAGTATAGATTTTCTTTCTAACTCAGCAGAAATGTGGCTTTAAGAGCATAGTAGCAGCTTTCCTTTCAGCCTGGAGATTTAAAGTTAAAGGTAGCTGGACCAGTTTAATATGCAGGCTTGCCTGTGACTAATCCAACGAGCTGTTAATTCGGTCCTTGCTGATGCTGCTACCTGGTTGTACGTGGCAATTGGTGCTTGGGGTATATATCCTCTCAGCTTTGAAATGGTTCTGAATCTTCTGAAAATGAGAGAACTTGGGTATTAGAGGGCCTTTTGTGCATCAGCAGATAAGTTACATTGTTGTGGGAGCTGAGAAAGAAGTGTAGACCTCTCATCATTTGTTGATTTAGCTTATTCCCTCTTTCCCCTCTTAGTGGCAGTTCAAGAAAAATTTAATTTCTTCTTTTTGAACCCAGTGGTATTCTTTAAGCTATACCAGAGTTGTGATTTTTTTTTCATGATGCAGAAAGAGAATCTAAAAGAGGAAGAAGTACAACAAATAACATATTTGTTAGAGTTTAAAATATGGCTGCTCATTTTAGCCAATATAATTTTACATTGTTAAAAGCCTGGAAGTGTATTTATTTAGTGAGTTCATATGCCTGAAAACTAAAATTAGATATTTGAAAGAAAATGAGGAAATAAGTTTCCATTTTTTTCCTTATCCAGAACATTGCAAATTAAGGAAAACTGTTTACTGGATCATTTTATTCTTGCTAATGGAACTTATTTTCTCCTAGTTTGGTTTCTCCATCAATTATTCAGAGATTAAACTATGTTATACTGTAATATTCGATCTCATGTATCTTCTAATTATAGGTCATTATCAGAAGAAGGATGAGATTTTCATCTATCTTCACCAGCCCATCTCCCTACCAGCCTGCCCCCCATATAGTAGAAATGCCTAACTTGGATAATCACTCTTTAAAGTCACCTTCCAAAAAAGTCTGAAGGTCTTGTTGTTCAGTGTGCTTTGCAAAGCTGACTTGTTTAAAATTGGGGCTTTGTGCCATTGCCTTGAATTTTAACTAATTATACTGCCATTTTTTTAGAAGTCGTGTGTGCCTACTTCAGAAAATGGCTTTGTACATTAAGGCTCATTTAACCACTGATGGTTAGAGAGAAGTTGAGAGACAGTTATTGGTTGTAATTTTTAAAAGTGATAGCGTGGGACTTCCTTGTACTGCAGGCGTATAAGACGCTATGTTGGCAACCTCTCAGTCATTAGGAATGTTGCAATTTGGCTTATGTTTTACGGGTCAAGATGTCACACAGAGGATCTGTTTAGTCATGGAAAGAAAATCAGTGTCCAGCGTGCAAAGGTAGTAATAGGGTAAGCACTTCCAATCGGATTTTCATAGGAGGGATTGATTTGTGTTCATTCCTAGGTCTGTGTAAAATGGTGTCCTTTTGGCACTAGCTGAATATAAATTTCAGTAAATGTTTTTTCTTGCTGCAGATTAGTGCACTACAGTGAAATTTTCTGTAACTGAGGGGAGGCAGTGGTTGGGCGTCTGCTAATAGCCTGAAAGTAACTAATGAGGATGTGCAGTCGGAACGATTGATTGAATAGCTGCAGTCCTGTGTGTTTCTTTCTCGCTTGCTCTCTGCAAGCTGTAGAGAGGGAGGGGGAAGAGCAAGACACAGGGAGGGAGCGAGAGAAAAAACGCTTTCTGTTAAGTGGAAGTAGCACGGATCCCAGGGGCCAGGAGGCCAGAAATGGAAGTTTAAACTGCATCTATCTTTTAAAGGGAGAGCAGCAGGAATCAAAATGTCAGTCTCCGGAGTCACGATTTACTCCTTATTTTTTAAGATCTGGAAGATAATACAGAGTACTTTTTTTAGGATGTGTTTTTTTCCTTGTCCATGTTGAGATTATCTAATGTTATCTGAGAAGCTGGATTCCTATATGTCTGTCAGTTGAAGTGGAGATGGGAAGCAGTTGTGATAAAGGTATAATATGTGTATATCTATCATCTGTGTGTGCGTGTGTATGTGCATATATATATATGCATATATTTATATCACTATGAAAAAATTGTCTAAATGTAACCTTAATGTAGTGTATAGTAACTAAATTAGAAAATACCACCTCATCTGCAGAATCCGAAGCTTGTTAGGTCAGTTTGAACAGGTTTAGGATTCCAGAGTAAGATCTTAGTAAGGTCATCTTGCCAGCACAAGGAGAAGCTGATCTATTTTTATATCTGCATAGGCATATATGTTATTTTATCCTAGCCGCTTTCGGTTGTCTCGTGGCCCTTTGGTTGCAGTCTGGTGAATCATCTTATCTGCACGGAACTGAACTTTGACCTTCGTGCAGACACCAGCAAATCATGTGCAACACTAGACTGTATGCTGTTCACAAGAATATCAAAAATTTCTTTGGATTCTATTAACTCCTATATTGCTGACAAACTGAGAAGTAGGTCCATACATTGTGAGATGCAGATAGTAAGTGAATTTATAGATATTAAGTATAGCCCAGAAAATTTACTTTCTCTATGTGCCCAGATAGAATTATAATCTGTCATGCTAAAGCAGATTTCTTAAGTGTGACCGGGTCTCCCTTGTCCCTTGATCATGTGGAGATAGAACGTGATGTACCTTTAAACCAAACTGATTATTTTTGTGGTGGTGGTGGTGGGGGGAATCCCACTAATTTACAGTTTAGTCAAAGATCCTAAATTTTGGTGTCTTTATGACATTTTTTTTTCTTCTTTTGCAGAGGTGCCGGCAGAAAGGTCCCCACGCAGACGGAGTATCTCAGGGACCAGTACATCAGAGAAACCCAACTCCATGGACACTGTAAATACCTCACCCTTCAAAGTACCAGTAAGTACTCCTCTTCTCCGGAAGATATTTTATTTTTCTCTCCTTTCTTCTTGGAGTTAGAGACAGTTACTAAGGAATCAAAACATTTTGCTCAAGAATTTCTTTATAATACTGAAGTTAAGAGGACAGAGTTATCAACTTACATAGATTAACTGTGGTTAACCTCCACTACTTTCAGTAGCAGGTTTATTAGATTTTAGCGAATAATTATTTTTACTTATGGGAGATTTCTAAAATGTATTAAAAAATATGTTAAATTCAAAGTCTTCTGAACTATAGAGTGCAAATCTTTGCAGGATGCCCTTTTATCAAGTTACTAAAGAAAACCTGTCACCGTTCCATAAAGATGCTGTTAGATTTTTTTTTCTTAACAAGTGGGAGGAGTTTTTTGGGATTTTGTGTTATTTTTCTTGGGCTAGAGTATAATCAGTGAATGATGGGACTCATATAAACAGTAAATGGTGGGACTCATAAAGTTGCATGGCAGATTATCAGAGACAATTGTGAGTTCTAATCCTGAGACCTGGCCTGTGCTTTGCTTAAGCCATCTTTTAGATAACCATCTAAGTGCTTAAGAAATGCCCTGGAAGAAATAGCCCAGTTTAAAATATTCCTTAAACTGATGAGGCAGTACTAAGAAATCAGTATTAAATCTTAAATGCTGAAATCAGGAGGCTCTAAGTGATCAGGTCAGCTAATCACCAGTTGCAGTCCTAGTTTGGACCTTTTTGATATAAGTCTGAGTAACCCAGATTTTGATTCATCCATTTTCTATGTTTATTGACTTAAGAAAGAGACTAAGTGTATCGTTTTATTAAAATGTATTGTTTTTAAACTTGAAAAGAATTACTGCCATGAGGTTGGTCATTATTGTAGGTACAGAGGAAATCAGTATAGAGTAGAAGTAGACTTTTCTATTGGAGAAAAAAAAAGACTTATTTTCTTTTAATTCTGTAAGTTAATATGTTGTATTCTTTATTTATGTATTCCAATACATTTTTTTAAGTTTGGGTGACTTTTTTAAGTTGAACTGATATTTTGAGATATATAAGTTGGCATTCATTTGTAAATTAACCAAAGTGAATGTTTTATGTTTATGTTTATTAACGCTGAGAACAAGATATTTCCCCTTATTGTATTTCAATGATCTATAGAGTTCATGGATATCTATCTGTTACTATGACACCTTTCGAATGTTACCAATTCTCTCATTTTTAAAGATCAGAAGCAAGATTGTATTAATATTCTAACCAAATTGTGACAGGAATTATAAAATATCAGACTTCATTTCTTTTCCTGAATTCTTTGTTCCATAGGCATGGCTTCTCACTTAAATGTTGGGTTGTTTGTTGTTTGTTTGTTTTTTAATGAATGAAAAAAGGCATTGTTTTTCCTCCTTCCTCCCCTTCTTGTTTTCCTGATGAAACAAATCAAATATAGTAAAACTGACCATACATATACAGTGTTTGGTGAAAAGAATTGAGTTAGAATTTGAAATATTGATACCATCATGCTAGAATAAATTTATACATATTTTTAAAGTCAATAACTGAAGAAAGAGATACCTCTATAATATAAAACATTCAGGTACTTATATTGAATCTTAAGTTCATGGCTGGAATTTTAAAATTTAAATTAATTAGGAACAACAATTTTCATTTATATTTAAACAGTTGATAGCTGATTTAAGGTTTACCTTCCTAATAAAACTAGTTATTCTTGAGTAAAAGTAATAAACCAATGATGCATATACATGACCACTAGCACTGCTTACAAACCATGTACTTAGTTGTCATTTTTCTGACAATCTCAGCCACCTCATGGATTTAGAAATATTGAAGGAAAGAGGGGCCACTGACTGGCAGCCTACAGTGACAAAGCCCATGCACCTAGCTGTGTAGGAGAGTTTAACCAATCCTTATCTACACAGTTATTTGAAAAATAACTATCAGAACACACTGGTTGTAATTTTTCAAAAGATGACAGTGAGTCAAGAAAGGAGTCATAAAAACAATCCAAGTCACTCAGGATAAAGGCAAATAGCCCAATATTTATCAGTAGTCCTTAAGAATACTGTTGTATTACAGGATGGATGGTATATAGTACAGTAATTGACATTGATAATAATGATCCTGAATCATTAAGAAGTGGAATTATATTGTGCTGAGCTTCTCTTTAAAGTGTAACTGTGTAATATTGTATGATATATATCCACTGAGAATATTTTAAATCTTGAAAATATGTGATGCTTATAAAACTTGTTATCCAGAAAAATCTGGTTTGTGAATACCTTATTCCATGATAATGCTGTATAAATAATTTATATTCTTTTACAAGAAACCAAAATATGCTGGCTAGATGAGGTACTGCAGTACCTCATATATCTGTGAAAGTACACAGTATGTTTTAAATTTCCATAGAATACCGATAGTTAATGTGATTTACTTAAATGTAATGCCAATAAGAATTATGTCTAGTTTTCAGATCAACACAAAATATTTTTGTGGTTGATATCACAACAGAGTCTCTGAATATGGAAAAGCAGAACAAAAAGGAACCAAACTTTGAGATACTTAACTAAATTATATAGTGTTTTGTGTTATTAACATGATTGTTTCCATAGAAATGATCCATGTTAACTTTATGAAGGAGCAGAAGTGACTTTTAAGGACAAGTTCTTGTGGTTCTAGGATTCAGGGGTCTTTACTGTGGTGAACCACAAGTTCACTACTTATCAAGTAGACTCTCCAAAGGGCTTGTTCTTCCCAGCTCCATTTTCGGGCAAATACTGAAGAGCAGATAAAGAAGTTTTCAGCAAGCCTCGACTGAAATTATTGACAGTAACACACTTACTGAATGCTTACTTTGGGCCAAGTATTAGTGATTCACCAATTATTGAAACTTTCTTGGCACCAGGTTCTGGGGAAAGAGAAATGAACACAACAGAATTTTCCATTCCCAGAGCATTTCTAGTCTAGTAGCAAGAGACAGAAAAACAACCAGATTCACAAGGAGGTAGATAAGCGTGGTGACACTGGTTTTTAACAATGCATTGTATAAGCTAAGGCTTTGCCGGGGAGCCAGTATTTGAGCTGTTCCAAAGGCTGAATGAAAATAATTGACAGGCAGAAGAGTATTCCAGGCTGAGGCAATAGCATTTTAGAAAGACACACTTCACAAAGTGACTGAGGCGTCCGGGGAATGTAGAAAGGGTTCAGTGAGGCACAAGCCAAAAAGCATGTAGGCAAAAATAGCAAGAGAGAAGGATGGGGAGGTAGGTTGGGGCAAGACTGTGAATGTTTTTTGCCTAGCTTAACTAAATTTGGCAAGTGTTAGAGGTTTGTTTTTTGAAATATTTATCTTGGCTCAAAAACTAAACCAAAAAAGAGCTAGTCTCATGGATTCTTCAAAAGGGCCTTCTTCTCACCTCCATTTGTATAAATACTAGTATTGGTAAGTTAACTTGGCTTTTCCCTAAGTCACTTTTTCCTCTTGCTATCAATATTGCAACTCAGGGCTATAGGTCAAGGACTGCCTGCCATTCAATAGAGGGCCATCCCAGCACCCACCCACTAGTTCTAGAGTAGTGGTTAGCTTGAGGGAGATCCAGGAGAAGCAGGCATGTAAGAGTCGCTTGTATCCCGCTGGCTGCTGCTGGATATGGCAGGAAGGAGCCAAGGAGTAACTATAGCAGTGAACCCAAATCAGGGAAGCCCAAAACCTTTGTATATCTTTCTCAACTCCCAAAATGTATATTTTTAAAAACTTCAAGTGGATAACCAGTACAACATTATATTCACATATATTTCTTAGTCTAAGCCACCTTTACATCAGTGGTAAACAGCAGAGTCAATACATTTAAAAATAAAGATAAACATAAGAGGGAACTTACATGGCCCAACATATAGGTAAGGCAAGGTCCTGGTTTTTAGGGATGTCTCAGTATATTTGTACTTTTGTCTATTCATAGCTGTAAGGAAAAGCAGAGAGATCTGCAGGGTAGTTTTTCTGTTTCTTGTATTGATTCCATATTTCTTTACCTTAATTCCAGTTGCAACTCTTTGTGGGTTGTGTCCCTCATTAGACATTATGTAAGTATCTTGTCTTTGTTAACTACTTCAGTGCCCAACACAGTACTTTGCACACAGTAAGCACTCAACAAAAAATTGTTAAATGGATAAGATATGCATGAATTATTGAATGACCAGAATGAAGTGAGTATCTCGCATTTACTCTCTTGGTATTACTGATGGTATCTCACTCTAGTGGATTACTAAACCATTTAATAATCACTAGGCAATCATTTGGAGTAAATGAGTGTACCTGTGCAGAAAAGTTACATTTTTTCTTCAGCCTAGAGATTTTAATATGTATTTGGAATTCGGGGCTATGGTATTTTATGTATATAGTATATATATGCTGTCGCTACTTACATTGTGAAGTGAAACTAGATAGAATTTTTTATTTAATGATTTGTTTCTGTGGATATTTCTTTGAGTCTTTTAGGTGCCATACAAATGTATAAGTTCACAATGTTTTTGCAGATTTGAGTTTTGACTATTAGCTTCTTCAAGAACCATTTTAGTCATTTGAATAGTTTTAGCCTCTTTTTAAAGATGCTATTTTTCTTTCTTTTTTTTTTTTTTTTTTAGTATCTTGCTAGACCTTTTACATTTGTCATATTTGTGTTTTCCTCTAATTAAAACATCCATTATATGTCTTATACATTGTTAAAACTAGATTCAAATGATATTATGGGGGTGATTAGGAAGGAATGAGTAAACTAATGAAAGTTATCCAGGTACTTAAATTTAATTCAGAAAGGGAAAATGATCACGCCTTGTAATTGTATATATTTCGTTCACATTGCCTGAGTTTTTGAAACATGCTTCTTTCTTTAATGTTCTATTTATAAAGTGACTATTGATATTTATGATTTTTATATCACTTCTCCTTAGACGATGCCATTAATTTGGCTTTGGCTAAAAGAAAGCTGCTTGTGTTCCGGGCCAGGTGCTTGGCTTAGTGTTCTCATTTCCATAACACAATGGTCTGAGTTGGCCTTCCATGTAAATGTAACACAATGCAGTCGCAGCTGCTTCGTTTGTATTAGCTTTGAGCTTGGCTCTGAAAGAATTCAGGCACTAAAATATATGCCAAGACAACCAGAAAGCATAGTTGAACTAGGGCAGTAGCTGACTATTCCTTTGTAACCCTTCTCGTTCCTGTCACAGTGACACCTGAGCATTCCCAATCAGATATATAGTAGATAGAAAAGACTGTCAAAAGATGAAAATTTTGCATAGTTTTTAGAAGAGGTAAAGCTTTGGAAGAATAAATGTAGACTAAGTTAAATTTTTATGTAAAAAGAAATATTACACCCTTTCTTAAGTATTGAGATGTGAGGCTCAGTTGGGTATTGGTCTCTGTTTTGAATAGAATCCTCAATGAGAGCAATAAGATCCTCAATAAGATTTTTGTTTTTCCAACTTAAACAAAGAGACAAAGTTTCATAACCACTTGGTAAAGATCAAATACCACTGGTTTTGACAATAATCATATTTGATTATTGGTATTATACCAATAATGGTTTTCAGTGGTTTTCAACTCTGGCTATACCTAAATATTACCTAAGGAACGTCCCCCAAAACAAACACACATACAAGACTAATAATGCCTGGGCTCTACCTCAAACCAGTTAAATCAAAATCTCTAGACTAGAACCCAGTATTCTGTATTTTTAAAAAACCTTCCCAGGTGATTCTAATACGTACCCAGGGTTGAGAGCTATTTGTCCAAATGATTTGTTAGTATATTTGGAACCCATTTTAGTCCCATGTCTTCCCTGCAGACATCACTGCTTTCTTTTGTACCTTCAAGTCTGGCATAAGAAACTAATAAGCGATATTTTTTTCTGTGGCCTGTCATAGCTCACAAATGCTGCATTGTATATTAGTTGTCCTTCCAAGTGTTTGACACCGTCAGTTCAGATGACAAGTCTACATTTACAAAATACTTTATTGTGGCATAGTGACCTTTGATGAGCCTAAGAATCTAGTTTTAGGCGTGAAATAATCAATTTGAATTTATAGCATCCAAGGTGCAATACCATTTTAATTTTTGTATTCCTCATTGCATTTGCA
This sequence comes from Canis aureus, assembly GCF_053574225.1. Taxonomy (NCBI): domain Eukaryota; kingdom Metazoa; phylum Chordata; class Mammalia; order Carnivora; family Canidae; genus Canis; species Canis aureus. The sequence continues at coordinate 59,773,254 of NC_135616.1, forward strand.
TTCCTGGACACTAAGTTCTATCCTCTGCTACTTAACGATTCTATATCCAACTTTTCTTCTCTTTACTGACCATCTGTGTAGAGTTAAAGTCAAAAGTAGGATCACCCTGCAGTGGTACTTCTTTTTAATAGAGAGTGTATTTATATTCATGTATGTATGAATATATATGAATTATATTCATATTATATGTCTATCAAAATAGTACTACCAGAGTAAAAATAATATAATAAACATAAGAATGTCAGAAAAGGAAAATTATAGTCTGAAGATGTTAAATATTAACTATACCTTTAAATCATTTTGTAATCAGAAGAGGTGTAATTTTTAAGTTTTTAAATAATAAATATCCTAGGAAATATAAAATTTGAAGCAGAGAAAAAAGGAATAAGGTTAGATACAACCCCTTAAGAGAGGTAGAAAGGAGATAACAAATACCTGGAAGAAAAGAGAACAGGCATGGCAGGGAATATTGCCCAGGTTCTCAACTTGAAAGAATAAAAGAATGAGGGAAACTCTCCTCGATTTATAGTTATTCATAAAATAGGTTTGCAGTAGTGCTGACTAGTGAAGATGCCAGTGGTATCTTGCCCAGGAGAAGAGGGCTATTTCAGAGAGAGAATGAGAGGAACTCACATAGCTCATTCTTATGGATAGTATACTATAAGCCCCTCTTCCTCAAAGCAAAGATATTTTTCTTCTGCTTTAATGGGGAGTGGAGGCTTAACACCTTTCATTTTACAATTAGAAATAAATGTTTTGAAGGGCTAATGCCCACTAAAGGAAATGTAACTAACCTCTAAGCACAGCTCTAAGCACACCTCTAAGCATGATATCAGATGCTTTCCTCTTTCACAGAAGTTAAGAAGCTAGAGATATGGAAATGAAACTTTGCCAACTTCTCAATTTGCTAGTGTTAGCTGAACAGGAAGGTATTTTTGTACATCTCAGCTATACCTATACTCAGCAGGTTACGAGCATTGCTGGTAAATAATAACACTTTGAATGCCTTCCTATTATCAGGCCCATTAATTCTATAACCAAGGCCAGGACCATTCCACAGGATTTTTAAATGTTTGTTTCATATTAAGCACCTACTAATTTCATGTTAAAAGAACTTCATTCCTAGGTTATTATTTGATTATAATATCACTACAAAATTTTTTGTCAGACTGTTGTAGCTATTAAAAGAAAGGCTCCAAAAGGATTTGAATAGATACATCTTCAAAGAAGATAAACAAATGGCCAATACGCACATGAAAAGATGCTCAGCATCATTTGTCATTAGGGAAATGCAGATCAAAACCACAGTGAGATACCACTTCATACATACTAGAATAACTATGATCAAAGAGAGAACACAGTAAGTGTTGACAAGGATGTGGAAAAATTAGAACCCTCCTATATTGCTGAAGGGAATTTAAAATGGCACGGTCACTTTGTAAACAGTTTGACAGTTCCTCAAAATTAAACATAGACTTACCATATGACCTAGTAATTCTACTTCTAAGTATATATACGAGAAAATTGAAAACACATGTTTATACAAAATCTTGTGCGTGAATGTTCATGGGAGCATTATCTGTAACAGCCAAAAAGTGGACACAACCCAAAGTCTATCAACTAAAGAAGGATGGATATACAAAATGTGGTGTCTCTATTGTTCATCCATAAAAAGGAGTGAAGTACTGACACGCTACAACATGGTAGACCCTTACAAACAATATGCTAAGTGAATGAAACCAGAAACAACAGGCCATATATTGTATGATTCTGTTATTATGAAATGTCCAGAATAGGCAAATCCACAGAGAGAGAAACTACATTAATGGTTGCCAAGGGTTGAGGAGAGAATGTGACTGCTAATTTGTATGAGATACCTTTGGGGGGTGATGAAAATATTCTGGAATTAGACTGTGGTGACTGTTATACAACGTTTTGAATAGACAACAACCACTAACATGTACACTTTAAAAAAGTGAGTTTGAAAAAAAAAGTGAGTTTGGTGATGCATGAATTATATTTCAATAAAACTGTTTAGAAAATTTAGGAAAAAAGCATAGACAGTATCTGAATGCTTCTTAATACTGATTACAAGTTAAAATGATAATATTTTTGTTATATTGGATTAAATGAAATATATTTTGGGGAGGAAAAAAGACAACAAAATGCATTTCGTTATATATTGGCTACTTATTTTCTATAAGTTTTTTTTAGACACTCATTAGTGATACTTTGCATATTTGCATTTTTATGCAAACTACCATAATTTTGCCTGCTATAAGGAAGCTTATATAGCTTCATACATTTTTACTCAAGAATATAGAAATAGGAAGCATGACATTTAGTTTTAAAAGAAAAAAAAATTATAGCATATGTGAATAATTTTTAATTTTTGCACATTTTTACATCTTAAGAGTTATTCATACCTTATATAGTACACTTTATATATAATCTCTTCCATAAATTGAGTTGTCTATTAAATAAACTGACTTTTTTCATTTTGTATATAGTCCACCTTTGCCTCCATATTCTTACATGTGATGTTTTAGATGTGGCCTTATTTAATGGATTAATGCTGAGATCTTCATACTAGAAGGACCTTTTCCATGACATTTTATATAGCAATGAAATTTATGATCAACAAAGCAGAAAAGAGAAAGCGATGTTTTGTTGGAGAATCTTCTTCTAAACAGTCTTCTGTGTTCTACTAACACTTAGTTCTGCTGTCTGATCGTAATGTAAATCCAGCTTGCCCCAAACTATGTTCACTTATGTCTTTCCCCCAAACCATTTCCCCCCTGAATTTCTGTGTAGTATTACAGATTTCTTCAGTTCCCAGAACAGTAGTATTTTCTTTCCTCCCAAATTCAGTTACCAGATCGTCTCTTCTCCTCTCTTCAAATTCATCCATTCCACTGCTCGCCAGCCCCGCTACCATTTACCTCAATGGCCAGTGCTTGTTTTCTTCCCCTGAACCACTTACCAGGACCTGCTTCATGAGCATGAGACCAGTCCAGTGCACAGGCCCTACATTCAGAAGGACCCTATGGATGGAATTTAACATTCTGTGGTTTTCATCCTAAGATTCTTATCGACCCACCTTTGGATTTGTCTTCTGTGAGTGAGGTCCAGTGGGACAGTGGAGTGTGTGCTGGGACTCAGAGCCAAGGCCTGGCTCAGCCTCCTGTTGCCTCCCTGGGATGGACTCCATACTGCCACTTCCCCACCCCCAGAATCCCAACCAGCCTCTCCCATCTGCCTCACCCAGCCCCTAGCTGTCACTCTCTGACCCTGGCATAGGCCTTTGTACAAGCATAAAAAAAGATAGAGGTTAGCCTGCACACCCTGTGACATCCCGAGGCAGTACTTGGCAGAGCTATCCTTGCTCCTGCTTGTCAGTTTAACTGGTGTCTGGCAGTTAGCCAAAGGCCACCACTCAGTTGGGGCAAGCCTCTTTCCCATCCCTAAGCTAGATACCTAGTGAATTGCAGAGTCAGCCGTGGGAAGGAAAGAAGCCTGGCTCAACTTCCCTACCCTGGGCCTGGGCCTGGCACATGGGTTTACTGGCTGAAGAAGGGCAACCTAGCAACAGTGGGGCCACCCATATACTGAGTTGTGGGCAGGGGCCCTGGGCATCTGTGAAGGTCTGCACTTGCCCTGGTACCTGAGGGAGCATGACACTAAATAGCAAATGAAAAACACCAGAGCAGGGCAGCCCAGGTGGCTCAGTGGTTTAGCGCTGCCTTCGGCCCGGGGTGTGATCCTGGAGACCCAGCATCGAGTGCCCCTTTGGGTTCCCTGTGTGGAGCCTGCTCCTCCCTCTGCCTGTGTCTCTGCCTCTCTCTCTCTCTCTCTCTCTCTCTCTCTCTGTGTGTGTTCTCATGAATAAATAAAATCTTAAAAAGAAAGAGAAAGAAAGAAAGAAAGAAAGAAAGAAAGAAAGAAAGAAAGAAAGAAAGAAAGAAGAAAAACACCAGAGCAGATGGAGAGAGAGACAGCCCAAGAAAAGGAAGTTTGCAATTTTAGTACTTTTTAATTTAATTTTATTTATTTATTCATGATAGACACACAGAGAGAGAGAGAGAGAGAGAGAGAGAGAGAGGCAGAGACACAGGCAGAGGGAGCAGGCCCCATGCAGGGAGCCCGACGTGGGACTGGATCCCGGGTCCCCAGGACCAGGCCCTCGGCTGAAGGTGGCGCTAAACCACTGAGCCACCGGGGCTGCCCGATTTTAGTACTTTAATGGTCCTGAGTTCCTGCCTTTAGAACAATGGCCCTTGTATTTTGCACTGAGCCCCTCAAAATATGTAGGCAGTTCCATCTCGTACAGTGGAGACTTTAACTTATCTCCTAGCCCAGCACCTCTGTCCCCACGTTAGCCTTTGCACTGTTGCTTTAACCCTGATCATTACTTGACTCTCCCTTGCTCAGGGTTATGTAGTAGTTCTCTATGGTCTTGTGCCCATGGACATGACCAAATTATATACATTTTATTTGGCTTGCACAGTGAGTTCTTTGCACTCTCCTCTTTCTCTTCCTTCTTTCTTCTTCTCATTTAAATGTTTCCAGACAGAGCTAGCTTTTCCATCAAAAAGCATCAGTTACCTGCTGAAATCTTTTGAGTTTGACTCATGTTTTATAGGATGATAAAAACCAAAGTTCACTTGGCTCAGAGAACCTTTCATTGTCAAATTTTTGGCTGCCCTTCCAGTTCTGTTTCATAATAGCCAATATCCCCATTCCCACCCCCAGATCTCTCAGCCTCCAAACTTAGAGGGTGCTCCACCTTAGTGCTCCATATTTACCAAACTTAAGAGTTCCCCAAACAAGTTTTCTCAGGTATCTTTGCACATTTCTGCCTAAAAAGGCCACCTTCTATGCTTCCTAAAAGTATTCTCATCCTTTAAAATTCAGTTCCAGTGTCTCACTACCTCTTCTAGGCAACATTAGCCTTGACCTTCTCTATCTTTCCATAGAGGTGTGCATTTATTGGTTATAGTACTTACTGTAGGGTCATCATTTGCATGGTTGCCTTCCCTGGTATGTAATATTCTAGGTGGCGGTCTCCAGAATAGGATGTATGTATCTCAGAGGGTACTAAATATGATCCATATGAGTTGCAGAAAGAAAATATTTCATTTTAAAAATTTTACTCTTTAAATTTTTGTTATCGAATGTTTTATAATCCTACATTAGAACAATTCTTGTATTTTATAAGTAAACAATTTTAGGAATGTATACTAACAATATTTTACTCATTTGATACATAGTCCAAACAATTTAGAAACCACTGTTCTAGAAGATCAGGATTGTATCTTACTAATCCTAGAATTCCAGGTTTGACCTTTTCTTTTTCTTGACCTGTTTATGAAAATTCACTCATGATTACCCCGAGTATGCCCATTGCAAAGATATTAACCTCTTAAGCCGGAACATCTCCATCTTAGTTGATGGTTTAAAATTAATCAGTGTTGTGCAATGTTTTTTTTTAAGGGTCTGCATTAATCTCTTAAGTAAAATAGAATTAAAGGAGGAATATAGTGAGTAGAAGGAAATGATTTTCTATGGAAGTCCTGTGAGATTAATGATAGAGTAATTCATGGGGACTATCTTAGTTGGCTTCTTACTCAAGGAGTAATTGGATGTATAGGAATGTGGTCTGCTCTCAGCTTTTTGAAAGTTAAATGAGAAAAAGATAATCGCTCTAGCAGAAGTGAAGGTCAAAACCTGATGCTCTGTCCTTAAGCTAACTGGGCCCCATATCTTATGCAGTCAATGAGACCATTGTCACTCAAGAGCTCTTCTCCATTAAAATCAGGTGCTCACAGTTGGAAAAGGCTCTGCACTCTTCCAACCATATGATCTACAGCCTGTGTTACCTGCTTTTGAATTTTGTCAGAGTATCAGTACAAAGATTTTATATTATTAGCATTTAGGAGCTTGTACATAAAAACAGGCAAAGGAGTGATAAGAGCTGTATTTTTTTTTTTTTTTAAGAGCTGTATTTTTTAAATGTATGTTCAGGTAGTGTCTCACATGTGTGACCAAGAGCAAATTGTTTGACCTACTCTAAAGCCTATGATGCCTCTTTTATGCTAATGAAATACTATACAGATATTTTAAGATCCTTGGAGATTTGGAAGGGGGGAGGTACTATATACTAAGGATCAATATGTTAATATTTGGGGCCTAAATTTATGATGAAAAAAAAATACTTCCAGCATTAGAAACAGTACAGTTAGGAAATAGCCTTTAGAAGTATACCTAATAAAATCCTTTCCATGATGTGTTTCTCCTTCACTTCCCCATTTTCTATATTTTTTTAAAAAGTCATCCTGATAGATATTAGTAAAGAATAATTATATTGTTTTATTTGTATCTTTTGCTTACCACCATTTCCATAATAATGAGTTTTAGGTGCATTTTGTTTCACCAGAGGCAGTAAGAATTTTATTTTTTTAAATTACTACTAGGCTCTAAAGCCACCCCCCTCCCCCAATCTGTGATGCTTTTATTCTTAGAGTCCTAGAAATGAGAGATGGAAAACTTCAATTAAATTCATCTAGTCCATCTCCCCTGACAATGAAAAAGTGTCTCTCACATTATATTATCTGATGCTTTTTCGGGCTTCCCTGATAACCTCTGGGACATTGTCCAATAGACTAATAGACCTCACTTCGGGAGAATGTTCTCTTTCTTAGTTTTGACCCATCATTTCTCATTATTTTATCCCTTAAAGCCATTTTTCTTATATTCATATTCTGTGAACTTAAGATCAGTAGTCTCTGCCAGTCACAAGAAAATCAACATATATCTCATTAGCAGGAACTGAGGTGGTCTACAGAAGTGAATATTCCAGATACTAAACTTTTCCCCTTTAAACACAGATTTAGCTTAACTTTAATAATTTTAAGAAGTTTTCCCCCTTGAATGTATTAGATATTTTCACTACTTTTCTTGAATGTATTGGACTTTTCTTAATAATTCAGGTTAATCATTAGCATTCTGCAAGTATATTATTAAGTAATCTACTGTATGCTAAGCATTGAAGAAATACAAAGATGAATTCAGTAATGTTTGCCTTCAGGAGTTAAGTCTCAGCAGGGTATATAAAATAGGAGTTAAGACTCAGTAGGAGATATGGCATAGGAATAGAACTAATCATTGGTCAAGACAGAGGAAAACAGTAATATAAACAAAAGAGTTTAGATAATCACAGGCGAGAGACTATATAACTCCTATTAGAGAAATCAGGAATAGTTTCCTGAGGAGTTGGCATTTGAAACAAATAGTGTAGGGACAAGTGAGTAGTGGCCATTTCGAAAAAAAGATAAAATGAGATGTGTATTTCACACCTCACATAAGGGTGAACTCCAAATGGATTAGAGATCTAAATGTAAAATAAAAAATAAACCATACAAGTACTACAAGGAAGCATCGATAGCCTTAATGTAGGAAAAAACTTTCCGTAATGGTTACTGACAAGCCAGAGGCAAGAATGTTTTTAAAAATTGTGTGGTGGGGCAGCCCGGGTGGCTCAGTGGTTTGGCGCTGCCTTCAGCCCGGGGCATCATCGAGTCCCAAGTTGGACTCCTTGCATGGAGCCTGCTTCTCCCTCTGCCTGTGTCTCTGCCATTCTCTCTCTCTCTCTCAATCTCATGAATAAATAAAAAAATATTTTAAAAAATTGTGTGGTGGAGTGCCTGGGTGACTCAGTCGGCTGAGTTTCAGTTTGGGGTTGTGGGATCAGCCCCACATCAGGTTCATACTCTGTGCGGAGTCTGCTAGGGATTCTCTCTCTTTCCCCCTCCCTCTGCTGCTTCCCCGACTCACGCACGCACATGCGTGTGCACACTTTCTCTCTCCAGCCTGTAAAATAACTCTTTTTAAAAAATTATGTGGCAAAAAAAACATATAACAAAGTTAAAGACAATCAGCTGAGAGAAAACATTCACAACATATGAAGGACCATTAAAATTTGAGGGACAAATGACCAAAACCCAATAGAAAAACTGGGGAAAAGTTTGAATAGTAGTTTCCAAATGCTATAAAAATTGTCCTAAACAGATAGAAAGAATGTTCAAACCCACTTATAATCAGAGAAATGCAAGTTAGAACAATATTTTGATACTATCTCACCTTTTAGACTAGCAAAAACTATACAGTATGACAAATATTGTTGGTGAGGTCATAGGAAACAGACAGTCTCATACATTGCTGATGGGAATACAAACTAGTACAATCCTTCTAGAGGAGATTTCGGCACAGCTACCTACATGCTTACCATTTGACCCAGCAATCTCATTTCTAACCGTACCCTGCAGGTGTACCTCCAGCAGTATGAAAATACAGATGCACAAGATATTCTTTGCAGCACTGTTTATAAATTGCAAAATATTGGGAACAATCTAAATGCCCACTTGTAAGAAAATAATTATATAAACTATGTGTGGAAGAAAGGTAGAATAATGGCCCCCAAGATGTCCACATCTTACACAGAATCTGTAAATATGCTATTTTACATGGCAAAAGAGACTTTTGCAGAAGGGATTAAGGCTAAAGACCTTGAGGTGAGAAGAGTACCATCGATTATCTAGGTGGGTTCAATCTAATCACAAGGCCTTAAAACAGAACCTTTCAGAAAGATGTGACATTGCTAGCCTTGAAGATAGAGGAAGGGAATCATAAACCAAGAAGTGTGGGTGGCTTTTGGAGATGGAAGAGGCTCGAAACAGATTCTCTCCTATGGCCTTTAGAAAGGAATATAGCCCTACAGACACCTTGATTTTAGCCAGGTGAGACCTATGGACTTTTGACCCACAGAACTGTAAGATAACAAGATTTGTACTGTTTGAGCCACCATATTGTGGTAATTTGTTATTGTGGCAATAGAAAATTAATATGGTGGAAAAACTGGTGAAATTAGAATTGGATCTGTAATTTGTTGGTATGCTACCCTATGTTAATTTTCTCATTTTCATAATTTTACTATGGTTATGTAAGATGTTAACATTAAGGGAAGCTGTGCAAGAGAAAACTCTCCACTATTTTTCTGAATTTTCTGTAAAATCTAAAATTACATAGAAAGGAAAAAAACAGGGATTCCTTCTCAAGTTCCCTCCACCACTCCATCTCTCATCTCATCTTATCCTTTTAAAAAGTTGCCATGTCTCCATGCTATTTGTTTGTGAATTTCCAACGAAGCTTTTAATTCTGTGACTCCCAAACCATATGTCCACGTAAAGACTTGTTCACACATTTTTTTTTTGAGCAGATTTATTCCTAAGATCCAAACTGGAAACAACCCAAATGTCCATCAGTTGCCAAATGGGTAAACATATTTTGGTATATCCATATGTGGAATCAAAAGGAATGGTGGACTACTGATACATGCAATAGCATGGATCAATTCCCAAAGCAGTGTGCTAAGTGATAAAAGACTCCATTCTGCATAATTCTATTTCTATAACAGTATGTAAAAGATAAAACTGTAGGGACAAAGCAGGTTAGTGGTTACTAGGGGCTGAGGTAGGAGGAGTGGATTGACTGTAAAGTGGCATAAAGGAATGTTTGGGTGATAGAAATCCGTATCTCAGCAGTAGCATATATACTTGTTAACACTCATCAGACTGTAAACCTAAATATAGTGAATTTTCCTTTCATAAATTATACCTCAATAGACTCAATGTTTTTTTTAAAAAAAGATACATTTATAACATATAAAAGTTGAAAGTAAAAGGTTTGAAAAAATTTAACAGGAAGGTAATAACCAAAAAAAATCTGATATAACAATGTTCTATCAAATGAAAATGAATCTCTAAAGACAAAGAATATTCTGGGGGGGGGGGGGGGGTAGATTCCTGGGTGGCTAAGTGGTTTGGCGCCTGCCTTAGGCCCAGGGCATGGTCCTGGAGCCCCGGGATCGAGTCCCACATTGGGCTCCCTGCACGGAGCCTGCTTCTCCCTCTGCCTCTCTCTCTCTCTCACTCTCTCTCTCTTTCTTTCTCTGTGTCTCTCATGAATAAATAAATAAAATCTTAAAAAAAAAAAGAATATTCTTAGGGGTAGAAAAGGTATTTGCCCTCCCAAACAAATCTTAATATATCAGTATGTCATACATATCATAATAATTTTAATAGCATGTATATATAATACATATACATATTTTACTTTTATACTTTAATATCTAATAATATATCAATTATTATTAGTAAGTTCGATAATGTGAGTTCGATCTGATTAATGGATATGTGGTTAATGTATTAATGTATGTGCTTTTATATGTTTTAAAGTTTCATAATGTTTTACTTTGTTAAATAAAAGGGAATCATGAGATGTTTGTCAAAAATGCAGATCACTGCTCGACACCCAAAGATTCTGATTCATCAGCTCTGAGCTAGAAAAACAATCGTAATTTATTATAGGACCTTTTCTTTTTCCCTTTGATGCTTTAATTTGCAAAACAAAAACAAAAACAAACAAAAATCCCCACTAGGGGGGATGTTACCCACAATGAAACTGCTTGTTAACTAGAGAGCACTTTGCAACGATTTCTTTTGTTGTTATCCTTGTTACCTAGAGTTTCCCTTTGTATTTGGACTTCCCAAACTGGAAGATAAACTAAGGAAATGAAATATGATGACTGCAAAGTGGAGTTTAACATTTTCAGTTACCCTTCCTTTTCCTTCTTTCTTGTTAATTGTCCACAACTGAATTCTAGTGAACATTTTCAGAACATCTGTAAGTTCCTAAAGTATATTAAAAGATAAGGAAAGGAATCATTTATATAGGACATCACCCTTCTCATAACTGCAATCCATAATTCCATGAACTGCTAAAACACACAAATACACAGAAATGAGTCTACTAATTAGGGGAAAACTTAAGAAGCCAGGATGAGAACAATTCTCACCTGGGTCCTTTCTAGTAGACAAGGTAGCATTTTCTTATTGTGAGGCATGTAATATTTTAAGGAACTGCTCGTAAAGTTACTTAAATCATCTGGATTTCCTTAATCCCTGGTGCAGCCTTTGATAAGAAAAAGTCTCACACTGGATGGCAGCAGGCTTGGGTTGCAGATCATGGTGTTTTTGTGTAAAAGGTGATGACATGCTTTTCCGTCTCCACTCCCCCCCCCCCCCCACCCCGTCTTAAGGGACCAGAGGCAGCCCAAGGACAAGGGCAAGTCGGCGGCTCTCGTTACCATCATGGAGGCTTCTGAGAGTGGTTGCATAGCAGCAGTTTTATTTCAGTTACCAGACATGCCCTGATAGCCAAGTTCAGTCTTCGGGGGTTACTCTGGTTTGTAGGTGGAGAACAACTTTTATTGCTCTCTTAACATATACCAAGCTCCAGAAAAAGGCAACATTTGGCTTTTCCTTTCCCTGGCAGTTGCTAAATTTAAGCCTTATTTTGACAGAAAAGAGGGAGTACCAACTAATTAAAGTAAGTCCTTTTAGTTGTATCATTTGCTATATGACAATGGAGTTGCTTAAATGATAAGCTCTCTACTGTTTTTCAGAACAGTAGCTGGTAGCAACAGTATTTCCAAGGAGTATTGGATGAGGTAGGATTTGTTATGAGGGTTTTGTTAGTGTCTTTTTAGATGAGGTTGGTGTCAGAAGGAGGAAATCAGTTTATTTATAGTCTTTTCCTTTGTTTCTATTGATGCTATTGGATTTTTAAGTCAGCTCATGGGAGTATCATTCACATAAGACATAGTTATAGCTTGATGTGAAAGCAGTATATTCCTCTCAATATCCATCTCTTTGTAAATTTTATATTTGAATTTTTTTTTCTGACAGTGACCACTGAATCAGTGGTCATATAAAAGTAATTTCAATATAAAAGTAATTTCAATAGAGTTTTTATTTTACTTCAGTTTAATTATATAGATAGGAGGCTTAGGGGCAAATTTTTCTGTCACATGTCACTTTAGTGGGTGTTTTGGGTTTTTCCCCCTCATATTTTCGAATTGTCATAGTGCATTTCTTTCTTTTTTGTGGTATATAATTCTGTAATAAGAGATGTGTAGAAGTACAGCACACATGGAGAAAATGTGTTATATTATAGGGCCTAGAAGTATTTTGAAGAGAAATGAGAACATGGGGAATCGGTGTAGTATAGTGGTTAAAAAGCAAAGGTTCCAGAGTCCGGCTGCCTGGGCATAAAGTTACACTCTGCCACTTAGCAGCTGTGTGACTTGGGAAAAGTCAGACATGTTCTATCCCAGCTGTTGACAGGTGATCTACTGTTGATTTTAAAAATGAACTGTTCACATAGTGCATATTCTTGCTCAAAACCATATTAAATCAGTACACATTTCTACTCTTTAGCTATAAGTTATTTCTCTCAGAAAAGCAAATGCTTTCTCATTTGTGACTACTTTGGATGGTCTTGTCTCTCACTTTTGCTTTCTTTAGAAATCAGAGTAAAAGGTAAAGTCCTCACAATGGCATGCAGGATCTGTCCACTCACCCCACTGCTGAGACATTTCCCACAACCCTTCCCATTGCTTTCTCCACTCCAGCCACACTGACCTCTTGGCTCTTTCTGAAACATACCAGGAGTTCTTCTACCTAAAGCCTTTGCCCAGCCCATTCGTGTTGCCTGGAATGCTTTTCCCTTCTGATATCTGCAGGCTAACTCACCTCCTTCAAGTCTTTAGTCAGTGTAATATTTCTCCAAAAGGCCTATCATGATGACCATTTTATATTCTCAGCTCTTTACATGACCCTATTTTTCTATAGCACTTGTCTTTTACTAATTTATTGTGTTCTTTGTGTATTGTCTGTCTCCTACTAGTATATGAAACTTAATGAAGGCAAAGATATGTGTTTGTTTTGTTCACTGATACATGTCAAGTGCCTCAAGTATCTGGCCAATAAAGGGTGCTCAATAAATACATGAATGAATGAACTTTTTTTTTTTTTTTAGGTACTTTCAATATCCTGGGTTTAAATTCTGACTCCTCATTTCCCAACTGGGTTACCTGAAGCAAGTTGCTGAATACTTATTTTGTAGCATTGTTGCATCAATTAAACAGTATTGCATATTGGAAAGCTCCTAGCCAGTGCTTCATATCCAGAAAACCTTCAGTAAATTCAGTCAGTCAACAAATGTTAATCGAGTACTTATGATGTACCAAGTATTCCTGTAGGTACTAGCATATATCACTGAACAAAAGAGCCAAAAATCCCTGCTATTTGTGGAACTTATTTCTTCCCTTCCTTTGATGTGGTTGTTTCTAAGGGGAAAAACTGTGATTCTGCCTCATCTATTCAGTGGTCTCTCACCCGAAATTCACATTCACTTAATACTTACAGGGACCCATTTTTCCATTATTTTAAAAGTACTTTTCCATTCAGTTAATTTATTCTTTGGAATGGCCCCAGGAAGACGATTTTTTATTCCTCATTTTACAGGTGGGAAATCTGAAACTTGGAAATTAGGACTTGTCCAGGGTCATTCAATAGGAGAAATTGGAGCCAGGATTTGAAGCCACACATTCTGATTCAGAGTTGCCTGCTCTTTCTACACTACAACAATGGCTTTTATTCATTTCACAGTCCATTTTATTTCCATCCTACAGACATTTATTGAGCCCCTACAAAATGCCTGATACCAGACCTGCCCTGGGAAGTTAAAGGTTGCTTCATCCCTGCCCTGAATTCAGAGTTTAGAGGGAAGGCTGTTGGCACATAAGTGGGCATGCAGCATGCTGAATGTAAGACTGACTGTATTTACTTGGAATACTTGGAAGCACAGAGGAGGGCCACCTCATCTAGAGCAAGGTGTAGGTCATGTCAAAAAACATGCTAGAAGAGATCATGCCTCAGCTGAGTCTCAAAGGATGACTTAGCCAGGGAAAAGGAAGGGAATATGAACAGCAGCAGAGATGCATGGTGAACATAGAGAATGTCAGGCTTTCAGAGTTGCTAGAGAGTAAAGTGTACAGCAGGGAATGGCCAGGAATCAGACTAGAATATTTAGTAGGTACCAAATGATACCGTATCTTTCAGGAAGAACTCTTACCAGGCCCCCTCTCTTAGGTACTTTTATATTAGTTATCCATCCTTGGTCCAGTAATCTATAGTCAAGGCAGAAGAATTGCTTGGTGCAAAGGATTGTGATCTTTTCATAAGGAATTGCTCAGAAGAAGCAGGGCAAGTGGGCATGCCATACACTGTGAGGGGGTAATGTTACTGAGAAACTGGCTCACTGTATAGTTGGTCTGGGACAGAGGCATAGCAGAAGCTAAGATTTGCTTGGATATAATGAGTTTTTAGTGGCATCATCTGTTTAGTTATGTGGGAGGAGACCACATGGCTGAATAGACTGATGCCAGAGCAACCTTTATAGCCTGAGCTAAACAGTATTCTCAGGTGAGAACCATGTTTCAATTTTATCAAGGAAATAAAAGCAGAATTTTGTTGTGGATTCTACCACCTCTATGAAATATTACTACTCTGGGCTATCTTAAACTTTCCCTTATCTGTATTCCCAGAACAACCATAGTTTCACATAGATATTGAGTGCTTACTAAAGTTTAGACACTGTGGTAGATGTTAAAATAGAATAAAACATTATATCTTACATCTTCCCTCAAAAGTTTAAGGGCCAATGGGAGCAATAAGTATGCATTAATAAGTGGGCAACCACCTTCCCAACCTTATTTTTTGCTACTTCTAATTATATATCAGCCATACTACATCTACTTAAGGGATGCCCAGTGTATTCTTATCTCCATGACATTCTCAAGCTGTGCTCCATACAATACCTCTGCTCCTCAGCACCCCCAAACCCAAATCCTGTCTACCCATTGGGACCTAGCATATTCATTCCACTTCTGCCATAGAACTTCCTCTTATTTCTCCAGATGATGTAACCTCGTCTTTCTCTGAAATCCTGAAATTTGTATGTACCTTTCTAAAATAATACCACGTTATCAATCTGAGATGCACATTTTTTTCACATTTTAACATCCCTTTAAGTTACTCTTTTAAGATAACTCTGCCATCAATATTCTCAAAAAGATACAGGATGATATTTTGTGGAAAAATATGTACAGCAACTACTCCAAGTCAAAAAGTAGTTCAGAAGAAAGAAGTATTAGGAATACCTTAACCATATTTTCTTTTTATGTAATCACGATATATGACAAAACCTGCCTAAGTAAGTCTATAAAACTTTTTTAATACAAAATAAAAATGTTAAGTGATAAAGCATTGTGCTATATAGTTTTATTGGCAGCTTTTTTCATAGTGTACATAAAATAATAGTATTATTTACAATCAGTGGTGTCCTAGAGTCAACGAAAAATGATATTTTGTGGTTAAATATGCCATACATTAAGACCACTTACCTCCCTGATTGTGTCATATATACTTATAATTAGTCTCCATATCCCATATTAAACTATAAGCTCCTTGGGGGCAGAGTTTGTGTTTGTTTTATCTTTGATTCTCTTGCAATACCTGAAGCTTTACAACAAATAGACATAAAACAAATATTTATAAAATAAATGGATTAAAATAAGAAAGTATTATTTAGGGATGCCTGGGTGGCTCAGCGGTTTGGTGCCTGCCTTCAGCCCAGGGTGTGATCCTGGAGACCCGGGATCCAGTCCCACGCAGGCTCCCTGCATGGAGCCTGCTTCTCTCTCTCTGCCTGTGTCTCTGCCTCTCTGTATCTTTCATTAATAAATAAATAAATAAATAAATAAATAAATAAATAAATAAATAAATAATCTTTTTTTTAAAAAAAGTATTATATAGTAAGAGCCACAAAAAGTGGCTATATGAGTGAACATCCACCAGTACATTCTGTTAACTGTGTTTTTTTTGAAATACATTTATATATGGTATATGAGCAAGTCCTTGGGCCAAATCTCAACTTAAGCCAGTGGTTTTTGAACCAACCATAAACAATCCTAATAGAATTCTATAAACTTATGTCTGGTTTGCTAACTACATTTGTGAGCAAATGTGGTGACTCATCCTGATTGAATCATAATAAGTAGTAAATAAAGCCTTTGCCTTGGAGAACAAATGGCAGTGACTTTCCCTAGCAATGCTAAAATTGTACAGGAGACCAGACAAATGCCTGTCTCTAAGAAATACAGTATTTTAGGGGAGCCCGGTTGACTCAGTTGGTAGAACATTACAACTCTTGATCTCGGGATTGTAGGTTCAAGTCCCCCATTGGGTATAGAGATTACTTAAAAATAAAATCTTGGGGCAGCTGGGTGGCTCAGTTGGTTACGCTTCTGTCTTTGGCTCAGGTCAGGATCTCTGGGTCTTGGGATTAAGCCCTATATTGGGGTTCCTGCTTAGTAAGGGGTCTGCCTCTCCTTCTCTCTACCCTTCCTGCCCACTGCTCATGCTCTCTCTCTCTTAAATAAGTAAATAAAATCTTAAAAAATAAAATAAAACCATAAAATCTTTAAAAAAAAAAAAAGGAAATGTGGGTATTATACTAACTAAAATAAGTCAGTCAAAGAAAGACAAATACCATATGATTTCACTCATTTGTAGAATTTAAGAAATAAAACAGATGAACACAGGGCAAGGGAAGGAAAAATAAGATAAAAGCAGAAAGGTAGGCAAACCGTAAGAGACTCTTAACTCTAGGAAACAAGTAGTGTTGCTGGAGGGGAGGTGGGTTGGGGAATGGAGTAACTGAGGAATTGGGCACTAAGGAGGGCACATGATATACATATGATCAGAGCACTGAGTGTTGTATACAACTAGTGAATCACTAAATTCTACCCCTGAAAGTAATAACACACTATATGTTAACTAAGTTGAACTTAAAATAAAAAATTTAAAAAATAGAAACAAAAAGAAATGTAGTACTTTAAAAAAAAAAAAAAAAAGAAGTTTTGTTTTCTTCTCTCCAGTCAGTTTCTATGCACCTATAATAAAAACAGCCTAGGGAATTATGTCTGTGGTATTTTCTAGGATTTTTAGCTTTATTCTTTGGGCTACAGAAATAAGGTTTTTTTTTTTTTTTTTTTTAAGTCATCTAAATAGTTTTACTTCTGATTCAAATAAGTTTGTTTCCATTTTTCCAAATGGAGAGAGCAATGCCTGTGTGTTTGCAAAATACTTGGCATGGGTAAGCACACTGTGACAGTCTACATTAGTGTTCACCAGATATTCCCAGTTTTCTTTCTGGATACATGATACAATTGTATACCCTTTTCCCATGGAATTTAGGTGTGATCATGTGATTTTGTCCAGTGAGATGAGACAAGAAATGACATGAAGCTTTAAGAACTAGTACATAACTTGCCACATTTCCTTTCTCCTGCTGAAGCAACTAATAGATGCACAGAGGAGGAGCCTCCTTTGGCCTAAGTCCCTGAGTGAGAGTAGCATAGGGCCAAGCCCCCATCTCCCTTAGTTGATCTGCTCACAGATAGATATGTACTAAGATGGTGAGATAAATATAACCCAGTGTATCTTGATTAATATAGTCTTCACCCAGAACAGTGGGCTTTGGTGATTAGTAAAAGAATATAAAAGATTTGACATGCTGATCTTGACTCAGCATTTCTTTTTCTTCTTTATGGAAATGTTTATGTATGTAGCTTTTACAAGATAATATTTATCTCAAGATGATTAGAAGGTCATTTTCTCAGCATCAAAATACTTTGAATTTTAACTTTTTCTAAGACATTTTGTATATTTACGTAAGCTGCCCTTTCATCTGCCAACAGTAGAATTGTTACTTGAAAGCAGTGGCCATCATCATTCATGTATGCATTTATTCCATTATTCTACACACTTTTATTGGGTGCTCATTGTTTACCAGGTGCAAAGACTAGGAAATGTTTATAGGAACTTTAGGTAGTTTGATGGAGGTGGTAGGAGGCAAGCAGAGGCCAAAAACTATAAACTACTTTGTTCTGAAATCTAGATGTTCAGTGGTTTCATAAATGATTATCTATTTTGGGATAGTTTAGCTACATTTATTTTTTTAAATAAATTAATTTTTTATTGGTGTTCAATTTACCAACATACAGAATAACACCCAGGGCTCATCCCGTCAAGTGCCCCCCTCATGCCCGTCACCCATTCACCCCCACCCCCCACCCTCCTCCCCTTCCACCACCCCTAGTTCGTTTATCAGAGTTAGGAGTCTTTATGTTCTGTCTCCCTTTCTGATATTTCCCACACATTTCTTCTCCTTTCCCTTATATTCCCTTTCACTATTATTTATATTCCCTAAATGAATGAGAACATATAATGTTTGTCCTTCTCCGATTGACTTACTTCACTCAGCATAATACCCTCCAGTTCCATCCACATCAAAGCAAATGGTGGGTATTTGTCGCTTCTAATGGCTGAGTAATATTCCATTGTATACATAAACCACAGCTTCTTTATCCATTCATCTTTCAATGGACACCGAGGCTCCTTCCACAGTTTGGCTATCGTGGCCATTGCTGCTATAAACACCGGGGTGCAGGTGTCCCGGCGTTTCATTGCATCTGTATCTTTGGGGTAAATCCCCAACAGTGCAATTGCTGGGTCGTAGGGCAGGTATATTTTTAACTGTTTGAGGAACCTCCACACAGTTTTCCAGAGTGGCTGCACCAGTTCACATTCCCACCAACAGTGTAAGAGGGTTCCCTTTTCTCTGCATCCTCTCCAACATTTGTGGTTTCCTGCCTTGTTAATTTTCCCCATTCTCACTGGTGTGAGGTGGTATCTCATTGTGGTTTTGATTTGTATTTCCCTGGTGGCAAGTGATGCGGAGCATTTTCTCATGTGCGTGTTGGCCATGTCTATGTCTTCCTCTGTGAGATTTCTCTTCATGTCTTTTGCCCATTTCATGATTGGATTGTTTGTTTCTTTGGTGTTGAGTTTAATAAGTTCTTTATAGATCTTGGAAACTAGCCCTTTATCTGATCTGTCATTTGCAAATATCTTCTGCCATTCTGTAGGTTGTCTTTGAGTTTTGTTGACTCTTCACAACTTTTGCTATGCAAAAGCTTCTTATCTTGATGAAGTCCCAATAGTTCATTTTTGCTTTTGTTTCTTATACCTTCGTGGATGTATCTTGCAAGAAGTTACTGTGGCTGAGTTCAAAAAGGGTGTTGCCTGTGTTCTCCTCTAGGATTTTGATGGAATCTTGTCTCACATTTAGATCTTTCATCCATTTTGAGTTTATCTTTGTGTATGGTGCAAGAGAGTGGTCTAGTTTCATTCTTCTGCATGTGGATGTCCAGTTTTCCCAGCACCATTTATTGAAGAGACTGTCTTTCTTCCAATGGATAGTCTTTCCTCCTTTATCGAATATTAGTTGACCATAAAGTTCAGGGTCCACTTCTGGGTTCTCTATTCTGTTCCATTGATCTATGTGTCTGTTTTTGTGCCAGTACCACACTGTCTTGTAGTTTAGCTACATTTAAAACAAGTTTACAAATACAAATAACATACCCAAGGTGACAAAGACCAAACTTTAACACTTTTGAGACTACCAACACATTACCTTATACTAGTTACGTAATTCTTTTTTTTTTTTTTTTTTTTGGTTTGAGAGGTTTTGCTGGGGGGGGGGGTAGTTCTTAGAATAAAACTTCTCTTATTTAAGAAATAAGTGTTATCAAAAAGTTTAATTATACCAGTTATCCTAGAAGAAAAAAATTTTTCATCACATTAACAGGTGGTTTCAAGCAACTGTTATTTATAAATGTTTTTAAAAGATTTTATTTATTTATTCATGAGAGACACAGAGAGAGAAAGGGAAAGACACAGGCAGAGGGAGAAGCAGGCCCCATGCAGGGAACCTGATGTGGGATTTGATCTGGGGACCATGAGATCATTCCCTGAGCTGAAGGCAGACGCCCAACCACTGAGCCACCCAGGTGTCCCATTATTTATCAATTAAAACATTAAAAGCTGGATTCTTTTTCTGGTATTCATTATAAAAATTGTAGTATTTTTTTCAGAGGTAGTACAGAAGAGTAAGGAGACATCAAGGTGCTCTTTTGGTTTTCTCTCCCGTCACCTTCTGCCTTTTCATCCTAGGGGTTCTTCAGCAAGCGCCTGAAAGGCTCCATCAAGAGGACCAAAAGCCAATCAAAGCTTGACAGAAACACGAGCTTTCGGCTACCATCCCTTCGTAATGCAGATGACAGGTAGGAAGTTAACTTGCTTAAAACAGGAGGCGGTTTTGGTTTTGTTTTTGTTTTAAACAGGGAAAGCAAGTCTTCAGTGGGTTTTGATAAGGCATTTTTGGTCATCTCTAACTTTGTATCAGTGATTATTGGAAAGATCCAATACTAAATTCACTTTTTTTTGTCTTGCTGGTATTGAGGCAAGGTATAGAGTATTGGCTCAGATGCCCTGGCAGTTTAAGAATCCTATAATATTGGAAAGTAAGAACTAATTTAAGTCCTGTTTCTATCGAATTAAATTCTAATGGTCACAGATGTATCTTTCTGTTGTAGAAGGACTATAGAATGATGATGACAATAGCAAACATGTTTTGAGCACTACACTAGGTGCTCTATATACATTACCTTGTTTAATGTTTATAGTAACCCTATAAGATAAATATTATTATCACCACTTTGTAGATGAAGAATCCAAGGCACAGAGAGATTAAACAATCTTGCCCAAGATCATACAGCTTAGTAAATAGCAAAAATGGTATTGGAACTTGAGCAATTTGGCTTAAGTCCATGCAGTTCACAGCTACATAGTTCTCTGTTGTACAGCATGTGGAATCAGCTGTATTGGTTTGCAGTCACATCTAGAAGACATGTATGAAAAGGAAGATTTTGATTATTAGGGCTGTCAGCTTGCATACCCGCCAGATGCATAGCTCATTAAGGAGAGTAACCTAAAATTGTTGGATGTGTGCTAGAACACATTTTTAATACTTCATATTTCCACATTGGTCAAAATTTAGGAAATGGCACTTGCTGTTTTCTGACACATTGCCGCCATCACTAGCATTTACTGAGTGCTTACTATTTGCCAACTATTTTTAAGGTAGTCTTTCATGTAATACAACTCTAGATACTGTTATTACCCTCATTTTGCAGATGAGGAACTAAGATAAAAGAAATTGAGAAGCTTGCCCAAGGTCACACAGCTAGTAGGTAGTAGAGCTTGGATTTGAACTCCTGTCTGCCTTTCATATTTGATACTCTTATTTATCCTGGATTTTTTTTTCTTTCAAAGTTCATTATTTTTAGCTATCTATGTAACAAACAGAGATTACAGTCTCTGTAATGGCAGATTATAGATTTGCCAGGCAGAGAATTACTCTCCTTTTTTGTAGATTAAGTAACTTGTCTCCCATACTTAGTTGATGAGAAACAGTATACTGCTTTATCAGCGATTCTTATCCTTGAACCACTTTAGAGGTGCTCTGTGAAATTTGCAAGTCAGTCCAATTTGCTGTGTAGTCATATCGTTAATTATCTCTTTTATACCTCTTTGTTTTAATCATAAAAAAGCTGATTTTTTTCATATATTTTCCTTATATTCCTATTATTCTACAATTTTCATCATTCTAAGAATTAAAAGCATTTTATAAATAAGTCTCAATAAAATGTAATGATACATTTTTTCAGAATATTGGTTTTTAAGAATTAGGATATTGTACAACTACTGAAACACTCCAACTTTCTTAAACTGTGCATCATCATGTATATGTTTGAGTGACAGGGAAATATTTTTTATAGGTGTACTTTATTTTTTAAACTTGCACTAAATATCACTTTCATAATTTCAAAATGCTCCCTCCTATTCCATTTTGCTTTAGGTAGCCTAAAGGAATGCTTAGATTGAACTACCAAGAGGTTGTATTCTCCTGGAGTCTCCTATATTGCTTTTATATAGCTAGTGTACTTTTAGTCTTTTCAGTGACCTAAATTTAGTATATGTGCCTTCCATGCAGTTCTGCTTCAATCAGTAGTAGTATATTTGTGTCTCAAATATAGCATAATAAAAAGGTACCAGTAAATCTCAAATATTTATATTTTTCAAATCCATTTGAATTATAGAAGTTTCCTATACAGAAAATTTTCAGGGCAGCCCCGGTGGCACAGCGGTTTAGCGCTGCCTGCAGCCCAAGGTGTGATCCTGGAGACCGGGGATCGAGTCCCACATCAGGCTCCTTGCATGGAGCCTGCTTCTCCCTCTGCCTGTGTCTCTGCATCTGTCTCTCTCTCTCTCTCTCTCTGTCTATCATGAAAAAATAAATAAAATCTTTAAAAAAAAAATTTTTTTTTTCAAAAACTATTCTTCCCATAAATGGATATACTCACTAGAGTTTGGATGTATTATATTTGTTTGGTTATTTTTTCTCCAGGTTTGTCTAGCCAATGATCTACTAGCCATAAACTCTGCTATAAAGCTGTGGTGGAATTTGGTACTGGTGTTGCTTTTTGGGTCAATTTATAATGATCCTTAAACTCAGAATTTCCTTTATGAAATTGTGGGGGCACAGGCATAAGAAGTGAAGTTTTGCCAATTAATATTTCTCAAAAACCAAATTTCTTGATGTACAGTAACATCTATGATGTGTGATGGTTAGATACACACCAGAAAGCTATATGCTACAAAGGAATGAGGAGAACTAAAAACATGGCCCCAACCTCAGGAGAGTCCAACAAAAGAAGTTAATGTCCAGGGAGAAATGGTACAAGTGAGGTGAGATGACTTGCTCTTGGATGACCAGGAACAACCTTACAGCGCAGTGGCCTATGAGTGCAACAGGTATTATATGAACATAGAAAGAGACACAGGAAGAGAGCAATAATGAGCAAAAGCAGATTCTAGATGATTATGGAGCTTGAAGAGAAATACTGAATAATTGATAGTATGTAAGGCAGAAAAGTAGGAAATAAAATTGGAAAGGTAAAGTTCCAGTTTTGAAGTTGGTAGGGAAAAAAGCTACTGCTTTTTTGTCTTAAAAATTGCTGAGTATAAAAAACAGAAATATGATCCATCTTTGATGAAACAAGGAGAAAGCTGAATGATAGATTACTTAAAATTAGGGGATCAGATGTAGTTGCCTACAGAATGAAATTCTGAAAAGAATTCTATCACTTCAGATTCAGATCAGCTAGTAGTTAATAGTAATGGCTTACACAGTCAAAATTATTTCTTCCTCACTTAAAAAAGAAAAAAGAAATCTGAAGGTGGGCAGTCCAGGCCTGGCTAAAGGAGCACAGTTCTTTTTGAGCTTTTCCCTCTGCCATCCTTAGGGTCTTAAAGGATCTCTTTACAGATAGAGTGGAGCTACTAAAGATTCAGCCATAGCACCCATGTTTCAGGTATCATAAAATGGTGCCTGTCTTCCAGCTAAGTGTTTTTCCTTTAAAGCCATTTTCCTGAAACCCCATCCAGTGACTTCTGTTGTGTCTCATTGCCACCTCTTTCTGCAAGAGAGGCTGGGAAATGTTGTACCTGGGTACATCATTTCCCCCCATAATGCAAGAGTCTGTTATTAAGGAAGGTAGGAGGGTTAGACATTAGAAAGACAACTAGCAATCTCTAACAAAAGAATGAGGTTGATTTATCTACCTACCTCTAGAACTCTGGAATGATTCAACACCACACAGCTCTTGAAGGCCAGCAGTCAGGTTTACATTTATCACATAGCAAATTTGAGAAACGGAACCAACCCACATAAAAAGACCTACAGATAGCAACATTTGTGTTGCCCTATTACAGTCCTCTCTAGTAATTCCACTCATAAGTATATCCAAGAGAAATTAAAACATATGTCATCACAAAAACTTATACATGAATATTCATAGCAGCATTATTCATATTAGCCAAAAAGTGGTAATGACCAACTGATTAATGGATATACAAAACATGATATATCAATACAATGCATTACAGTTGTCCCTTGAACTCAACACAGGGGTTAGGTATGCTAACCTAAGTGTGTGTTGAAAATCCACATATAATTTTTAGACTCCCCAAAAACCTAACTGCTAATAGCCCATTGTTGACAAGAATCTTTATGGGTAACATAAACAGTCAATTAATGTATGTTATGTATATTACAGACTGTATTCTTACAGTACAATTAGCTAGAGAAAAGAAAATGTTATTAAAATCCTAAGGAAGAGAAAATATATTTATAGTACCATACTGTATTTACTGAAAAAAATCCACTAATAAGTATGTGCACCTGCACAGCTCAAACCTGGGTTGTTCAAGGCCAAATGTATTATTCAGCCATAAAAAGGAATGAAGTACTAATACATGCTACAACATGGATCAATCTTGAAAACTTTATACTGAGTGGAAAAGCCCACCACAAAAGACCTATATTGTATGATTCCATTCATATGAAATGTCCAGAATAAGCAAATCTATAGAAACAGTAGATTAATGGTTGCCAGAGGCTGGGTATATAAGATAGGGGAAGTGATGAATGAGGAATGACTGCAAGTGGGCATGAGGCTTCTTTTTAGAGCAATGAAAATGTTTTAAGCTTAGATTGTGATGATAATTGCACAAATCTGAATATACTGAAAACTGTATACTTTAAATGGATAGATTTTATGGGGTGTGAATCATGTCTCAACCTCAATAAAAAAGTTAAATTATTAAAAAAAAAAAAAACCAGCTGGCCCGGAAATACTATAGAGTGAAGCTCATTAGTCTATAAGCTCTATTCCATTGCACAAAACTTCCCTCGTGTTTTCCAGTGCTTTACTATGAAATATAAACAGATAATCAAGAATCTCCAGATATTGGAGGAGAGTCTCTATCATGAAGGAGAGCAAACCAAATAAATAGGAGGGGGAAAATAAACAACCCAGGAGAAATAGAAACACCACACAGGGCCAAAACAACTTTAAAGCAAAATATTTTCAAAAGATAAGATTGTACATGTATGGAACAATAACCAGAAGATACAAGAAAAGGAACATCAAAGAAACAAGAAAGAGAGCTTAGAAATTAAAAATATAAAAGCTTGAGTCAAATCACTCTCCCAGAAAGTGGAACAAAAATTGAGAAAATCAACCCAGAAGATTTTAGGAAAAGAGAACACAGAAAAACTTCGGAGAGGAAATTGTCAAAGAAACAACACAAGAAAATGTCTCAAAACAAGAAAACATAAATGTCCAGGTTGGAAAGGCCATCAAATTCCCAGCACAGTGAATGAAAAAAGACAAAAGCACCTCCTCCCCAACGCACACACACACACACACCAATTTACATCATCAAGAAATATCAGATAACTGAGGCTTAAGAAAAACTCTTAAAAGCTTCTAGAAAGAAAAAATAGGTTACATACCAGAGTAGTGGGAAGATCACATTATAATTCTCAATAGAAATACTGAAAACTGGAAGTCAGTGGAGAAATGTCTTTAAAATTCTGAGTGAAAATTATTTTCAACCTAATATTCCATATACAGGGATGTCCTTGAATGTCATACTAAGGAGTTTGGATTTTATCATAGCAATAGGGAGCCTTTAAACACTTTTGAGCAAGGAAATGACCTAATCAGAATTGTGCATATATAGATTAATACAGGAATGGAAAATTTCAAATGACTTGGTTTGCAGAGACTAAGTTTGGGAAACCGGTTAGCAAAAAGCTATTGTAAGAAATAATGAAGGCTATAAGAAGGATAGTGACACTGGGAATGAAGAGGCAGAGACAAGATAGGAGGAACATTTTAGAGGCAAAATCAATAGGATGTCACAAAGTCATCATAGTTCCAAAGCCATCTAATCAGATAAAAGCCAGTAAAGTGATTTCCTGGAATCAATGTTGGCAACATTTTCAAATTAAAGCCATGTCATGAGAGAGGGTGTTGGGACAGGAGAAGACTGAAATATATACCTTTAATTCAAATGCATTTTTAAAAAGTTTTAGGGGATCCCTGGGCGGCGCAGTGGTTTGGCGCCTGCCTTTGGCCCAGGGCACGATCCTGGAGACCCGGGATCGAATCCCACGTCGGGCTCCCAGTGCATGGAGCCTGCTTCTCCCTCTGCCTATGTCTCTGCCTCTCTCTCTATCTCTCTCTCTCTATCATAAATAAATAAAAATTTAAAAAAATAAATAAAAAATAAAATAAAAAGTTTTAAACACTAGGAAATGGTCATACTACATTGTCAGGCATTCTAAGATTCCAACTGTCTGTCAGGTTGCACCCTTACTCTGGAAGCGCTACTGAAATTTACCAGTATCTTGAGGTAAAGATAACACATGGAGAACTTTCTTAACTCCTTTAAACATCCCTCAAGTAAAAACCTTTGCAGTGATGTCCTCAATTCTGAGGCTTACTGACAAAGCATGGTTTTAAAGCAGTCTGCTTGTTCACCGTCAGGAGATACCTAAAAGTTAAGTGTGGTGTTCATTTGTAGGGAGGATTTGGGTACAATATACTGAGCTTGTTGAGCTTCTAATTAGAACTGATTTTTTAACTTTTTCCTTTGAATTTATATACTCACAGAAATTGTAAAAATAGTACATAGAGTCTTATAAAACCCTCCCCCAGCTTCCTCTGATAGCTGTATCCTATACCCATGTTATAATATCAAAACCACACAATTGATTTTGGTATAATTCTGTTAATTGGACTACAAATGCTACTCGATTTTCACAAGCTCTCATCTCTGTGTGTTTATAGTTCTATGCAATTTAATTCTATGTATAGATTTGTATAGTCACCACCACAATCAAGATATAGAATTGTTCCATTACCAGAAAAGAACTCCCTCTGCCCCTTCACGGTCATACCTGCCTCCCCACAACCATCCCTGCCCTCTCGCAACCACTAATTTTCCATCTCTATAGTTTTGCTATTTCAAGAATATTATATAAATGGAATCATATGGCAAATAACCAATTAAGATTACCCTTTTTTTAGTGCATAGAATGCCCTTGAAATCCACCCAGTTGTTGCATCTATCATTAGTTTATTCCTTGTTATCGCTAAGTAGTATTCCACTGTATGGATATTCCAGAGTTGTGAAATCATTGACTCACTGAAGAACATTTGCGTACACATGAAGAAAAGTTACATGTGCATAAGTTTTCACTTCTCTAGTATAAGTGCACGTAAGTGCAGTTGCTGGGTTGGATGGTAAACACATGTTTAGGTATGTAAGAAACTGCCAAGCTCTTCCAGAATATCGGTACCTATTTTATATTCCCACCAGCTGCATATACGGTGTTTTTTATGTCCCAAGAGATTTTCACCTGTGTTTTCTTCTAGACATTTCATGATTTTTATCTTTATATTTAGGTCACTAGTCTATTTACTTAATATTTTGTTGATTTAAATAAAAAGGTCTTGACTCAGAACTTACTGGTATTCAGTCCAAGATATCAAAATTGCAAACTTGCCCCAGCCACGCCAGTTACAGGAAGTCTGCCTTCCTTTGGAGTAGGAAATATTGTAAACCACCTACTTCTCTCCTCATCTGCTCTTCCCTTCCAGTTTGCTAACCATGGTTTTAGAAGGTTGCCAGAAGGTTCTGGGCAAGAGGAGACAGAAAGAAGAGAAAAGGGGATAAGAAAGTTCTAGTACTATCTTAGCATCCCATAATGCTGTCTGAGCCTGGCTGACAGCCTGTTAAAACTGCCTGTTCCGGGATCCCTGGGTGGCGCAGCAGTTTAGCGCCTGCCTTTGGCCCAGGGCGCGATCCTGGAGACCCGGGATCGAATCCCACGTCGGGCTCCCGGTGCATGGAGCCTGCTTCTCCCTCTGCCTGTGTCTCTGCCTCTCTCTCTCTCTCTCTGTGACTATCATAAATAAATAAAAAAATTAAAAAAAAAAAAAACTGCCTGTTCCATCATAGGATAACAAGTGTCTCATCTCTGAGCAGCTATCATCTGTGGTTTCATTGAGGTTAGTGTGTACATGTCTGTCCCAGGTGTTCACTAGCAACTTCTTTCACAATTTCTCGGAAGGAATTCTTGTTCTTCTGGTCTCTTCACCCTTCTAGTCCTCTGGTCCACAGGAAATATCCACACACCCTTTGCCCTGACAAACTCTGGGAGTCAAGCTAATCTAAAAGCATCAACCCTCTTAGGTTCAAACTCTAGGAGTGCAAGCTAATCTAAAAGTATCAACCCTCTTCGGTTCTGCCACCAACAATTCATCATTTCTCATCATTTAAATTTTCCAGATAGACTCAAACTTCACCCTGTATGCATCATCTGCCCATTTCCCTGGTGGGAAGCAGGAAGATGAGCCTCACAGCTTTCTCCAGAAGTTCTCTCTCACAAAACCCTTTCCCTTCTCCGTTCTCCGACCACTTTTTAAAAAAAAAAAAGATTTTGTTTATTTATTTAAGAGAGAGAGAGAGAGCACGTAAAGCTGGGAGGAGGGGCAGAGAGAGAGGAGAAGCAGACTCCTCGCTGAGCAGGGAGCCTGGACCCTAAGATCATGACCTAAGCCAAAGGCAGATGCTTAGCTGACTGAGCCAACCAGGCGCCCCCTGACCACTTTTTATAGTCTTGTTCTGAGAGGTTGAATGTAATAGAACTGGCTCTAAAACATTTTTTTGTAAGGTCTACAGTTTGTTGGGAACTTGGCTTCAATATACGAATCTGTTTTCTCTTAATGTCTCAATTGAAACTTCAATTTTAATATCTCATCACATATGTATATCATACTTTTATTAATCTGTAGTCTTTAGCATAACATACAAAGTGCAACATGGCCCCATCCATGCCTAACTCCCAGCACTGTCTTCTCTCACTCCTAGGACAAGTCTGTCATTTACTTACCACGCTGTTCTGGATTTCTGTGCTTTTGATCTTGCTGCCCTTTCTATCCCAAATACCATTTCCTATTCCTACCTCCTGTCCTTTGTCGTAATTTATAACATATCTAATTCATACTCCTGCAACAATATCCAAATCAGAAGTCCTGTGCCTTTGGACTTTGCCTTGTTCTTCCTATACATCATCCTAAACTAAACACCTACCCCATGTACCCACTAATGGCCAAACTTATGGGAGTATTATTACAGGACTACTTTCTACTGAATTTATCTTTTCATATTTCTGCTTGCTGCAGCAGATTGGAAGCTCCTCAAGAGTATAAACAGCCTTTGTATCCTCATTCTCTAGCACAATGCCTGTCCTGTTAAGGAACTTCATGTTTGTTACCCTGAAACAGAAGAGTCCAAACAAATTCTAGATAATAAAGGAGACTGATCTTTTTCAATATGGTATACTTGGATAGAATGACAGTTTCTCAGAAATTATTGGACTTCTGGTTATTAATTAATCAATATAATCTAGCTATAGATTATAGTTTCTCTTACCAGTGTTTACTGCTGCTGTAATCCCTTAGTTTTATGAATTAAAATCCAATCCAGTTGTATCATGATAGCATTTTATAATTCATTTGAATGCTTTATCTTCATAGAAAAAGTTGTTTTTGTACATTTATTCCTTCTACATCTTCTTCCAGCAAAGAATATTTTGAAGAATAACTGTCTTCATTTCAACCAAATGAATACTTTACATAAAATGAACTTACATATGTCATATCGCTGTGAAAAAGCCCCAGTCAGCAATGACAGCCCCATTTGTATGGTGCTATAGTTTATGAGATGTTTGTGAAATCATAGATCATTATATTTGATTCTCACAATAACTATGTGAGGTATAGGAAGAGAAATCATTATCTACATTTTACAAATGAGGTAACTAAGGTTCAGAAAGAATAAATTAGGGGCATCTGATTTATTCTGTGCTCAGTGTTTGAGCATCTGCCTTTGGCTCAGGTTGTGATCCTGGGGTCCTGGGATCGAGTTCCGCATTGGGCTCCCCATAGGGAGTCTGTTTCTCCCTCTACTAA
Organism: Canis aureus; assembly: GCF_053574225.1. NCBI lineage: Eukaryota > Metazoa > Chordata > Mammalia > Carnivora > Canidae > Canis > Canis aureus. The sequence continues at coordinate 59,803,072 of NC_135616.1, forward strand.
TGTCTCTGTGTATCTCATGAATAAATAAAATCTTCTAAAAAGAAAAGAAAAAAAGAAAGAAATTATTTGCTCCTCATCACAGATGGCCAGTTTGCTTGAGATGACATAAATATATAGGGCTCTAGGCTCCAAGTTGGGTGCCTTTTCCATTATACTCTCCATTGCCTGTGTTGATAGGAATCCTGACCTGCTGTGGAAATGATTGAAAAGGAAGGAAAAAGGAACAGTAAAAATCACACATATATACACACAGAGAAACATACTCAAAACAACAACTCTTACAGAACTCTTACCACAGAATAGAATGTGGTAATAATGAATGTGTCAATTTGTGGTCATCATATTTCTATAATTTGTTGAAATGTGCTTTGTACTTTTGTACTCCTTTCATCTCTCCTCTCCCCAAATCCAAATGGATTGTGTGAAAAATTAAAAACACTAAAAGAAAATGTATAGCTGGATTTCTTATGATCTTGGAGTGGGAGAATCCTTTCTAAGCATAAACTGGGGGAAGTAATTATGTATATGACAGGAAAAGTACTGATTAGCATACAAAGCATTTATATACCAGTAAAATTCAACAATTAGGGAAAAGTTTTAAGAACATAAAATAACAGCTTATAAGAAAATAAAAGGAAACTGAAATTAAAATGTTTCAACATCAAGATGCCTGGGTGGCTCAGCAGTTGAGCACCTACTCAGGCGGTGATCCTGGAGTCCCGGGATCGAGTCCCGCGTCGGGCTCCCCGCATGGAGCCTGCTTCTCCCACTGCCTGTGTCTCTGCCTCTCTCTCTCTCTGTCTCTCTCATGAATAAGTAAATAAAATCTTTTATTTTTAAAGATTGATTGATTGATTGATTGATTGATTGACTTATGATAGACATAGAGAGGCAGAGACACAGGAGGAGGGAGAAGCAGGCTCCATGCCAGGAGCCCGACGCAGGACTCGATCCCGGGGCTCCAGGATCGTGCCCTGGGCCAAAGGCAGACGCTAAACCACTGAGCCACCCAGGGATTCCCAAATCTTTTTTTAAAAAATAATAAATTAATAAAATGTTTCAACTTCAAAAAAAAGTCTCAACCTTATAATTAAATGCATACTAAAGCAATAATGAAATACGATTTTTAAAAAGATTTTATTTGAGAGAGAGTGAGCGAGAGAAAAAGAGCAGAGAGAGAGGCAGAGGGAAAGGGAGAAGCAGACTCCCCACTGAGCAAGGAGCCCTATATGGGGCTCCATCCAAGAACTCCAGGATCATGACCCGAGCGAAAGGCCGATGCTTTACCAACTAAGCCTCGCAGGCACTCAATGAAATGCCATTTTTCACCAGTTATCCTGGCAAAAGTTTTTAAAATTCAGCCATATCCCATTTTGGTGATAGCGTTTAGAAACATACACCATTGGTAGGAGTTTAAATTGATGCCATGTTTTATGCAGGGTAATTTAGCAATATCAGAATTTTAAATGTATGTGCTTTTTTTTAATATTTCTTTTTTTTTTAAGATTTTATTTATTCATGAGGACACACACAGAGAGAGAGAGAGAGGCAGAGACACAGGCAGAGGGACAATCAGGCTCCATGCAGGGAGCCTGATGTGGAACTCGATCCCGGGACTCCAGGATCATGCCCTGGGCCGAAGGCAGTGGCTAAACTGCTGAGCCACCCAGGGATACCCTGTATGTGCTCTTTTTTTTTTTTTTTTCCTAAGATTTACTTATTTATTCAGATTGAGAGAGAGAGAGGCAGAGACACAGGCAGAGGGAGAAGCAGGCTCCATGCAGAGAGCCCGACGTGGGACTCGATCCTGGGTCTCCAGGATCACACCCCAGGCTGCAGGTGGCACTAAACCGCTGAGCCACCGGGGCTGCCCTGTATGTGCTCTTTGATCTAGTAGATTGACATCTAGAAATTCAAACCATAAATACATGCACATGTGCACAAAGATATGTATAGTAAGATACTTTTTGAAACTGGGTGGTAATCACAAAAAAAAAAAGAAAAAGAAAAGAAAAGAAGAAAAAACTTAGAAGGTCATCAGGGACTGATTAAACCACTAGAGGCCCACACTAAGGAATACTATGTGGTTATTAAAAAGAGGCAAATTATACCTGTGTGTTCGAATATAGACAGAAGTCCAAACTATACCCTTAAGGAAAAGAGGTATGGTGGGATCCCATGTGTGTGCACATATATGCGTGCGTGCATGTGTGTGTGTGTGTGTGTGTGTGTGTATGTAATGTATATGGGTATATTTGGTTGTCTATGTATAAAAATTTCCAGGAGGGGTCACAAATATTAATAGTATTTTGTACAGGAGATGGGGGAAGGTACTTCTGTTTATATTCTTCACCATCTATCCTTCTGGGCTCTAGGAATTTATTATCCATGAGCATTTATTTCTTTATTATTCAAGGGGAAGAAAGTGATTAATTAGGGGGAAAAAAAACCTTCAAGCCCATTTCTACCTCATGTCTCCCTCTGGCTATTTCCCAGTTGCCACCTCTTCACTGTCAAGACTCCATGAGTTAGTCTCCACTTTCTCACATCCCATTCATTATCTCTGCCCACTGCAGTTTCATCTTTGTCCTCATTGCTTCGCTGAAATCACTCTTACTGAAGTCTCAATTATCTCCCATAATATCCAGTGGCTACTATTAATATTTTAACACACTGATCTGCAGTAATGGACAGTCCATGCTTCCTGAGAGCTCTCTTCCCTGGGCTTTTAGGATACTCCAGTCTTCTGGTTTTCCTTCAGTCTTCAGTCTCTTTTGTCAGTTTTGTAGGTTTAGATGTTAACATTCCTTGGGTTTTCTTAATCTGAATGTTGTCTTGCAGTAATTACAATTTAATCTTAATCTGAATGTTGTCTTGCAGTAGTTACAGTTGTCTTAGTCTAGTCAGGCTGCTACAGCAGAATACCATAGACTAGGTAGCTTATAGTAAACAGAAATTTATTTCTCACAGTTCCAGAGGCTGGGAAGTTCAAGATCAAATCTTGGGCAGATTCAGTATCTGGTCAGGACCTGCTTTCTCATTCAAAAGTCCCAACTTTTCACTGTGTCCTCACCTGGGGAAATGGGCAATGGATCTCTCCTGGGTCTATTTTTAAGGGTACAAATCTCATTCATGAGGGCTCTCCCCTCATTATGTATTCACTTCCCATAGGTCACATCTCCAAATACTGTCACCTTAGAGTTTAGCATTTCAACATAAATTTGGAGGCAGGGGGTGGGGCTGGATACAAACATTCAGTCTACAGTAAACATCTACTCATAGAAGCCTGGAATTTATCTTGTACAAAACCTGATTTCATTTCCACCCTTACCTCAACAAGTGTTGCCTTTCATTTCCCATCTCTGAAAAAGACATCATCATCTTTCTGCCCAATGGCTCATTGTTGGCTGTACTCTCTCCAATTCCTCCAACATTCTGTCATTAACACCTATTTACCTTCTAATCATTTCTCAAATCCATTCACTTCCTTCTTCTCCTGGTAATCTGTAGTTCATGATCTTGACCAATTACTGCCATAATCTGTGAATTTAGTCTCTAAGTGTTCCATTTCTTCTCTCCCCTCTCTGTGTGCCCTTCTTTTCTCCACATCTTAGCCAAAGTACTCTTACTAAGGCACACGTCTGATCATGTCATTCTGTCTCCACCCGAAACCTTTCCATGTCTATCCACTGGTCTTTGATCAAATTGAAACACCCACATTATGGCAAGTCCCATCATGGTATCTCTTAAAGCTTACTATTCCTCACCCCTCTTCTCTCAGCCCTACACTCACTTGAACTGCACTAGAGCCACAGCGCTGAATTCTCTTCAGTTCCTCAAACACCCCAGAATTGTACACTTTCACCACAGGCCTTCTCACAGGCTAGACATTCCCTCTAGACCTGAACCACCATGTCTGCCTGGAGCTAAGGTGAGGTCACAAGTTCACATTTTTTCCTCCAAGAAAGTTTCTTTGAAACCTAAATGCTCACAGAGCCTCTTTTATATCCTTTTTCGTAGGCCTTATCTCATTGTATTATAATGGTAACCAGATTATAAACAGTGTATGACTACAAGGACCATGTCTTTCTTCTTCACCACTGTATTCCTTGCATCTACCTCTAGTACACTGCCTGACATATAACGTGCACCAAGTAATTGAATGGATAGGTAAGTTCATACATATATATTCAACCAAAGGAGAAAGTAATGGGAAAGCAAATAGTCATGAGTTTAAGAATGAGTAAGAAGTAGATGTCATTGAATACTACCAGTTTTTCCACATTTATTCTCCTTTCACCCATACTTAATTTATGGCACTAATGAGACCAAAAGTCTAACCTAATTTGGAGAAAGAGAAAAGTTATTCATCTTTCCAATCACTCTTTAACTAGTAAGTATGTTAGTTGAGTTGTTTGTGAGTGTAGGTTTGGTTGCTTTTGTTTGTTTCATGTTTTCTTTAAATGCCAATTAGTTAGTATACAGTGTAATATTAGTTTCAGGAGCAGAATTTAGTGAATCATCACTTACATACAACAACCAGTGCTCATCCTAACAAGTGCTCTCCTTAATACCCATCTCTCCTTAATAGCCCATCCCCCACCCACCTCTCCTCTAGTGACCCTCAGTTCTCTGTGGTTAAGAGTCTGTTTTATGGTTTGCCTCCCTCTCTTTTTTCCCCCATGTTCATTTGTTTCATTTCTTAAATTCCATATATGAGTAAAATCATATGGTACTTGTCTTTCTCTGACTTTTTCACTTAGCATAATAGTCTGGCTCTGTCCACGTTGTTGCAAATGGCAAGATTTTTTTTTTATGCTGAGTAATATTCCATTGTGCATATATACCACAACTTTTTCATCCATTTATCAATTGATGGACTTTGGGGCTCTTTCCATAATTTGGCTATTGTTGATAATGCTGCTATAAGTAGGGGTGCATGTATCCCTTCAAGTCAGTACTTTTGTATCCTTTGAGTAAATACTTAGCAGTGCTATTGTTGGATCATAGGGTAGTTCTATTTTTAACTTTTTGGGGCACCTCCATGCTGTTGTCCAGATTAGCTGCACCAGTTTGCATTCCCAACAGTGTAAAAAGGTTCCCTTTTCTCCACATTGTTTCATGGGGCTTTAAAAATTCAATATAGTTGTGTTTACATTTAATTTAATAGGCACTAGTATATCTTATTCCATTTGCAATTTAAGGATAAAAAAAAGTAATAGGTATATTACAATACAGTACAGTTTCTGTAAAGAGATTGTTCCTATTGTCTGTCATAATGGACGTTAGTTGAGTTTTCTTGCCCTCCTAAATATGTTTTAATATTTATAATCTTGTCTTCCTTTGGTGTCTTTCCTTCATTGCATGTATACATGTATATGTACCAAAATAGGTTAAATGTCATTTTTGTCTATGATGATAAATTTCCTTACCATGAGTTTGTTCATTGTAAGCGACAACTCAGGCTGACAAATAACCTCTTTTACCATTAGCAGTTGGGCTCATTAGACCATCCTGTCTGGAGGCTGAAAGCAGAGAGAGGGAAGATCAGCAATATATGTCATGTTTCCATAAATAGCTTTCTGTGTGAGTGGTTGTGTGGTATATTTTTTTAAAGCTAACATAAAAATCAGTGAGTAATTCAAGCAGTAGGGACTGGCTTTAACTGTAGCAGATAAACCAGTACAGCTAGTGCTGTCAGGATCCTCAGGACATTCTTTTGAGTCCACAAGTAGAATTCTGGTGAATGAGTTCTAATTTCTGTTGTTGTGGTTGTTGTTGTTGTTGTTGTTCTTGTTTAACTCAAGAAAGGAAACCTTTCAAATTATAGTAGAGGGAAAGACCTGTTTTTTCAAAAGATCTACTAGGTTGAAAAGCAATAAAATGTAGGGAGCAGGTAAAGCCACAGTTTTCCCAAAGTGAGGTCACAGAAGCAATTTTTAAGAACTTACTAGACCTTAGGCATGTTTATTGGTAGAGTATTAATTAGGATAGTGAATTTTGTTACTTACTACCTGGAAAATTCTCAAAACAGGGTAGAGTGCCTTAGAAATACATACTGGTAAATACAAGCATATATTGCCGCACCCACCTTATGGCTGAGCTGTTTCTTCAAGAATTCAGTGAAGCAGTCTGGAATCATAACTGCCAAGCCCAGCAGAAATTCACCTGCACTGAAGTGCAGGATTTTGTGTGGCAATAAGCATTTTTAATTAAAAGTTTCCCGGATGATTTGGAACTGATTCTGTAAACACGTGGCAGATTGAGCTAGCACATCCAAGCACCACTGGCACTTTGGGGGAAATATGGCTTTTTTAAAAATTGAATGTAAGCTGAGAAAAATCCAGCTGTGTTTTACATAACATCATACTAATCAGAGTTCTTTGACTCCTTTTTTTTTTTTCAGTGTATCCAGTAGTATGTGTATTGGCTCCCCATCCCCCAACCCTTCACTTTTGTCTTTTAAGAGTGATTTCAGATAGGGATATGGGTTAAAGTAATGGAATACTTATTCACTGTAGTGAGTAACAGAAGGCTTCTCTTGCCTTGTAGTTTATCTCTTAAATAGGTCAGAAGCAGCAGGTAATCTTCATCAGCGAAGCAATTAGATTTTTAACCCTTACCTATCATGTTGCTAGAGGCCTTGGAGTTTACATAGCAATCAAGGTTGTTTGCTGATGTTAAAACAAAAATGTAAAGGATATGGTGCTCCTTAATTGGAAGCAAAATTGCTTCTGGAAAGCAGTTTCCCAATTAAACCAAGAAATAATTATATTGGAGCCCTGATTTATTCTCACATTGCATTTAGGATAATGGGGGTTGGGGGAAGAGGTGCAGGAGTTGGGAAGAGAACCCTGGCTAGGAGTCAAGGGATTCACAAAGTCCACTTTCAAGGCTTGGTTCCCTGATGAGGGCCATTGTGAGACTGGAATGAGAAAAATGGCTTTAAATTCAAATTATTCTCTCAGTATATCCACATTCTACTTTACATTAGAGAACTAAACTGTAGTGCCATACAGAGCTATTAACTCTCTAGTTAGCAGATCTAAGAAAAATCAATTCACATGAAGGTACAGGAGAAGATAAACATGAATTAGAGGGGACTTGAGTTACTAATACTATTTCATAGAAATATTTGCCCTGATAATACCTCCCCCCCAACTTTAAGCCATTCCCAGACTGCTTGATCTTCCTGTTTACTGTAATCCTGCTTCTCTGGGAATTACTTCTGTCTTCCCAGAGACTTTCTTCCCAATACAGGAAGGGCTTGCTTATTTATTCAGTAGTGATGTTGAACATACTAGTGACTTTGGTGTTAAGTTCATGGGTGTGAGGGTGTAAGTGTGTACTCACACGTACATAAATGTTGAACAATAGGAGACTCCGAACTATGTATTAATAATTGAAATTTCAATAACTAGGAGGGGTTTTAAATTCTAATTCCAGATGTCTTGGTTGTAATATCTGTTGATGGCTGTATTGGGAAGTCGGACATGAATATCAAAATGAAATTTGTTTGAAATGAATATCAAAATGAAATTTGTTCAAAATGAAATTACACTGGAAAAAGAATTTTATCCAACTTTCTCTTTAAAAAACATCATGTAGTCCGGATAAGTTAATATAAAATAATACCTAGGAACGCTAAACTAGGGCAAACACTGTGAAGGAAATGATGTGAGAGAAAGACTGTTCTTGCAAGTGGGATATAGCAAATACTTCCTAGTGGAGGGCAGGGAATCACAGAGGGGCAAGCTAAAGCTCAGGTTTGTCCCTGAGTTAAAGATTCTCCTCCACCCACAAAGTTGCCCCTGGTTTTTTCCTACATCCTTTGACTTTGAGGAACTGTTCATGGAAATGAGTGGAGACCTCGCCATTCCTTCCTTTCTGTCTTAAAATGGTCACTTTCACAGAACAAGCTCCTGAGTCCTTCAAACCACAGCTTCTCCCTGCTGCCTCCCAGCCCTACTCTCCTTATAGGTAGAGCACCATGGCAACAGGCCCAGCCCAGAGCCAAGAACCTTGTTTGTGTTACCTGAGGGGCTGGATGCAGCCTGAGGGAGAGAAGAAGGAATATTACCTATCCTGCAGCCTCTATTTGTGTTTCTGTTCCACTTCCGGTGGAGCCGTGAAATGACACCTGGAAAACGTTTATCTGAAGATGTTACCGGTCACCGGAGGCAGCAGGGAATCTCTCTTCTGTTGGTTCTTGTCTTCTAAGCAGGGAGCTGTGCTCTGAGATAGTACAGAAAGGGACTTGCTACACCGTGACATGTGGCACCGCTATGATTTGGGGTTGCACTGCCAGGTGGCTGTACGATTGCTTCATGTAGGTAGGCATTTATTTTTGTTTAAAATAAAATCCATTTGTTTTGGAATGTCTTCCTTGCAAATGTTCAAAATACAAGTAAGCCTTTTGTCATCCCTCCTTCTATTTCAAATATGCCTTAATCTTTCCTGTTGGGAGGCTCATTCCCAGAGTACAAGAGGTTTTCCCTTCCAAACAACTCCTTCTGGGAAATTTGGGCTGGAATTACTGTTTTATATGTGTTTTATAAACATTACAGTATCCTGTTAACTGGCTCCCTATGAACATACTGCGAAAGAATATATGGAAATTATATATTAAAGTAAAAATTTTTTGGCCTTTAGTTGTTTAGAGTTGATGTGCTGTGTTTGCAGTATATAACATGTCATTGTCTTACCCAATAGAACAAAAGAAAATAAATGTTAGCTTGTTATGTTTCTATGTACAAAATATTAAGTGGCTTTTGTCCCTTTTGTACATGTTCTATGTTATCCATGGGAAATATAAATATTGGCTTTTTTGACCGTAGAAAGGCTGCTGGATATCAGAACACATGTTTTTCAGTGTAAACATTAAATGGTAGTTGTTTTTTTATGTGTGTGAAAAGAAGAATGGACTCAAATTCTTACTATACAGAGTCTGATGAAACAATGTTAGGATGGAAAGAAGATGGAAAGAGAAGCCTTTAGTGCTAGTGTATCTCGTTGCTTTATAATTTAACTGAGAGCCATTCTGACATTAATGTTAACGTAGTCGTTTCAAGGAAATAAATGAAGCTCCTTATTTAATGTGTTTTACAAAAACAAATGTCTTTACCCAGGGCATTTCTTTTTATCTCTATTACTGGGTACTTCTACTTGAAACATGTGTATTTAACTCTGGGTGTTTTAGTCAATAAATTCTATAATTATGGAGTAAAACTACTTGACTATCCAGTTCTGGATCCAAGAATATTTTACTTTATATTGACTTCATTAATTTTTCCAAAGGATAGGCAGCAAGGGACCAGCGCCTGTCATGACCGGAGTCATTCCCAACATTCTTTTTTTAAACAACTAAGAAATAGAATCAGTCAGTGTGCCTGAATGGTGTTGACAAAGATTTGTTCTTCTAGATGAGAGCTTGAACATTTCTTTTGAGGGTGGGAGGTTTCTTCAAGGCATTTTATTCTTTATTCATGTTTATACAGTAGAGCATGGATATGACCAAATGCTTGCCAGAAGAGAATTCCACATTGAGATGGAAATCAGATCTTTTGAAAGGCAGAGTCTTGTGCTGAAAAGTTTGGCTTTGACTCTGTGTGTGACTGTGTTTTGTGTGTGTGTGTGTGTGTGTGTGTGTGTGTGTGTGTGTGACTGTGTTTATTCTGCCAAAGCAGAAAGAAACAGAATGAGGGTTCAGGAACTACTATTTTGTCAAGGATAGAAGAGGTTCACGCTATAACAGGCACACAAAAAAAGAAAGAAACAAAATATGTCTTTTGATAATACCTTTGCATGAAAATAGAATATATAAACTACCTTGAAGAGTATGTATTTCCTCATCTTCAAGACAGGAATGAGGATAAAAACAATGTCTGTAGTGGAGCTTTTTGAATTCCCTTGAGACTGGTAAAATTCTAATATGTTTTTGTGTTGTGCTGAAAAAAAAAGTATGTATATGTGTATACACATACAAATATGTGGTTTATATGTGCCAAGTGAATATGAATATGGTTATATTATTATTATTATTATTATTATTGATTAACTATGAATTTGTCCCTTATTTACTTTTCTCTTAGGCATTTATACATTTGTTGTTAGCCTCCAGTGCATTAGTCCTTCATTTTCTTGTTGGCCAAGTAGTTACATTGTCTTAAAATATCTTTTCCTACTTTTAGGACTCGCGGTCTGCCTAAACTAAAAGAGTCCCGTTCCCATGAGTCATTGCTGAGCCCTTGTAGTGCAGTGGAATGTCTGGATCTTGGCAGAGGAGAGCCTGTGTCAGTGAAGCCACTCCATAGCAGCATCCTTGGACAAGACTTCTGCTTTGAGGTAAAAAGCATGGAAAGAAGGAAGAATGATTAGACAATGTCAGATTTTCTGTCCAGTAATTTTATGATTTCATTACGATGGCATTGATGATTTGATCATCTTAAGTGACTTTTTGTTGCTGAAAATTGCCTACTTATAGGTAAAAAGTTGGAAATCTATTAATCTAAATATATTGCTCGTTAACATTATTAATGATGGCTTCTCACTCCTTTTGGCCTAATCTGCTTTCAAAATAAATGAATTCTTCTTATATCCTCAGCAGAGGTTTACAAGCTTAACGATAACTTACCAAGTTAGTATTTTAATTTTTTAGTTTTTTTTTTTTTAAGATTTTATTTATTTATTCATGAGACACAGAGAGAGAGAGGCAGAGACATAGGCAGAGGGAGAAGCAGGCTCCATGCGGGGAGCCCAATGTGGAACTTGATCCCAGGACTCCAGGATCAGGCCCTGGGCTGAAGGCGGCGCTAAACCGCTGATCCACCCAGGCTGCCCAATTTTTTAGTTTTGATAAAGGTATCACTCACTGTATTTTCTCCTAAAAACCTAAGCCCTCAATTTTAATGATCTTTGAGGAGACTCACCGAAACCATAATTTTTCTAACTACAACCTGAACAGTTCAAGATCTGAGACCATGTCTTATTTATTTTTGTAATTCCCTGCACACAGCCCAGTCCTTGGCACATTGCAGGTACCTAATTACTTGAATGAATGAAATTGCTCTTCACCAGCAAATTATGACTATCACTCTTTATAAGGTAATTTCTTCCTCTCAAACTAAATGAATACAATTCACAATTGGCAGTTGGCCATTTGCAATTTAAAGTTACATAAATACATATAAAATTGCTAGGGTTAGGATTTAGTTAATTAACATGAACTTACTAAGTGGTAAATATGAATCCCATGGTATATGTGTAGAAGTTGAAAGGTGTTTGATTTCTGTTCTTATGTATTCTTATGGACTAACCCTGTCCAACAGAAATATGTTAGCCAAATATATAATATAAAATTTTATTAGACCCAAATATCATTTTGACATTAACTAATATAAAATTATCAACAAGTTTTTTTATATCCCTTTTTTAAAGGTAAGTCTTCAAAAGCTGATGTGTATTTTATATTTACAATATATCTCGTTTTGGACTAGCCACATTTCAGGTGCTCACTAGCCAGATGTGGCTAGTAGCTACCATATTGAATAGTACACATAATCTGATCTGATTCACTAGATTATATAACCTTAGATTGAGTTAATATGTGAGCACACTTCAGCTATTGGAACAGGTCATTTATTGGTGTTCTTTTTTTGCAAAAGTTATTTGAATTTGTGGAACTCAATTCAAAAGGCTTTATACCGGGCCCAGTGTTAGGTGCTAGGTATATAAACAGCATAGTTCATTTTTAAAGGAGAGTGATAATAGTGGTCAGTGACCGGAAATTAACAAGCTGTTTGCCTAGTGGAGGAGAAATGGGTTCCAAAGATAGTAATTCAGTAATTCTTTTCACTTTCATAGAGTACCCTTTCTGTAATGTTATTGTGAAGGCAGTCCCAAGAAATTTGACAAGCTGTTTTAGAGGCTCTCAGTTATTGTTTTATTAACTCACTGAATTGAGCATATTCATTTGCAAGTATTTTAAGATGTGGCCTGGAAGGTTTTTAATTTTGATCTTTCCACAGTGAAGGCTAGTTTTAGATTCCTGACCTGAATTCTCAATGGCTTCTGTTCTCAAACCTGGAAATGAGTATGGATATTCCCTACAAAAGAGAACAAAAGCAGATATAGAATATAGATATCACAGAACTACCAAATGTCATTTTGGTTTTGTGTGTTATGATTTGGGTTCATGGCATATTCCTTTTTTTTTTTTTTTTTAAGATTTTATTATTAGAGAATGAGCATGAGCGGGGACAACTGCAGAGGGAGAGGGAGAAGCAGGCTCCCCATGGAGCAGGGAGCCCAATGTGGGGCTCGATCCCAGGACTCTGGGATCATGACCTGAGCTAAAAGCAGTCACTTAATCGACTGAGCCACTCAGGTGTCCTCATAGCATATTCTTAACTCTTAAATGATAGAATTACAAAGATAGAGCCCCCAAGCCCTATTCCTTTTCCTTATCTCTAATCTTTATGTTGAAGGTTACGTACTTAAGTGGAAGTAAATGCTTCAGCTGTAACTCTGCTTCAGAGAGAGATAAGTGGATGGAGAACCTTCGTAGGACAGTTCAACCAAATAAGGTAATAGTGGTTTTGAATATCTAAAAAATGTAGAACTCTGTGAGCAGTAAGTTAATAGAGGGTAAATGCAGCAATCATACCTTAATTTTTATAGTGCTTTTAAAACACATTTACATGTTAACGCCATTTTATACTCAAAATAATCTTGTTGCACATATTCCTGTGATTTTACCTCTGTGGGTAAAAAGACTCAAAAGTTACATGACATGCCCTGGTCAGAAGCTGGTGCCCAACCGAAATGGGACCAGAACACTAGTTTCTTAACTACTTATCTCTTCTTTTATTTGTAGAAACTAAGCTAGTTGCCAGTAGGCTGGCTATATTAGAACTTACATTACAGTATGATATTTTTGTAACCCAAATAAATTGAGTGTATGAAGCTAGATTCTGATATCTTCTTGTTTAGAGCTTGCTATTACACTGAACAAAGAGATAGCAATCTCCTTCATTATTTAATGACTACCCTTAATAAAGTGCCTGAGTAGCATCACCTACTTTAAAAGGAAAATACTGTTTTTCTGGGATTTCAATTTTCCAACTCGACTTTGTTGCTTTTTTATAGGACAATTGCAGACGAGCTGAAAACGTTCTTCGTTTATGGATCATTGAAGCCAAGGACCTTGCCCCCAAAAAGAAATATTTCTGTGAACTGTGCCTTGATGATACCCTCTTTGCTCGTACAACCAGCAAGACCAAAGCAGATAATATTTTCTGGGGTGAACATTTTGAATTTTACAGCCTTCCACCTCTTCATAGCATCACAGTTCACATTTATAAAGATGTGGAAAAAAAGAAAAAAAAAGACAAGAATAATTATGTAGGGCTAGTCAACATTCCCACTGCCAGTGTGACTGGGCGCCAATTTGTAGAAAAGTGGTATCCAGTGAGTACCCCTACACCCAACAAAGGAAAGACCGGAGGACCTTCTATTCGGATTAAATCACGTTTCCAAACTATCACCATTCTGCCTATGGAGCAATACAAAGAATTTGCAGAATTTGTCACCAGCAACTATACCATGCTGTGTTCTGTCCTTGAACCAGTAATTAGTGTGAGAAATAAAGAGGAGTTGGCCTGTGCCCTAGTGCACATTCTTCAAAGTACTGGCAGAGCCAAGGTAAGTGGAAAAGGAGGGTTGCATTGTTCTGAATCTCTTCCCTACCTTTTGTGAAGAAGCAAACTTCCTGTGTTTCATGTAGAGATCCAAATTGGATAAGTATACTTTCTATGCTTTTTTGGTCAAAAAAAAAAAAAAATTAGGAAGGAAGCCTATTAGTAGTTCTCAGATCCAGAAAAGGTGAGGATTATAAAACAAAGAAATAACATGGAGAAACCAACAGATATTTATTTGAAGTCTGTTCACCTGAAACATAGATACCAGGACTAGCTCTTTATCATCGGACAGAATAAATGGTAGGATTGGGTTGCTAATCCCACAGTGTGTTCAAGATTATTATTATTTTTTTAAGATTTTATTTATTTATTCATGAGAGACACAGAGAGGCAGAGATGGGAGAAGCACTCTCCATGCAAGGATCCCAATGCAGACCTGGATCCTAGGACTCTGGGAGCATGACCTGATCATCCCCAAGGCAGATGCTTAGCCACTGAGCCATCCAGGTGTTCCTGTTCAAGATTATTTTTAGTTCCAGAATGTGCTGTATGATGATTATACTCCTTCCTATATTTTAAGTTAATCTGATGACTCTAGTCCCTAGTCACAGAAGGAGATATTCCAGAAGCATGGTGGGCATTGGCAAGAGTCTTATGGAATTAAAATACCAAGTGATATTAATTAGTAGCTGTTTCATGATATTTTTATCTCATTTTATCCTGGATAGAAGTAAAAATTCAGGAAGATGGAAAAAGAAATATGCTTAATTATATGAAGAAAACCAACTCATAGTCTTTGATCATCCTAAACTATGATAATTACTATCTCTATGAGGTGTATTGACTAGGCTGAGTCTTCATTATATTGTATGCAAATGAATCATGGTAAAACCATATTTTAGATCAAGAGGAATTCACAAGTGGAATAATTTATTTAGAACCAAATTAAGTGCTTTTAAGATTTCTTGATACAAATCAGAATATATCAGTATATTTAATATGTAGTCCTTTACCTAACTGCCATCCTGATTATCATTTTTGTAGTTGAATATTTTGATAATTATTTTGAGTTTTCTAGTGTTACAAATGCATACAAGTTTGGGGTGAGATGCCATTGAAATTTTGAATTTTGTCTTTGAAATTGTACGGATATGTTCATTCTGCTCTTCCATTGCTTAAAGTTTAAGATAAATAAATAGATATACATAGAGAGAGAGAAAGAAATACATATCTATCTCTATAGGATATTTTTTTAACAACTTTTGGGGTAAACAACAGTTTACATGCAACACACCCATTTTAAGTGGAAAAAAAAAGTTTCGACATATTATGGACCCGTGGAAACCACAATAGTCAAGATATAAAATGTTACCATAATCTCCATAAGTTTGCTCCTATTCCTTAGCATATGAGTTATAGTAGTGATTCCTATATCTATAACTCTTACTTTTTGGGTAACTAAATCCAGTTAATGTTCAAAATGCTTAATTTTAAAGTAAAAGCAAATCAGCATATTTCCTTTGTTTTTGCTTTATAACTTTCCAAATATGTGATGTTACTACATTTAAAATGAACAACAATAGATGTTGAATTTTACATCAAGTTAATCTTTAAGATTGTTGAGAAAGGAACCAGCTGTTTCTTAAGGGCTTTATTTTTCCTTATGCCTTTATTCTGGGTGGATCGATGGATGGATAGATGGAGATGATAGATAGATAGATAGATAGATAGATAGATAGATAGATAGATAGATAGATAGATAGATTAGATAGATAGATAATCAACCTAGAAAATGATTCATGTATTAAGTTTAAGAATTTCCACCTTGACACCATGGACCAGTTTATTACATATTGAACACCTAATAAGTAGCAGAAACTGTTAAATATTGAAAATCTAGAAATGACTAAGAATAGACACTGTCTTCAGCCTCATGGGGTTTACAGTCTTCTGGGGAAAACAGATAATAATCAAGTACTTACAGAAATAAATGTGTGATTACAGTGAGAAATGCAGAGGAAAAAAAAATCTATGGCACAATTAGAGAGGGGAATAGGAGACCTGACTGATGCTGGTCAGAGAAGGCTTCACTGAGGAAATGATGTACAAACTAGGAACCCAAGGATTTGAGGAATGAACTCCATGACATTGAGGGCAAGAGCAAGGGGGGTGGTGAAGCAGAACTGAGAACCGCATTTGCAGAAGCTTTATGGTAAAGAGACAGCATCATGTGTTACAAAGGGTTTGGTGTATTTGAAGGTCTAAGAAGAAGCTCCTTGAAGCTGGAATGGGATGCAGAGAGAATGGTATACAAGGAGGCTGGGAAAGTAGACAGAAACCAGAACATATAGGGACTCATGGGCCCATGCAAAAGAAGTATTGTCTTTATCAAAAGTGCAATGGAAAACCTTTGGAGGAATTTTAAACTTAGGGCTGATGATACCTAAGCTTTTATCCTGACCTTTTTCTTTCAAATAAGTCAGGCAACATTGGTTTTAAAGCAGCATTCCCAGAATGTCTGATATTTCATCGGTTTCTCATAGTGTATATTATTTATTCATTTGCTTTGTGCCTGACTGAACATTTTTCTACCAGGATTTTCTGACCGACTTGGTGATGTCTGAGGTGGATCGCTGTGGAGAGCATGACGTCTTGATCTTCAGAGAGAACACCATTGCTACCAAATCCATTGAGGAATACCTCAAGTTGGTGGGACAACAGTATCTTCATGACGCATTGGGTATGGAGAAGAAAAACATTGTGTTCTTTGCCTTTTGATTTTGTTATTTCACCCTCATAGGACTAACAAATTGAGCTCAAATTCAGCATGTTACTTAGTTTTAGCTGACTAGAGTGTTAAAATTTGAGTTTCACCAGTAAGTCTCCATAGTACTCACCTGTGGTACTACTGCTTTATAACACATTGATTTATCCAATATGTACAGAAAGAAAGCCCATCAGCATATGCAGCTACCCACAAACCCTCAAGTTTGTGACACTAAGATACACAATATGAGTGGATGTCACTACTAGATCTGAGGGTACCTGCTTCCCCCAAAGTGTTGATTATTTACATTATGATATAAATATATTACCTAATCTTGAGTGTTAACATTTGTTTTCATGCATCAGAAGTTTAAAAAAAAAAAAAACAACAACAAAAAAAAACTCTTGTCAATTCTCACAACTCCAAATTTCTGCCTTCAAGATCTCAAGAATTTTTAATAATTACAACATTTTACCCAATCAGTAGTTCTTACTGACTAGGCCACTCACCTAGAATTCCAGATTTGGTCATGAAATTCAAGCAGTTACCACTAGCATAAGGCACTGTGCTGGGCAACTTACTCATGGTAAAGCAGATGTGAGTTTCTTGAAGAACAGAGTCATTTCTTTTACCCTCATTTCCCCAGTACTTCCTGCAGAATGTAAAAGGTTAATAAAAAGGATAAAGAGAAACAGGTAAAATTAATTTTAATGACATTATAGTTAACCCAGTATACCCAAATATTTAACAGGTTACCAAAATAAAAATTATTTGTGAGGTATTCAACTTTTTTTCATACCAACTCTTTAAAATTTGGTGTGTATTTTGCATTTGTTACACATTCTAGTTTGCACTAGCCGCATTTCAAATACCCAATAGTCACATGTGACAATCAAGAGTAGACAGTAAGTTATGTTGAATAAATGGAGAGATTTTTGCCCTTAACAAGTTTATAAGATAGGGAGATAAGAAAGATAAGGATACCCCTATAACCTAACCCCTATAACCCCTCTAGAGAGAGAGAGAGAGATCCTGTGCTTTTTCAGAGATTTAAATAAGTTAATTCTGGCTGATGGAATTATGAAATTTCCCGTGTAACATACAGAAACTATGTGTGTAACTTGAAAAGTAGAAAGGTTATATAAAAACAGATATTGGGGGCGCCTGGGTGGCTCAGTCGGTTAAGCGTATACCTTCAGCTCAGGTCATGATCTCAGGGTCCTGGGATCGAGCCCTGCTCCCTCCTTAGTGGAAAGCCTGCTTCTCCCTTTCCCTTTGCCCTCTGCCCCCTCTTGCATACTCTATCTTTTCAAATAAATTAATAAAATCTAATGGGAATTTATAAGAATAGTGAAGATGGATTTCATTAATATTGGGACAGATAGGGATCCCTGGGTGGCTCAGTGGTTTAGCGCCTGCCTTTGGCCCAGGGCACGATCCAGGAGTCCCAGGATTGAGTCCCACGTTGGGCTCCCAGGATGGAGCCTGCTTCTCTTTCCTCCTCTCTCTCTCTCTCTCTCTCTCTCTCTCTCTGTCTATCATAAATAAATAAATAAATCTTTTTAAAAAATATTGGGACAGATACAGAGAGGTTCGTGGCCTCACCTAAAGAGCTTAATTACAGCCATATCCTAAAGTGTATCTCATGACTTTAAGGATTTGTACTGCCTTCTAAAAGGTAATGATGAAGCATTTCTAACCATAGTCTCCATTCTGTGGACATAGGGGCAAATACATGTTGACCACCTACTTCTTAAAAATCAAAATCTATGTTCTGCCACTCAATAAACAGAATTTCCAAAGTGAAAAGTCGATGCAGGTGCTTTGATAGGGCAGGGAATAATTAAATAGCTGATGCACTAAATAAGACATGAAAATTCACTGAACATGAGAAGCAATTCTAATAACCCCACAAAGATATCTATTACCATATTTATAACCCAAGAGCAAGGACCAGGGTAGGGAAAATGGCTGCTGCTTCCAAAAGCTTAAACAAAATTAATTAGTAAGCTGCTTCAGGACAGAGTATCTACTGTCTTCTTCCCATTTAACTCCCCACATTTCTAGTTAGCCCTAATATTCTAGATGCTCACTGGCTGATTTTTCTCCTACATTTTATTTTTATGACAGTAACTCTCTTTGCAAACAACTTAGTGTATCTGAGAGTCAGTGTAAATTCAGACTTATTTTATATGATTTGAGATAGTAATGTGATTTTTCAAATAGTCACCCTTAAGAACTGCAGCATTTTCAGTTACCTGAAAAAGATTGTTATTTTCATATAAACTGTACTTAGTGTGGCAGGAGCCTCTAATACTACAATTGGGGAAGGTTTTATAATAAGTATTATATAAAAAGGCTTCACAGTGAAGTCTCAGTAAACCAAAAAATTAAATTAATAAGGACATCCAAGCACTCAGAATAATTAAAGTATAGTTGTATTTCATTCACTGCGGGCAAAAAATAAAGATGCTGTTTCCAGGCTGCCTGAAGAATTCTCAGAGAAAATTTAATTAAAAGTTGCCAGTCATGTTGACAATATTCATTTACCTTGATTAAAGCATTATTATTTACTGCACAGACCCCACCTCACTTAGACTTGACTTAAAGCTTCCATGTGGCGCAACTGCGGGACTTAGTTAAGCATCTGCCTTCAGCTCAAGTCATGATCTCAGGGTCCTGGGATTGAGCCCCACGGTGGGCTCTCTACTCAGCCGGGTGCCTGCTTCTCCCTCTTCCCCTTCCTCATGCTCTTTCTCTCCTCACTATGTCTGTCAAATAAATAAATAAAATTAAAAAAAAAAAAAAAAAGCTTCCACCTGTTAACCCCTTTTACATTTCTGGCTGAAATCAGCTTATATGTTAATGTTCTGGAAATATCATCAGTGAAATCTAGAAAAGGCCTTTAAAATGCTTGATTTCCATCATTGGTGACAGAGGCAAATTTTTTTTTAGCAATAATCTGACCAGATCTGTTGACTTATTTCTACACACCTAATTTGAATGTGAGATAGTAATGAGTTAATGATTTACATAGAAGACACACCATAGAACACACTATGTGCAAACTCAAATTTAAACAACGTAGCAAAAAAAAATTTTTTAATTAATTAATTAATTAAAATAAACAATGTAGCAAGTACCCTTTGGCTCAGATCTTTTTCAAAGGCAAGAGAGCAAATGCAAATGGATTACTGAATCTGTTTCAATTTTTAATCAGGTAAGCAGCTTTGAGGTACAAATCTGTAAAAGGTTCACCTTTACTATAGTTCTTTTCACATTATCAGACAGGTTATAGTTTCAAAAGTGAAATTTTTTTTCAATTTTAGAGGATTTCAAATACATCATAATCAAGTAAAAAAAGTCTTTGGACAATTTACTTCTGGACTCTTACATTATTTATTTGACTCTCTTCTTAAAAAATACAAAACAATTCTGAAAATTAACCAGTTATTTACTAACCTTAATATTGTTTCCCTAGACTAGATAAAGCCTCATGGAAGTCACTAAACAGAATATTAATGATAGGGACGCCTGGATGGCTCAGCAGTTGGGTGCCTGCCTTCAGCTTAGGTCGTGATCTTGGGATCTGGGATCGAGTTCCGCCATCAGGCTTCCTGCGAGGAGCCTGCTTCTCCCTCTGCCTATGTCTCTACCTCTCTCTCTCAGTCTGTATCTCTCATGAATAAATAAATAAATCTAAAAAAAAAGAATATTAATGATACAAATTTAGAGATGGGCCAACTTTTATATGGAATATTTGACATTGATGAGTTAGTTTTAAATTTAGCTACTCTTTAAATGAGGTAAATTATGTGGAAGCACATAGTGTAGGGGACATTGAGAACACTTCAAATACAAATCCTCTGGGAACTGGTAAATATTTTTGTTGGGGTCACTTCACTTTATGAAAAATCATTTTTCAGTTGCATAGTTGTACATATCTGTACTTATTGTATGGATCCCTCACCAAGTGCAAGGTGCCACATTAGATACTTTTATATTCACACATCATTTCTGATCCTCACTGCAGCTGTGTAGGGTGGGAGTTATTAACACCATCTTACAAATAAGGCAGCTGAAACTCAGATTATTTAAGTGACTTTTCAAGGCCCCTCGGTGGTCGAGTGATTTGATCCTAGATCTGTCTGGCTTCAAAACCTTTACTTTTTCCATGCACTAATTTCCAATTCTCCAAGCAATTTTCCTCCAAATTATTGCCTGCTTACCTCACTACTAACCTTTTTTTTTTTTTTTAATAAATTTTTATTTATGTATGATAGTCTCACAGAGAGAGAGAGAGGCAGAGACACAGGCAGAGGGAGAAGCAGGCTCCATGCACCGGGAGCCCGACGTGGGATTCAATCCCGGGTCTTCCAGGATCGCGCCCTGGGCCAAAGGCAGGCGCCAAACCGCTGCGCCACCCAGGGATCCCACTACTAACCTTTTAACAAAAAATGTTCCTCATGTTGCTGCTGCTGCTACTGAATTTTGGAGAAATTTTTGTTCACTTCCATGAAATTTATTAGAACTAGCATGAACCTCGAGAGATAGAAGCAGAGTTGAAAGGATCTTTGCAAAATCTACTTCTCTGTCATTAAACCTACAAAAACCCAAGAATACATACTATCATCTCTGATAAGTATTTACTGAGCATCTACAGTGCTTTAGGAGCTATTCGACATGAATAGAAGTTGACCCCTGACCTCCAAGGGTGTTCATCCTAGAGATGTGAACATGAGACATACGAACAAATACGCATAAAACAGTATGAAACATGGAACACAGGAACATACACAAGGTGTAGTGTACAGTGGGGGATAAACCAGTAAGGTAAGGATTTGTTTTTTCAAGGAATACTAGACTTATCTCTATAGAAGATGGGATATAAAAACAGTGCTTCTAAGTTAAATTTTTTTGGAAAAGCATATACAGATTATATAAAGAACTATTCTTGGGCAGCTCTGGTGGCTCAGCGGTTAAGCACCGCCTTGGCCCAGGGCCTGATCCTGGAGGCCCAGGATCGAGTCCCATGTCCGGCTTCCTGCATAGAGCCTGCTTCTCCCTCTGCCTGTGTCTCTGCCTCTGTGTGTGTGTGTCTCTCATGAATAAATAAAATCTTAAAAAAAAAAAAAACTGTTCTTATATGACTTTGTGCTATGTTGAATTACTGTCTCTTTCACAAGAAGTAAGCCTAGAGACCCTTACTCGAATCTATGTTCAGCACCAGCTTAGGTGGGCTATTCAACCAAGCTTGGGTTCTTTTTTCTTCTAAAATAATATCATTCACCCTAGTAGAAGGGCCATATAACAAAGAATGAATTCCTGCTAATAAAGTATATTTGTGGTTTTAGATAATAGATTTAAGGTTGTATCATTGTTTTAAGTATTATTATTATTTTTATAAATACCGTAATGGTGATGTTAGTGACTACACTTTTTCCACTTCCAGGATGAGGAAATAAACATGATATGAGGGATGTGCTATCGCTTGGGTTCTAAAGGAATAACAATCCTTTGTGCCCTCCATGTCAGGTCTCAGAAAGAAATTCCCATTATACATTTTAGGACAGAAATCCTAAATCCTTTTATTCTATTCAGGAGGACACTATTCATGGTTATACTAACTGTCATCTTCAAACAGGGGAGTTCATCAAAGCTTTGTACGAGTCAGATGAGAACTGTGAAGTGGATCCCAGCAAGTGTTCCTCTAGTGAACTGATAGACCATCAGAGCAACCTGAAGATGTGCTGTGAGCTGGCTTTCTGCAAGATCATCAACTCTTACTGGTGAGCAGGTGTCAATGCTTCAGCCCCTGCTTATGGAACTTAAAGTTTTCCATGTAAAAGTCATCACAATGTTAACTGTAGCATTCCCCAACCAAAGGAAGGGCTTAGGGGAAAGTTGGAAGATTTCCCTAATAGAGTCCTCTCTAAAATCCAAGTCTCCATTGTAAGCAGCAGGACCTGTGAACTGACTATCTACGTAAATATAATATTTCCCCAGAATATTAGCACCACATCCTCTAATACCAAAAGTACTTTAATGGCTTTCTGGAATACTTACTAGCATTAAACAGTTGTGTTAATGATTTTTGCATTGCTCCAACCCTAGCAATTGGTGAGCTTTTGGAAGAGTTTTGATGAATACTCTTTAGAGAGATTATGATAAGCTCTCTTAAACCAGATGGTTTAATCAGGAGCCTCATGCCATTTTCCTACTTTGCAAAAGTAAATTTACACTAATCCCTAAGTTTTGTAGCTTTGGGTTCCCAGTTTCCATCTGGACTTTCGTCAATTTTCCGCCAACTCTGAGCCATGAATCAGGCAGGATTCTCTCCTCTAGGCTCTCCTCCTCTTAGCCTGGCTCTAAAGCAGAGGTGTGGTGGGTCAGAGTGGGATCACTTGTGTTTCCTTTGGTTATGGTATTTTTATATTTAGAGGTTTGGTAATTTTTCTTTCCCAGTGTTTTCCCTCGTGAGTTGAAAGAAGTGTTTGCATCGTGGAAGCAGCAGTGCCTGAACCGTGGCAAACAGGACATCAGCGAGCGGCTCATCAGTGCCTCATTGTTTCTCCGTTTCCTGTGCCCTGCCATCATGTCTCCCAGTCTCTTCAACCTTATGCAAGAGTACCCTGATGACCGTACATCTCGCACCCTGACTCTGATTGCCAAGGTCATTCAGAACCTGGCTAACTTTGCCAAGTAGGTGTCACTACCATAAGCACTTTTTAAAAACACCATTTAAAAAATATGTGACACCTAAAATTTGGATGGGGCTGGGGAGCCTCATTACCCATGTTACAAGATTTTCATTGTAGTGGTATTAAAAATAAAGAAAAAAGAAACAGCTTAAATATTCACTTTATAAAGGAATCCATTAAGTCACCTGTGGTATGTGCATTCAGTAGAATTTTTGCAGCCACCCCAGTGATCACAAAAAATATCCAATAATATGGAAAATGAGGAAGATATAATTATACTAAATGAAAAGTGCTGGTGGCGCAGCGGTTTGGCGCCTGCCTTTGGCCCAGGGCGCGATCCTGGAGACCCGGGATCGAATCCCACGTCAGGCTCCTGGTGCATGGAGCCTGCTTCTCCCTCTGCCTATGTCTCTGCTTCTCTCTCTCTCTCTGTGCGACTATCATAAATAAAATAAAAATTAAAAAAAAAAAAAAAAAGAAAAGAAAAGTGCTGTTAACTTTAGCAGAAAAAAAAAAAAAAAACTTTAGCAGAAAAGAAGGATACTAGAAGATACATACGCTATTATTCCAGAAATATGTTAATACAAAAACCTAAGTATAAAAACCGCCTGCAAACTCAAGTGTTTACATTATCTAAAACAATTGGCCTGGCCCCTTCAAAAAAAGTCAATGCCATGAAAAATTGAAAAGATAGAGAGGGACTGTTCTAGGTTTTGAAACACTGCAATGCTTGAATCTTAACTGGATTTGAATTGGAAAAAAATCTATAAAAGTCATTTTGGAGACAATTAAATGTGAAATATATAAGATTTATGGATAATGCTTTTAAAAAGTTTTAGTGTGATAATGGCATGAGTTTATGTAAGAGATTCCTTATTCTGGAGAAATAGGTGCTAATGTATTTAGAGTTTATGTCTGCAACTTAGTTTAAAATGGTTCAGCAAAAAAAATAAAAAATAAAAAGTGTGTGGAGAGAGAAAGTGAAAGCAAACTTGGTAAAATGTTACCAGTTGGTTAATGTAGATGAATGCATATGGTTGTTTGTTGTATATTCTTTCAACTTTTCTATACATTTAAAATTTTTTGAAAGGAAGTTAGCAGACCTTTGGGGAGAAAATGCACTCAAATGCAAACAGTGGATATGTTTGAATGGCAGAGTGTATCCACTCTCACCTTTCTTTTGCCACTTTTCATTGTTTCTAAAAAGACAGAATTCTCTATTAGCAATGTATTGAAGGAAAAAATTAGAACTTGAATTTAGAACTTGAATGAGACATTGTTTTCTGGTATAAATAGTGGCGTTTTAGAAGTGCACTATTTTAACTTTTTGTATCCTATTTATGAGATAACACAGAAATAGACATATTTATCCATATTTGAGTTAATTCCAGTAAAAATTATTTCTAGTTATTTTGGAAGAAGTTTTCTGGGCTTAAGCAAGGCCCCGAAGGTACCTAGAATTTAGATAGACAAAGAAGAGAAGTTCTTCTCTAGCGAAAATAAATAGCATGAGCAAAGACTTGGAGAAGCAGATATATTTGGGAGACTCTGAAGAAGCTAGCAATATTGAAGGTTTATACTGATGAGCATTTGGTAGGCAAATGAAGGTTATTTACAGAGAGCCTTAAATACCAGGAAAAAAAAAAAAAAAGATTTAGCTATAGCCCACAGAGAATAGAAAGCTATGCAGAGTGTTTGAGTTTTACATCAGTATTAAGAAAGTATGTTTTAGTCTTTATCACTTAAGAGATTATAAATTAGTCACTTACCTCCCTAACATAAAAATAAAAAATTTAAAGCTCATTGTAAAGTCAACTCAAACATCTCTTTTCCTGAATATGTCCTTTCCCATTTTCTCTCCCTTTGTTTCAGGTTTGGTAACAAAGAAGAATATATGGCATTCATGAATGATTTTTTAGAACATGAATGGGGTGGAATGAAGCGCTTTCTTTTGGAAATCTCTAATCCGGACACCATCTCAAACACCCCAGGCTTTGATGGTTACATTGATCTGGGCCGAGAGCTTTCAGTCTTGCATTCCTTACTATGGGAAGTAGTTTCCCAGCTTGATAAGGTAAAGTAGGCTGGAAGCATAATGGGAGATTGGGAGTTAGAGAACCTTAATATACCTGAATTCTGAAGAGTATCCACAGAGTGACAGCATTCATGCTTTCTGCTGATCAAAAGCAACCTTTTGTGCTAGAAGCCTGGGAGTAAATAGTTACCAATTCTGAGTAAAATATGGTTTCCCTACAAACCAAGAAATTCTAGAAAGCCATGAAGTTATTAACCTATATTTTTAAGTAATTCACTGAATTAATGGCATATATATTTCTATAAATAATCATATGTTTAGAACGTTATATAGGACATTGTATAAAACATGTCTAAAAACTTGCCTAGAAACTAACATCAAACATTGCTAAACGCAGATTTATTCATGTATAGCAGGATGAGATGATGAAACCTCATCTAATAATTCTAACAAAAGTGTGAACTTAGAAAAATGCTGAGACTATCATGTTTAATTTGTTTTACTCCTGAGACTTTTTTTGTTATATAAGTCGGAGAGTTCAATATAACTATTAGTACTACTGAGTTACACGGGACCTGAAAATTCTGATGTTTTCTTTCTCTACAGTTGTGAATTTTAAAAGCGGAAAATACTTTTAATCATTTATTTTCTGAGTATAAGCTAAAAATTATATACTATATTAATAACTAACTATATACCATGCCAATCATTTTCTTCCCTCTGGAATTTTTCAAAGAGAAATAGAGTTGTAAAGTCTTAGACTTTAGCTAGGTTTACCACAATAATTATTTATTGATATTTTTGTTTGCTACAGGTACTTCATAAATAGATGTGGTGGTATGTTAGAATAACTTCAAAAGACAAAGGTTTTTTTTGTGATTAGAATGTATTTGTTTCCCTCCATTTTCCTATTATCCTTAACAATGTTGTACCAATAAAATGGGGATAGTAAAACCTATTAATAAAGACCACTTTCCTGAGGCAATATAAGTGGTAGGGTGTCCTACCACTTGTAAAATAATAAACTGTTTTGTGCTCTTGAGGACCCCTTCTTCACTTGTAGCATTGCTAGCTAGATTTGGAGTTGGAGCTATGCTGAGCATACATTCCTTGAATGTGAATCAGGGTTCAAGAAAGTTGAGCAAGTAAAGGCTCTTCTTTGGGTAGCATTAGCGCAACTACTCTACCCGTCTGAGCAGAGTTGAATAGTCTCGGTTGTGGAGAAGACACAGGGGACCCAGACGCAGCTGTGTAAAACTGCCCTAGAGTTAAGGGGTCCCATAAGACTCCATGAAAATAAGAATTCCCCAAAGAAAAAAATGATTGAGATGGATAAAGCCAATACTAAAAAGTGACCGTCGAGTAACCGCATCAATGGGATGCAGATATGGAAATCTTATAAAATAGGCCTGGTTGATTTAGGGTCAAAATCTTTTTAACAGGCATTGCTATGTAAACATGCCTTCTCCTTGTAAATCTGTGTTTGGTCCTGGGAACCAGGAGTAAACCTTAGACACATCTCGTTGAGAGTTTACCTGATTTTGCTGCTTAAAACAAGATTGTCTTACTAATGCAAACCCAGTTGACAGTAGGTCAGAGTTCCCAAAAGTAAATGGGATAGTGGATGGCAATATCACCTGTGTGCCCTGCAGTGCTCCGGACCCCTGAATGCAACACCTTCTTGTATGTTGGCATGCATTTCTTTTCTCACACGATGCCTTTTCTTTGGAAGTTTCATCACACTAGCCAATCCTCTGGTCTTGAAGTCCTTTGGTTAGAAGGTGTTTGGTTCTTCCCCTACCCTCCCTTCCCTTGATCTACTAGCCTCCCAAAGATTTAGTTTGCTTTGCATGCCTATTTTAGTTGGAATGGCAATAGTTTGGTTGTTTTGAGCATGTCTTTTAATTTTTATTTGCATAATCCTAATTTCTATTTCCTTTCTTTCCTCAATGTCTGCTGCACCTTGTTTCGCCTCCTCCATTCATCTCGACGCCATGGTTCTGCTGCTCCATAACAATGCATTATGAACCTGCCACTCCCATATGCAAACACCTACCCTTCCCTCCAACCTACACCCCTCCATCAATGGGCATCGTTTTCCCAAAAACAATCGTTGGTGGATGTCGCAATGCTTATTATCCAATTAGGGTGAAAATTCCTTCCTACAGGCGACCGTGGCAAAATTGGGACCGCTCCCTCGAGTTCTTGCTGATATTACCAAGTCTCTAACTAATCCTACACCAATACAACAGCAACTGAGACGCTTCACTGAGCATAACTCCAGTCCAAATGTCAGTGGAAGCCTCTCCTCTGGGCTGCAGAAAATATTTGAAGACCCCACTGACAGGTATGTAAGAGAGAATCGAAACTAGCATCTCATAGAGAGAATGCTTAGAGATTTGGCAGAAATCTATTTAAGTCATTTGTTGAATTTATAACCTAAAAGTCATGATCAATTGGAAAGAATCATCTGACCGGAGATAAATCCAATTGTTTGTCATAATAGAACACAAGATCTAGGATACTGATTTTCTAGAATGTTATTGTAGAATTATAATAAACATTAAAAAAAAATAAAACCTAGGTCCAGCTTAAGGGAAGATTAAGGGCTCTATGATATTTATATTTTCATTTATTGTAGAACTCAAAATTCTGGAGAACCTCAGTTAACATCATTTTATAGCTGGCTATGTCAGCTGGATAGGTCGATACAATGTTGATGCCTAGACTGACTCTCTTTTTTGGATTGGCAAGACTTGGGCCTTTAACAAGGACCGTTTGGTTGAACATGTGGCACTGTTCCCTCCTCTTGAAGGTTTAGACAGAACCAATTAACAGTGAGTTGGAATACCTCAGAAGGGTTTAGGACCTAGCTAGGAAATGATTGGAATTCTAGTAAAAATCAAAGACAATGATGGAGGGGTATACAGTGTTATTCCCCACCTTTGGAGAGAAACTAAAAATGTTGTATTTTTAGGAATTGTAATGATGAAATTTGAGTTTAGAAACCGACATAAGTATCTACATTGGGCCTCTGAGCCTTCAGAAATGTTGATATCCCTGGGTTGAGAAATCCTAACTATTTTGAATTTATCTCAAGAGTAATTAAGGGTCCTCTTTTTCCACAGTGATTTGCATAAACTAAAATCTCCAAGCCAGGACAACACAGATGGCTATTTCAGAGGGAAAACGTTATTGCTGGTTCAGCAGGCCTCCTCCCAGAGCATGACCTATTCTGAAAAGGATGAAAAGGAAAGTAGCCTTCCTAACGGTCGGAGCATCTCCCTCATGGACCTTCAAGACACTCACGCTGCTCAAGTAGAGCATGCATCTATCATGCTCGATGTGCCTATGCGCTTAACTGGAAGCCAGCTTTCCATAACCCAGGTGGCCAGTATCAAACAACTGCGGGAAACCCAGAGCACTCCCCAGAGTGCACCCCAAGTGCGAAGGCCCTTGCACCCAGCCTTGAACCAGCCAGGCAGCCTCCAGCCCCTGTCATTCCAGAACCCTGTCTATCACCTCAATAACCCAATCCCAGCAATGCCAAAGGCCTCTGTGGATTCTAGTTTGGAGAATCTAAGCACTGCCAGTTCCAGAAGCCAAAGTAACAGTGAAGATTTCAAACTCAGTGGGCCCAGCAATAGCAGCATGGAAGATTTCACTAAACGTAGCACGCAGAGCGAGGATTTCTCCAGGCGGCACACTGTACCGGACAGACACATACCTCTTGCTCTGCCACGGCAGAATAGTACCGGGCAGGCCCAGATCCGGAAAATGGACCAGGCTGGGTTAGGTGCCCGAGCCAAAGCCCCGCCGTCCTTGCCACACAGTGCTTCCTTACGTAGCACGGGGAGCATGTCGGTAGCCTCTGCGGCCCTGGTGGCTGAACCTGTGCAGAATGGGAGCCGGTCCCGGCAGCAGTCCTCTTCCTCCAGAGAGAGCCCCGTTCCCAAAGTGAGAGCGATCCAGAGACAACAGACACAGCAGGTAGGGATGGGGGCAGGGGCGGGAGGGGTCTGGCCTCCATTGATCCACCTGTGTCCCTGCTTCTTTATATATAAAAATATATATATTAGGAAATCCAATTGCTAGCAAGGTTCCTACAGAAAAATATTTTATTTTAAATGGGAAGAAGAAATGAAATGTTTGGGAGGCTTCTGGCTAGGGGAGGCAGAAGAAAGAAAGAAGCTTGACTCATTACCCTCAGGAGACTAACAACCAGGCCGAAGGCTTTTCCTTCTCTTCAAGCAGCTGAGCTGCCACCTCGCTTTGCGCTAAGAACAGATCAGTGTTGAATGAATAATTAGAACACATGAATAATAATTATGAAACCTGTAGGCCAGATCAACTAGAATGTATTTAGGGAATCTGGACATTAATCTGCCTTAATTTTTTTTACCTTAACATTTCCAGAATAAGCTTTCTCATTCTGAGCCAAGGGCTTAATGTAACTGCTCTCTACTTCATCCCCCACCTCCTTCTGGAAATAACAAGTCTCATGTGCCTTTTCCTGGAAATGGCTAGAAAAATAGCACCTGAGCACCTATAAAGGCAAAGTGAAGGAGACAGGTAAAAAGATAGAAACACAGGTCGTTGACAAATATTCTCATTTACAAATCCCTTATATTTCTATTTGCATGGGTAAGCCCAGCCAGGGTCACAACCAGTCTTAAGATTTCCAGATTTTTCTTCATGACAAAAGTTTTCCCAAGGATTTAATCATTTTCTTCCCTACATACTACATTTTGAGGCACCAATACCTATTTTACTTTTTGAAACAATCTAATAACCTGAGGAATACATGTATATGTATATGTATACATTTAATATCTTTCAACTAATGATTTTTCTCCTTTGTGTTTGCTGACCTTTTCTTGAAACCTAATCATACTAGGGAGCTTTGTGATTGAAAGAGTTCTATGACAGATCCTTTTGTCAGCAAAACCACTAGTCAGAGAAGACTACAATAAAACCCCAGTGCATCTTTTTAATATATTTGCTTCTTATAGGTAGGCATTTACTGATTTGGCTGCTTCTGCCTCCGCTCTGCTGTGATCAGAGGCCTTGCCCCATATCTAATAGTTACTGTTTAAAAAAAAAAAAAAAATTAGGACACTGACAGAATCCTGGGATGTGGAGGTAGAGGAAGAGATGAAAAGCTCGACTAACTTAGACCCTTTCCCACAGCCCACTTCCTGGGCAGAACCTCCTCTACTTGGTCGTTCTTTCCAGAGAAATTCCTTCAGTCTTAAATTTTTCATTTTCATTTTATTTATATTTTCCCAAATATCCCCAATTCATTTTATTTTTTTTTTAAAGATTTATTTGTTTGTTAGAATGAGAGAGGGAGATGGGATGTGAGTGTGAGTGGGAGAAGGGCAGAGGGAGAGGGCAAGTCCTTGAGCAGACTCTCTGCTGAGGATGGAGCTCAACAAAGGGCTCAATCCCAGGATGCTGAGACCATAACCTGAGCTGAAACCAAGAGTCGCTGCTTAACCCATGGAGCTACCCAGGCACTCCCCCAATTCATTTGATTTAATAAGGAAAGGCAAGATTACATATAATGAAATCTTTCATATGTGTGTCATTTTATGTCATATATATATACATTTAATTCATGTGTCAGAAGATGATCATTCAGTCATTCACACTTTATTGTGATCATTTTCACACGTTGCTTTTATGCTAGCTTCCAATTGAGATCAACTACTTTCAGAGAATTGAAGTGTTTATTGGGAGGAGAAAAGAAAGATAAGTAATTTTGGAGATGGAGTGCTGTGTGGAGGCAGAAATCCACTTGGGGGGCTAAGGGGGGCTAAGTGTAGCCTGGGGTCCATGAAGATGGGACAGGGAGTAGAGAAGAATATCAGATTGGCATAGATGGACAGGATAGTAGAAAGGGCACTCCGTCCTACTCTTCAGAAGCTGACTGGGGCCCAGCCTTGGACAGAAAAGAGGAATGGTAACCCATTCCCCTGTGTCATGAAGTTCTCAGTTCCCAGGGCCTGTGACTCAAATTGATGGCTTATAAGTATTATAAATTACATAGCCTTCTGCGTGATCATCTGGAACCAACTGTCATTTATAACATTTAGGTAGGAAAATATAGCACCCATCACACAAGCAGTACATATTTCTATGGGTGAATAGAAGACTGTCTTGATAGACAGGAGGGAAGAAATACATACAGTCTCCAAACAACCAGTTTAAAAATGTTTTGTGCCACACCATCAATGAATTGAGTCCATCTATATTACATTGGCACGAATTGAGGACAAACACAGTGAGATGGCCTAGTGCAGCTTTAAATATTCATCTTTGTTCCTACCTTTGCTGGTAGTGCCACCATCATATCAGTTAAAGCATAAATCATGTATTTTTATTGCTCAAGTTTCTGGTTTTTCTACATTGGCTTTTTCTATGCAGATGGCTTATTCTTTTAAACTTATGTTGTTATTTTTTATTCCTTATCTTTTGGTTTCTTGCTTTTCTCCTCTCCCATGAAGCCTCTGAATTTCTACATAATCAGCACATTTTTGGCAAATTCCTTTACATATTGTAATTGCAAATTGTGTTGGGGAATTCTTCTGTCCCCAAAACTAGAGGATTTCTTTGTGGGGATTGTTCTGTAGGCGTCTGTAATTATCAGTGGCTTTGTCCTATTGCAAATTCCATCTGTATCTCAGCACAAAGGAGTGCCCGTTGTTGGCAGCATTACTGGCTTCAGTCTTCGTATATGTATACGTACTGAGTAGGAAGGAAATAAAATCCTAGCGAAACAATCTAGAGAGAAGAGAGTTTGTTTTTTGTTTATGTTTTTGTTTTTGCTTTCAGGAAACTGCCTTCAAATTCTTTTACCCTTTCAGCCTCTTTTTGGATTTTTCCCCCCTCATTTTCCTCTCCATTTTGGTTTTTGTGCAGCATGTACTGTTTGTGTGTAATAGTACTTAAGCTGTATGTGTTCAGATAGAGCATGTTATGTAACCTTAAAAATTCAAACTTGAAGAGGCTTTTAAAATAAATTCAATTTTGGCAGACCCGTTGGAAGGATACTGCTATTTTCACATGTAGATGTGTTGAACTCTCTCCTACCTAAGCTCTTCAGGAACCCTCAGAGTTGACTGCTTTAGCCAGCCCTTTCTTTGGTGTTGACAGCAGAAGTGCTCTTTGTGATGAGAACCGGACTGTCTTAGACTTTGGAAAAGCTGAAAGCAACAAGCTTTATTTATGTCTAGTAAAGCCTAGCGAGGAAGAGGAAGCTGGCTGCTTCTCCATTGTCCTCAGTGTAGCCAGGCTATGAGTGGATTACAGGATCAGACAAACTGCTGTCTCTGGCCCTTTCACCCTAAAGCATTAGTATTTTTCCCAGAGAAACCCTACACACCTTTATCTCAAAGAGAGACATTCCTGGTAGGAATTCCTACTGCTTTTCTTTTTGTCTTTTTCATCTTTCCTTTTCTTTAATGATCCACCTTTGAAAGCCAGTGGATCCAAATAGGCTGTATTTATTCCTAAGGCTGTAGCTAAGCAAAGTGGAATTTGAAGCACTTACCAACCTCTTTTCCCAATCTCTTTGTACACTAGAGATAATAAATTTTGCTGTTTATAATAATGCCTAAATAACTAATAATAGTAAAAACCAGAGATAATAAATTTTGCTGTTTTTGCCAGCTTGTAAGGGAGATGGAATAATCATTGAAGAAAAGCCTTTGATGTACTTCCAAAAGATTAGAGAAAAAACGTATGTCTTTCTCATAGTAATGCATTATACTCTAGTACTGAATTCTAAAGAGAACCAGAGTATTAATAAATGAATAATATTTTATTGAGCATCTGTTGTGCAATTACATTGTCACTACCATTCAAAAATAGACTGTATCGAGACGCCTGGGTGGCTCAGCGGTTTAGTGCCTGCCTTCAGCCCAGGGTGTGATCTTGGAGTCCTGGGATCGAGTCCCAGGATGAGTCCCACATTGGGCTCCTTGCATGGAGTCTGCTTCTTCTTCTGCCTATGTCTGTGCCTCTCTCTGTGTGTCTCTCATGAATAAGTAAATAAAATCTTTAAAAATAAAAATAGACTGTATGATATGATGCCATGCATCAAGGATTGACGATCTAGTTGGGAAGTAAGACCAGCACACATGAGACCAATAGAAAAAAATGTAAGGGACAATATATAGTTTATAAAATAAAGAAACCCAAAAAATCGCCTCTATTTTGATAATTTTTTATTTGCTCAATGTTATTTTTCTGTTCTTTATACTTTTGTAAAGGTTTTACCATGAATACAAGGAAAAGTTAGTATTTTTTCAACAGCTGTTGACCACCTACTATATGCCATGCAGAGTGCTCAGATATATTAGGAAGTGGTTGAAAATCAGATTCAACCAGTAAAATAAGAGTAGACCTGAATGCCCAATTCTATCGTACAGTCCCTTCTAATTCGTTAGACATTGTTCACCATTCTGAGGATATGGTACCCACCACCATCACCAGTGGAATGACCCAGCTCTGGGTTTTACAGCTTTTCACTTAGCAGTCAAAGCCTAGATTGTGCTTGTTGTAGTCGACATTGTTCTCTTAATATGTTTCTGAGGGCTAAGATCTCTCCTCCATGTGTTCTCAGGAGCAACCATAGTGTACAGTGCATTTATAGGCACTCAAATAGCTACCCCATGACAGATCATAGGGAAAGAAAGTTCATTGAAGCAACATATCAGAGGAGCTTCTAGACATCCATTAATAATTGCTTATGTGTGCTTCAGGCGTGTTGCCACTTACTGATATCTGTAATCTACTAGCAAATCAGCCAAACCAGGTTCTGCTTCACACCTTTAAGAAACACTGCATAAAGAAGAAAGCTATTGAATTAGCTGCCTTGAAATAATAAATTCCAAACAGTAAAAGTTATCAGTTTTAGTACCTGCTTTATCTCAACCCACTATTGAATAGAAAATCCTGGTTTCACAGAAAAGCAGTTTTTTTGTGCCCTATGTGCTAAAGTGATAAGATTATAAAATTTAAAAAGCATTGGTCTCCTTTAAATATTGGCCTTTTATTAATTTTTTAAAACTCAAAACCACATTCTTTTCTCTTTCAGATGTACATCAAATAAAAACCTAAACCTCTTGTGAAACTGTTTTTCTCTGCCAATGCTGAAGCAGTTTTTTGCTCTCTGCTTTTAAAATCCAGTAGGGGGAGAACGTGTGTGTGTGTGTGTGTGTGTGTGTGTGTATAAAGTACCTTGCTGTTTACAAATGCTTTTACAAGCTGACTCATTTGTTTCTCATAATAACTTCCGATGTGGGTAATTACTACCTTCCATTTATAATTGATACTGTATCCTGTAGGCCAGTATTTCCAAAGTTTGATTCTCAAAATTATTTAAGTATACAAGATGTTCATTTAATTAATCATATAATTATTTTAACACATAATAGAAAATATATAACCATTAATATTAAAATATGTATAAATATATAATATATATAACCTCAAACTCATGATTTTACTGATGTTATTGCTTAGCATAAGGACTCAGCTAACTGGAAAAAGTTGTTTTAAAGAGATAATAAATAATCAGTGATAATATGGTTATTAAAGAAATAATAAAATGGTACACAAATGAATGAAGTATACAACACACCTAGATACCAGAGTGGAGATGGAGATAGACTTTTAAGAACTAAAGATCTTGAAATTTAAGACATGTTTATGTCTTGACACAGTGGAGGAAATGACTTTAAAAGAGGAACTTCTAGACATCCATTAATAATTGCTTATGTGTGCTTCAGGTGTGATGCCATTTATTGCTATCTGTAATCTGTTAGCAAATCAGCCAAACCAGGTTCTGCTTCACAACCTTAAGAAACACCATTCTATGACTTGTATACGTGTGTTTTGTAGAGTTTCTCTCAACCTATCTTTGATAACCTTTTAGTGTCTGCAGCCAATATTTTTCATCTTGTCTTTTTAAATCGCAAAGTCATCAAAAAAAATCCCTTCTTCTAAAATAGCTGTCTATTTAGAGTTTAACTGGATCCTATTCCAGAATGACATAAAGTAATCTTAAGGTAGATAGCTCTGCATGGAAGAGAAAATTCCCTCCAATTATGAGATTACACAGTATTGGTCCTCAAAATAGAAATCTATTTTAATTCTAAGAAGGTTACCTCACATACAATGCTATGATCTCTCCTACCTTCTCTCTCTCTCTCTCCCTCCCAACCTCTTTCATTCTCTCTCTCAAGCACACAAGAGAAAAATAATTTGTTTTATATTTCTAGCATTGTTTTTAGAGAAAGCATTAATGTTCATAGCTTAATATAAATTATAATATCCAGTACCAGTTTTCTAGACATAAATATGATAACATCCAAGCTCTGTACTTTCCAAAGAACTTTAACCTACATTATCTCAACTCAGTCCCTAAAACTCTATGAGATATCAGGATAAGTGTTACCAGTGATGGTAGTGATATCCCTAATTGGTAGTTTAAGAAAAGAGTATTGAAGAGATTAGGGACAGTTTAAGTGGCATCGTTGCTACTTTTTTTTTTTTTTTTTTAAAGTATTTATTAGCATGAGCTGGGAGATGGGTCACAGGAGAGGGAGAAGCAGACTCCCCACTGAGCAGGAAGCCCGACTCAGGGCTCCATCCCAGAACTTGAGATCATGACCTGAGTCAAAGGCAGTTGCTCAACCAACTGAGCCACCCAGGCATCCCAGGGTTGCTACTTAAAATATTCTTACCACTCAGTATATCAGTATTGGAAAACGGTAACTTATCTGACTATTCTAACTGGATCAAAATATCCCTTAAACTAATGCAATATCTATTGTTTTGATCCTATATTCATGAAGAAACTGGTCTAAAATAGAGATTTCAGAGTGGCCTTAATCCATCAAGAAGTCAGCACTTCTCTTTTTTCTCTTTGTCTAAATGATTGATGTGAAAATTGAGGATTTGGCATTCTGATAAATAAATGGATACCTCATGAGTTTGTTTAGCATTAATCAGTTTGTTGGTTCCTGATCATCTCTGTCTTACACAGCCATTTCCTCAGCTGAGCAGTAAACCATCGTGTCACGCCTTTTCTCTCATTCTTATCATTGTAATTTCACTGGTGATTGGACCACTGGACTAGTGAACAATTTTAAGGCCTTTGCTTTCTTTTCTTAGATGTGATGCATAGGAATTTCTATTCAGAATAGTATATTCTTACACAAGCAGATATTCTCATTCCTGCCCACCCCCAACCCCATCTTTAATAAAATATTAGTTAGAACTGAGAGCATTTATTAGGTCACAGTTTTGTCCTCCAAGAGTAATTCCCTTTGCAAAACCTAACTAGTGAATGAGTTGTTTGGGGAAATGCTAATGAATGTTTCTGTTTTAGGTGCAGTCACCTGTGGACTCTGCCACCATGTCCCCAGTAGAGAGGACAGCAGCCTGGGTGTTGAACAATGGACAGTATGAAGAGGATGTGGAAGAGACTGAGCAAAATCCAGATGAATCCAAGCATGCTGAGAAGGTAGAACTAGCCTGTTTTTGTTCACTTTTGCCCCCACAGTGATAGGCCACCAGAAAGACTGTCTTGCCAATAATAGGACGTCTTTCCCCTCCCCAGTTTCCGCTCCACCTCTTATTTTATCCAGCATCCACACACCTGTATATTTCAAGTCAGTAGTGTCTCTGTATGAAAATAGAAAATGTTGGTCAGGCTGGAGTGGAAGGGTTAATTTTCTTTTTATATGTTATCTTAAATTGGAGAACATTCTGCTATTAATTTCCAGTCATTGAAGGGGAATATTTAGTGTATCTGTAAGCTGGTTGTTAGTCTTCAACCAAGGCCAAAATTACCCTTGGACCAGACTTCCTTCCCAGGTCCTATTTAATGATTTTTGACTCCCCCTTCCCTCTTACTTGCTTTTTCTACATAAAGAGCTCCTAGCCCTATATTGATTTGTAAACAGATATTATCTATTATTTCGGTTTTGTTTTAAAGAAAAGTTGACATGGAGAAAAAGGATTATCAAATAAGAACTTTGCCATCATGGATGGCATTCTCTCATTTAATTAACAACCATACAACTAGTTCTGCTTACTTATCAGCTTGATCCTAAAATATGCTTATTGATGCATTCTACCTTTTTAAACTGTCATGAAAACTGTCATCTTTGACCTATTGGCTTAACGAGTGTAGTTTAGTATCATGATGTGGGTAAGCAGAAGCTAACTGCCTGATTGTCAATGAAATGGGATAGTCTGTGAAAATAGTTGCATTTTACAAAGCACCATACAGATTTATCATGAACTAGTAATAAATTTAAGTAGACCCTCTATAAGAAAGCTTATACTTCTCACCTCACCTCACCAGAAATGTGACATTCCAAGGCACTCATACCCCAACTATTGCAGTATTAGGACAAGAAAGGGCTGTGTAACCATTGGAATTACATAAAGCTTTTGTGAGAATTTATTATAGAAAGCTTTGGTTTATGTATATTTATATAAAACTTTAGTGAGAAAAACATACATGTTCCAGTAAGCAGTCCCAGATTAAGCAGATGAACCACGTCATGAAAAGGGGCCAAGAGACAGTTATTAATCAGCCCTGGAATATATGTAGGGCTTTTGCTTAGTGCTTGTGACCTGAATGTTTTACACATTTATAATTGAGGAGAAAGCAGCAATAGCTTACTTTGCCATCAGATTCTATTTATTTACCTGATAGCATAACATTATAGAAATGTTGCTTCTTCTCTAAAGGGCTGATTCTAGTAGAATGAAGGAATGACAGTCTGATGTCAGACGTCCTACAGTACAGGTGATGATACAGAAATCTCTGGTAGACAACTGGCTTAAGTTATTTGTCAGGTTCCTAAGTACTTGATCTTTTTTTTTTCTTGCCCCAATTTGATACAGATTGTGGCTTACAGCAACTGGTAGTTTAATGTGGAAAGAGGTACACATAAATAATATAGATTCGAAATGCCAAGTTCAGATTTAAAATGTGATTTTAGGGGGAGGGAGGACAGAACTCCTTTACCATTCATGCCTTTCGATCATTTTTAAGAATATTAGCAGCACATAGAACAGCAGCCCAGACAGCATCCGACCACATTGATTTCCAAAACCAATGTAACTCCAGTTTTTCCCTTCTTGTCTTTGATGCCTCTCTTCTGCTCTAGTATGAGCAGGAAATTACTAAACTGAAGGAGCGCCTGAGAGTGTCCAGCCGGCGCCTTGAGGAATATGAGCGCCGCTTGCTGGTGCAGGAGCAGCAGATGCAGAAGCTGCTGCTGGAATACAAGGCCAGGCTGGAGGACAGCGAGGAGCGCCTGCGCAGGCAGCAGGAGGAGAAGGACAGCCAGATGAAAAGCATCATCAGCAGGTCAGACCATCACCTGTGGTGGATGGGGGCCAGTTAGGACACAAAGGGATCGAAAGATGATCTAAAGAATCCTGAAGTAGTGGCAGCAAAAGCCACTTCAGTTCTACATTAGCTCTGTGGTACTTCGTGTGGATATGGTGAATGACTGTATCTCTTAAAATTTTCTAAATGTGACACCTTCATACCCTTCCTTGAAGATGGAGGTGTAGCCTTTTTCTCTTTCATCATAATAATTTGAAAAAGTAAAAATGTTGCAAATCACTTGATAGGTCTTAGTATTCAATGTCCAAGAGTCAGTTTATTTCTCATGAGTCTAGAGACATGGAAGGACATTATCAACGGATATCTTTAGGGCCAGAGAGAGAGTGCCAAGGATGTCAAGGGAGATTAAGGGAGGGGTCAGTTATACCAAACACTTGCATAACACTTAACTGTAGGCCAGGCACTTTACAAATAATAATTGGTTTGATCTAAATAAAAATGCTTTATGCCAACCTTGGAGGCAGGAATTATTTTCATTTTTCATTTTACAAATAAAGAAACAGGTTCCAAAGCCATGAAGTCACCTGCCCAAGGTCACTTAGTGGAGCAACCAGGGCTTGAAGGCAGGCATTCAGGCTCCAGAGCCCATGCTCATAACCACTGTGCTTCACTATTGTCAAATGCTATACAGAGAGGTCAAGCAAAATAAAGACAGAAAAGGTTTGTTGTTTCAGAAATATGGAGAGAGTTAGCAGTCTTCGAGCCATTTCATGGAGTTCAGTGTCGGTGGGTTAAGATGTGAACAGTGCCTGAGAAAGAAAGCAGGCCTACTAAGTGTAGCACATTCTGAGAAACTCAGCTGTGCAGGGAGAGAAGGGACAGCTGTCACAAGGGAACTTGAGATTTTTTTTTTAAGAGTTTATTTATTCATGAGAGACATGGAAAGACAGAGGCAGAGACACAGGCAGAGGGAGAAGCAAGCTCCATGCAGGGAGCCCAATGCAGGACTCAATCCCAGGATGACCTGGGCCAAAGGCAGGCGCTCAACCACTAGCCACCCAGGTGTCCCAGGGAACTTGAGATTAAGAGAGAGTTATTTGTTTCCTTCTAGTTGGCTTGGTAGTTTACAATGAAATAAGCTGGGCCGGGGTTAGAATCTGACAGAGGAGAAGGGAGGAAATGACTATGGGGATTCTGTCCCAGAGGAGATAAAAATGCATGGGATCTGGTCTCAGGCAGAGAGGTCAGCCTTGGATGTCTCCTTCCAAGGTGGGAAAGAAGAAAGCAACCGTGATTATGGACCTCTCGTTGGGAAGGAATGGAAATGTGGACTCTGCCAAGTTGGGTTTCTTGTCCCCTACATCAGCTGGCCTCTTTTTGACATCCTCACTGTCTCCTTGCTGCCACGTTCTAGGCTGATGGCTGTGGAAGAGGAACTGAAGAAGGATCATGCTGAGATGCAAGCAGTTATTGATGCAAAGCAAAAAATAATCGATGCACAGGTGAGCAGGCCTTGAATCTGGTAGAAAGCACTTGTTCATAATAACTGTTCAATTTCCTGACTTCTGACCTTTGGAAATGCCAAGGCATGTACTGCAAAATGGGTCATTGGAAAGTTCGCAGCATTACCTTTTGAAGATTAAAAGAGTTTCTATGTGACCTGTATTAATTTTCCTTTCTTTTACTGGTGACAAGTCTGTTAACCCAGCAAAGTACTAGCGTGCTCAGTGCAGTTGCTTGACAAATCTCAACCTAGTGCATGATGGGGTTTCCTTCTTTCCTTACGGAAAGGAGGGCATTCTCTAGGTACCTGTGAAAAGTACACCGCATGTGTCTGGCTTGTGACCTCCACTGACCATTGCTTGGCTGTGATGTTCACGGTCTTGTTAGTCACGTTCACTGTGCCGTCGACCTCTAGCCCCACATACTAGGGAAAAACAGGGTTGTGGAAGGTACTTTCCTTGCTGATCTTTTGGTTCAGGGTTTGATGGTGATACCTGGGATTTGCGTGGCTGCCCTTCTTTATTGGCACTGTGCTTAGAGAGCCTCTTAGCCCTGATGAAATCAGAACCTGGGCCCCTGCTCACCATAGCTTATAGCTTATACCTCTGACACTAATGGTGGGGTGCCTGCCAAGAGCACCTCACAGGGGCACATCAGCGATCAGAGCAAAATCCAGGAAGCAGGAGACATCGCCAATTTGGGTTTCATTTTATCATTGCAAAATATGGTTGTATTTTTTAGAACAAAACAAATAACAAAAGGCAGGTGCAGTTTTGATAGAGTGGCTGGTCTAGTCACCAAATATATCCCCTTCCTGAAGACAACCAGCCCATACGGGTTTACATTTCTCATCTTTAAAGACCTTATCATATTCCTAAGCTATGAAATAAAACTGGGAGCAAGAACTTTATGTTCTACTCTCCTCTCTGCATATCAGCCAGGGGACCGTCTATGTCGGAGCTCCCAGGATTCTTAAGCATGCACTTAACACCCCCTGTCTAGTTTCCTGACAGGGTTAATGTGGGATGGGGTTTATTTTTCAGGGGAGTTGGGAGTGAGGCTGAAAGCAGAGCGGTGGAAGGAGGCTTCCTGGGCCCCGTGCTCCACAGACACACCCAGCGTGGAAGCCAGTGTGAGCTGTGACGCTCTCATCAGCGTCGCTTCTGGAATATTTTCGACTCTGTAGTTTCTGGATATTTGGACCTCATAAGAATCAGAAGAAAGGTCTGCTGTAATTATCTGACTTGGTCCTTTTTTTAAACCTTTCTAGGTGTCCCCAGGGTGGGTGAAGAAGGGGTAGTGGAGATAAGGCTGTCTTGCCGTACATACTGTAAAAATTCACCCCAGAGCCTTTGGAGATATAGCCTGGATACAGAAAGCAATTTAGTCAGGAAAACCACTGTTAATAAGTTTCCACTTCGTGGATTTTCAGTGTGACAAAATAATGCAGGAAGAGTTCTATTAATAACCACACTGGGAGAGATTTTGGTTCTGATGAGATAAAGCAGACCATTTTTATAATTCCAGCTGGTCTAAAACTGTGTCAATCTTAAGTAGAGGAAGCTTGAGTGTGTCACAATTGTGGATCTGTGCATAGAGCATTTCCCTTTTCTCAGTTGCTTGTCAAGACAGCCTCATTAGCTTCTGACGATTTCTACCCACTCCCACTCCCTGTCTTGACATTGAGGGCAAGACAACCGTGTGTGAAGCAGGAGTCAGGCATGGCTGGTGAAAACAAGGAAGGAAATAGGATCTATCAGGCCTCAAAAGCTCTGGAAAGTGAGGACCTTCTCTCATTTAACCAGGAGGCTGTCGCTGCTCAGGGATGGGTGAAATGTGATCCTCAGATCATTAGTCAGTGTCAGCTGGTGGTCTGGCTAAACTAGACATTTTGGGTCCATACCTCAAGACAGTGGTTTTCAAATGCTTGGATTCCGTGGACTATGTTGGTCAAAACAGAAGAGCCTTCCATAGATCACTTTCCAGCTGCTCATACTGACCATTACCAGCAAGGACCACTGTCAGCTCATGGATGAAATCACACTGAAGCTAGCCAACTGTAGTAAATTACCTTTTCAAACAAGCATTACTATACTGCATGCTTTCTACCAGAGGCCCACCATGGGTCCCTGAGAATACTTGGAGAATCCACTAG
The DNA here is from genome assembly GCF_053574225.1 of Canis aureus. Lineage (NCBI taxonomy): Eukaryota > Metazoa > Chordata > Mammalia > Carnivora > Canidae > Canis > Canis aureus. The sequence continues at coordinate 59,845,311 of NC_135616.1, forward strand.
ATCATATTTTGAAACCCAGTGTACCATGTGTATAGCACAAATCATAAACACGAAAGCTAATTTTTAAAAAAAGATTAAAACCTCCAATTCCAGCTATTGTCTTACTGATACATTAAAATCTTATTATAGCAAAAGACTTTGAACATCTTTGGGCATCCTTTGTAATGAATGACTTTTTATATCAGGTCCTTTCCTTTGTAGGGATAAATCTTACATCATAAGTGTCTGATGGAGCAGAGCAGCCCTTCTGGCATCATTTAATAGAATGTGCATAAGTTTGGGGTGAAAGCTTCTCAGTGAGATAGCCCATACTTTTAGGTCTCTGGCATCTTCCTTGGTGCCACTGGTAGTGGAAAATATTTCTGAAACAAATACAGTTGCTTTCCTTATATTAGAGTTGAGTCCAACATTTCCCAAAGCACTAAAGGTCCGGTGCCCAATGAACTGGTTCTCATCTGTGTCAGCAGTCCTATGTCCCTATGGGCAAGACTCGTCCCTGAAGTCAGCCTCTAGATCTCCTGGAGTTTATGCTATGAGGCCTGGCCTCAGTCAGCCACTTTCTAACTGGCACTACAGGAGGATGAACATTTCACGGGTCAGGGCAGAACCACCTGACTTGAACCTTGTAGCACAGCCATGGGGATCCTGGTGATGGAATTAAGGAAACATTCTTAAGCATCAAACCAGGGACTGTGCCACTTTCAACACCCCCCCCCCCCCAGGATCTCTCCATGTGACTCAGATGGAGAACAGAGAAGGGTTCCTCCTATGAGAAGCAAGCAGCTGCCTAGTTACCGTTGCAAGTGATATCTCCGCTGTGTTAAATTACAGGTCATAAATGGAGATGAGATTATTCAAACAGGCAAGTAAACCCGGTCCATTCTCTAGCTGAGCAGTTCCCAGCCCTGGCCCGATACACTGGCCTCCTACACATTCCAGCTCCTGCACTCTCCACACTGGAAATCCTTCCTGTCAGGCGTGGATTGCTTTGCCTCTCAACCCAGGCAGAATCAAAATGTCAGAGCATCTTTTGCCAACTGAACTTGACTTTCAAAAGTCCCTATTTGATTATTTTTCTATTACTTTTTGTTTTATTTTTGAGAAGTTGGCAGGGGGGGGAATTACAAAAGGGGATTTGTCCACTTGGAAACTTTCAGCTGTTCAGCAGGGGGGTTATTTGGCTTCAGCTGTTACTCTTATAGGAAATAAATCATTGCAATCATTCTTAGCCTTCTTTTTTGACCCTTTAAGAATCAAACAACTTTTTACAAATGCCAAAAAAAATTTTTTTTGGATAAACCTACATTCCTTTGTGTTTGGCCTTTATAATTTATCCTAATACTGAAATTTCTTTTTTTAATCATTTTAAGATATTACCAGTTACTCTGTTCAGAGACTATTCTTAACCGGGTGGGGGGGGGGCAGGGGGAGAAACATCATCATTGGCCCCTACTCCTTGTCTCCTGAGAACCACTACCCAGTCCTTACCTACCAGCTTTTTAAAGATCTATACTTGTTATCCCAGTAAACTCCATTGGCTATCATTTTTTTAATTACTATTTTTAAGCCTCAGAGATCTTTCTTTCGTTGAATTTTGCCAACCTTTAAAATGAGTTACCATCCCAAAATAAAAAGTATCTTATACTAGATGAATGCTTACCAAGTAATGCTGATTTTATGTATGTTACCACCTGGGACCTCCATCAGGGAAAAGGAGGACATTTTTTTTTTTTAATGCTAATAACAAGAGGTTTTTCTCATACTTTTGAAACTGCTAGCCCTGCTGCTCCATCCCACTCCCAAAGTAGGAGATTAAAGGGGAGCATTACTTGATGCTCTTGTCTGTTATGCTTTTGCCTCCAGCATCCCCCAGGTCAGTAGAGGGCAGTGGTCCTCACTTGGTCCCCCTTTCAGCCCCCCTCCTGGCCATGCGTTTCCCAACAGAGTGTCCCGACATAGCCCTGGGTGCCTGCTGTCCCTTAGGAAAAAGCAGCATCCAACCCTCAGCCCTTTCTGTCCTCTCTGCACCTCACCTTGACCGGCCTTACCACGCTTTTCGCAGGGTAAATTCAGACACTCCCAGAGAAGGAAGGCTCCTTTTGGCTTTGGGGGTTGTTCCTCAGGTGTTTTTTTCTTTTTAATTTCACGGATGTAGGTGAAGACCACCCCTCTCAATGTTAGCCTCTTTCCTGAAAAGTGACAACAGCATGTTGGAAAGGAATGATCTCCCTACCTGCTGAAACTAAGATTAGGGTTTCTCCTAATCTTTGTGACACTGATAATATTTTGACGGAATGATTTTTTTCTCAAAGTCAGATGAGCCTACTTTCCTTAAAATTGCCATATTTTGGCGGGGGATGGCCCTTTTTTCCGTCTTGGTTTTTTTTTTTTTTTTTTTTTTTTTTTGGTGTGTGTGTTTATTCAGCAATCTTTGGTACCAAAATAATGGTTCTAAGGCATTTTTTCCCCCGAGAGACTCAAAAGTAAATTGAAAACAATCTCCTTATTGGGTAGCTTTCCTGGAGTAACTCTGAGCTGGAATGAGTCTAGGAGCTTGTGTTCTCTGTTTGTTTTCATGTGTTATGTTTATGGCATCCCCCTTCGGCCACATCTCCCTTCCCATATTCAAATGACCCCTTGGTCTGAGCTTCTGGCTGCTTTTTCCCCTTTTGCTGTTGCATCCTCACTTTGTTGGTGACTATAAACTGCCACCGTGTATTGTTTTAATTTTGAGCACAATGTGAATTATTTCCAAATGTGACTGATGTGCCCTCTTTAGGGGCTGAGAACCCATAGAGCACATGCACTTTTCCTCTGTGAAATGAAACCTCTGGTGCTTCTTTCTTTGCCACCTGATTTCTATGTTTTAATTTTAACCCAAAGCACTTAGTACTATTAGGCAGCTTGACACCCTTGTTGCAGTCTGAAGTAACACACGGTGTCTTTTTCACATTGTCCTAGTATCCAAAGGGATAATTAATAACTGGTCCTGCTGTGCTGAAAGGAAAAAAAGAGAGAGAAAATAAACACAGACAGACCCATTGGGCTCAGGGGAAGCTGAACCTGAGTAGTGTGCAGAAAGAGGCAGAGACGTTCCATTTGTCTGGGAAGCATCATGCGTACTGCTGTTTGATAGAAAGCATTAGAACAGTCATCCAGTGGAGAATTACCATGTGATTTCCCGCACATAGCCTGCATAAAGCCCTGCTTGGTGTGTTGCAGGAAAAACGAATCGTGTCCCTGGATTCGGCCAACACCAGACTGATGAGCGCACTGACCCAAGTGAAGGAGCGGTACAGCATGCAGGTCCGCAATGGCATCTCCCCCACCAACCCCACCAAGCTTTCCATCACGGAGAATGGTGAATTCAAAAACAGCAGCTGCTGACGGGCCCTGTGAACACACAGACTGTGGGAAGAGACAGAAGGAAACGTCCCCATTCTCCTGTCTGCAGCCCTCTCCCCAACCCCACCAGGTTTACAGAACTTGGCTACTTCAGAACAGCAGAGTGGCGAGAAAGTCTCGAATGAAGAAAGGAACCTTGTCTTTCAGGGCATAAGGCTAAGACTTCTAAGGTCAATGCTTCCCCCCACCCCCCATGTCTCTATGTACATAGGGAACTTAGTTCTGGGCCATGTACAGAAAATACCACTGTAATATACCAAAAGGAAGTTAATAATGTAGATTACCTTTTTAATTATTACTATTTTTATTATCGTTTTCCTCTTGTTAAAGCACTGCAGTTGTTAGAGGAGGAAAAGGTAGGAAGAATGTGTGAGTGAGAAGTGAGCCCAGGGGCTCAGTAGGTCGAGGCCACATGTCTATCTGATAGAAGCACATGGAGTGCAATAGGACATCGTCAGAATGAATTTTTCAGGGATTCATCTGCCAGTCTAAAAACCCCGCTCTGGCCCCCTTGCCCTTTAGGAGAACATGCAGACACCAAGAACCAAACAAAACATTTGATCCCATTGATCAGCCAAGACTGGTTCTGAATGGACAGCTAATCTGATTTGAGGATACACTGTTTCAGAAGACACAGATAAGAGCTGGTGCATCAAAACTGGACTCTAGGAGTGGTTTCTATTGAACTCCTGTTAATGTTTATTTCCTTCTGTCTAGAGCAGATGGGAATTGCCCATTTTAGGTAGGGGGCTTTTTTTTAACCCCAGTTGTAATAAAGGGTGTTCTTTTTCCTCTTTAGAGTTTACAGAACTATAAATATTTGTGTCTCTGCATACCATCTTCATCTTCACACACCCGCTGCCCTTTCCTCCCCCATGGTGGGAGCAGTCTTCACCAACAGGGTTTTACTCTCCCCTGGAGAGGTTGTCCAAATATGCTGTCCATAAGCCATCCAAAATAAACACCCTTTCTTCCACATAGAAAAGGGCTAATCATACCATAGCAGGAATCTCTGAATATTTCCTATTTACAAAAAAAAAAAACAAAAAACAAACAAAAAAAACTTTTCTATTTGTAACTTCTAATTTTTGTTTGGGATAAAGATTTCATCCATTGTACTAGCAAATCTCTGGGCAGGGTACTTTTATCTCAGTCTTTAGCTTTTAAATGGCTTCTTCTCCTAATTCCCTCACAAAAATTTGGAAAGGAAATCCAGATCTGAAGAAGCATGGCTCTCTCAAAAGTCATGATTACTCTTCCAAAAAAAGAAAACTGAAAGTGCAGGGGCCATGCATTCCAGTTGTTACTCCCATGCTCTTCGTAGATTTAGCAATAATGACTCAGTTTCACCAACTGTCATCTTTGGCTTTATTGTAGGACAGAAACAGTTGTGGAAGCTAATTTACTTCCTTTATTCCAGAGGTGTGAAATGTCATCTTGAAAGCAAACTTGATTATCAGAAATATAGAATGTTACGTGTTAAAACAGACATTATATATACAAATATATATACATATATACTCACACATATGTACATACAACTGCACAAATAGGAAAAGTTCATGCCTTCTCTGCTGTCAGATATAATGTTAAAAGGGTTTTGAATCTCTTTAAGCAAGATCTAAGCAGTTCTTTGTCTTGAGAAAGCAACATTTCTCAAATGAGTTAATGGTGTTTATTTTAAATTATAAACTTTAAGGAAATTCAGGAAAAAAAAAAAAAAAAAAAGGAAAGGAAAGGAAAGGAAAAAGGGAGAGGAGGAAAAAGAAAAAGACCTGAGGAAGCCCTAAACATAGAGTGAGTGTTTCTACATAATAGAATATTGTAAGGAAACGAGAACATTGATCCTGTCCTCCTTGGGTGAAGCCCAGACTTGGCATCTGTGTGAACAGCCTCTCTTTCATGGCGCCTGGACCTCTTGAGTGCTGCCCCCTCTCGGGTGGATCTCTGTATTGGACTCTGCATCATACAAGCTCCCAACGGCCCCCAACCCACAACCTTTTGAAACACTTCCTACATAATCTTCTCGTTCTGCCAGTCAGAGATGTGAAACAAGCTGCTCATCGTGCTTACCTGGTTTTTGTGCCCTCCTATTTTGGCACTTGGTTATTTTCTTGGCCCTTTGTGGTGGTTTTACAAATTCTTACCTCTTCCCTCTAAGCTTAGGGCACATCATGGTCAAGATCACTACTTTAATAGGAAAACCACCCTACAAATGCTAAAGTTGCGTCCTTTGTTGGCCTGGGAGTATAAACATAGATGGCCTCCTTTAGAGCGATTCCCAGCTCCAGCCACCTTTAATCCATTCTCTGCAAAAGCTTTCCATTGTGCAGTAGAAGCCTGGTAAAACAGTTGGTTTCGGCGGCCTTAAAAGTATGTAACTTGGCTGATGTCCTCCATTCAGGTTTGGAAGCTCTGAAGTTATGGTTATGGGTTACAGAGGCCTGATAAGCTTACCTATACTGGGAGGTTGGGGGAGACACAAAAATATCAAATGTGCTTTTGATGGCTGCATAGATCTTGTTGACATTGTGGGAGCTCTTTAGAGGGCTGCCTTCTTTGGAAGACTGAATGCCCAAAATGTTTGGAAACATTATGTTAATCTTGAATGCAGAGAAAAGAGTAAGAAAATCAAGTTAGAAGTAAGCTAGAAGTTCAGATTTGTTGACATATATTAGATTATCCTTTGAGCCTTGTTCCTATCCAAATATTTTTCTGAGTATTTCTTTAGAGAAGCTGCAATCTATACAACTTACTCTGAAAGATTTTTTTAAGTGTGGAAGACTGCAGCAAACAGCTGATCATTTTTATGGAGGTATTGCTTAATTTGGCTTCTCTTCAGCCCAAATAACTACATAGGTATGTTCTGTAGAGCAGAGGGCATAATGGAAGAAAGGCAGGTGGATTAAGATAGCCATGGCTTGGACTCTCCCTTCCACCCACATATCACCATACTGCAGGCTGCAGCCTGGACCGCAATCAAACAGAATTTGGGGTTCAGGGGTAGTGCTTGCCAAGTGCTTGTCTAAGCTGATGGCCAGACTTAGCTGTTAACAAAGACAATGTGGATGGGATCTAGGAATTAAGGAAAGAGCTTTCATTCTCGCTTTTTGTATCACTGAGCAACAGGCTTTCTGGGCCAAAGCAGCAGAAAGAGTGACATTTCCATCAGGTCCTCATGTTCCCAGAGTCTCTGTAGTATATACAGTGTAGGAGATGACACATAGTAACTAAAACAAGCCCTTGAGCATCTCCCATGTTCCAGGTGCTCTCACCAAGGTGCCATCGGAGTCCAGGGTGGCCTGTCCATAAGGAGAATGTGATAGACTGGGCTCATTGTGCTCTTAGAACTTCTTGTGTTCACTCAGTATCAAGTTGGTCACAGGTCGCTTTCTCTGGTCTGCTGCCACCTTTCCCTATGATGGTGTTGGACAGTGAAAGAAAAAGCAGGAGTGTCTGTCTCTGACTGCTGTATGACCTTGAGAATTAGCTGGACTTTAAAGCTTTCCAGATCTTATTCGACCTCAGCCTTCGTTTATGGATCTGTGGTTCTTCTGGCTCCAAGCTCTGACTATGTCCTCAGAGGTAGGAAGCAGTTCTTTTTCAGAAACCACAGAGCAAGACAGTAGCCATCAAGTGAGTTTGCATTAGTATTTGCTTTGACTTCTACCTTGATTAAATTCTAGTTATCTCCAGTTCGGAGTTCCTGAGAAGGCTGGTTGTGGGACAACTTGAGGAAGGAATCCTCTTTGGGATACCTTTAGTCGCATGTGACCTTGAGCTGAGTCTGGACACCAGACTAGACTTATTGCTGAGCCTGGCCCAGCAGCTCCTGAGTCCGTGCCACTGCTTCAGTGTATTGTCAATGACCCCCATGGGGGCCACCTTCTCCTGCAGATTGTGGAAACCTTTAAAATGGTCTTCTCCATTCCCCCTCCCCTTCTCAAGTCATGTGTGAAATCTGCTGCTTGCCCCAACAGTAAATAGTTGCCTTCCCACCCTCTACCTGAGGGCCAAGAATTTGGGATACTTTGTTTCTATCAATGTGTCAATTGGAAGAACCTATTTTACTAGTCTTACAAAAGCGAGATGTGTTGGTGTGTCGAATTTTTAATTAGAACCCCTTTCCATGTTCCAGTGATTGTTATTAGTTCTAGAAGCATTATCTTATTGTCGTGACCCAGTTATGAATTCCCTTGAGGTTAGGAAGGACAAAAGTGATGAAATTTGCATGAGACAGAATATCTTATGAAGATTGAAAGAACGTGAGGAAGATACATGATCCAAACAGGGACTAATGCACAGCAGCCTTCTCAATAGCCCAAAGGTTCAAGGAAATGGGATTTATATCGTTTGTCAGATCTTAAAATACATAGATTAGTGGAAAGGTAGTCTCTGTAGACAACACATGTGCACCCACATAAAACACAATTCCTAGGGCCTCCTTTTTCTGAATGCTAATCCATCTTGCAGAACAGTGATTTCCAGACTTTCTTGAGCTTTTTAGATTTTATGCTCTTACTTGTTAGATGTTATGACCATGGTCTGTTCCTCTTTAAAATGTACCATATGTGTTATATGTTATATGTATATATAAGTTAAAGTGACTTGAAATTGATTTGGTCTGACATTGTCTCAAGAATCCTAGATAGGATCACTGATGCCATGCGGGTCATAGAAAGAAAGCTGAATGTCACTGATCTGAGAGTAGGATCCAGAAAGAAGGAGCTTTGGTTCCTGGGCAGTTAATCCTCAGGTGTTTGAGTAAGCAAGCTGGCAAGACTTGGCAAACACAGCAAGCCACCCCAGGAAAGCAAAGTGGCCGTTTTGCCTGTGTCTCAGCCTGCATTTTTCATTTCCTACTCCTGTCTCATTTTTCCTTCAAATGCCCTCCTTTTTCACTAGGAAATGTTTTAGTTTGGGACCTAAAACCAGATTTATCTGTTGTTTTAAAAGATTTCCAAGGAAGCTGTGGTTTAGGGGCCTCCATCCTCTGTGGGAGGGGGTTCAAATGTTCATGTATAAATACTGTATTTTTGTCATTTTTAAACTCCCAAGGGAGAAATTTCAGTTCCCAGTTCACCAAAAGGTTAAATACTAATTGACTCAATAACCACTATCCTGCAGAAAAGTGGAAATAATTAGTAAAAGTTAAATTTTGACTGGTGCTTAGATATTTCTTAGTTACATTAAAATTAACCCAGGCGGACAGCAGCACACTAACCTAAATCACACCTGTGAGGAATTTACCTGCTAAATTTGATTTTGTTTTTCATCTCCAGGGCCTTAATAAGAATGTGTTAACACACATGACTATTTTACAATAATAGCTCTAAATAATTTATTTTTTATTTCAAGAAAGAGAAATACACCTTAGAAAAACAAAACCCAAGATTTTATTTTATTTTTAAAGCCATATTTTTGTGCTGGTAGCACTTAGATTGTTCCGTATGTGAGATCCATATCTGCATTTCATTACCTGGGTTTGTTCTAAAGAAGATTTATTTTTGTTCTGTGAATAATTTTTGATGGTTCTTGTACATGTACAGATATAGATACGTTTGAGGTCTTTTATTGATATTCCTACAAAGAATACAAATAAACTTTAACTTTAAACATTTCAGACTAAAGTTGCTACTGTATTTGACATATTTACCACCTTACTTCTAGCATGTATCTGGGTGATTAGAACACAGGAGAAAAACCAGAAAGGAAATGTATGCAGGAACATTCTTCTGAGGTTTTATATATAATTTTTCCTAATTGACAGGTGAAAAATATTTAGCTGTAGTAGGACAGGTAACCCGCATTAGTATGTTGTACTGTGACAATGCCCTCAGAGAGCTCCTCATTCTGGAGACCTTGAAATCTCTTCAGTAGTTAATGGCTCATAGGGGAAGTGCCCTTCACTTCTTTGGAAGTGTGGCCTCTCTTAATTCCCCAGGTAGATTAATGGGGTTTGTTTCAGGATTCTTGTTGCTTTCATTGGGGGTTTTTTGTTCTGGTTTGCTTGTCATTCTCCAGGTTACTGTTCACAGATGCCTCCATGTGCTTCTGTTTACCTATCTCGTTCCATAAGATCCAGGAATGCCAGGTTTTTCTCCTCCCAGATAGTTTTCTTTTGTGCTGGGCGCGGATCTGAACTTCTGTCAGTTAGCCTCTATCTGGAGTTATTGCTAAAAGCCTGGAACAAATGTAGAGTCTGATCTACTAGGAATTTAAAGACTAAAATTGACTCCAAATCCAGAGAAGACAGAAGCAGACTCCAGATCAGTCGACGTGGGCTATTTTTTGTTTACTTCGAAGCCAACCCATTTCAATCTGAATTGCTCACGACCTAATGTAAGCTTTAAGACCTCTTGGATCTGAAACATCAAAAAGAAAGAAACCACCATTGTGATCTTGTGACCTCCTAGTCTCAGCTGCCTGCCTTTTGTCCTTAGCACCTTCCCTAGTGGGAAAGCGCATAAATGAGTTTTGTTAGAATACTCTGACTGCCACCGTGCAGCACCACCCCCACCGCACACACACACAGCCCCAGGGTCGAGGGGCAGGGGAGTCTGGTGACAAAAGGAACAAAAACAAATGGCTTAACCGGTGCTCCTCAATCCTGTTTCTCAGAATCACTATCAAACTTTGAAATCAGAAAAGAGGGCGGATGCCTCTTGAGCTCTGACCAATTAACTATCTCTCTATGGATTGGGGTTGAGCTCTTTTTTCCACTTCCCTAGGGGCTTCTCCCTGCAGTTGGAGGGTGAGCTCTGAGCTCTGTGTGTGTGCCACAGTGTTTCTCTGGCCCTGACCCTGGGGTAAGTTGGCTGCAGGTGTTTCCTCACCTCCTGTTTGGAATTTAAAATGCTGCTAAAACTAGTAATATATGCTCTACCTTCCTGCACACACACACACACACACACACACACACACATTGTCCCCACCTTTTCCATCCTGTAAATCTGTGCAGTAGAAATCCTCTCCATTAGTAGGGAATAGATACGTCCTCACAAAGATGGAAAACCCTGTTTTGACTCCCCCATTTCCCATTATTGGCTTTACCTTAAACCAGAAGGAAGATGGTTTCTGGTTTGGCTCCCCCAACCACCCCAAAAAAAAAGGGTCCTTGACTTTTGAAAACCTAATACTCAGCACTACAGTCTTATTACTTGAACTTCTGCTAAAAAAAAAAAAAAAAAAAAAGGTCAGATATTGAATTGCATCAGTTCCACCTGTTCTTTCAATAGCAAAATGCACCGAAGTTTCCAATTCCTCTCCCCAGGCCCCAGCAGGCCAGTGCATGTACGTACGCGGGTGAGCATGCGTGTACGTGCGCGCGCGCACACACACACACACACACACACACACACATACTGTTCTTTCCAGACACTTGAGTTTGTGAGATTTTAGAATAAGTTGCCTGGGTGCTATTTCTTTGGCCTGTGAGTAAGTGGCAGTAAGCTACCAGATAAATGCCAGTCTGTTTTCTTGTCTGTAACATTATGATTGGACCTATATAAGGAACTCTCCAGCTCTGACATCTTATGATTATTATCTGGCATGACGGCAAAATGTGCCCTTCGGCCACATTTCAAAATCAGTTTGAGACTTCTGTTGCAATATTTAGGAACAATTCTTTCTCTTTACAACGTCCCATCTTATAATCTTCTAAAAGAACAGGGTGGTGGTTGGGAGCCTGGAACAAATGTATATTCAGAAAAATAATAATGTTGAAAGTAACAGCTGATGTTTGCATTTACCGAGCACTTATTACATGCTAATTTTTGCTAAGCACTTTACATGGAATATTTCATTTAATCCTAATACTAACCATGTGAGTTAGGTTTTCTTGGCTCTAATTCATGAGGAAACCGATAGAAAGACTAGGTTACTTGCTCAAGGTCACAGAACAAATAAATAGAATGGCAAGACCCTAATTCAGGTCCTTCTGACTATGCTGTCTTGATTTAAAAAAAAAAAATTAGGAACAAAACGTTAGAATTAGAAAAAGATCTGAAAGTCTCAGCAACACACCAGCCTGTTACCATGAGCCAGAGTGACGGCAATAGGAACAGATGAGCTAATTTTCCAAAGCTTTTTCTCTAGGTATACTGGTTCCCACAGTATTGCCCTGCATTGTCAAGTCATCTGACCGGTCAACATCAGAAGTGGTCTGAAGTCTCACCTCACTCAAAAATTGGTCTTTCATATCCTGTGGGTCCAGCAGAGCTGGGATGGTAAAATCTGCTTTCAGGATTCCAAAGAGTTGCCCTGAAAAAGCAAGTGCTGTCAGGTTCAGTGAAAATGATCCTATCACCATTTGGAAACTTTAAGGTCTTAGCACTCAGGCTTGCCCCCAGTGGCTACAACAGATGCTACTTGGTGACTTAGGATTTCCAAAAGGAGGAAGCAAGCAGCTGCTGAGCAGGAGAATGCTCAGCCACAGTCGGCCCAGCCAGCCAGCGCGGACAGGAAAGAGCCTCCCGAAGGCTGTGGGCAGTGCCAGCTCCGCCCCACACCCTGGCCACCCGCAGGCCATTATTTTCTGTCTCTTCTGTATTTTCCTCCTCCTTTTAACCTATTAAGTAGATACTCCACATCACGCTGGAAATATTCACTTCTCCCTGGACCCACATTTTAAAGGCCAACTTTACCCCAGAAAACTCTAAGTAGGTTCCCTGAGCCTATAAACAAGCTCAGCCTTGGGCCGCGAGCCACTGTACTCATCGCAGGGAAGCAGCCTTTGCTGGGACTCCTTCGTATAGCACTTCAGAGTTGATAGGGCACCTTTGCAGCAGTACGTCGGGGCTCGCCACAACCCTACGGTGTGGGCAGGGTAGTTTATACCACCCTCCTCGTGCAGAGGAGAAAGAGGAGATGCTGAGGTGAGGGGATTTCTCCCCAAGCTTTCGCAGTTGTCGGGGAGCCAACTCCAGGCTCCTCGGCCTTGTCCCTGCTCCTGTGCCCTTCCCGACGTTTATGCCGTTCCACGCGAGGATCTGGAGCGCCCTGCGCTGTGAGGGGCTGCCCTGCCCAACTTTAACTGCTCCCCTGTCAGGAGTGGGAGCCCGGGAGCCCGGGAGCCCGGTCACCAGGAGGCCTTACCTGATGTGGGAGTTGGGCCGGTTTCTGTAGACTCCGGGTGTTCGGTCGAGCTCAAATGTTGGGCCCGAGTGGCGGTGGCTGAACTTCCCGTGTCGCCACCGGTCCCTTCGGTGGTCACAGCTGCAGGAGTCCCTGCACACAGCCGGGAGCAAGGTGGTCTGAGACTGGGGACAGCCCCCACGCGAGGGGACGGGCGTGGGCAGCCCCTGCTCCGCACACTGGGGCTGCAGGAGCCAGCCTGTCGGGGAAGCTCGGTCGGGCCAAACCTCGTCACCCGCCCCGTGAGCTACCACACTGTGGTCCTCACAGTGACACTCCCTCACCTCAGGATTCTTGGCCCCTGGGCGACACGATGAGACTTCTTCCCAGGAGAGAGTGTTTTCTCTCAGGAGGCCCTACCGCACGGGCCCGATGCCCTGATGTCTGCCAGCTTCGCACAGCCCCCACCGTGGCAGCCAGGGACCCCCGACGCTCCCATCAAGAGGTGGCACTCCAAAACCCAGGCAGCCTCCCCTCAGCGCCTGCCGTGCCCCTGTGGCCGCCCGTCTCTCCAAGCGCAGCAACCCCGCGTACCCCGGCGGCTCCCTTCCCCGCCTCAAGTTCAGTCCCCAAAATCCCATTGGTGCCCCACAGGTGTCACTTTTTTTCCTTCCAAATATGGAAATAGCCATATTGCTTTTGTGGTATGTATTGTAAAATACTTAAACAAAACTACCACGTCCCCTGACCTAGGGACAGCGGCCGTTCACAGTTTGCTCTAGAATATTCTTCACGGGCAGCCCTGATGGCCCAGCGAGCAGTTTAGCCCCGCCTTCAGCCCAGGGCGTGATCCTGGAGACCCGGGATCGAGTCCCACGTCAGGCTCCCTGCATGGAGCCTGCTTCTCCCTCTGCCTGTGTCTCTGCCTCTCTCTCTCTCTCTCTTTGTGTCTCTTATGGATAAATAAAATCTTTATGTGTGTGTATATATATATATAATATTCTTCACACACATGAGTTTTTTCATTTGAATGAGTAAAGATCTACCTCATTCTCTCTAAAGGCCGCCCAGTATTTCATGGAATGTACCCTAACTTATTAAAACCCATCTGCCAGCTTTCTAGAAGACATTAGATTGCCTCCTGTTCTCACTGTCAGAAGCAACGCTGTGATAAACGGCCCTGGGAGTGGAGGACGCAGAAGTGTGCGTGCACCTTGTACTCTTGCTTCTTAATGAAGTTCCCCATCTCAGAACTGACAGGCTGCCAGAAGGGTAGCACCACTTTACTGTCCCATCCAGTGTCTGGGATCGCTGATTTTCCCACATTCTCCTCAGCATTCTCACCCCCTTAAGTCTTTGCCAAACTAGTAGGTAAAAATATTATTTTAAGGGACACCTGGGTGGCTGTCGGTTAAGCATCTGATTTGATTTCAGCTCAGGTCATGATCTTCAGAGTCTTGAGATGGAGCCCACGGTGGGCATGGAGCTTGCTGAAGAGTCTCTCTCTCCCTCTCCCTCTGGCCCTGCCCCCCCCAAAAAAAATTTATTTTGTAAATGCAACGTGCTTTTAGTTTGTATTTCTGTAATTCAATGAACAAAGCTGAGCATTTTTAAATATGTGTATTTATACTTCCTCAATTACTGTCACTTGTAAACGATGTAAAGCCACTTGCCTGGCGTCCCCGTCACACTGCTGGCCTGCTGCCCTGGGCCTGAGTCCCGCGTCCTGCCCGGTGCAACAGCCTCTCCGCTCACCTGCCCTTCCTGCCTCTCTGCTCCTGGTCGGCCTCCCCTCCAAACGCCCTCTTCTCACCCCCACCCCGCCCCGCAAAGCACTGTCCATTTCTTTAGTGAGATGAATAAATTTATAAAACCCAGAAACACAGAACAGGAGAAACACTCATAGCCTCCTCACCTGAATAGAACCTGAATGAACATTTTCACATATTTCCTTCCAGCCTTTTCTTCTAAGCAGGGGAGGGGGGGGCTGGTTCCTGTCAGTATTGGCGTGAATGGTGAGCCGTGCCTTTTCACACACAGCGGCCCTTCCTTATAACCACCAGGCCTCTGAACCACAGCGCTGAGCGCTTGGCTCCCTTGCTGAAATCAGCCTTGACGCCCCTATGGACCACAGGGTCACATCCTCCAGACTCTGCCCCTCCACCCCTCTTCCCTTGCCACTCCCTTCCCAAATCTGTGGCCAATACTCTGGTCACATCAGACCGCTTGTCCTCCCCAAACCGCACACTTGCTCTTCTACTTGTCTTTGCCTATGCTGTTCCCTCTGCCGGGGGAAAATGTGCTGGTGTTGCTGCCTGAAATCCTCCACGGAAGTTTTGTCCAATGACCACCACCTTTCCAGGCGGAGTGAACGGGTCGCCATCCTGCCAGGGCTCTCGGTTCACACTTCTGGCTCAGCCCACAGCACGCTGTTGTCTTAGTCCCTGTTAGGCTAAGCTCTTTTAGAAACAGGAAACGGGCCGTGCTCATCTCGATATCCACACTTCAGGGCCTTTTGCAAAACCAGTCCTCAGGAAGTGACTGTTGAATGAAATCATCCACCAATGTGTAAATCACTATTCCAGGCCCAGAAAGACACAAAGAGGCATACGATTAGCCCCTGCCCTGTGCGATGCCTCAATCTCAATAATTCATAATCTGATCTTTCATAATCATTTATAATCGATAAAGTGAGACGAGACCAGCCCTGCCTTTTGAGTAAGGACAGAGGCAGGAGATAGAATCACTAAACATTTCACTAATGAATTGACATTACAATGGTACTAACTGCCAGACGCCGGGCACTGAAAACTACTTCACGACACTGATATTTTTCTTGACTTTAAAAATGAGAAAAACGAAATTCTGAGAAGTTAGGAAACTTGCCCGGGGCCACGCAGTAAGTAGCGGAGTAACTTGGTCATCAAACTCCCACAGCCAAAACAGACCGCTTCTCCGAGACCGCGCCCTAAATCCTCCGGCGGCGTGAGGGCGAGCTGGCGCCGGCTGCACAGGCTCCCCGGCCAGTGTCCCGGGCT
This sequence comes from Canis aureus, assembly GCF_053574225.1. Classification (NCBI taxonomy): domain Eukaryota; kingdom Metazoa; phylum Chordata; class Mammalia; order Carnivora; family Canidae; genus Canis; species Canis aureus. The sequence continues at coordinate 59,860,829 of NC_135616.1, forward strand.
GCAGCCGGGCAGGGAAGCTGTGGCCCAGCACACGACCCGACCCGCGGCCTCAGTGCCCCCAGGGGGAGCGGGCGCTGGGGCCCGGCCGGCGTGGCGTCCCCAGGCCCAGCGAGCCGGTGGGCCCCTGTTTCCGCCCGGCCAGCTGCCAGCGGTCTTCCCCGCCCTGCCGCCGCGCATGAGCCCGAGGGCCTCCAGGTGCTCTCTCCGGTCCCCGGGGAGCCGCCGGGAGGCTGGAGGTGCCACCTTCCAGGGGGTAGCTGAGAGGTGGAGCGGGGGGCGGGGGGGGGGGGTGGCGCCTCCTGCAGAGTCGCGGGCCTGCCCTGGGTAACGGGGCCCAGGGACACGGGGACAGGGGCAAGGCTGGAAGCGGAGGTCAGAGCAGCCCCGGGCCCCGCGTGAGGACAGGGAGGAGGGTGTCCGGGGGACCAGCTGGGCTCGGCCACAGGACAGTTACCTGCAGGCTCCGGGCCCTTCCCCGCGGGGCTAGGGGTCCCCGGGACACGCGGCCTGGGCTGGGGTGGGGGGGCTGAGCTTGGCGGCAGGAACCAGGGCTCACGAGGGGGCCCCTGTGCCCAGGACCCTGGCAAGGCCAGGGCCCCGGGACAAGGACGCCGACAGGTGGTGGCCAGCGGCCGAGGCGGGACGCGCAGAGCGGTGACCTGGCCGGCGGGGCATCAGCAGCGGGGAACCGGCGCGGCCTCCTCGGCTCCCGGGCCCGGCCATGGCCCTGCGGTTCTCCCAGGCCTGGCCCTGCCCACCCAGTGCCCACTGGGGTGAGCCGGGCCTGGGGCAGCCAGGCAGGGGCCAGGCTAGACCTTAGATGGGAAGCAGATGACAGGTCACCAGCTTCTGAACCAAATCTGCCCACAGGCCCAGGCCCAGACCCTGGTGCTGTTGCCTTCAGGATGAGGCCACGTTCCTTTTTTTTTTTTTTTTTAAGATTCCATCCATTCATTCTTGAGAGACACAGAGAGAGGCAGAGACAGAGAAGCAGGCTCCCCGCAGGGAGCCTGACACGGGACCGATCCCAGGACCCCAGGACCACCACCCAAGCCAAAGGCAGACACCCAACCACTGAGCCACCCAGGTGCTGTGAGGCCCCATTCCCTTACAGCTCACAGGAGGTTCCCTTGCCGATCCGGGTGTCCCCACTCAGGGTTAAGCACCCATCCCACCTACAGTTCTGACCTGTAATCCCCCACTCCCCTTTGCAAACTCCTCCTCATGGTCCTAAACAAGCACAGAATCACCTCCTCCAGGAAATCCAGATCATCACAGGGACTGGGACACTCCGATGTCCCTACCATGCCTGTGCCTTTACACACAACACCAACTGGCAGGGTCTTGGGCTCCTTGAGAGTGGCCCCTGATTTTTCTTTGGGCCCCCAGAATATATATGAAGCCCTTGTGTGACTATGAGCAAGTCCTCTAACTTCTCTGTGTCCTCAGAAAAGGCAATAATGCCTTTGTCAGACTTGGGAACCTGGAAGGAAGCCAGGAGAAGTGTGTTTTATCCTCAGTTACCCTGCTTAGCTTCAGAACTCTTGGGAAGCAAAATGAGGTAATAGCTGCAAAGATGTTTCAGGAATTTAAAAATGCTATAGGAATGTAATCACTGTCGTTGCCAACATGTCCTCCCACTTAGTCCCAACAACGCATCCCACATCTCTCCATCCAGAAGAGCCCGAAATCACAAGGGATTTGACAAGCACCTCTCTGGGGTTTCCCTCTCTGGATGCCAAACCCTCCAAGGACTCTCTGATGAGGTCTCGGGAACACTGCCCAGCGTCTCCCCCTCTGTCTCCCAGGCCAGCCCTCATCACCACACAGGGGGCCACACAGCCTCTCTGGAGCCTCTTGACTCTGGGGCTGCAAGTTAGTGGTCCAATCTAAGGGGTGGGGTTGACGGTGACGGAGTCCCCTTCTCCACCCCCAGCTGGTCCTGCAGGGGGCCGGCGGCTGGGCTGGGCAATCCTCTTCTGGGGGGATCCGATGGGGCCCACCACATGCTACAGCACCTTGCAGACCCTGGATGGAGGCCCTGGCACCCAGCTGAGAACAGGTCCAAAGCACCTACATGGAATAGGAAGCAGGGATATACTTGGCCTGAGCGTGGGCTCCATAGTCACATCTGAGGAGGGACCGATAAAGGATGGATAAAGAGCGGCGGACTCCCGGTGCCCGATGGAGGGGTCTGCAAGGAAATACGGAGAGTGGTGAGGGCAGGGCTGACATGGGACAAAGCGCCCCCAGGTCTGTGTCACCTAAGGCCTCAGCGGCCGCCCAGCCCAACCCCTTCCACACACCTGCGTGTGCCAATCACAGGTGGGGCCTTGCGTGGTCTTTAATCCTCGAGGGAGCCCTGCCTGGGAGGAGCCATCCTTCCTGCTTTACAGATTAGGATCACAGTTCTCATCAAATCCAAAACGTGAAAAGAAACAGCCAAGAACAGGCAAATCCACAGAGACAGGAAGTGCATTAGCAGCTGCTGGGCTGAGGGTGGGGCAACATGGGGAGTGACCCCTCAAGGGTAAGGAGTTCCATTTTGGGGTGATAAAAATGTCCTAAAGTTAGATAGCAGTGATGCTTGCACACCCCTGTAATGCCTAAAATGCACTGGGTCAGACACTTCGAAGGGGTGACTTTTAAGGTATGTGGACTCAATAAGATACATCTCAATAAACCTATTGCCAAAAGAAAGAAAGAAAGAAGGCTAGCAAGGAAGGAAGGAGAGAAGCAAGAGGAAAGAGAGAAAGAGGAGAGAGAGTGGACTGAAGGAAGGGGAAAAAAGAAAGAGACAAAGAGAAGAGAGAAGGAAAGGGCAAGGCAGGATGCGGCCTTATGCAGAGGACATGCTATACCCAGGACCCAGAATAACCAGCAGGCCTCTGGCTCCCATGACTTACAGTGAAGCAGTGACCAGAGCTATATCTGCTGGGTGCTTCCTGGGTGCCAGGCGTCTAACTGGCTCCTTTACATACATTTGCATTCAGGCTCTGAAGCCCTCCTAGCAGGTGGGTATCACCAATACCATTTTGTTAAGTATATGTTCCAGAAGAGGAAGAAGAGGCTCAGAGATGCCCTGTACCCTATTTCTAGCGAGTGATAGACTGTCTGATTCCCAAGTGCTGCTTCAAAGCCCCGCATCACCCCTGAACTGACCGCCGTTGCTAACAGCTAATGCCCTAAGATTCGATGGGGCCCATTCCATTCTTTAAAGCTCCCTCCGAATTAAGAGAAAGCCTGTTCCCCTTACCCGAGAGTCTGGGAGTCCAGGAGTGCTTCCCGGGGTCTAACCTCGGTGCCTCCCGCTGCCCGGTCACCCCAGGTCCCGTCCCAGTCTAGCATCGTGAGCCTGGGGCCCGCGGGGACCGGCTGTCACGTACCGTAGAAGCAGATGAAGGGTTTCAGGGAAGAGCAGTCCAGGGAATAAACCCGGGGGGAGTAGCGCGCGTAGGTGCGGAGCCCCGCGCACAGTCCGGTCCCCAACTGGGGCACCTGGAGCCAGGCGGGGATGCTGGACCCCAGGTCGCTGGACCAGCTCAGGGCCCCGGAGGCCGCGTTGAAGTAGAGGCCAATCCAGGCCTCGGTCTCACTCGTGATGGACTTCAGGGCCTCCTTGGCTGCCGGGTCCGCCACCAGCTGCAGGTCGGCCAGGTCCGTGTGGTGCCTGCGACAGTACAGCAGCGCCGCCCGCCACGTCACCTCCTGGTCAAACCGCGTGAAGGTTTGTTGGCCGATGTGCACCGCGGCTGGGGACCAAGAACAGGAGCCCGCAGGCTGAGGCCCTGGACCTCTGGAGGCCCGGCCTCATCGCCGCCCTGGCACTGAGCGCTGGTCGGCTCGGCCCTCGCCCTGGGCCCTGGGCGCCAGGTCCCATGGGACCCCTGATCCTCGAGGACCAGATACCCCCTGGGAGAACGCAGGGGCTGTCGTGGCAGCAGCCGGGAGCAAGGGCATTAGGAAAAGCAGGGGTGAGGAGCTCTCCTCGTGGCCAAAGACCTTATAAGTGGAGTCTATGTCTCAGTTCCATCATCTGGGCCATGGGGAGAATGGTATCCCCCAAGTGAATCCCCCCTAAGTGAATTTAAGGACTTAAATGAAACCACGTAAATGAATGGTTTCACCAGCGCGTGCAAATAATTAGCACTTAATTAAATGGTAGTTAAACTTTGTGGGGACGTGATGAGGAAGACAGGATAATCCTGGTTTAGAGGCAGCCTCATTTGTGATTTCCAGGAGCTGTGCCTCTGGTGCTGGTTCCCAGGAGGCTCCCGGGCTGGGACAGAATAGAGTATGTGATTTTCCTCTTAGCAGGGGAGCCAGGGAGAAAAGAAGAGCCTGGTGAGGGCCAGACGTGCCAGACCCGAGGCAGGGTGGGCCCATCCCCCGGGGCCCTGACTCCCAGGGGCGCTCAGACAGCCCAGGACTGTGCCCGAGGCTGGCCTGGGCCAACCCTCACTGCCGCCCACCCTGCCCCTTGCCACTCCTGTCTCATCTGTAGCACACGGGCCCACACATCTGGTTCCAAACAAAGGAGGTTGGGAAAGGATGTGGAGCGAGATCCCAGGGGACCCATTCCTGAGAGCTGCTGAAGGAACCACCTTTATTTGCAGAACAGAGCTGCATCCTCAGATTCAAATAGGGCCTCCCAAACTCTCACGTGCACCCATTCATCTAAGCCCGTCAAGATTTGCCTGATATTTCCCTAAGCTTCCTTATCTAAACTGATTTTTTAAAGATTTGTTTATTTATTCATGAGAGACACAGAGAGAGAAGGCAGAGACACAGGCAGAGGGAGAGGCAGGCACCTCGCAGGGAGCCCGATGCGGGACTTGATCCCGGATCCTGGGATCAGGCCCTGAGCCAAAGGCAGACACCCAACCGCTGAGCCACCCGGGCGTCCCTCTAAACTAATTTTTTAAAGCTACCTTCTATTAAGCAACAAGTAGTCCTTGCCCCGAGCTGTGCTGTGGCATGCGTCACCTGTTCAAATCCTCACTCTCACCCTGAGAGGCAGGGGTTATTAACCTCATTTTACAGGTGGGGAGAGGAGGCTCGGGTCAGGGATGACTCGCCCGAACTCATGCCATATAAACGGCAAGACGAGGTTCAGACAAGGTCCGCCTGCCCTGGAAGCCCGGGCACCTTCTCTCCACAGCCCCATGGTCCACAGCAGGCAGAAAACCAACTCTAGAAAGCAGGTGGAGGGAGGAGTTTCTATTTCCTTTGTCATGAATTCTTTACACCAGATGCAGCCCAGGCCATAAACATCATTGTCTGGTTGACGACCTTGGGCAAGTCCCCTCCCTGTCCGAATAATAAAATAATAAATAATAATCAGAATACTCTCTCTCTCAAATAAATAAATGAAACCTTTAAAAAAAAGTTGAGGGGGGCAGCCCGGGTGGCTCAGTGGTTTAGCACCACCTGTGGCACAGGGCGTGATCCTGGGGACCCAGGGTTGAGTGCCACATGGGGCTCCCTGCATGGAGCCTGCTTCTCCCTCTGCCTGTGTCTCTCTCTCTCTCTCTGTGTGTCTCTCATGAATAAATAAATAAAATCTTTTTAAAAAATTAAAAAATAAAAAAGGTTGGCAGGGGGTGGGCAGTGCCTGAGTGGCTCAGACAGTTAAGCATCTGACTCCAACTCAGGTCATGATCTCTGATCTCAGGTCCTAGGACGGAATCCCCACGTCGGGCTCCACGCTCGACGAGAAGTCTGCTCTCCCTCTTCCCTCCTTCCACTCATTCTCTCTCTCTTTGTCTTTCTCTCTCTTTTTCCCTCAAATAAATAAAATCTTTAAAAAGTAATAATAATCTGAATAATAAAACCGGATTGATTCTCTCCATGGAGTTCAGCCTGGGGCTGGCAGAGCCGGGGGATGCCTCAACCAGACAAGGGTCGGGGGAGCAGATGGGCCGCAGGTGGATGACGCTGCCGGCTGGTCCAGGTGGACAAGTCAAAAGGAAGGCAAAGCTCCTAGGTGTGCACCTGGCTTTGGAGAGGTGGTCAGGCTGGGAGCAGGCTCCGTGAAGATGCGGTGCCCCACAGCAGGGTCTGTAAAAGAGAAACAGACCACGCGTTATCGGGGGAGGTGAGGGTGGGGGGGACAAGGCTACCCAGGATCCTCTGCAGACCCGGGGAACCACCCCGCTGAAGCCAGGAGAGGCCTAGCTGGAGGGCAGATAGGCTCATCCACATCTATAACACTTATTCAAGAAATACATACAAAAAGAAAGTGGGAGCGTCCCTATTTGTGGCAGACCCTACTCTAGACCCTGGGAAAATAGCAGAAATAAGACAAGCAGGATTCTCTTGAAGAGAATACGAGAAAGAGCGGGCCTGGCAAAGTGGCAGGAAGGAGACCCGAGGCAGAGCCCCGGCCAAGGCTGCAAGTGGGAAGGGGTAGGCTGCGTGTGCAGAGCCGAAAGCAGCCAGTGTGGCCAGGGACTGGGACAGGGGGTGAAGCCAGAGGTCAAGCAGGGCCTGGTTGGCCTCAGAAGGGATGCGATCCTAAGTGCTAAGGGAACCTATTGAATATGTTCAAGCAAAGTGACCTGATTTGCATTTTTTACAGCTCACTCTGAGTTGAGAACTGACTATAGAGGCAAGACAGATGCCACCCCCCATCCCCACCCCCCAGAGGCCGTGGTGGTGGGAGAAGGAGAGAAGTGGGCAGAGTCAGGGCTAGGCCCGTTGGAGCCCAACAACACCTGAGGGAGGAGGGGAGAGCCTGCCCTCCCTTTGAGAGGACTCCCAGCCCCGCGCACTCACACTCCTGAACATCTCCCTGCGGGCCTGGGAATTCCAGGGTCACACCTCACCACCATGAGCTACGTTTCAAGGCCCCGTGACAGGCAAAGCATAGCGTGGTGGGGAGCTGGGGACGCGTCAGGCTGGTGCCCCATGCCCCTATTTGAGGGCTTAGGGTGCCATAGAGCTGGGGCTGGGCTTTGGCTGACAGAGAAAAGCAGAAAATGGCACTTTTGACCAGAAAAGTCTGGTCTATATGCATCTGCCTATAGCACCTTCCTAACAAGGGTCAGTGGCCTGGGCTGCGGGAGCAGAGAGGGGCCAGCAAGGGGCAGGATGGGGGCGGGATGGGCTGCCTTGAGCACCAGGGGTTTCCTGCAGGGAGGCCGGGAGGGGTTGGCTCCCATCCACGGCTTCCCAGGAGCCCTGCCGCCAGGGGACGTGCAGCCAGCCCCGCGCTCTGTGAGAAGGAAGAGACGGGAGTCTGCTCTCACTGCTGCACACAGGCGCTCTGTGAGAAGGAAGAGACGGGAGTCTGCTCTCACTGCTGCACACAGGCAACCTGTCTTTCCTTTTTCCTCCCTTTCTTTTTCTTCTCCCAAATCCCTAACTGGGCAGAGGAGACCTGTGGAACAAGCCAGATTTCATTTTCTCTCTACCCTGAATTATACCTGTTTGTCTGGCGGAGTCTGGGGAATGAGAGAGGAGATAGAAACGAAGGCTGCAGAGAGGAATATACCAATGGGGGTGAGGGCACCAGTCAATTGTCCTCTGAAGGACTTGAGAGTGTTCTCCACCCACCGCCACCCCCCACTCGCTGTTGAGAAGCCACCTCGGGGCAAGCCCAGGCCCAGAAGAGGACCTGAACACACCGTAGTAGCAGATGAAGGGCTTCCGCTCTGTGCACGAGCTGGCCCCCAGGCTGGGGAAAATGGAGATGGAGTAGAGGGTGGCACAGACCCCCTCCTGGAAGACGGGCAGCGAGCTCCACACTGGGGCCGTGAAGGTGGACCCGCTGGACCAGCTCAGGCCACGAAGGCGCGTGTTGAAGAAGAGGCCGATCCACGCCTCGGTGCTGCTCGTGAGGGAGTAGAGGGTCCTCATGCTGCTCACGCTGTTCATGCTCTGCAGATCGGCCAGGTCCGTGTGGTGCAGCCGGCAGTGCTGCAGGGCCTCAGACCAGCTCAGCTCCACCTCCACCCTCGAGAAGTTCTTGCCATTGCTCATCAGCTGCTGGGCTGGACACGAGAGGCCGTCACTGCACGGCTGACCCTCCCACCCCTGGCCCCCAAAGAGCTTTCAGCCTCACCACAGGCAGCCTCTCCAGCCTCTTCTTTCCCCCTCCACCCATACCATGGGCTCTGCACTCACACGACGCTCTGCCTCCGGGCCTTTGCACAAGCTGCCCTCTTGGCCTGGAAGGACTGGCTACTCCCCACACCCTGCTCCCCCAATCCCTCATTCCTCCATGCCCTCATCTCCCCCTTCCCTTTGCCCAACTAACTGCCTCCCCCTCCGCCCCATCCTGGGTGGGCGGCCCTCCCGTTGGCTGCAGTGGCCCTTTGTTAGCGCTTAATAATAAAGCCAGTGTTTCCCGAGCACTCGCGGTGTGCCTGTTGCTCATTGAATCCTTCCAACAACTCCCTGGGACAGACATCACCATGTCTGCTTCACACATGAGGAAATCTAGTCACAGAGAGGTAAGTGACTTGGCCAAGGCCGCCCGGTGGGAAGGGATGAAGCCAGGACTCCAGGACCGTGGGTGGAGTTCCCAGGTCCAGACCCTTGATCATAGCACAGCCTGGCCCTGGGGTAGGCGGGGCTCGTGACTGGGGCTGCACGTCAGAAACCCCAGGGGAGCTAGCTATCCAAATGCACTGATGTCCAGGCCCAGCCTACAGCAAGGATCTGAATTTGTCCAGATTGCATCAGAATTTTGTAAAAGCCCCCAGGGGAAAAAGGACCGTTTTGCTTGTCTGTCTCCACCACCAGGCGCAAGCGATTTGGGAGCAAAGAACGAACTTCATTCATCATTATATCCACAGTGTCCAGCACATCAGAAGGACTCAATGTGTTGAAAATGAATGAAGGAAGGAAGGAATGATGAATGAATGAACTAATGAGCAAGCAGTCAAACCCCTCCTGGGAGCCAACCCCAAGCCCCAGGGTCTCCACATTGACTTCCTTCTTTCTTGACCCCATGCCTTTGTAGGCGCCCCCAGACAGGGCTGGTCAAGGGCGACTCTGCCCTGCCAGGCCCTGCCTGTGTGGAGGGGTGGAGGGGCATGAAGAGCCTGGTGCTGGGGGGTTGGGGGGGGTGTCCCAGGCCTTAGGGGGTCAGCTTCAAGCCAGATGCCCTAGGAGAGGGAAACAAGACTGGCCGGCATGCAGGCCATCGGGAGGACAGGGCGGGGGCTGACGAGCACTTGCCCAACAGGGGGAAGCTCCTCACACCCACCAGAGTCGAAGATGCTGCCCGCGGCGGAGAGAAGTCGGAGGAGCCCTGCGTCAGAGAAGGGGAAGGGGAAAACATAATCGCCCTTATGAGTGCGCTTCACTTCGGCGTGCTTTACCCTATTCTGTTCAATTTTTTACAATCACTGACCGTGGTCTGCTCAATTGATTTTAGGGTCCGGTGGGTCACAACTCACAGCTTGCCAAACACTGGCTGTAAACACTGTCCCCGTGTGCCCAGCGCCGGACACTGTGTCCGGGTGGGGCTGTCACCTGGAGACCACCTGCTGGCGCACTCCCCCGGGGGCCCCCAGCTCTGCCCGCATCTCCGGCCCCATGCCCATCTCCCTCCAGCATGACCCAGGGGGCAGCTGGCCCCTCTGGCTCTCCTCCTTGGCGTCCAGCCACACCACAAAGCCTGTCATTCCTCGGATCCGAGCCTTCTTGAACTTTCCACTTCTTTCCACACCCACTGCTGCCCCGGCCTAAGCCCCGATCCTCTCTCTGGGACTGGCGGCCCTGGCCCCAACGGGTCCCTCTGCTCCCCCGGGCGGCCACAACGCGCGTCCTGGGGCCCCGCAGGTCCCGCGGCTCCCCCCCCCCCCACCGCCAGCCCTGGAGTCTGGGGCCTGCGCTCCTGCTCGGGGCGCACCAGGCTCCTTCCCCGCTGGCCTTCAGCCCCCCTCAGGCCCGGCAACCCCCGCAGATCCTCCCTCCCCACCTCATGCCATTCCTTGCCCTGCTCCTTCCTGTCCCCTGCTTATCCCCTCACTGCGGTGGTCGCATCGTCTGGGAACCTTGTTTGCAGGCTTCTCGCCACGCATCTGGCGCCGGCCGCTGGCCGCTGGAGGCCGGGACCCTTTCCGAGCGCACCTCTAGGCGCTTAGCAAGTACTTGCTGGCTGGGTGCTAGGGGGAGCCGAGCGGGAGGGAAATCGCACGCAGAGCAGCAGAGCCTGGGCGCCTGGGTGGCTCAGTGGTTGAGCGTCTGCCTTGGGCTCAAGTTGTGATCTCGGGGACCTGGGATCTCTTCCTCTTTGCCCCCCAACCTCAAACTCTGGGAACCCTCAGGGAAAGGGGCCCCTTCCCTGGGCGCGCGGAGCCCAGCGCCTCCAGCCTCGGGCCCAGCGACAAGTGCGACAGGTGCGACAGGTGCGGGCAGCCTTACCTGCGGCACAGAGGGTGGGTGGCAGGCCCGCGATCAGCATGACGGCAGCGGGCAGGAAGCGGGGACACTCTCGCTGGCTTCTTGTTCCTCACCCTCCGCTCTCCTCCTCTTCCTACCCAAAGTGACAGATTTGACTAAGCAAATACTTACTGAGCACACCACAAGCCAGCCCCTGTGGGGGGTGTGGGGGAGGCCCCCCGGAATGAAGCTTCCTCTCCTGCAGGTTGCAGGGCCTGGGTAGATGATGATGAGCAGAGAGAGGGGCGCGGAGGGGGAGGGAACTGGCGGGTGCGGGCCAGGCTTTGCTGGACAACCAGGACACTCGGGAGTGGCCTTCGGGTCCCCATTTTACAGATGGGAATGTTGTGACTGGGAGAAGGACAGCAGCTGAATCTCAGGTCATGGGAAAGCATGAAGTGGAGGTGATGGGCCCCCCAGCAAGTCTTACTTCAGGGACATCAGAGGCCCCCCACCTTGGTCTGGGCTCTGGCTGTCTGATTAGGCACAGACCAGAGACCAAGGTGCTTTTTCTAGGGAACCAAGAAGGGCTCTCTCTCTCTTTCTTTCTTTCTTTCTCTGCCCGCCCCCCCCCCTTCCTCCCTCTCAACATCCTGTTTATGCCCAGAGCTCTCTCCACTCCCTTAAGGGCTAAACTTTTGGAAACCAGAGTCTGGAAGATTCTTTTCTGCTCTCCACCCTTCACACCCTCCCCAGAGGGAAGTGCCAACAGCCCCTCTGATGGAAAGGGCAAAGGGAAAGAGGAAAAAATCATTAATGCTTCACCCCTAATGTTCCGCCACAGTATTCTCTTGTGCAGCGATGGCCTCAGATGGCTTCATCACAGTGGCCGGATGGACGCACTTGTGCCAGGGCCTCTCCGGGACAAAAGGGAGCCTGACGAGGCTGGCCAAGACCATACCAGGCCCGCCGGGCCCCTCCTCCTGGGCAGCTCGGCCACCCACCTGGGGGGCGTCAGGTCTCCTGATGTAAGGGCCGGGCTGGGCACCCCGGGCACCTCCTGGGGAGGTACAGTGAGAGTGTGGGGGCCTCTGTCCCCTAGGAGTCAGGCCTAGCGACTCCCTGAGGCCGCTCCTGGCGCTCCAGGTGGAAATTTCGCTGGCTGCTCTGGTTCCTCTGAGACCGGGAGCTCTTTGAGAGCAGGGGCTGTGCCTTGCAGGCACCAAGACTCCTCAGGAACAGGTACTGCAAATTCCCTCAATAGAGAGGCCACGTTACCTTTTGTCACCTTAGGACATTGCTGTTCTTTTTCTCTTTGGATTCCTGCTCCTACCCAGGACTCTGACAGAGACCCTGAATCCTGAATGAATGAGGAGGCTTCGTCTGGGCACGGTGGGTTGTGATGAGGGGAGGGACGACAGCCCTGCTCCCCAGGACAGGAGTTCCACTCGACCGGGGTCAGGGCAAAAGGAACAGAGAGACCAGGAAGCAGCAGGCTTCCCGAGAGACCCAGGGACAGACCCTTGGATTGCACGAGCTGCAGGAAGCAAAGGGGCTCATGAAACTCCCCCTAGCTTCTTACCCTCTTCCCCAAAGTAGGAATGCATTTCTGCCCGGACATAATACACCCTTGGGTGCAGGTCTATCACCTTCACTTTCCCACAATCAATATGTACCTTTTCTCCCAAACCAACTGGATCTGCATCCCCAAAGTGGAAGCCACATTGCCCACGCTTGCTGTCTTACTTGGACAGGGACTCAGCCCCCCGGAGAGCAGGCAGGTGTTCTCCTGCAGAGTGAGCTGCTAACGACTGTCTAGGGTCTTTGTTAGAGACGCGTTTGTGGCCACAATGTCCCAGCCAAGAACAACTCAAGTGGTTTTCTCTAAGCCCTGATTCCTGTGAGATAATAGAAAAATATATATATTGGTCTCTGCTGTCTCTTGGCACCCAGCTTGTAGAAGCCTTGTAATTTCCTGGGTGATAAGAGTGACTTTTATTCTGATGAGGTGGCTCTAGGTGGGCTCCTGGGTGGAATGGGGAGTTGGTCACCAGGAAGTGCAAGCCACGATGAGAAGCTTGGAACTGTCAGCTCCATGCCCTCTCCAGAGTCCATGATTGGTCATGCCTACATAATGAAAGCTCCATAAAAATCCCAAAAGTATAGGGTTCAGAGAGCTTCTGGGTTGGTGAACCCATGGAGATTGGGTAGAGTGGCGGGCTTGGAGGGGGCACAGAAGCTCTGCCCTTTCCCCCAGCCCTTGCCCTGTGCATCTCTTCCATCTGGCTGTTCCTGAGTTACTCCTTTTGTAATAAGCCAGTGATCTACCAAGTAAAAGGTTTCTCTTTCTCTGAGCCACTCTAGCAAATTAACTGAACCTGAGGAGGGGTCGTGGGAACCTCCAATCTATAGCCAGTTGGTCAGAAGTACAGACCACAACCTGGACTTGCGGCTGGCATCTGAAGCAGGGGCTGGGGGGTGGAAGTCTTCCAGGACTGAGCCCTTTACCTGTGGGATGGGATGCTATTTCCAGGTGTACAGTGTCCGAGCTGAGATAAATTGTAGGACCCCAGCTGGTGTCACATGATTGCTTGCTGGAGGAACTCCTCCCCCTCCCCCAACATATATCTGGTATCAGAAGTGTTGTGACTGCGGTGGTGGCATCAGAGTGAAGGAGACACACAGGAGGACTGGGGTGGTTTTCCGCAACAATTCCTGACCAGGATCGTTAATTCCTTGACAAGGAGGGTAATGATGGCTCTCTTAACAATGGTACTGTGAGGACTGAACGGAATGATCTTTGCAGATTCTGGTGTGTGATCAAATTGTACTTCTTGATTGTCTCTAAGTCACCCTAAGTGTTTTAAGGTATACGCACAATAAAAAGCATCTAAGCATTTAAGCATACCGTTTGATCGATTTTGGAGCATGTATACACCAGTAGAACCCCTGCCACAGTTGGGTTCTAGAACATTACCAACACCCCAGAACGTTCCCTCCTGTCCTTGGCTGCAACCCCTGCCCCACTCCAGCTCCAGGCAACCACCCACCTGCTTTCTGTCCTATAGATTTGTTTCTAGAATTTCGTTTGAATGGAAATGCCCTCAGTACAGTGCCTGTTAGGTTCACCCATTCTTTATGGCTGAGTGCTGCTCCGTTGTAGGAACACAGAGGCTGTGTATTCGCTCTCCCGCTGGCAGTGTGGTGTCCAATTTGGGGTCATTATGCACAAAGCTTCTGTGAACATTCATAAACAAGTCTTGTGTGGATATATGTTCTCTCTCTCACTTTTTCTTTTTCTTTTTCTTTTTTTTTTGATAGATCCTGCCGCAGGTTTCTTTGTACAAATAGCACAGGAGGACACCAGCCCCACGCAGACAGAAGTCCAGGGTCCTGCCCGTCCTCCTGTCCTCATGCTGGCAGATAGGAGCCTCTACACTGGAGCCTTTGCGGGGGCCTGGGAACCTTTGGGAGCCTGAGCCACAGCAGGGGCTGGAGCTGGAGTCACAGCTGCAGTCTGGCCCTTGGGCTGAGTCTTGGCCTTGGCCTTTGGCCGGCAGAGCCTGAGACCCTTGGCAACGAACGCTGTGAGAGCATGTTTCCCAAGCTTGGGGTGAGCAATGTAGGCAAGTTGATTGAGCTTGTGGCTCCTGCTCTTTGGGATCTTGGGCTTAACTTCCTTTAGCTTGATGAGGCCCTTGGTAGGCCTCGGCACCTACACTCATGGCCTTGCCATTGTTAGCCTACACCTTCTTCAGGCACTTCTTATTGTACTTCTTGGCAACGCGCATGTGCCTCGGGAACCTGGATTTGGCTCTTAAAGAGAATCATATCTTTGTGCCTGGGGTTTCTTGATGCCATTTCTGGGCCATTTTCATGACTGGTTGTGTGTGGTGTGATTCTTGGACTTGGACTTGGACTTAGCCATGCCCGCTCCAAAGCCCACAGCTCCCAAAGCTCCTCGGGCTGGAAGAGAAAGAGAAAGACTGGGTATTATGTTCTTATTTCTTCGGGACAGGTGCCTAGGGGTGAGACTGCTGAGCAGCTTGGTAAGATCCATAAGTGGGTGCTATTAAGAAACGACTAACTCTCTTCCAGAGTGGCTGTGTCATTCCCACTCCTGCCACAACACAAGAGAGTTCCAGTTACTTTGCTACCACGGCCACATTAAATCAACTTAATTTGGATTCTCAGCTCTCACCCTGCTTGGTAAGGAAGAAATTTAGCCTTGTCTATTTTCGGGGCTGTTCCCACAACACATCACACACACACACACACACATACACACACACGTGGGCACACACATGCACACACACAGTGGGAAAAGAGTGAGCCTGGGCCTTATGCTGTCTACACTGCTTACCACTGAGATCCCCCATTTTCTTGGATTATTTGATGTCAGCCCACCCCACCAAGGCTGAGCCACCCCAGCAACTGAGCGTGTTCCCAGAGTCTGAGCCCCACACGGCTGTTCCTCTCCGAGGTCCTTCTGGCTGGGGCACTAGAAGAAAAGCACAGACTAAGAGCTAAAAATATTAGTCTGCCATATATATAAAGCACTCTGCACCACCCCAGACCCATAGACGATGCTCAGTTAATGTTGTTTCCTTTCCCTTAGGAGAGAGGAAGGTTGTCCTCTCCCCTGTGGAGGTGCATCTGGAGCCGAAGGCGCGGACAGACTCAGCACAGAGACAGCACATCTGGCCGGGTTGAGAACCATCTGCAGTGGCCACTTGACTCCAAGCCCCTGCTGACCATCCTGCAGAGCCATGAGCAGTAGCCCACTTGAGAAAGGGACATCTCTTAAGTGCACTTGCTTGCCACTGGCCACATTCCCCACGCTGAAAGTGGGGCTCTGGGGCGAGAGGTTCTTGACCTTGATTCCTGCTCACCGTTATGAACCATGTATTCAGGTTGCAACCCAGATCTGCTCTGACCATCTGCTGCTGCAAACAGAAGTCTCAGTGCCTGGCAAACAGGCAGCTGGTACACATATTTATTGAGTAAAGGAATGAATGAAAAATAAAATAAAATTGCTGTTGGTGATTTTATGGGTGTGGACATGACTAGAGAAGTGTACTTTGTGGGGCCATTTCTGCTTGGGGGAAACATTCTGCTACAGCTAGCCTGTCTGATGCCTGCACACCTGGGAAAAGCAGTGGTTCACCTCGAGGAGGTCACTGGAGCCTTCTTCAGATGCCTGGATCCTTTGGAGAGAACCACCCCAGTCTTTTGCTCTCAAGCACCCCTATGGACTGGCCCCCAGGTAACGGACATCCAGTCCTGCTTCCTTTATCCTGAAGAAACATTTTTCCTGATGCCTAAGAGGAAGATGAACCCTTGGACTCTAAACTACCACTGAATGTATTTTCATTTATTTTCCCCTGGCTAAATGCTGTTTTAATAACTAATCTTTTTTAAAAAAACAATATTCTACTTTATTCCTTTAAAAGTAAATATTACAGCCAATAAACACATGAAAAAACCTGTTCAACATCACTAATAATTAGGGAAATGTAAATAAAAACTGTAGTGAATACCAATATACATTCATGAGGCTACTATAAAAAAAAAAAAGCAACAAATGTTGGCAAGGATATGGAGAAAAGGGAACACTTGTGCTCTGTTGAGGCTCCTCAAAAAATTAAAAACAAAAGCACCGTATGATCCAGCAATCCCACTTTTGGGTATACACACAAAAGAATTTGACTATTTTTCTTTTCTTTAACCTGTTATGTGTATTATCTCCAATTTTGCTCATATTATCTCTTGGGTTACTGAATTCTTGTTTCATGTCACTGTGTGTGTATGCATGAAGGCTTTTTGGTTTGTTCTGTTTTGTATCCTTTTTTTCAACAATTATTTCACCCTTTTTTAGTAGGTGCCATGACTTCAAAGATTCATTATTGATTTCCTTTTTTTGTTAAGATTTTATTTATTTATTTATTTATTCATGAGAGACACAGAGAGAGAAAGAGGCAGAGACATAGGCAGAGGGAGAAGCAGGCTCCACGCAGGGAGCCCGACATGGGACTCGATCCCAGGACCATGAGATCATGCCCTGAGCCGAAGGCAGATGCTCAACTGCTGAGCCACCCAGGCATCCCTATTGATTTCCTTTCAATCTTTTATTTACTTCATTTTAACAATGCGGTGAAGGGTTCCAGCAGTAGCGAGTTATTGGAGTACACGTACATGCATCTGGGCAGATCTATGTCTGCTAAATCTCCCCCACCCTCACCCCGATACACTCCTGGGTTTGGTCCAGAGTCTCCCGAGGGGTGGCAGTGGGACTTGAAATAAAAAACAGGAATCACTAATATCTCTGCTAAGTGCTGCTTCCTGCCCAGAGAGATTCTGGCCATGGTATAAGGAGTGGAGGGCTTTGTCCTCATGAATGAGGGGACATTGGAGCAGCTACAGTGTGCAAGCAGCATGTGCCACATCCTTTACATACTTTGTCTTATTTAATTCTAAGAGATAAAATTAAAGACTCCCTGAGGTAGGTACTTTAGTACCCCATTTTCCGGAGAGGAAACGAGTTCAGGGTGCATAAGAAACTCATATAACTAGTATGGAGAGGACATGGGGTTGAAGCCAGGTCTGCATAGTCCTACAGGCTTGTATTTCCCGAGGTTGCCATTTGAGGCCTCACCTCAGGGCAACTGAATCTGACGGAGGCAGAGATGGAGTCACCACATCCGTGTTGTGCATGATACTCTCCTATATGCAGGCAGGCCTCACATCTACTCCTTTCTCTCTTTAACCCCAGTTTTACAAATGTCAAGTGGGAAATGCTGACATGGGCTGCAATGGTTGGGAGACAAGACACATCTCCAGTCCCAAGGCAGAGGCGGTAGCGGGTCCTCGCCCATCGGCCGAGGTGGTCTGGGGAGGAGGTTAGCCACCCTGGCTGTGTAGCCAGGCTGCCTGGGGTCATGACTCCCCCACCAGCTGTGTGACGTCAGAAAAATGATTTAATGTTGGAGTTAAACAGCTTCCTCGACTGTAAAATGGAAACAACAGTAATGCCTGCTGAGGATCGTTATGTGGATGAAATAAAATCAACACACTCCAAGTGCTTGGTTAAGACACTAGTTATCATTCTATAGTGATTCCCCATCTCTGCAGGTGAACCCTCAGCTCTAGCTCAACCCACAAGGGAAAACAGTGGCAGGGGGGCCAGGAAATCACTGAACCAGAGAGTCCAGGTCCATGAGCCCAAAGCTCATCTTCAGGGTAACCCTAAGTCCCTCCTTCCCAGTGGGACAGCCCAGTGTTTATGCCTGTGCACCCCATTCTTCCGCAAGGAGGCAAGGCCTTGAGCCTGTGGCCAATCTGCACAGCTGTTGACCATTGACCAAGCTGTTTGACAGGCCTAGGAGACGCAGGGGACCACAGGGGCTGGGCAGGGGCTGGGCAGGGGCTCGTAGCTGGGTTCGCATACTTGAGGGCAGGTCTGAGAAGGAGCTCAGAAGGCGGTCAAGACAGAGTGTTGCCATGTAGCCATGGCTGAGAGCTGCTGGGGGAATCTGAAAACAAAACAAAACAAAACAAAACACGAAATTCCCCCCTGAAAGAATGCAGGATGAAAGGTAAGGAGCTAATAATAGGAGGGTAAGCTAATACCCTCCTATTTGATGATTTCCAGGGGCCAAAGCAATTATGGGTGAGCAGAGGAGGTATGGCTTCGTTGGATGGGTCAATCCACAAAGCTGAGCAGAAAGAGAGAGACCTGAGCCTTTCTGGAAGACTTTGCCTTGATATCACCAGGCATGGTGGTGGCATGAGAGAAAGCTCTCCAAAGAGAAAGGGAGGAAGGCAGGCTCCACTATTAGAACAGCCAGAGGCTAGGGTCTGGGTGGGAGGCGCCTGAGAACCCAGGACCTCCTGCTAGACCGGTCCTGGAAGGAAGTTCAGGAGGGAAGGGCCAAAGGCGAGCCAGAGGTCAGTAAAGGCAGACAATGAACTGTGCTCCAGGTGAAGTGACTCGTCAGGAAGGCAGGAGAGACAGGTCATGTGATGCTTAACTTTATGTGTCAGCTTGACTGGGCCAGGGGTGCCCGGATATTTGGCTGAACATTATTCTGGGGGTAGAGGGAATGTGGGGATGTTTTCAGAAGAGATTAGTATTTGAATTGGTAGACTGAATAAAACTGATCGTCCTCCCTCACGTGGGTGGGCCCCAGCCCACCTGTCGAAGGCCTAGGTCTAGTCACATAGACGATGCAGGTGTTTTCAACATCACTTCATTATCTCAAGGCTCTATCCTTGGAGCAGCCTCTGGGAGCAGGAAAGGCAACTGGAAAGAAATCTTCCCTCTCTGCCTGTCTTCGAGCTAGGACATCACTCTTCTGTACTTGGGATGGAACTTACACCATTGGCCTGGATGGAGACAGCAGACCGTGTGACTTCTCTGCCTTGTGATCCCGTGAACCAATTCCTTAAAATGACTCTTGGTAGATGGATAGATTGGCAGATTTCCTACCAATTTGGTTTCTCTGGAGAACTCTAATATAGGTAACCAAGTGGAAGACAAAATAGAAGGTCCAAAGAATGCCCCGGTGAGGGGTAGGATTCCGGCAGGGTGCAGCAGGAAGGAGGGCAGGGCAGGGCAGCCTGCCAAGTGGAATCAGTAAGAAGAATCTCATTGATACCAGAGCGGCACAGCAAAGCCTCCTTCATGTGGCTTTCGGGGTCTCCAGTTTCTAATTCTCTGTGTCCTGAGAGCTGAGGGAGATCCAGGACAAAGCCTCAGAGCTGTTAGGTTTATGAATACCCATTCCTTCCTGAAGCAGGAACCCACAGGGCCTCTGAGAATGCATTACCTGCACACAGTCTGACATGGTGAAATATGAGCTTGACCCACACAGCTCCGAGGACACCTTGTTCTACACTATTGGGGAGCGTACAGATTTTAGTCCTGTCCAAAGTGCTATATATAGTGCCAAGGCCACAGAGAGGTGACCTGGGGCCAGATGGAGCAGAGAAAGCTGATTTGGTATGCGGTGCCCCTGCTAGGGCAGGCTGGGCACTCTGTCTCCTGGAAGGAGGACCCACTGATGCGTGGAGACTGGAGAACACCGTCTAGGGCCCAGCATGGAGGGGGGTGGGTTTCTAACCCTCCTGGGAGCTTCCCTGGTGTAATCTGAAACCAGCCCCTGTGCTCAGAGCTGAGAGAGATGAAGGAGGAGGCAGCCATGCAGGGTGGCAGGTGCCAGATTTAATAAGCAAAAGGGACATACCAGGCTTGTCTTGGGAGCAGCATCAAGATGAATGGGTCCCTGCCCCTGAGCCAAACCTGAAAAGCTTATAAAGAGGGCTTCACAGGGTCTAATCACTTACGCCATGCAGGGGTTTTCAACACCATATCACCATCTCAAAGCTCTACCCTTGGGGCGGCCTCTGGGAGCAGGAAAGGTAAGCAGAACCCACATTCCAAGGACAGGGGAAGGGGAGAGGAGCGGCCAAGTGCTGGGGCCCAGCTGGCAGGTCAATCGGTGGTCACGACTTTTGGATGAGCTTCCCCAACAGGGTGGCCCCACTGATAAGTAGAGGGAGCGTGTCATCTTCAGAGGTGCAGACAGGTGTTGGTGTTGGGAAAGTCAGGCATGTGGGTAACGTGGCCCTGCCTGGGTCCTTCACTCAGTTTTTGGAAAAGAATCTGACTTTAGAAGAACCAGGGTACTGGGCAGTTCACGAGGCCAGGAATGGGGTCCAGAGGAGCATGGCAGGGAACCAGCTCCGAGAACTGAGTTGTGCCTCTCCTCTGGGCTCCCTCAGCTCCTGGGCCTACTGACCATGTTGTAAGTGAATTCCTGTGATGCTCTGCTAGCGCCGTCACTGAGGGGCTCCCAGGGGCCAGCGCCCTGTCTTAGTTATCTCTGTGCCCCTGACCCAGAGTGCTTGGCACGTAGTGAGTGCTCAGTGAGTGCATGCTGAAGGGGGGCGGCTCAGGGTGGAGCCCCCTTGCAGAGTGAACCAGATGCTCAGAACCCGCCTGGCCCAGCGCCTGGATGAGCAGAGTCTGTGAGGGAGGTGTGGGGCTTCCACAGTCCCCCGGATGGGTTGTGGTGGGTGTTGCTTTTAGAGATGTGAGAGGGAAAGGAATCACTTTGTTTCCATTGATAATTAGATAAGAATAAATGAACGCTTGTGTTTTAGGGGGCTCAGGAAATAAGTGTGGCTTGCTTTAGGGCTTGATGCCCTGCAAGTTGTCTTCCCTTGTGCCATGATTTTCATGCGAGTTTTGCCACCCAGAAGAGTGATGTCACTTCACACCTCCCTCCCTCAGCTTCAAGTGGGTGTTCAGGGCCCCAGAATATTCGTCTGTCACTTGGCCCAGGAGCACCCCAGATCCCCATGGTGAGAGGAGCTGGAGCTACAGACAGCCTGCAGGAAGATGATGGGCGGGCTTGCAGATTTTTCTTGGGCAGCTGAATAAGGTTTCTGGAGAAAGCACTCCCTGCAGAACCAACATACAGTGTGACAAACTGTCAGCCCCTTGAGAGGAAAAGGCTGGCCTCCCTCTGTGTCTGGATGCTATAAAAAGTATCTGTCTGTTGTTTAGCTACAAAAAAAAAAAAGAAAGAAAGAAAGAAAGATCGATCAGGTAAAAGTCCTCATTGTAGAAAATCATGTAGGACTTGCTTTCACACCTCTTTTCTCATGGCCACTAAGTAAAATTACCAACCTTGAGAATCTATGGGATGTCACCAGATAAAAGTACTAAACATTTCCATAGGCAGTGTCCCTGGAGTCACCAGCCAGGAGTTACTACCCATGTGAGTGAGTTCCCAAAGATCTGCAGTTAGCAGGACACTACCAGTCCAGGTTAGTTGCCAAGAGAACCCACATTAGCTGGTTTAATCACTGGGAGGGTAAGTAAAAGGGTCAAACACTCAGCTTCCAGGAGCAGTGATTAGACCCGCCTCGGAGAACTGGCTGCTTCAGTCCCCGTGCCTTGATTCCACCTGCACAGCGGATGAGATGCCTGGGCCTGGGCATTTCCTCACAGCGGGACTGGGAGGTGCTGGCAAAGGTGAGACAATCTGCTAGGGTCCTGGTGCTACTCAGAGGACTTAGAACAGCAAGAGAAGCTTCAGAGCAGACCCACATTCTGGCACTCACAGGAGGGGGGCAGATCTGCAGAATGGACCCGGGGTAGACTGGGATTATGCTGTTGTAAACCTTAGACAAATGGGGTCATTATTACAATCTCTGTGTCATCATGCTAGCCTGATGGCCAGTCAGGTGACAGGAGATGGGTCCTTAACCTGAACGCTGCCAGTTCACATTAGTTGGGACCGTTAATCCCCACTCCAGTGTCCCATGTAGCCTTCCCTTTTGATCTTGTCAGCTTCCTCCCTTTGCATAAAAAACCAGAAGAACACTAACTCAAGTTTTCTTACAAGGGGACTTGATAGAATGGAATAGGAAGGATGAGCTGTAGCAGGAAGATGTGGCTCCCTGAACCTATTTCCTCTTGTTCCTGGGAGAAACTCAGCCACATGTCCCAGCCTCCTTTGCAGTTATGTGTGGCCTTGTGGTTGTGTTCTTGCCAAAAAAGTGGGAGCAAGAGCAACGCAGGCTGCTCCCAAGACGGGCCCACAGAACCCTGCCATTTGTGATCCTCCATGTACACCACGTGAATCATAGGCCAAAGAAACCAACCCAAAGAGGCCACTCTGCCTCTCAGGTGTATGGCTTCAGTGGTAGATGGAATTTGGAGGTGTCAGAGGTCGAGAGAAGGCTTTTAGGGTCTGGGATAGCAACAGTAGAGAATCTCTGAGCAGGGACATCAAAATAGGCAGGAGTATAATTGCCATCCTCTATTTGGACTCCGTCCAAAGAGAGTAAAGGGACATCAGCCAAGTAAGGAGGCCCCAGGAGCCATATCTAGCAGGAGCAGGGGAGCCTCTGATTGTGGTGGCTCTTACTTTATCTCACAGAGCAGACTGTTCTGTAACAGGTTCCTCTGGGGCCTGGAAGGCCCTGACAAACATGTCCCTGTCATGGTGAACGCATAGGTGAAAAAAGCCTGCAATCCTCATATAATATATTCCCTCTTTTTACTTATTAGCTGTATTGAATTATCTGATTTACAATGACCTGTTCAGAATTATACACACACACACACACACATATATATATATATATTTTTAAATGATTTTATTTATTTACTCAAGAGATAAAATGGGCACAAGTCAGGGGAGGGGCAAGAGAGGGAGAAGCAGACTCCTCGCTGAGCAGCAAGCCCAACGTGGGGCTCGATCCCAGGACCCGGGATCATGACCTGAGCCAAAGTCAGATATTTCACCGACTGAGCCACCCAGGTGACTCCAGAATATAATATTTTCTCCCTGAAATAGAGGTACTAGAAGTTCAGGATAGAAACTAGATGTGATTTTTTTTTCATAGAAACAATAGGATTATGATTCTAGCCAAGGTCTGACACAATATTCATAAAAATGATCAGAAATGGCATAGTCACCAATGTGTCAATGAGAAAAGATAGCTCCCCCAGCACAGCGTAGAGCTTTCTGAGGCGTCTGTAAACCAATCAAGTAGGACAATGCAGTAACCAATCACAGTAAAACTCTAAAAATTTTATGTGAGAGGTCCCCTGGGGCCAGGAGCCGGAGGGCCCATCTGGCTGAAGGCAGCGCCCAGACACTACAGCTCGGCGGCAGGATGTTTTCAAGTGAATTTTCCAGGTCATCTGTGTTGAACCATGTCAGTCCAAGGTTGACTGGAGACCACAGCTGTCAGGATTCCGGGCACCTTTATGAAATGTTCTGTCCTCATCAACGGGCTTTGGAACACTGGGTCACCCCGGAATCACAAGAGGCCAAACTTGGAGGCCCAGGGCCATTTTTAAGCTCCCCTTCCCCACCCGCCTCCCGTACAACATTGTCTTCATGAACCCGACAAACCAGGGCCTTTGTAAAGAAAAGGAAATCCTAAAGGACACCAACTTGGAGAAAAGAGACTGTGGCAGCTGCTTCTCTCTGCCCTTTCCACCAAACTCCCCTGGGATGTCTGTGGGCCTTGGGCTGCTTGCCTTTGTCCCGGTGGCTTGTGCCATGAAGGGGGTCGGGGGTGGAAAGGTACCTCTGGCATCCTTCAGGGAAGAACAGCCTATGGTGTGCATATAACCAAGTTCTACCCCAGCAGTATCCGGTGTCACAGAGCTGCATCGAGGCCGTGCCTCATGCCATCGCCGGATCTCAAAGGAGAAGAACGTGACATGAGATTCATTTATTCAGGTTCGTCACATGGATTTCCTCAGCCCTTCCAGAACACACTGATGACAACACTGATGTATTTGGACTCCTAATTAGTAGATGCTGTGAGGAGGCCCACTCCTGGAGCTGTGGGTCAATTTATCCCCTGTCCAAATGATGGTAATTATACATGTATAATTTGTAATGCAGTTTTTTAAAAAAAGATTTTATTTATTTATTTATAGAGACACAGAGAGAGAGAGAGGCAGAGACACAGGCAGAGGGAGAAGCAGGCTCCCTGCGGAGAGCCTGATGTGGGACTCGATCCTGGGACCCTGGGATCACGCCTTGAGCCAAAGGCAGATGCTCAACCGCTGAGCCCCCCAGGCTCAGTTTTGCAAGGAGTTTTGCAGTTTCACAAGGAGACCCTGATTTCTTTTCCACCCCGTTTCCTGATACGCAGGCCAGCGGGCCCGTGCGGTATGCTTGGCTCGAAGGAGGCTCGTTTTAGCAACTGCTCAGCCAAGCAAAGGAGACTTGGCTGCAGGTCCAGGGGGATCTCAAGCCAAAACAAAGAGGAGACGGGGCCCACTTCCACAGGGTTGGTAAATGTCGAGATGGAGTCTGTTGTCTTCCCTGCAGCTCCCTGCTCCAGCCTGCAGGGTGTCTGGGAAGCTGTGGAGAGCAGGTCCTCCTGCCCTGTGGCCAGCCCATCTGGGAGGACCAAGTATAGCGGTCAGGGGACCTGGAAGTCCTGCCCTCATCACCCCTGGGGAGGGATGGGCGCTCGCATGTGCAATCGGTCGGGTGCAGGCACCTGCAGTTTGCATCCCTTCCTGGACTCCTGGGCTGTCTGTCCTCAGAATCCCACAACGGCCTTCTTGACAGCAGCTAGTACATGAAATGAGAGGGACGTAGAATGCCCAAGAATACCAAGAAAAGAGAAATTAGGCTCACCAGCCAAATTCCAAATGATTTTAGGTCCCACGGGAGGCCATGATCCTTTCTTTGACTCTTTAGGCATAAATTACAGCCCCCCTCAGAATGGCCTCAGTACCCTCCCCACCCCCAGACTCTTCTGATTATCAGCTTTGCTTCTTGCTCCAGCCCTCTTGCAGGCTGATAGAGGAATCAAGAGAAGCCATGGGGGTGGTGCAGCGGAGGGAGGGGACAGGGCCAGCCGGGCATTTGGAACAGGGTGTCTGAAGCCATCCTGCTAAGGTTGGCACCCCCCACCCCCCACGGTGCAGAGAACTCCAGGTTAGCACAGGGTACACACAATTTGAACCAGAAGGACTTCGTGGTGTCTCAACCCAAAACGGCTCTGGACCCAAGGAAGGGTCTGTTCCTATGGGGAAATCACGACAGAAGAACTCGGTGGGGACTCAGGGGAGAACCAGCTGTTTGGGGCAGACACCTTCTGGTAGGTCAGTCCTCCTGGGGGAAGAGACAGCAATTCTTGCTTCCGGGGAGGTGTGCCTCTCACTGAGGCCATGCCAGGCCAGGTCCTCCTCACCAGGGCGATTTCGCAGGACAGTGCCTCTCCTCCTTGTGAGAGGGAAACCTCGTGGCCTTGGAACCTGCCCTGTCCCTCATCTCTGTGGCCGAGTCCCCCTCAGCTCGAAGCTGTGGTGACACTCCCGGCCAGCATGTGGGACCTGGGCATTGTGACCTCAGCTGTTCCGCACACAGACAGGTGGTCATCCTGCCCTCACCTTGGCGTGTAATCTGCGTAGGACAGTGGCCTGGTCCCAGGGGCCCATTGTAGGGAGGTTGGGAAGTTAAAGAACACTCTGGCCTCCTCCATCATGTCGGCCAAGAGGGCAGAACCGAAGAAAAGCCTGGTAAAGGAGAAACATTGCTGGACAGTGTGGGGCCTCTCTGAGCTCCTGCTGAACGGAGATGTGAGGGGGGGTTACAGAGAGCTCTCTCGGGAGTCCTCGGGTTTTCTTTCTCTGTTCTGAGCATGAAGTGGCCTCTCAGGCTGGAAGGAGGGTGGGATTCATCCCTGGTCTCGGGGTGGGAAGGACAGAAGCCTTTGCTGACTCCCTTTGGGGCACAGAGCAAGGTAATGCCCCCGCCACCTCTGGCCACCCCCAGAGCCACTGCCCCCCGGCCAGGCCCGTGCCAGGCCCGCGTCAAAGGGCACGTCGGTGGCACACCGCCCCTTGTTAGATGACGTTCAGTCGTGCCCCCGATTTGCAGACGAGGAGGTGGGGCTCAGAGCGAGTAAATGACTCCCCTGGGACCCAGCGAGTAGGGAGCTGAGGTTAGACGAGTCCGTCTCTCTCCAAAGCCCACGCTCTGAAGTATTGCCCCCATGGCTTCCGTAGAGTCTCTCCAAGTGCTTGCCCAGCTCAGGCCCCCAGCAGGGGGTGCCCCCCCCAGCAGACGGGGCAGGTGCATGCTCAGAAAAGGAAGAGGAGCTGACAAGGTTCGGGTTGTCCGGAGCCAGGTGGGGGGAGGCGGTGGGCCTGAGCTCAGGCCAGGTGGCCAGGCGGGGGGCAACCCCCCAGGCCTGATGCCTGACAGGCGACTGCCCCCCTCCCTCCACAGAGCAAGAACTACAAGGCAGTGTGCCTGGAATTGAAGCCGGAGCCGACCAAAGTAAGAAGCTTTTTTGAGGCCACGCCGGCAGCCAGGCCCGACCCCCGTGGGGAGGTGACGTGGAGTCAGGGCGCATTCGCCGCTTCCGTTGGCCAAGACCCGTCCCAGGTGCTGAGGGACTCGCAGCGGAGGCCGCCGGGCGGGCTCCCCGCTCTCGCAGAGCTTCACGCTAGCGGCCAATCGGCCACAGAAATAAGCCAGGAGCACTCAGTAGCGTCACCTGCGAGGCAGAGGATTGAGCTAGGGAGGTAGGGCCTGGGCTCAGCCACAGCTGAAGCCCGGACGCCGCCGCTCAGGAGGGCAGAGGAGGCCCTTCGGCCGGGCCGGGGCCAGGGGGCAGTGGCGGGAGCTGCCCAAACCCCGGGGGGTGGATCTCCCCGCCTGGTCCACCCAGGCTTGTGATGCCCAATGTTCTGTGCCTCTGCTCTAACCAACAGACGTATGACTACAAAGGAGCGAAGCAAGATGGGCCATTTACCAAACCAGGAGGGACACATGAACTAAGGGTATGTGTGCCAGCCCGGGCGGCGGGGGTGGCCCAGCGCGGCGGAGAGGCTGTGGCTTCGCTCCAGGTCCCATGACTTTGCTCCCTCTGTGCCTTTTTGTTTTGTTTGAACTCTTTATTTTGAAGTAATTTCAGACTTACCGAGAATTTTCGAAAAAAATCGTGCCGTGAGTTCTAGTATACCCTTCATTCAGATTTCCCAAATGTTGGCATTTGATCGTGGTTCTCTCTATTTCTCCTTTTAGAGATAGATAGATAGATAGATTCACACACACATACATATGACATATGTTTCCTAAATCTGAGAGCACATTTCTCTCAAATTTCAGTGTATACTGCTTAAAAACAAGAACAGTCTCTTATGTAACCACAGTACAATGATCGAAATATCAAAATCAGGGCATGAGCATTGATTTGGTACTTACTCTGTTTTTACCAATTGTTCCACTAATGTCTTTCATAACAAAAGAGAAAAACAACAGTTTTGATGTGGGATCCTATCCAGGACCACACGTTGTCTCTAGGTTCCATGTCTCTTCAGTTTCCTTTTGTCTGGCATAGCTCTTGAGACTTTGTTTTTGGTGGACATTGTCATTTTTGAGGGTTATAGGCCGTATCTTTTGTAGGCTGACCCTTCATTTGGGTGGTCTGATGCCTTTCCTGTGATTAGACTTGGCTCTGCATTTTTGGGGGTCACATCACAGAAGCGAAGGTGCATCCTACCTGGAGGCACGTGACATCTCCATGTCCCACCCTCCCATTTTCTTAACAGCATCCTTCCCCATCTAACAGGAGGCATCTCTCTGTTCTTCCTTATTAGCAATGCCCCCACGATCTTCCCTTCCTTTTGAGAGTTTTCCTTCCACTCAAGACCTTTCCTTACTCCTTCTATTTTATTTCCTCAGAATGAACTCAGGGAGGTGAGGGAAGAGCTCAAGGAAAAAATGGACGAGATCAAACAGGTAATGGGATGAGAGTTCTCAGGTGGAAGAGGATAGCACCCAGGAAAATGCAGTGCCTAACTCTGAATAGTGAAGGGAATCAGGAATTGCATGGAAAAAGCATCAACCTGACTCAGCCTGACCTCCTCCAGTGTTTCAGTGCTGGGCAGCTTAGGGTTATCTATTTCTTATTTGATGCTTTAACCCAGGTTTTGAATGCTAAGAACTCTGTAAGGTGTCACGTGGTAGGTTGAGGAGCTATAACGTTAGTGACAGGGTGAGAGGGACTGATCAGAATGTAGGAGTAGTCACGGACCAATTCCATCCTCCCACTCCCCTTGCTAGAGCATGCTACAGAGCAGGACCCCTCTTCTTGATTCTTGGATGGAACCACCTATGGCTACTTATGAAGAAAGGGAGTCCTTAAGCAAGAAGGTGCAATGAAAGCTATGGTCTGAGCTCCACCTGGAAGGCTTGCAGTAGCTAGATATAAGACTCGCCAAGGCTGGTGCTGGGGGCAGCTTAATGGTATATGAACCCTAGTCCTTTTGAAGACTCCTTGGGAAGAAAGTGGCTTTGATAGGCCACTACAAGTCCATTCCCTGAGCTTTATCCAGCTGCTGCCCTGTTGTTTTAAAATGCCAACAGAGGCAGCCCGGGTGGCTCAGCAGTTTAGCCCTGCCTTCAGCCCAGGGCCTGATCCTGGAGACCCGGGATCGAGTCCCACATCCAGCTCCCTGCATGGAGCCTGCTTCTCTCTCTGCCTATGTCTCTGCCTCTCTCTCTCTTTCTGTGTGTCTCTCATGAATAAATAAATAAAATCTTAAAAAAAAAATAAAATGCCAACAGAGATGACTCCACATTCAATAATATGTGCTTGCCTTTCTTTTTCATTAGATAAAGGGCGTAATGGACAAGGATTTTGATAAACTCCAGGAATTTGTGGAGATTATGAAGGTAAGCATTTCCTTTTTTTTTTTAAATTTTTTATTTATTTATGATAGTCAGAGAGAGAGAGAGAGAGAGGCAGAGACATAGGCAGAGGGAGAAGCAGGCTCCGGGCACCGGGAGCCCGACGTGGGATTCGATCCCGGGTCTCCAGGATCGCGCCCTGGGCCAAAGGCAGGCGCCAAACTGCTGCGCCACCCAGGGATCCCGAAGGTAAGCATTTCCTGAGTGCTTCCCATGGGCCAGTACCATACTAGAAATTATGGAAGGAGATGCCAGACCCTGCCCTGAAGCTACTTATAATCTTATAATCTTGGGTTGAAGACCCAAACTCTATGGCAAGAAATAAATAACAAGTACCAAGCTATATGATAATTGGAGTTAATTGGGAGTTTGGAGAAATAAGGAAGGAATGGGGGCTGGGGTAACCAGACAAATCCTTACAAAGAAAGTGAATCTTAAGGTGAGCTTTGAAGGCCATATTGGAAGCTTAATGCAATTTTTTTTTTTTTTTTTTTTTTTGCTTAATGCAAATCTAACCAAAAGCCTAGTAAGATTAGTTTTTGAACTCAACAATTACTAAGAGGACCATCTAGACTCTAGAATAGTGGTTCTCAAACTTTGATGTGTTTTGGAATTTTCTGGAGCATAAATAAAGAAAATAGATCCCAGGTCCTATTTGGAGGGGGCTTAGACCCTTGGATTTTTTTTCACACTCCCCAGATGAAAATGTGAGAACAACTGGTGTAGGAGCATAAATGGGCAAAGGCAGATATCCTTACATTTTTAAGAGTTATAAGGAGGTACTACCCCCACCAGATATATCAAAATCATACAAAATCATACAATAATCTTCCTCAGATAAGCAGCCAAATGAACAAAACCAATATAGATAACCCTGTAACAACCTTTCCACCAGGGATGCCTGTGAGGATTTAAAAAGTCTGTATACCCAGGTCCTGGTCCCGATGAACTGAATAAAAATTTCTAGGGTGGGCCACAATTGCTTAAAACTCTAAAAGTGATTCTGATGCTTTCCCCTAGATAAGAACAAGATTCTAAATACTCTAGAAGTGGTTATTAACCTTGGCTACACATTGCAATCACCTGTACTGTGGCTTTGACCCAGGCTGCACCCCATAACAATTAAATCAGAACCTTTGAAATAAGGGCCAAGCATTAGTAATGTTTAAAGATCACCAGGTGATTCTGTTGCACACTCAAGTTTGAGAACCACAGCCCCATAACATTTAAGATAATAAAGATGATTTTTTAAATGTGAGAAGAAAAGGATTATGTATTCATTTAAGAACATTGATTATATGAAGAAAAATAATTCAGTTAACATTGTAAAAACTGAAATAGTCCATAAAGTGAATTTATTTATTTATTTTTTAATTTTTATTTGTTTATGATAGTCAGAGAGAGAGAGAGAGAGGCAGAGACACAGGCAGAGGGAGAAGCAGGCTCCATACACCAGGAGCCCGACGTGGGATTCGATCCTGGGTCTCCAGGATCACGCCCTGGGCCAAAGGCAGGCGCTAAACCGCTGCGCCACCCAGGGATCCCCATAAAGTGAATTTAAATAATAAAACCAATAAGGATAAATTACATATAAATATTTAACTGGATTGTCTAAATATAAATACAACAGAAGAAATCACAAAGGAAATATTGATATATTTAACAATGTAAAAAATTTAAGAATCATAACAAGAAAGCACCATGTACAGAATTAGAAAGCAAACACAATTTGGGGGAAATAATTTTCTACAAATATGATAAACATTGATAAAAGTTTATCTGTGACATGTAAAGGTCATACAAATTAATAAGAGCCAAATAGGAAAATGGGCAAAGAGTATGAACAATCCACAAAAGAGAATACAACTAAAAAGTAATATATATATATATATATATATATATATATATATATATATATATATATTTAGATTTTGTTTATTCATGAGAGACACAGAGAGAGAGAGAGAGATAGAGAGGCAGAGACACAGGCAGAGGGAGAAGCAGGCTCCATGCAGGGAACCTGACGTGGGACTCAATCCCCGGTCTCCAGGATCACGCCTTGGGCTGAAGGCAGGCACCAAACTGCTGAGCCACCCAGGGATCCCCCACAATAAATGTATTTAAAAGGTTTACCTCATGAATAATCAGTTAAATGCAGAATGAAAACAATACTTAGGGTATTGTTACATTCAAATCAGTGAACTTTTTTTTTTTAACATTTTATTTATTTGAGAGAGAGAGAGTGCTCATGCAATAGTGTGGGGTGGGGGGTTGGGGGGGGAAGAGAAAGAGAGAGAATCCCAAGCAGACGCCCCACTGAGCATGGAGCCTGACAACAGGGTTCCATCCCACCACCCTGAGATCATGACCTGAGCTGAAATCAAGAGTTAGACACTTAACCAACTGAGCCACCCAGGAGATCAAATAAATGATCTTTTAATTTATGACAATTATAACACAAGGCAGGAATGCTCTTATACTGCTGATCGGAGTATAGATTTGTACAAAACTGGAAAGGAATTAGACAATAGGTATAAAAACTATCAAATCCCTTGACTTATTAATTTCACTTCTCACAATTTAACCTATGAGAATAACCAGAAATATTAGCACAGATATATGTAAAAAGGATGTCCATCACAGGATTATAATAGCAAAAATTTGGAAATCACAATTTTCAACAAAAGAATAACCAAATAAATTAGGGTGTCTCCATAGGATGAAAACTAGGACCCATCGGAAATAATGTTTAGAAAGAATTCTTATAGGTGCACCTGGCTGGCTTAGTCAGTAGAATATATGACTCTTGATCTCAGGGTTCTGACTTTGAGCCCCATGTTGGGCATCAAACCCACTTTAAAATAAAAGCAATGCCATGGTTGAGTCAGATGTTAGCATTAAAGGGAAACTGAGTAAAAGGCATATGGGAACTCTTTGTCCTGTCTTTGCAACTCTCAGTGGATCCCAAATTATTTCAAAATAAAAATCTTATTTATATAAAAGAATGCCTATAATGAGAAGTAAAAAAATCAAGATACAAGTATTCTATACAGTTTGATCTCAGTTAAGTGAAAAAAAAATAGCTAAGTAAATATTTAAAAGAAAGCCTGGAAAGAAATATACCAAAAAGGTTACTAGCAGTTATTGCTAAGTGATGATATTAATTTGTTTTTTTATAGTCCTTTGTATTGTCCAAATTTTCTGCAAAGGGCATGTATTATTTCTATATTAAAATGCAAATACAGTCAGTGTTTTGTTAGGGGGCAGGACTGGGGATCGAAAGGCACAAAGGAGGCTATTTTGGGCACAGGAACGGCTTGCACGCAGCATGGAAGCAGGATGAACGTCAAGTGTATCACAGTCAGTGGGGAGATCAGTCATAAAAGTGGGATCATCTGGGGAAACTGTGAGAAATAAAATAGGATGGGCACAAAGGCAGTAGATAATGAAGGCTTTTGAAAGACAGGCCGACAGGTTGGGACTTGGTTGTGTAAGCAGTTAAGAGGCCTCTGGAGATTCTTAATCAAAGAACATGCTAGAAGCAGCACTTCAGAAAGGCTGAGCGGGCGGCTGTTTGCAAGGTGGCCAAGGCGAGGGGGTTGCAGGAGAGCAGGGGTAGGGCTGTCTGGAGCAAGATACAGGCAAGAAGCCACACCCCCACTCAAGATGAGGAACATTGGAGCAGGTGTAGGAGCAGAAGGAAAATAGAAAATCTGAAAGATGCGTGGAAGGAAAAATAATATTCTTGGTGACTGATTCAACATAAGGAATGAAGGAGAAGCAAGCATCCGTGACCCCAAAAGCAATCCAGATGGGTAGAAGAAAATGGTGACCGTGACAAGGACAAACAATTGGTTTAGAAAAGGAAATAAGGAGATCACTTTGGGACATGAGTTTGAAGTAATAGACTTCTAAGAATAGGGGACATTTTGACTCTGATGTTTTGAATCCAGGGACCGTTTCCACTTCAAGAATATTTTTACTCCATTTATGAGTACTGATATTTTATTCAAAATGTATAGCACCTAAAAACGCTTTTCAAGAAGGTATTTTTTTGAAATCCTCTCCACCCAGGCAGTATGATTCCTTGATCAATTTTCTACCACAGATCAGGAAACTGTAGCCAAGTCTTTCATTTTTTATTAAAATGATTTTTGAAGCAAATTAGTTTTCATTTACATTTGATAATGTTCAAGCCAACCCTGTGTTTGTCGTAACCAATTCTGTTGGTAATGACATCTGCTGTCCTAGACATGGTTTTGTGACCACTGTTTCTGTTCCAGTTTTTCCAGATCAAATTTTCCAGATCTAAATTGGCCAAGAAGATTTTACTGTTCTTTCAGTTCTTAGTAAATAATAAACGTGAGGTGCTATTTGAGCCACTCCTTCTTTGTTTCTGTTTACCATTCCTGCCAGAAATTGGGTTAAAGAAGAAGCAAACCCACATGTGCAGGATCTGGGGGCAGGGATCAAATCATAGGAGTCAAGTGTCTTTGCCGGGTGGGTCACAAGATTTGTTTTATCATTTTATAGGCATTGAGCCAAGGCAGATAATGGTCTCATCCCAGTGTGGGACCAGATAAAAGATTTCTGGTCCTCTGACTCCTCTGGAGACTTTGGATGAACCCCCGATGACCTTGTCTGTGCTTTGGCCTCATGGTTTAAAGGGGGAGGAGAAAGGAAGAGGAGGTCTGTACCCAAGGCCAGGAAGGATTCTTGGGGAAGTAAGATGGATGCTGAGGTGACCTCTAAGTAGTTGACAGACCAGAGGAAAGGATTTCCAAAGCCCTCCAAGATGATAGTTCTAGCTTTGATTTTTCACTTGAAGGAAATGCAGAAGGATATGGACGAGAAGATGGATGTTTTAATAAATATACAGAAGAACAGCAAGCTGTAAGTGTAACCTGCGCCCATCTCTCCTCATCCCTAAAGAATCTCCTCCCTTCACTTTGCTAAGTGTCCTCGGGTCCGGAGGACTCTCAGACTCTTCAAGGTCCTGTCTTGGTTTCTGTTACCCCAATGGCTTAGAGTTAAGGCCTTCCCTGGCCGCCCACGCTATGGTTATCTCCTTGTCCTGTTGGACTGTCTCCCCAACTCTGCCCCTCCCTGACTCCCCAGTCCCCTTAGAAGAGGGCCAAAGGAACAGCAGGAACTCAGACTGATAGGAAAAACAGACACAGACCCCCAGCTCCGGCTCAAGAAAATGGATGGAGCAGATGGAACACCACTCTCTCTTCACAAGAAGATCATGGCCCTACAAAAGACAAAGAAGGACCCTCTGGATTCCCTTCATCAATGCGGGACCTGCTGCGTAAGTGAAGCCTTACCTCCCCCCTACTCTGGTGCTGCCCCCCAGGCTCCTGCTCCTCTCTGACAGCCCCTGCCCCCTTCCCTGCACCGGGCCCTCTCACTCCCTTACCTCTTGCTGGAAAGGGACGGGTTCCACCCCTCCGCTGGCCCTGGATGCCTCCCTAGCCTGGAGCCCCCTCTGGGATCCCGCCTTCTAGGCCCAGGGAGATTCCTAAGCCACGACCAAGTAAGACCCAGCCCTGGATGTGCCTGGTCCCAAGTGCTACTGTATTGTTTGTCCTTTCCTATAGCAAGACCCGATGAGGTGCCCAGCAGGCTGGCCATCTTGGACCAGGGAAAAATGATCTTTCTTGTGCCGTTTCTGTCCTCCACAGGAAAAATGTTTGTTGAGTGCCCTAAAGAACAACTACAATCAGGGGTAGGTAGATCTACACACAAAGTCCTTGTCTCTGCTGGTGGGGGTGGGGTGGGGGGGCATCATCCCAGAGGCAGTGTGCTCAGGCTCCATTTGCATCAACCCCCTCCCCTGTGGTCACGCAGACTCTGCCCCCCACCTCCCACCTCATCCATTCAGTCATGGAGGACATGGCACCAGGCAGGAGGACTGGGGGGCCCCAACGGGAAGGCTGCCATCCAGAGGCTCCCTTGGAGGGAGTGTGGGGGGGTGACTGCCTCCCTGGCAGCTGAGCTGACCTGGCCTGGGGTTCCTGCCTTTCTCACCCTCTAGCAGCAGAAAACTTCCATGCCACCCCTGGCCACCCTTTTCATCCTTGGCCTCTGGAGCTGCTTTCTGATTTATCTGTGCCTCAAGCCCTACGCGGGGGAGGACGACATGCTCCCAAGCTAGCACACCAGCAGCTCCGGCTCTTCCTCCCTCTGCTCCTTGAGCTGCACAGTAAAGGCTTGTGGCCCTCTGACCTACCACCCTGCCCCAGGCCTGCCCCCACCCGGAGATTAAAATCATCACTTAAAGCCAAAGCGGGTATCACTGTTTTGAATATCAGCCCAAACTTCAGAGTGGGAGAGTGTCACCTTTTTGTTGTTGTTGTTCTAAATCGGCATGTTTCAGCCACCAAGCCCCTTCCTGCTTCCTGCTGGATTAGTGGGAAATTCTCTCTTGGTCATTCTCGGGGTCATCCCCCTTCCCCTCCGACCTCCCTCCAGTCACCTGATTCTGCAAAGATCCCGGGTCAAAAGCGAGGGGAGGCCCCAAGGAGAACAGCTGCCATTCTGTGTGGTTGTAGCAGAGACCCCCACTGCCCTATGCACCTGTTCTGTGTTCTTAGCTCCTGCACTGTGTGTGTGGTGGGGAGACCCAAGAGTCGGCTGAGTGGGAGACCCCCAGGCCCAGGGTTTAGCCTGTACCACTTCCCTCTGAGGTCTTGTTGCAGAAAAGAATTCAGGTCCTTGCTGCTCATAGCAACTTGGTTCCCTTCGTGGGCTCTGGGGATCCACCCTCCCAATGGTTTCCTGTCCCCCCACACCACAACCAGAAGGAGACCTCCCTTCAGAGGCCTTACACCTTTAACAAAGGTACAGACGAGCTGGTGACCTCCAAGTGCTCCCCACTGTGTGTCCTGTCCCAAATCCCCCATCGGCCACTAGCTTGAAATGAGAACAAAGATACAGAGAAAACAGTATCTTAATAAACTCTCCTGTCACGTGTGTGATTCTTTGGGTTTAGTTTTAATGAGGAGGAATCGATAGGATCCACATTTTATTTCACACCAGCTTTCTTGTTTCATCTCTTTACTAAGTTGGCTGCTTGGACTTTTAGCTAGTAAATCATCGATCAAGTTCTTTTTGTTTGTTTGTTTAGTTTTTTTATCGATCAAGTTCTTAATGGCCACATAGTAAGGAGCCAGCATTGGGCTTCTGATATACACTTAACAAACAAAAAGCAAAACGAAACATAGGCCTTGTCCTCAAGGAGCTTATAGCTCTAAAGGAGACGTGCTAAATGCATTTACTAAAAATATGGACCATATACAAGTAAGTTCAATAATCATAGCGTGTGCGGAAAGCAAAATGATTTAGAAATGGAAAAAAGAAGGGTGGGTGTAGACTGTGTTCATTCCTGTTGCTGCCATACAGATGACCACACGTTTAATGGCTTATGACAACCCAAGATGGGTCACAAATGGGTCTCACCAGGCTAAAATCAAGGTGTTGGTAGGCCCCCATTCCTTCTGCAGGCTCTAGGGGAGAATCTGTTTATCTTTTTCAGCTTCTAGAGGCTGTCTTTATCCCTGGGCTCATGGCCCCTTCCATGTTCAAAGCCAGCAATGGCGAGCCGTTCTGCACCACCCTGACCCTGATTCTTCTTCACCTCCTCCTTCCACGTGTACGGCCCCTTGTGATTACATGGGGCCCACCTGGATAAGCCAGGTCAGCTGATCAGCAACCGTACTTGCCCTTTGCTATGTAATGCAACATATTCGCAGGTTCTGGGAATTAGAACATGCACATCTTTGGGGGCTGCTCCTCTGCCTACCATAGGGGACTCCCCAGACTCTGTCCCTTGACTTCCAAACCTTCAAACGCTTGGGGACACTGCAATGTGTAGTTCTAGGCTGTTGTAATAGACCCACAAATGCTCTGATACTCTTTCAAGAGGAGCTGAATTCCTCTCCTCTCAATCGAGGGCAAGACACTGACTTGCTTCTAATGAGAATACAGCAGAAGTGATGGTGTGTGACCTCCAGGACTAAATCCTAAAAGACAGGTGGCTTCATCTTGCTGTCTCGGATGCTCTGTCTGGGTGAAGCTCGCTGCCATGTAGTGATGACATCTGAGTGATCCTATGGAAAGGGCTAAAGGCAAGGCACTGAAGCCACCCACCGAGAGCCACGTGAAGCATCATCTGGCAGCCCTACGAGAGCCTTCAGGTGACAGCAGCCCCCGCTGAAATTTTGACTGCAACCTTCTGAAAATCCTAGGAGCCAGAACCACCCAGCTAGGCTCCTTCCAAACTCCTGACCCACAGGAACTGTGGGATGATAAATGCTTGTTTTAAGTTGCTAGGTTTTGAGGTCATTTGTTACGCAGCAATAGATAAGGTATGTGCATACTTCCTGTTTGTTTTTTTTTTTTAAAGACTTCAAAAATTGAGCCACAAGATATGTGGTTATATGCAGAGATGTACACTTTGATGAATTTTGGTATAGGTATACATCACTGAGATTATTCTAGAACATTTCCAGCACCTCTTTCCCACCCACACCTACTCTGCTCCCCGGTTACTGCTATTCTAATCTCTATCCTGATGCATTATTTTGCCTGTTTTTGAACTTGGTGGAATCACATATATATTTTTGGGTCTCATTTCTCTTGCTCAAAATTACGTCTGTGTAAATTCATGCATATAGTTGCGTGCATAGCAATTGTTTATTTTGTAATTGCTGTGTAGTTTCCATTTTGTGAATACACCATAATTTATTCATTCTCCCACTGGTGGCCGAGATGATTCTTTAAACAGGCTAAGTAAAAGCAATGTCCCCTGTTGCCCTCTGTGCATTTTGCCCTGTCCTTAAACACCTTCCCTGATCCCTGGTGCCCTGCAGGTCACTTTACATCCTCCTTTCTCCCTCAGCAAGAAATATTTGCTTTATTAGACTGTGGAAAACCCCAAGTCTTAGTTTAAGCCCTGATGTCTCACCAAAGCTCAGATCTGTCTGTCCAGGCCCTGGTCATCATGTCAAACTCAGTACAGCCAAAACCAGACTCCCCATCTCTGCACCCAGATCCCTTCTCTGCCTGACTTCCCAACAGGCGTCCTTATCCTTGCTCAGTCCCGGCAGCCGGGGCCCAGGAGGATCTCTAGACAAGGGCCGGATCTCGCTCCCCTCCAGGCTTTCCTTCAATCCCTCTGTCTGCCTATCTACCTAGCACGCTGCCTCGACATCCCAGGGGGAAATCTCATGTGCCTTCGAGCTCAGAGCCCCTGCCCCGAGAAGGCAGGCCCATGGCCTCTTCTCCTAAAGCCCCTTCGGCTTAGGATTTCTGAGAGTATGGGCAAAGTACTGAGTACAGGCTGAGAGTAGAATGTTCTTTCCTCTTTACCCTGCTCTCTATCACTTCCTCCATGATCTATGTTTGATGGCACTCAGGACCTTTTCTGGAAGAGCTGAGGATGACAGAAGAGTATGGGTTGCTTCAAGGCAGAGACCACACAGCATTGGTTTGTTATCCACAACCCCTGCCTCCTGACGGATGTGTGGATGTGTGGCTAGCATTCCCAGGTTCTGACATGGGTACCACTTAGTCGTTCAAGTTTTACACTTTCTCTCTCTCCCATCCTCCCATAGCAAGTGAGTACCAATTCCCAAGCAATCTTTATAACACTTCCCGTGTCCATTCCCCAATCCTCTAATTCCCACATATATGCTAACCCAGGCTCTTAGCATCTGGATCCTAAACCACCTACAGTACCTTCTGACCCACTCCCCTTGACTCCAGTAGTTTCTTCCAATCTGGAATTCATTTTGTACACACCACTTCCAGCTACTCGGTCCTTAACCACTGCTTTCGACTCCAACTGTTCCTTGCTGAAAAACCTCCCATACCCATTGCTCATGGGATAATGTCAAAATCCAAACTCCGTTCAAGACCTTGCGTTTCTGAGCTAATCTTAGATGTTTGAAGTTTTTCCCCCTTTTTCCAACATCTACACGTTGGTAAATGTACACTCCAGGGTCCCACGTGTGCCCTGCACATCCCCACACCCTTGTCTTTGCTCACCCATCCTCCCATCTCCACAAAGCCCCCATCGTCCCAGCTGGACTGCTCTCTCCTCCCACACAGCTCCTCCAGGACTCGTGACCAGGCTGCTCAGCCATTCAGAGACATTTCCCACCTCCTTACTAAGTCAGCCTGTGTGTGTCTTCCCTTCCCACGCAGCCTGTCAGTTTCTAGAGCCAACGCTTACATTGTCTTCATCCTCAGCATGGAGTTCGGAGCCCTGCATGTGGTAGGTTCTTAGGAGGTGTTTTGGTTTTTTTTTTTTTTAAGATTTTATTTATTCATGAGAGACACAGAGAGAGAGGCAGAGACACAGGCAGAGGGAGAAGCAGGCTCCCTGCAGAGAACCCGATGTAGGACTCGATCCCAGAACCCCGGGATCACGACCTAAGTCAAAGGCAGGTGCTCAGCCGCTGAGCCACCCAGGCGCCCAGGAAGTGTTTGTTGCCTAAACTTTTGCTGCAGACGCTGAGCTGGCTCTCTTACCCCCTGCCCCCTTCCAGGACTTGCAGCCTTGGCACCATGCCCCAGGGGTCCCCCTGTGCCGGGGGTGGAGGGGGAATCTCCTCCCACAGGGGTCCCTCCAAGACCCAGCAGGCTCAGGGGAGGGGCTGAGAAAATCCTTCGGACAATGCAGACTTCCATCCCAGATCCTGTCTGGAAATCTGCTTATGTGACTGTGTCCTGGGTGCAGATTGGCTCACGGGATGAGGAAAGTTCCCTCGTGAGACCTGATTTGGGGGCCGAATTCCTCTCACTGCATGTTTAAACCTAAGCAGGACTAAAGCAAGGTCATCAGGAAACAGGGCTGCTGGGACCAGCTGAGGCTGGTCCTGGGGGCCAATGATCAGCCCTGAGGCCCGGCGGCCTTGGCCTCTGCGTCCGCGTCCTCTGACTCTCCCAAGCTCCCTGTGCCCCAGCTCCACGTCATCCAGTGCAGAGGCAGCAGAAGGACAACCGTGCGAGCTGAGGGGACACGCTTGCCTGGCTGTCAAACAGCTGTCACGTCTGCCCTTGGGAATGGACCGTCCGGGAGCCGAAGCCCATCATTCCTGCTGACGCCGCAGGCGGGCCGGCTTTGCTGTAAGCCTGCCCCTTCTCCGCAGGTCTCAATGTCACCTCACCCAGAGTGTCATCGCACTTGGTCTCCTCTCCCAACGATGCTACCCTGTCCTGTGTACTGAGCCTCTCGGGGGGCATCTCCCCAACCGGGCTCCCCCTCTGCGCCGCAGGTGCCAGGTGATCACACCGAGGTGGATCTCCAACTCCGCTTGCCCAGGAGTCTTTCCCTGGGAGTTGGGAATTTGGTGAGACTGCCCTGGCCCCCAGAACTGAGGGCTACTGACTGGGGGGCTGGAGACAGAGCTGCCACCACCGGCCAAAGAGGCAGCAAAGGCTGGTTTGTAGAAAAAAATGGGACGCCTGGGAGGCTCAGGGGTTGAGCGCCTGCCTTCGGCTCAGGGCGTGAGCCCAGTCCCGGGATCGAGTCCCGTATCGAGCTCCTGCAAGGAGCCTGCTTCTCCCTTTGCTATGTCTCTGCCTCTCTCTGTATATCATTCTCGTGAATGAATAAATAAAATCTTTTTTTTTTTTTTAAACCAATTTGCAGAGAAAGAAGAAAGAAGCAGAGAAGCTGAGAGAAGTGGAGAGCTGCGTGGTTCCCGAGGAGGGCGCCAGAGCCACTTTCTAGGCCCGGGCCCTGCTGGCTCCTGCCTTAGCTTTGTGACAGTCCCCAGACTCTGGGCCTGTGGTGCCCCATTGCTGTCAGAGTAGAGCAGCTCCCCATTAGTGTTGAATCAGGCTCCCCAATGTTAGAAGGAATCAGAGATCATCCGAGCCAGTCTCTTCCACTTACTGAGGGGACTCTCAGGCCCAGAGGGGTGCAGCGAGGGCGCCCCCCCTTGAACATACAGTCAGTGTGTAACCAAGCCAGGAGCAGACCCCAGCTGTCCGACCTCGGCCCAGTTCCCCTTGCTCCCTTTGTGGCTCTCTGGGACCCCCTCCACTCCCAAGGGTGACAGGATGAGGAAGGAGGAGCACAGCTCTCGGGGTCCACTGGACCTGGGTAGGAATCAGTGGTGTGGCCGCAGGTCAGTCACTTCCCTCCTCTCTGAGACTCTGGGATGGAGCAATGAAAATGCTAATTAATAGGGGGTATGGTGGGAGGGAAATGAGAGTATATGTAAAGGAGTTAATTTTTTTTAAGATTTTATTTATTCATGAGAGACACACAC
This sequence comes from Canis aureus, assembly GCF_053574225.1. Taxonomy (NCBI): domain Eukaryota; kingdom Metazoa; phylum Chordata; class Mammalia; order Carnivora; family Canidae; genus Canis; species Canis aureus. The sequence goes on from NC_135616.1 coordinate 59,901,699, forward strand.
AGAGTGAGGCAGAGACACAGGCAGAGGCAGAAGCAGGCTCCATGCAGGGAGCCCGATGTGGGACTCGATCCTGGGACTCCAGGATCACGCCCTGGGCTGAAGGCAGATTCTGAACCACTGAGCCACCCAGGTGCCCCTGAGGAGGGAGTTACTTTTTAAAATGAAAACTCATGATGATGACGACAGTGAGGTCAGAATTGCTTCTCCTCAGTTAAAAGGCGTTCGGTTCTGTACGGACTCCAGGGGCAGCCAGACCTGCAACGAGAGGAATGTGGATCTCCGTTCATTTAACAAACAAATGACCTATAGCTGTCTTGAGCGGAGACAGGATGTGTATATTAGGAAATCAAACAGCAGGAAAATATAAGACCGGTATGGGATGGGGACAAGCTCTTCCAGAGCACAGAACAGGCCACCCCATTGTAACACAGCCTCTCAGCCCTGTAACCTCAGTATCTGGTTCCCACAGAGTGAGGTCGATGGGCTCACCCAATCCACCCACAGATTACAGGTGCCACAGCCCCAGGCCCTGATCTGACAGAGACACATGTGGCTGAGTCACAATGAGGCAATGAGGTGGTCAGGCTGGCCTGGGAGGAGGCTGTGTCATCCATTCCCATCCCCCCATGGAGCCTGGCACAATCCTGATTCCCGCATCCCTTTTCCTAGGTCATTCTCCTGGGCCGCAGGCCACAGCTGGTCCTGAAGGTGGACAAGGCCGTGGACAAGGCTGGCCTCAGGCCTCGACCACCATGGATGGGAGCCCAGACCAATCTCTCTCAGGCTCAACAGGTCTGTCTATACCCATTTCCATGCCAATAGACTATCCACCTGCTTTCCTAAGTGGTCTACCCTGACCGGCTCCAGAGGCTCCTGGCCACCGGCCTCCCTGCACCCCCTTCAGTATTTCTTTCTTTAAAAAAAAAAGATTATTTATTTATTTATTCATAAGAGGCACAGAGAGAGAGGCAGAGACACAGGCAGAGGGAGAAGCAGGTTCCTTGTGGGGAACCCGATGTGGGACTTGATCCCAAGACCCCAGGATCACACCCTAATCCGAAGGCAGACACTTAACCACTGAGCCACCCAGGCATCCCACCCTCTTCAGTATTTCAGGTGATTTTTCCTCCTCTATGTGTGATCAAGGTGACTCTTTGCTACTTCTATGTTAAAACAAACACAACAAAGCAAGTTCCGTCTTCAGAATGGAGATGGAAGAATGACTGGAAGCCTGACCCTGATCCCAGCAGTAGAAGACGGAAGGCGGGAAGTGTGCCCTTGCAGGTGATGGAGCAATGTTTAGTGGTGGTTCTGCTCGTGTGACACTTCAACATGAATATCAGCTTTTTAAAGTGGTGACCAAGAAAGTTTTGGTTTGGTTTCATTTTTTATGGTGATGAATTTGTGGGGAGATGAGCACCTCCGCTGTGAGTCTATTTAGCATGACGCTCCTGAGGAGCAATCTGGTGACACGTATCAAATGGCTTAAAAGACAGGAAAAAATTATGAATGGATGCCAAGACTTAGCTCATGGACACACATCACAGAGTCATTTATAAGATATATTTAAAATGGGAAACAATGGAAATGGACACCAATTGGTTAAATTATGGCGCACCCATAAAGTGGAATGTGCTACTGACATTAAGAAGAAGAAGAATAATATTGTTGAAATATATTCAATACCATCAAGAGATGTTAATGATATGATGGCAAATGAAAAACAGCATATTATGAAACAGTATTAGTATAATCTCATTTTTGGTAAAAGCGTGTGTGGGGCTGTGTGTGTGTGGGTACACACATGTGTTTAGAGGTGTGCATGAACTGAAAAGCCTTAGAAGGGACATAAGAATAACAGCACAGAATCATTCTCTGAACAGAAGGATTATGACAACTTTTTCTGTCATTCTTTGTGCTTACCTATGATTTCTAGTTGTTTCCACAATGAACTTGTATTATTTGTATAATAAAAAATAACTTTTTTTTTTTAAGGAAGAGGGGGCTGGCCCAAGAAGGACTCTCTAGAAAGGAGGTAAAGTCAATCGAGACCGCCTAAAATCTCTTCTGATGGAAAGTACCTTAGACCCTTCTATTCCTTCTATTTCCTAGGAGTGACTAGGGAAGTCACGCCACAGGACCTTTGCACTTACACATGTTCACTCCCACTTCCTCAACTATCCACATGCCCAGCTTCCTCACCTCAAAATTACCTTCTCAGGGACACTTTCCTTGTTATTCCTTATAAAAAACAATATCCCCAGCCTCAGCATTCCTTATGGTCCATACTCTGCTTTATTTTTCTCTCCAGCACACTTATCCCCAACTTATATCATATATATCCTACTTGTTTGTTGTCTTCTACTAGGGTATGATCTCCTTGAGAACAGAGTTTTGTTTTGCTCCAACTCACATGTGCTCTATCTCTAATAAACAAATGGATAGAATAGTGGAGTCTTGGGCTATATCCCAGACCTACCGAATTAGGGTCTGCATCTGCACAAGATTTCCCAGGTGACTCCACACCCACTGCCTTCTGAGAAGCAGTGCTCTGTGCTTTGCTATTAGGTGTATGGAAAATATGGGGCCTGGGTCTGGCCAAGGGGCTGCTTATAGTCTGGGTTAGTCTAGTTTTGGGTTTTGTACCCCTGGGGGTTGTTCCCCTGCCCGCTACTCCCCGACCCAGGAGCAGTTCAGTATCTGCTGTTGCAATCTTGGGGAGGTGCTGAAAAGGGTCTGGTGCAGATAGCAAAGCATTTGGTTTCTCTCTTCAGCTACCCCCTAGACCCCTGGGGGAGAGCCAGGGTTTCATGTGGATTAGTGAACCCTCAGCACCAGCCTCTGCCCAGGAGCCAGTCCCATTGTGGACAGGGTTGCTTCTCTTTCTTGGAGGAAACCGCCCAGTTAAGGAAAAGGAGACTTGTGCCTTTCAAACACATGTGACAGAGCCCATTGCCATAGGAGATGGGGCCCTGAGCCAAGACTAGAAGCTCTTCAGACTTGACTCTTAGGCCAGGGAGATGGTCGAAACAAAAACAAAACCTACTTTCAATTAAATTGTTAATGCCTGGGAGCCCACCCTGACTCTCATTTCTATCACTAGGAGCCACCTTCAGCTAGACATTCACTCAACAGTAGGCCTGAAATAAAACCAGAAATCCTCACTCCTAGCCTTGCCCCGGCACATTGAAAACAGAAATATGCATAAAAAGCCGTCTGCAGAAGTCGACTATTGGAAACGCACCAGCAGAGGGCGCGAGAGCCCCACCAGTCCCTGCCCACTGACCTCTCCAGGAGAAGCTGCAAGGTCTCTGGAAAGGAAATCAGACAAGATGGGCTGGTGTGGGGGGTGGGGGGTGGGGGGTGAGGGGTGTATCCAGACCCTAGGCCTCACCCTGGATTCATCTTTGTAATTTGGTGGGACCCCAAGATGACTGACTCCTCTGATTTGTGCCTACAGGAAAGCCAGGGAACCCACGTAAGGAATCAATTCCAAAAGGCCTCCTCAAAATCCAGTGTTTGAAACTCATAAGAAGTGACATCCATCCATCCCTTTATTTATTTACCCAGCACTTTGTTGAGCACCTGCAGTGACCCAGGCATGGGGCTAGACCACACATTTTCCCAGAAAGTGGTGCTGTAACAATAGTTAGATTTGAGACTAGCCCTCAAAAGCCTTTTAAGTCTTTAGAGAAAATAGAATTAGTGAGACTATTTTCTGTTCTAGAGTAGAGAAAAGGAATGGAGGAAGGACACTATGGAAGAGAAGAATTGGAGAGATGAGCAGGAATAAGAGGACCTTGGGGAAGAAGTAAAGTTGGGTTTCAACCCCTGCTCAGTGATAAAATATTAAACCTTAAAAAGTTTGTCTCTGGCATCCTCCCATTTCCTTTTCTAGACCCTGACTTGGGTCTAGACCCTCATCTCCCCCAGAGCCCCAGGACTGCACGGGGCTCGCCCAGAACCCCTCTCTGCAGCACGTCCGAGGCTGGCCCGTCCATCGTGGCTGCCATGCTCCAGAGTTTTCTATTCTGCACTCCTGCCCACTCTCCCTCACCTGCGGCTGCCCTTCTCAGCTCAGTGCCTGTGGGACAGCAACCCATTAAACTAATGTACCCCATGTGTCAGGCTGGCCCTCTCAGGGATGTGCGCATCTTCTAAAGAGCACCCAATTCATCTTTCATTGATAAGTTCCCAGACAGTGGGCTGGAGGGTCAGGACAATTTCAGGCTGTTTATTCAGGGGTGGTATTTTGGAGAGCCAGGCCTGCCACCACGGGGTTCCCACATGATCCCTTAGAGGAGCTGGGAGGAGGGACCTCTGGGGGTGAGAGGCTGGTACAGAAAGGTCAAGAAAGGCAAGTCAAGGATTCACAGGTCAGGGATAAGTATCTCTGAGCGGTTTTGAGTGTGTGTGAAGTGACTTTATGTGTGATTCTGTGTGCTTGGATGAGGCCAGAGGGAGAAGGTCAGTTCGCAGGGAAGGATGGGCCACAGGGCTGGATGCAGGAAAACTGCTGAGGCAGGAGAAAGGGCCTCAGGAGGTCTTGTCATGGCATCTACAGGCCTGCTGGCCCAGGGCCACCACCCGGGAAGCCCTCCTTGCCCGGGCTCTGCAGCATCAGGCGCCCACAGCTCAGAACAGGACAGGACAGGGGGCTGTGCCCACTGCCCATACGCAGCTCCCTGCTGCTGGGGAGGGCCACTGAGCAGGCCCGGTCTCGGCTGTGCGGGGAACTCAGGTGGAGGGCTGCGGCTTTCCTAGAGAGCCTGCAGGCGGGGGTAAGTGAGACTCAAGGGGCCCTGGGGGACAGTTGTGACAAGGCCATTGCACAGGCCACAGAGCGGGCGGGACCGTGGCACTTCACACTAAACTCGGCCTTTATGTTGAATCTTGGGCGTCATGCACGTTGTTTCCCCACCTTACCTCCCTCCGAGGCCTGCCAGGGGGTCCCAGGTGAGAAGCTCACCTGCTTGTTATTTCTCTGCAAGGGCCCTGTGGCTGTGCAGCAGGTGGGGCGAGGAGGGAGGAAACCAATTTGTTCACCAGGCGTTGGTGGGATAACAGGACAGTCTAGGCACCTGTGCACGTGGCATTTAAAGCTGCGGTTGCTCTGCCCCATTCACTATACCTTTGCTAATGCCGCTCCCATCTCAGGGAATGTGCCCCAGCCCAATCCCTCCAAGTCCCAGCCATCCATGGTGACAGAGGGCAAACCAGCAGTTCCCTTTAGGGAGAGAATAACAGGGAAGAGGCTCAGGGGAGGGTTCTAGAGTGCTGGCAGTTCCCCCATTTATTGATCTGGGTGGCGTGATATGGGTGTGTGGTGTGATAGGGGTGTGTGCTGGGCATAAAAAAAGTATTCCTCAAACTGCAAATGTAAGATTGTGCAGCTGCTTTGGAAAATAGTTTGTCAGTTCCTCAAAATTTAACATGGGGTTAGTACATGGCCCAGAAATTCCACTCCTAGGTACCCCACCCCAAGGAATTGAAAACATGCCCAGACAAAAACGTGCACACGAATGTTCATAGCAGCATTATTCATAATGGTTAAAAGAGGAAAACAACCCAAATACCCATCACCTGGTGATGAGTGGATAAACAAGGTGTGGTCTCTCTGTGCAATGGAATATTATTCACTCATAAAAAGAGACGAAGTACTGCCCCACGCTACAATGTGGATGAACCTGGAAAACAGTGAGAGTAACCAGCCACAAAACAGGCTACACATTGTATGATTTCATGTATATGAAAAGTCCAGAAGAGGCAAATCTTACAGAAAGAGAAAATAGATTAGTGATTGGCGAGGGCTGAGAGAGGGAAAAATGGATATGGGATTTCTTTAGAGAGGTGATGGAAGTGTTCTGGAATCAGACAATGGCAGTGGTTGTCCGGCTCTGTGATTATAAATGATCAAATTGTATGTTTTAATGGGATGAATTTTACAATATGTATACCTTAATACTAATTTTTAAAATTTACTATAATGGCAGCCCGGGTGGCTCAGCGGTTTAGCACTGCCTTCAGCCCAGGGCGTGATCCTGGAGACCCTGGATCTTGGAGACATCGGGCTCCCTGCATGGAGCCTGCTTCTCCCTCTGCCTGGGTCTCTGCCTCTCTCTCTCTCTCTCTGTGGGTCTCTCATGAATAAATAAAATCTTAAAAAAATAAAATAAAATTTACTATAAAAGGGAAAGTGCCACTACTATGTTGCTGTTCTGCCTCCTGATTAAAAAAAAAAAAAAAAAAATCCCAGCCACTGTCCCAGCCAAAATGCTGCCTTCTCTATGAAGGCATTTCTCTGAGCTCCTTGGCATTCACTGCCAACACCCTCCTTCCTACTTATTGCTTTTGGATCCTGGCCACTCAGAGTGTGGCCCATGGACCAAGCATCACTGCATCATTTAGGAGCTAGTTAGACCTCGGCCCCCCAGGCCTACTGACTCAGACTCTGCGTTTTGATGAGGTACCCAGGTAATTTGTACGCATATTAAAGTTTGAGAAGCCCTCTCCCCCAACACACACACCTGCTGCCAACAAAAGAGATGTTAAGGGGATCCCTGGGTGGCGCAGCGGTTTAGCGCCTGCCTTTGGCCCGGGGCGCGATCCTGGAGACCAGGGATCAAGTCCCACATCGGGGTCCCTGCATGGAGCCTGCTTCTCCCTCTGCCTGTGTCTCTGCCTCTCTCTCTCTCTCTGTGACTATCATAAATAAATAAATTTAAAAAAAAAAGATGTTAAGCTCCTCAAGACTGTCTTTGTTTATCTCTACCGAGTCTATGATCATAAATATTTGTTGATTCAGAGGTCAAACATGTTCATCCCCAAAGAATGCTGAGCGGCCTTCCAACTACAGCTAATACCTGCTCTGACTTAAGACTTTAAGACTTTAAGACCAGGATCAACTAAAATTTGAGGTAATAGGTAAACTCCTGACATTCAGAGTGAGATCTCCAAATACCATTTCCCACTAAAAGCAATCAGGGCTCTTCAGACAAACGGCTGATTCTAGATCTGGGCAGAAAGTGTGCAAGAGGCTTACACAAAATGTAGGAGACTTCTTGGGTCATGTCTAAGAATTCAGGAACCAGGTGGAAGAGCCTCCCACTGGCCAAAATGTGGTCACGTGAGCATCAATGACAATGCCAACTACAATGAATCGAAACACACCAAATGTATCAAAAGCCACAAATTAATAGTAATATTCAAAGCAAAACAAAACTTTTTTTTCACTGTTGCAGGATGCTAGGAAAGCAACTCATTATTTTGAAAATGGTAGAGGAAGAAAATCAGGCAATTATCCTGGGTATCAAATAATAGATAATAGCGTTAGCCATCATTTCTCCTTCACTTATAGGCTAGAGTCTTCTATGAAGGAGAAATGATGGAATCAGATATCACTATTTTGAAATATTTAATGAACCAAAAGATTCAGGCATTGGTTGTCTGTAGCATCTAGTATCACGGGAAGTGACAACAGGACGTCATGTGCCTCCTGTTGGAAGAACAGAGCACCACTGAAACCAAAGCTGAACCTGATTATGCTCTAAATCCTGTACCAATTTACAGGAAAAATAGGAACAGAGGGCTTGTTAAATGACACCATAGGGAGATCATCAGATCTAGATTGTGGACACGTCTACAGGATAAACAACCCTGTGTCTTCAACAAACAAACTACAAGGGGAAAAAAAAGACATTACCTATAGATTAAAACAGACTAAAAGTTACATCAACCAATTTCCACATGTGAACCTCACTTGGACCTTGTTTCAAACTATTTTTTAAATGTTTATTATTGAAGTATAGTAAATCTACGATGTTATATTCGTTTCAGGTGTACAACATAGTGCCTCGAGAATTCTCTTAGTGCTCATCACCAGTGTTGTCACCATCTGTCACCATACATCATTATTACAACATTATTAACTACATTCCCCATGATGTATCTTTTCATCTCTGTGGCTTATTTATTTTATAACTGGAGGTTTGTACCTCTTAATCCTCTTCCCTTATTTTGCCCACCCCTGTCCCCTCTGGCAACTACCACTTTGTTTTCTGTATTTCAAGACTCTATTTATGTTTATTTGTTTTGATTTTTAGATCCCACAAATAAGTGGAATCACATGGTATTTGTTTCCCTGTCTGACTTACTCCGCTTAGCATACTATTCTCTAGGCCTATCCAGATTGTCACAAATGGCAAGGTGTCACTCTTTTTTATGGCTGAATAATATCCAAACTATTTTTTAAATCCATTCATGACAATCTCAAGATATCAGGGAAATTTGAACAGTAGGAATTATTGTTAATTTGGCTTGATGTATAATAGAATTGTGCTGTTGAAACAAAAAGAATTATTTTTGAGTGATGTACCAAACTTTTACAGAAGAAACGGTATCACATCTGGGATTTGCTTCAAACTACAAACAGAAGCTGGGCAGATTGATGGGTGTGGGGTCAGCTTGGCTATTGCTGTGGTTGGGGGATGGCCAGGTGTGTGATAGTCCATGATGCTATTCTGTCTACTTTTATGTGTGTTCCAAAGTTCTAAAATTAAAAAAGCTAAAACAGGAGATATATAACTAAGTGTCGATCTAGAAAAAATATAGTACAAGCGAAAAAAAAAAATGGATTTTAGGTCAAAGATCCAAAATTGTATAAGAACAATAAGATGGTCTTCCTTGTCTCATTTTCAACTTACTTTCCCATAATTAGATTTTTTTATAATGTAATAATCTACCTTCAGAGGTGTTCTACAAACTCCAACTCACATCCAGAGAAAGCAGCAGAAAATTAAAAGTTGTACAAACTCAAGGAGAAAGAATTGGATACAGAAATAATTATGGAAGATTTGGGGTCAGGAAGGAGACTTGCTGAATTCACACCAGATTTCACACCAGTGAAATTCAGAATTCCACTGACCAAAAGCCTGAGCCAGGCTGCAGATGTGTTCACCATGGACTTGGGGATGGAAATAGTGTCTCAGTTTAGCAACATTCTCCCTAACAGAATCAAATGTTAGAGACTGGGTCTCTTCCATGGCTGCACATTCAAATCCCTGGGGGAGGGCAGCCCGGGTGGCTCAGTGGTTTAGTGCCACCTTCAGTCCAGGGTGTGATCCTGGAGACCCGGAGTCGAGTCCCATGTCGGGCTCCCTGCATGGAGCCTGTTTCTCCCTCTGCTTGTCTCTCTCTCTCTCTCTGTCTCTCATGAATAAATAAAATCTTAAAAAAAAAAATCCCTGGGGGAGCTGTGGAAACCAGCCCCTCTCCCCTTCCCAGTTAAAGTGAGTCCTCTGCAAGAGGCCAGGCTCCACAGGTGATGCCCCAGATGCAGCCAGGGTTGAGGCTCTTGGTGTCTGGGCAGGCAGGCTTGGGATTTCAGCTGGTCTGGGCACATCTAACCACAGCTGGGAAATGGTGGCAGTCACTGCTGGTTGAATGACGAAGAGAGTTGACAAGTGAAACACTGGGTGTCAACTTCATTCTGTTTGCTGTGAGTCACTTGAGGTCATTTGGAGCCACTGTCCAACCTGAGTCACTTCTCCCTGGGTCTCTGGGGTGTGGAACTGAGGAGGCCAAAGCGTGGCCCCCCGGGGCTCAGTCCTGGGCTCGTGTGGCTGCAGGTTTCAGCAGCACACATACTGTCCCCAGGGTAGACAGCTGCTGGGCAGAAGCCAGCGGGATAAAGCTGGGAGGAAAAGGCTGCAGGGGTGCACGTGGGTCGGCCTCCCACCGTGTGCTGGGCCGTGAGTCAACTCGGAGTGACACCCAGCAGGCAGTGGGCAGCGCCAAGCCGGGATTCCATCTCCAAGGCGACCGGCAGCAACCAGGCGACCCACGGGCCAAATCACTCCCAGCAGAATCTGAGCCCAGCGCTAAATAGTGGCTTTGGTCAGCGCCACCACAGAGATTCAATTGGCTAACTGACAGGAAGCCCAGAGATTTCAAATAAATGTGTCAGGAGCCACTGATTCCTGGCATTTGAAGTGGGGTGGGGGAGGGCAGTTTCTAAGCAATCAGGACACATTGTGGGGAAATGTGATTCAAGTTTCCAAAACGCCCTTCTCAGGCATTACTAGACACTGAGCGAGGCCCCTCACTGCGACCACCTGGCCCATCTGCAGTGGGATGGGCAGTTCCTTAGTCAGCTCAGGCGCTGCTTGGCCTCCTTGCTGGTCTAGCAGGAGATCACCACTTTTAGGCCCATTTGGCCCAGAGGGAAGGCTCCTACCCCACACATATGATTTGTGACTAAGCTGACCTTCTACTATACCCTTCTTCTGCTCCAGGTGTGACTCCATCACCCTTTACCCCAGCCCCACCCGAGTTTGCCAGCCCAGCATTGCTCATGCATCCCTAGCCTGGGGTCCTTCTCTCTTGGCCACTCAAGAACTCCCCTTCTCAGGCAGCTCTGCTGGCTGCCAGTTGGCCTTCATGGGACCTTCGCCTCTCTGACTGGGGCCATAAAGGCCCTGGTATCACTTACCTGCTGCCAGGCAACAATAAGGCAGGGATTTGTAAGCAACCAAGCAAGCAAGCAATGAGAAGTTTAAGACCCTCAAAGAACTTCAAGCAAGCCATCTTTGGTCCATGTGAGGCCAAAGGAAGGCAAAGTGATGTGGCGTGAGGACTGTGCAGTCAGGAGAGTTTCTTGGAGGAGGCTAGACTTAAACCAGGTAAGGAGGACAGGCTGGATATTAGTTAGGTACTAAAAAGTGATAGGACTGAGCAGCCAACATATGGTGATGGGAAAAAAGTCAGGAGTGAATGGGCTCTGAGAATCCTTGTGGGCAGGCAAGAGTACCCACAACATATAACCACCAACCTTGACCCACCAGAGTGTGGACATCCTGGCTGTGCCAGCTGTGACCCTCTAGTTGCTGGATTCGGATCTAGGGTCTCCTGGAAAAGGACCAGGGTAATGATATGCAGGTGGCATTTGTATTGGGGGCTGGGGCTCAGGGGCTTACCAACCAGGATGGAAGCAGCTGGGTATTTCAAGACCCCTGAGGACCATGAGTAGTGTGCACTGTCTGAAGCTGTGCCCAGCCTGTGTGTGGGGCAGTGGCCACAAGATGTAAGCCCAGTGGCGCAGACATTCTAATGGGCTACGTTAGCCACGCACTTGTCTGTAGGAGCACACAGTTGTGAGTCAGGAGCACCCATTTTCCCTCCTTCTTGGAAAGAATTATGTTCCAGCATAGCACAGAGGGCCCAGAGGGCATCCACTGCTGTTGGGAATGCTGAGATGTCTCTACCCTGGCCCAGCCAACACCCGAACACAGCCCAGGCTCCTCCTGAGAGATGCTGTTAGCCTTGCAGCCGCATTTCTGACTCAGAGGTTTGCAATCCCCTTGGGAGTCGGACTTCAGCCTCAGTCTGGTGAAGTCGGGAGAACTCCCAGGGACAAGGAGACTAGGAGGTTTGATGACTTGTCAAACCTCATTCAGAGCCAGAAAAATCTGAAGATTGTCCCTGGAACATGGTGGTTGCTGTTAGAACCTGTGCCATTGGGTCTGGCTTTCAGGGAAAGAAGCCCTCCCCTTTACAGAGGGCACGAACATTCAGAAGCAGCAGTGAGGACCTGGCAGGGGTCACACAGCAAGACTGGGACATGCCAGGAATCCTAACTTCAGGGATGGGGAGGAGAAGAATCTCAACCCTGCTAGTGGGCAGCAGAGCGAGACAGCGGCTGGGAGCTCAGCACAGCCCGGGGAGGGACAATTGTCAGAGGCAGCCGCAGGCACGGACCAGCTGGTGCCAGCCAGGAGGGGACGTACCGAGAGGACGTGAAGACCCTCGCAAACACTGTCAGTGGGAGGCCGGGAACCACGCTGGGGACACCGGCAGGCCCCAAGGCGAGCCACGGCCACATCACTGCTGAGACTGCGGCCCGCACGGTGGTCTCTTGGCGCCGCTGCCAGAGCTGTGAATCCATTCTCTTCTGTTGCTGTCCCTTCTCCCTCACAGGTCGGAGCCCGCAGGTGCCGGGGCCAGGAGGGAACACCTGGAAGCTCTGCAGGGTGCGGAGAAAGAGCACCTGGCACCTTCAACTCCAGGGACCCGATGGATCCTGCCTCCCACCAAGATCACATGGGGGAAGGGGGTGAGTTCGCCCCAGAGAGGACAGGTGCTGGAAGCTGGGAGCAGCCAAAACACAAACGGCAACAAATGCCCACCATACACCAGAGAAGCAGCCTCATGGATGGCAACAGTGGCATCAGCTAGTCAGGTCTTTAAACTTAGAGAATATCCAGATGATAACATCACCTACGGATGAATGAAGAGCAAAAGACTTTGTGTGGCTACATTCTCCTACTCCACATGGGGCCACATTCGAAGCACACATTTACAAGTGCAACACCTGGGGGGGTTGGCTGGGGAGGTCCTCTCTACGCGGACACTTGAAAATGACTCAAATCTCCTCCTCCATGGAGTTTGCTTCACTGATGGTGCAGTTTCTACTTCATGCAGACAGAGAGGACGGTGTGAACAACCAATGGAGACCTCATCAGAGGTCTGGTCAGGCCCTACCAGATGCGGCGACAGGCCCATGAACACCCTGAAATTGTGTAGAAAACGCTGCATGTGTGCACACGTAGTTTTTCTGGAGCCAGGTCAGAGCTTTCATGGGACCCTCAGATGAAAACAAACACTGTTCTAGAATAATGCTTCCTCAACCCTTTCCTGATGCCCCTGAGGCCTGATGGGATACTCTGAGAGATCAATTTCCATCCCACCCATTCAAGTCAGGCATATAATCCTACCTTCTCGGTCAACACTCTGGACCCACAGGCTCTCTCCCTGCCACCAGAAGCCAGAGTCCTACACCAGACTTGGGTGTTGAAAAGTTGTCTCATCTGAACACATCCAGACAGAACTCTTGATTCGTGTCACACCCCCCTTCTTTGCCCAGTCTTCCCTATCACAGTTAATGATGATCTTCTTTTCTAGGAAGAGGGAGAACTGTTAAGCTCTGGGTTCAAATCCCAGCTTTTCTGCTTGCTGGCTGTGTGACTTTATGCAAACTGATTAAACTCTCTGTGCCTCAGTGCCTTCTTCTTCAATAATACCTAGTTCATAGTAGTGCGGTGAGATCTAAATAGCTTTAAAATATGTCAAGGGTTTTGAAGAGTGTCTGGTTAACAATGAATATTAGCAATTGCCATTCTTCCGGTTGCTCTGGACAAATCCTAAGAATGAGCCTTTCTTCCTTCTCCTTGCACATCACACCCCAATCCACGAGAGATTCCAGTCCATTCCACGGTCGGACACATACCACACACCTGGCCTCCTCTCCCCATGTCCATGACTGCTGGCCTCGTCCAAGCCACAGTGGCACTCCTGCTGACCTCCTAAACTGTCGCCTTGCTTCTGTTATTCCCATCCTCCCCACAAATGACAGTCGGGAGGATCTTCTACAAAAGTAAATCAGACCAGAGCCCCCCTTTTCAGACTCAGAACATACCCGACACACTCCTTATTTCAGCGGACAAGTCCTTACCTGCTCTGGCCCTTGCCCACCTCTCACGCCTCACCTCCTCCCACTTCCCCTTCCTCCCTTGGCTCCCCTCTGCTTAGAATAAGGCCAGAGTAGAGGAGGTGCCCCTGGGGCTGTTTGCCTAGGATGCGGAGGGGAATTCCTCTGAGATGACGGGTGGGCACAGAATAAGTACTGGAGAAAGCCATGCACGTAGCTGGTGTGGGGAAGGGTGCACGCACGCGTGCACACACACATTTCTTGGCCAAGACCTGGGTTTCTACAGAGGGTGCTCAGGGCAGCATCTAAACCGGGGCAGGGAGGTATCCACAGGCCAAGGCAGCCTCAGGCCCGGGGATGCAGGGGCGAGCCGGGGGGGGGCGGGGGGCTCTGCCCCGGTTGCCCACCGTCCTCCTCCCACATCAGCCAGACGCAGGCAGGTGGATCCAGGTGTTTATCACCTGCGGGGAAGCAGCATTCCCCGGGCGAGGAGATGAACCGCACGACACCGTCCACTTCTCCAAAGCCTCCCCTCCCCTCTCTGCGCCTTTCTCTGCTCGCACAGCCAAGGCGAGTGACCGGCGGAAAATACCCCTTGGGTTTCCGAGGGCGGAGGGAGGGGGCGGGGGACCCGGCGGAGCGCGGCGCGGGGCCGCGGAGGGGGCGGGGCCGCGGAGGGGGCGGGGCCGCGGAGGGGGCGGGGCCGCGGAGGGGGCGGGGCCGCGGAGGGGGCGGGGCCGCGGAGGGGGCGGGGCCGCGGAGGGGGCGGGGCCGCGGAGGGGGCGGGGCCGCGGAGGGGGCGGGGCCGCGGAGGGGGCGGGGCCGCGGCGGCCACGGACAGGGCGGCTCCGTGAGTGAACGAGCGCTTCTCCGCCGTATTTAGCCCAGGACTTTGGCCAAGACACAGAGGCTAACAGGCCCGCAGACCTCTTGATTCTGCCGCGGGCGGTAAAAGTCCACTGGCCCAGAACGAGCACACTTGGGGAAATTCAAAGCGCTACTGAAATAGTAGACGTTACCGTCTTCGTCGGCCCTGTGGGCATCACTACCATTGCGGTTTCTTCTTTTGCGAAAAGTGGATTCGTTCTTGGCACAGAATGATCGCAACCTTATACCGAGCATGCTCGGCGCCAGGCATCGCTCTTAATTGTCTGGGTGCACGGCCCGCCGGGGGGGGGGAGGGGGGCGCGGGGATCGCGGGGCGTGCAGTTCCCGCTGCGCCCACTGGGTGGCGCCGGCGCCGCGCCTTGTCCGGAGCTTGGTGCTGGCGGCGCCGGGCTGGGCTGATCTGGGGAGTCCCACCTGCCACCGACTGAGGACGCAGGTGTCCAGCCCGGACCCGGACAGAGGCCTTCCCTTTGGGAGAGACTTTTTGGGGATTCGCATCTCACAGAGCAGGCCTCAAGGTCATGGGCTTGGCCACAGACAACTGGAATGGGGCGTAAGAATGTAGGGGGGGTGGGGAGGGCCAGGGTGGGGGCGGGGAGGAGGAGCCCTGCAGAGTGAAGAGAGGAGGCACAGGTGATGAGCCCTCAAGGCCAAGCGTGTGCAGCATTCTTTGATAGTTAACCAGGGGCGCCCGGGTGGCTCAGTAGGTTAAGCACCTGCGTTCAGCTCAGGTCATGATCCCAGGGTCCTGGGATGGAGCCCACGTCGGCCTCCCTGTTCAGTGGGAACCCTGCATCTCCCTTTCCCCCTGCTTGTGCTCTCTGTCTCTCTGTCAAATAAATAAATAAAATCTTTAAAAAAAAAATAGTTAACCAGTCTGCTGCATCCTGATCTTGAGGTTCTTGTGCAGATGTTGGAGGACAAATAGGAAGTGTGGGAGAGGCTCTCCAGGGTGAGTAGAGCTAAGTGGGTAGATGGGGGTGGAGAGGTTCCTCGGGTCTGCTGGACATCCCTCCCCACCATCTCCTGTCCCACCTTAGGTGTCTTTACTTGCCATTTTCTCCACAGCTCCCAGAGTCCTGTGGCAAATGGTCCTCTTCTGACTTGACCCTTCCTCCACACATGGGCAATGAACCATTTGCCCAGTTTGACTTTGGTTTTCTGCTTGCAAGAAGAGAAACCCATGAGGCCACGGCACTGGAGCTTCCTATGAACACCAGTCAGCCAGCAAGCAAGTGGACCTGGAACAAGCCCCTGAGGATTTATGGACATCTCTAGTGTATACCCCTTAGGGCGCAAAGCCACCTTCTGCTTCTTTGGCACATGGCACAACAGCCGGGGTGCTCCCCTGTGCACAGCAGGGAGCTGATAAGTGCTTATTGTCTGCAGGTGTATTAGGGAGCTGGAGAGCCACATCAGAATAACCCGTCCAGGGTATTCCCATCAAATGCAGATTCCACCTTCTGTTCCTAAAGATTCTAATTCAGGAAGATGAGGATGGGGCCTGGGAATCTGCATTTTTAACAAGCCCTCCCACCCCCCTTTCACCCAGAGGGATTCTGAGGCATAGTGGACACTGGACCACACTTGGACAAATGTTGGCCCAGGCTGTTAGGTTCTACTGTGGGACTGCGAGAAGTGTGGAGTCCACAGTCCCCTGTGCCTTTCAGAGCCTTGCCCCTGGCTGGTGGGGCTTCAGCCCCTCTGCCCCTTCAGCACCCCCCCCCCCCACACACACACCTGATTTTGCCTGTTTGTTCATGTTTCCTGACCTCACCGGAAGGTAGAGCCCTACTCTTTCAGAAGGTAAGCTCTTCGTGAGCATCAACCTGAGCTTTTAGGACTTCAAACCCTAAGTGCAGCGTGGGATGAATTCTGTGAGAAATGAAATTTTCATTCTGTGGCCTTTCTTTGAGAACCTGCATTTTGCACCCACTTCGTTTTCTTTCAAATGGAGGAGTTTTGATCTGAGCCTAAACCACAGCCACCCCTCCCACCCTCAGTTCTCCAAGCCTCCTGAACCCCAGATATTGGGGCCGTCGATCACAATTTCTGATTTTTAGACTCTGCATGGACTTGGAGGGGGGCAGCGCAGATTTCTTTGTTTCTTTCTTTCCTTGTGGAAAATAAATGAGAAAATGCCCGCATTTCTTTTGCTACTGGAGGAATGTGAAGTAAGCACATTTCTTCGGGGCTTATTTTTCCTCAACCCCCCTCTCATCACGCAAATAGAAGGCTCTCTGACAAAGAAATTATACCGAGAGGCCTCGGTTGGGTATTAATATTGCATTTTTAAGAGTCCTATTTTATAATTGCTCTGATAATAGCAGGGATGATGTTGGTGGGAGTGAGTCAACAGCACCTTCCCTGCTGGTGTCTGCCCTCTAATAACCCCATGGGACAGGGACGTGGCACCACGAAGGGATCATCACGGCACATTAATAAGGTGGGAGCCTGAGTGCTGGCGCCGGGGATGCTTTAGAGACAGAAAACAGGAGCTGGGCCAGACAGGCCTGTTGTTTTGTGCTCTGAGAGAGAAGCGAGAAGTGGAAAATGATCTCCTTACTTTCCCCAGCAAATGTAGGGCCTTGCTCAGAATTTCCTCCGACTTGGTCTGGGAGACACTGGCTGCTTGACCACGTGGAGTCAGGTCAAAGGAGAAACCATCCCTGGGGGTTCAGGAAAATGCATTTTTGCCCAGGACTGTGAGGGCACCAGTGATCTTCGTGAGGGTGACAGAACTTGGGAGAGGGTCATAACTCAGTTCCCTGGGCATCTAGAACCCTCTAGAAGGCTGGTGAGAGGGGGAGGGGTGTCCCTTGCAGGCACTTTCTAAAAGCTATACTTCGAAGTTAAATTTGGTAATGTTTTTACCAATGTTGAATGAGGCTTCAGGGAAGAGTGCGTTTCCTTCTTCGTTGGCAGGATGCTAAACTTGCTGGAATCCTCTCTGCTATCACTCCAGAAACAGCCGTTCAGTTGTATTTGCTAAGCACAGAGAGAGAACGTGCTGTGCAACAGCCACAGGCAGCCGGGGGACCTCACCCCAGGACCACACAATGGGACAAGCACACCCAGATCTTCCAGGTAGCCACTGGGCTCCAGGACAGTGAGTCTACAAGATTTGTTTTGGCCACCCAAGTCCTGTGACCTGTTTCCACTTCTTTTAATTTCCCAGAATCCATGGGAGATCTGTCCGTGTGATTGCTTGCTTAGGGATGAGGAACACGGGGCCGCGGCAGGCCAACGGCCTGGCCCTAAGTCCCAATGCCCTGCTGAGTGTGGTACCACCATCCGGCCTCCTGGGTGTCTGTAACGTTGGTGGGCGAGGGCTTCAGCAGGTGCGTCTGCAGGGCAGGACAGAAGACAGGCTCAGGGACCAAGCGCGTTGTTGGGATTCACAGGCCAAGTCATTTCCACTGGATCACAGCTTCTGTGGTTGAAAAGCCAGGAATGGCGATTCCAGCTTTTTCACTGAAGACCCCAGAAACCGGCATCCCCACCTCCTTTGCTTTAATTCTGGAGCTCCATAAGCCAATTATCATTTCATGCCTGACACTAAACAATCAACTCTACAGTTATAAACACACACGCATTACAAGGGACAAGCCCTAGCCCCCAGGGAAGACAAGTATCTACAGGATGGCAGCACAGAGCCTGGGGATTTACCCCCCAAGTCACCAGCAGGGCTTCCCACGATGGCATTGCAGGGAAGGAGGGAACCAAAATGCTCCCTCTCGGCTTTGTTTCTTGTCATGACACCACGCAAGTGACCCAGGGGACGATTCTGGGCCAAACCTGAAAGGCCAGGAGGAAAGCGCCAGTGTGGTGTTGGCACAATTCAGAGCAGCCTGTTTCAGACAAAACATTTCACTTCCAAAACATCTGAAACCCTCTTGGCCCTGGAGTGTGGTACAGCTCATCTGAACATTTTAGAAACCATTTTAGTGCACACGGCGGAGGCAAGGAGTGGTGTTCTTTAAGGAGCGTGTCTTCCTTTAGGGGGACCATACCAAAATAAGATGGGCAGAAAACGGAGGTCTTGCCAGAAGGTTCTCCAGACAAAAACTTAAAGAAGAAAAGGTCCCAGAAAACACATGATGACACTGACAATAACAAAGAAAAAGGCCATCATAAATTCTAATTAAAATATAACAGATATTTTATATCTGTCTCTACTCTGTTGGAGACCTGGTTCAGGTCCTACCGCCTCCAGGGAGGCTCTTGTCGCATGCAAGCATCTAAGCTCTTTCCTGCCTGTGACTTGATCTAAAGTTTTTGTAATGTGTGGAATATACCGCAGTGTTCAAAACAATCCATTCTTATGTTCGATTGAACTTTACTCTCCAACACCCGGTTTGAGGTCAGGGACTACATCTTCTGTGAAAAGAATGATAATGCCTAGTAAGCACTACCTTTAAATCCAGGTGAGAGATCCCTTTCAAAGGATAATCCCATATCCTCCCTTATAGAACATTCTCCAGGTAGCCAGGACCTCTTCCCTTGGGTGTGTGCATCTTCCCTGGGTGGACCATGTTGCCAGTCCATGGAATGGCCACCGGGCAGCCACTTGTAGGAGGTCTGCTTAGATGCAGAGCTGGGCTTCCACATGCCTGTATGTGAGAGCATGACCCCAGAACCTTTCTTCTTCCCTAGGAAGAAAAAGGGGCTGGGCTGCAGTCTGGGCACCAGGAACCACCTCCCCATGCCACCACATTCTAGTATGGAGTCTCAAGGAGGCCAAGAATTCTACATGAGAACTGGATTTTCCAGCTTCCGTTGCTCTGAGGAGCTTAAAAGGCAGTGAGACAGGTGTGCTGTTGGGCAGTGGTGGCCTGGCTTGGAGTGGGGGGGCGGCCAGGAGGAGTCTCCCATCATAAGGAACGTGGGCTTCCAGTGGATCTTTCTCTGGGTCCCACACACGTTGGAGACAGCCTGAGTACGTGCCAGCTAACTCAGGCCCTGAACACTATTTAACTCTCATCTTGTTATTGCTAGAACCTATCTGGAGCCAAGAAGTGAGTCACCAAAATAATGGAAAGCCTAGCTTAAAAACAAACCCATGGGGTGGGGAGGCACCTGAGCGGCTCAGTCAGTTAAGTGTCTGATTCTTGATCTCAGCTCAGGTCTTGATATCAGGGTCGTGACTTCAAGCCCCACATTGGACTCCATGCTGGTCATGGAGCCTACTTGAAAAATACAACCAACCAACCAAAACCATGGGGGGCTTTCTAAATAAGTAGTTATGAAAAAGAAAGTGGAAACTGCAGGTCCCCGTAATGAATTCAAAGATTGTTCCAAGATGGAAATAAATGAGGGAGTTTAAGGCAAAGGGGGTGGCTAGGAGGGAAAGGCAGCTGACATTGAACTGAGAATATACCAGGGCTCTGTCTCAAAAACAAATGTGCATGACGTGGAGCAACCGTTATGTCTGCTGCTACAGTGATTTGACTTCATCCTTTTAGACATCACTAATTAGAATGTGGATCAGTGTATACGGTTACCTTGGACTGACGCTCTCTTCGAAGAGATTTATTGAGAAAACTCAGAGGACGAACAAGAGTACAAGGGGAATGTTAGGTTTAATTAAGCAATCTGCTCTTGCACGGACTCCAGCACAGTAATTGTTGGTACGCAAATATGCCGTGAATTATAAATGACTCATCGGTACTTTGAAGGCGACAGAACAAGATCTCTTCTTGGAAGGACTTGGGAAGCATTTTTGAGTCATTGAAAGGTAGCAAATTGCACTTTGTGGTCATCAAACAATAATTACTGTGTCCCTTTTAAGCCTAACAACAACAGGTGACATCTGTTAGGTGTTATTAGATGCTGGGCCCTTGGTTGAGTGTCTTCCAAACATTTAGCCCTCACTGTAGGCCTATGACGTATTGGGTACTGTGGCCATTTTGCAGATGAAGAAACTGAGGCACTTGGCCCCTTGCCCAAATTACCCAGCTACATAATAGCAAAAACAAGACAGGTGCAACATGCTCTGTGCCTTTAAGGGTTTACTGTCTACTATTTTTTTGAGGTGTAAATTTTCTAATTTTATTACGTTGGGGCCAGTCTCGTCTTCTAGCTGATCTGAATTTGGTAAGTTTCACTAAAATAAGTTAATATTAAGTATTTTTCTAGCCAATTAACTATTGTCACATATTGTAATAGGAACGAGGGGGACACTCGTTGTCTTAAGGAACACCCAATTCACACATAGGAACCAACTGCCCGAAGACCGTTCTTATTTCCAGATTGTAGCGTAGTATTTATTATGCCTGAATGATGACAAAAACAGTGATGATTTTGTAACAAAACCTCAGGGAAGCTATTAACAAGTTGGCATTTCTAATTAGTGTGAAAATGCTCATTTTATTTATCAGAGAATTATAGCAGTGGTGTTTGTTTTAATTAAGAATCTGGTACTGTGGAAGGGTAAATTGTTTTGTTTTGCGAAGTTCATAATGTTGCAGACAAGCATGAAAAGAAGAAACGCAAAAGAAGGTTGGTTAAGTATCTGAATGTCAGCTTATATTCCTTTGAACCTCTCATTTTACATGGCTTGAGAGCTCTTTAACAACGAATTATATAGATACGTTGTATCACTTTACAAGATTTTTTTTAAAGATTTTATTTACTATTCATGACAGTCACAGAGAGAGAGGCAGAGACAGAGGGAGAAGCAGGCTCCCTGCAGGAATCCCGATACGGAACTTGATCCCAGGATCCCAGGATCAGGACCTAAGCCAAAGGCAGATGTTCAACTACTGAGCCACCCAGGAGCCCCACTTTTTAAGATTTTTTTATGGCAAATTCAGGGAAGACGGAATTGCACTAGGCTCATAAATAGCCCCAAAGAAAAATACTTCCAGCTTTTGACACCAACTAAAAAAACTAGCTTTGTGTTACAAGGTAGGTTAAGATCTAGCGGGGTTTTTTCAACTGCCAGTGAAGCGTTGGCACAGTCTTATCTGTATGATAGGCATTATAAAACCAAAAGAATGAGAAAAATTTGAATGAGAAGGGATCTGAGAAAAGCAGAGAATTGGAGGAAAAAAAATAGCTGGAAACCTGAAGGAAGCAAAGAGTCTGGGAAAGGTGGCAGAGAACACCCGCTGTTGGTGGCCAACACCCACACCTTCACCCAGAAATGTTGCTCACCTGCCTGAGCCATGAGGTCCATCTACCCATGGCTCCAAGAGCCGCAGGTGGGTGTGCATTCCATGGCCCAGCCTCCCTAAGCCACCTCACTTCAAGGTCTGGATTCATTTGTCCACAGTCAGCATTTGTTTAGCACTAATTATGTGGCAGGCACTGGGCTGGGGCAGGGGACACATCCAAGAACAAGGAGAGCAGGTCCCTGGCCTCTTGGAGCTGACGTTCTGGTCAGAGGCGACGGTCTATAAACAAGTAGATAAGTAATTGTGAGAGTGTGCACATGGTGATTTGTGCTATGAGGAAAATAAAGCCTGGTAAGGAGGTTGAGGGGGATGGAGAGGCCGGGGAGCTATTTTAATAGGTGATTAGGAAGGTCTCTCTGAGGTCATGGCATCTTAGCAGGGAGGGAGCCAGCCAAGGGAAGCTCAGCGGGAGAGCACTCCAGACAGAGCAAGTGCCAAGGACCCGGGGCAGGAAGAAGTTGGATGCATTTGAGGACAAGCAAGAAGGTGCCAATGTAGCTCAGCTGTAGAAGGGGAGAGAGTAGGAGATGAGGGTGGAGAAGTCACAGAGGCCAGATCATGTGGCCTGCTAAGCCATGGCCAGATTCTTGGATTCTCTGCTAAATGGAGTGGGAAGTCATCAGATCATAGGTAGGGAAGTGGTAAGACCCATTTACATTTTTTGAGTATGACCCTCAAAGGGGAGGGTTATAGGAAGATGACAGTGAGGAGGTGAGTGAAGAGGTGACCAGTCAGGGCCTCCACCTTCTTCCCGCAGAGGTGAGAGCCGGAGCGGGTCTGTGACCTGCTGGGAGGTGGAAGCCCCTCCATGGGCTGTTTCTGCCAGAGTTAGAAGGGCGGACTCTCCCTCCCTCTGTGAAGTGAACTACCTGCTGCCTCTGGAGGAGCCAGAGGGAGGCATGGGCCACATCAGGGCCTCCCCTCCAGGACCTCACGGCCCAGGGCTCCCAGGATTCCTGCAGCTTTGACCGAGGGAGTCCTAATGGACGCATGCTGGTTAGGGACGGCAACCAGATGGCCAGGAGGGGTGGAGGGAAGATAAAGGAGAGGGAGGTAGACTCTGGCCTTGGGTCTGAACGTGGGTGGGACCTGAGAGGAGGCGAGCGGAGATGGCGCAAGCTTTGGCACAGAGATCTCAAGCAGGGCGGACTCCGTGACCCTGGCAAGAGGCCAACTGCATGCCTTCTGTCCAAACATCCAAGTGACTTATTTTCCCAGGTGATGCTGTGGGACCTGTGAACAGTACAATAGCTAACAATTCTTCTTCTTCTTCTTCTTTTTTTTTTTAAATCAGAATGGTATTTAAGCAAACAGAGAAGCGAGAAAACAGACTGTATGACATATGGGGCAAAGCAATAGTAATCTTCAAGGACCTCCTTTAAAATGTAGGGAAAGGGATCCCTGGGTGGCGCAGCGGTTTAGCGCCTGCCTTTGGCCCAGGGTGCGATCCTGGAGCCCCGGGATCGAATCCCACGTTGGGCTCCCGGTGCATGGAGCCTGCTTCTCCCTCTGCCCGTGTCTCTGCCTCTCTCTCTCTCACTGTGTGCCTATCATAAATAAATAAAAATTAAAAAAAAAATAAGATGTAGGGAAAGATCCTGAGCATTTCCCACAAATTCTAATGGAAATGAATAAAGTTGAACAAACCTCACAAATACCGTCTTTATTCTGGTTGGTGTCCTCGTTATTTTATTGCAGAGAATGCTGTGTTTACAGAGGTTTCTATAGCTTGGCTCTTGCCTCAACCCCCAGCTCTGGTTTTCTCATAAGGGTTCAAGCTCTCCCACCATGAACTGTGTCTGTCTGTCTGTCTGCCCGTCGACCACAGAAGTGGTGGCCTCAGCCTCTGCAGCTGGTCAGGAATGACTGAAATCCGGGCGGCTGCCTGGGGACAGAGTTGAGGAGCCTGCAGATAAGTGGAGGCGAGAGGCGGAAGGTGGGAAATGCTTGATGTTAATGCAGTGGGCCTCTCGTATCCCTTCCAGGGGGCTGTGGCCCTTCCACATGGGCTTCATCCTGCTTCTCCATCCAGCCCGGCAGCATCACAGATGCCCCGAATCCTCATAGGACGAGGGTCACGCTCTGGTCAAGTGCTAGAGATGGCCTCCCCCAAGAGCCTCTGGAAAGCGCCACTGTGCCCTGTGCAGAGGCCCATGTGTGGACAGTTGGTGCCGTGGCACTTCCAGCTTTTGCTCAGTTTCCGCTCTCTCCTTAGGCGCTGGTCCACAGGGCAGGGCCAGCCCTCCCTCCCCTGGCACTCGGCACACAGTCATGCTCATCACCACTCCTCTCTGGAGAAGAGTTCTTTCCCAGGCCGGGCAGCACCTGGGTCCTTCAGGTAAACAGACTTGAGGTGGGCCAATCCCACCGGTTCACCTGGCCAATCTGGACATAGCCACCTCTCTAGCCAAGCACCTAAACCAAGGGGCTGAGATGAGCAATTTGTGTTTAAATAAGATTAGACGGGGCAGCCAAGGACAAGGATGATTTTAGCCTGCAGCAGAAGCTCCTCCCAACTGCTGGCCCTACCCACAGAGCAGGGCAGGGCCTGAGCATCTGCATTCTAAACTCCTGCTCTGGTCCCATGATTCTAATATGTTGGCTGTCAGGCCACACGAAAGACTGGATTAGGGCAAGGCAAGGCTGGAGGTGGGGAGATCCATGTGAGCTGCGCTGAGAGAGATGCCAGAGGCCTGATGGCACCAGGCAGCACCAGAGAGAGGAAGGGGAGGCCCTGGACCCCAGGGGCAGAGGAGGGAGCAGGGTTTGAGAAAGCGGGCTCTGACTACATGGGGAAGGAAAAGAAGCCGGCTGTAGCAGGGGGACCCAGAGACGGCTCCTGGCTCTGGGGTCAACTGCAGGCCCCCACCTCCTTCTCCTGGAGGGTTGTGGCTCTCACACCTACAGTCTGGCCTGCTCCCTCTCCTGCTGCTGGCTCTGCTGGCCCTGCGCCCCTGCCAGCAGCTGTCTGCTCTCTCAGGGACAAGCCAGGGCCCCTCCCTGGGAACACTCAGGTTACAGTTGTGCCCTGGCCTCAAACAGGCCCTCTCCATGGCCCCTGCCTGATAAAGTTACCAAATTCGACGTGTGACAGATTTTTGGAAGAGGGTAGAGTGGAAAGGATGGCTGACCCCAACGACTGTCTTTTAAGTCCTAAACTCACTTAGTGGTAATGACTGCACCCGACATTTCCAGAATCCTCTTCTTTCGGGGGATTTAAAAATGCCTCAACTCCACATGGACTTCATGACCCCAGACTTTTTTTTTTTAATGATATATACAACAGACTGTCACACCTAAGTGTAAAAGTAGCTTTTCGTTTTGATCTGTGTATTATTAAGTTGGAGGAGCATTAATCTCGTTTTACAGACATGGATCATTTCTGGATCTAAATGACTCCTTGATTTTGGAGGTTCTCCCTTGATACCGCTCTTTTCATACAGAGTTGTTCCTTTTATACTGATGAAGTACACATCCCTGTGGGCGGTACCATGAGCCTTAGAAAACCATTTGACCCAGGGGTATCCCTGGGTGGCTCAGTGGTTTAGCACCTGCCTTCGGCCCAGGGCGTGATCCTGGAGTCCCGGGATCAAGTCTCACATCGGGCTGGAGTCTGCTTCTCCCTCTGCCTGTCTCTGCCTCTCTCTCTGTGTGTCTCATAAATAAATAAAATCTTAAAAAAACATATATATAAGGGAAGGGAGAAGAAATGTGTGGGAAATATCAGAAAGGGAGACAGAATGTAAAGACTGCTAACTCTGGGAAACGAACTAGGGGTGGTAGAAGGGGAGGAGGGCGGGGGGTGGGAGTGAATGGGTGACGGGCACTGGGGGTTATTCTGTATGTTAGTAAATTGAACACCAATAAAAAATAAATTAAAAAAATAAAATAAAAAGAAAAACAAAAACAAAAACAAACAAAAACCATTTTACCCAGAGAAGCTCAACTGAGAAATCTACCTTCTGCTGGCTTTGCATTCATCCAAAGCACTTGGTTTAGGGCTCTGTCCACAAGGGCAACCTCTTAAATACTGCTGACCCTCACCATGGATCTAGACTCCACTGAGGGAAGGGGTCCTGAACCTTGGGCCCAAACTTCATGAGCTTATGGGATCCTTCCACAGATGAGGTAAAAAGTGGGGATTTGGGTCAAAGTGATTATCTTAACTTCCCGGAAAGAAGTATCTGGGGCAGGTTTGTGTGCTAAGGCTTACTTGGGATGTACAGGATCAAGGCAACCAGAGTGAGGGGAAGAGCAAGGCAGGCGGGAAGGACAGCCAATTTATGGAAGGTGGTGTATTACCAGCCTAGCCACGGCATCACCAAAAAAATGCAGCCTTTTGCTTGGTCACACAGCATATCTTCCAGACAAGCCAAGTGGATCCACCACATTCGAGAGTGGGAGAGGAAGCAAAGGGCGCTGATCTGCTGGCTCTTTCCCATTTCCTTTTACTGGTCAGAGTTCTCCAGTGTGTTTTAACTCGGCATAGTTAAGAGCCTAGCCTCTCGGGTAGTCACTGGAGAAGCCAGACCTCGTGTCCCACAGCCCATTTATTCAGATTTGGCCTTGTATTCAGCATGGTAAAACAATACAGAAGCCTGGTGTTCACCTAGGGGTATGAGGAACAGCAGCCAAGGCCAGCGACAGGTGCCACCAAGCAGTCCTGGGAGACACACACATAGCTTGGCTCAGTGATAAACATGGAGTTAGGGATTTTAAAAAAGAAGCTATTCTTTAATTTTTCCCACTAAAACTGTGACCCCCATTAGACCTCCAAAGGCCATTTACAACTTATGCCTTCCTCTAGACTCACATCTGACTTTAGTAACATATGGTAGAGAAGGAAAGTTCTAGAGAAGTTGTGTGTGGGGCGGTGCGGTGGGTGGGGAGTGTGGGATTCAGATATCCTCACCACACAAGCCACCCCATCTCATCTCTCTGCTATGTTCCAATACTTACTGTGTAACCTTGTGAGACGATGTGACAATTTCATGAGAGTCAACATAATACATACAACAGAGGGTCCTTTTGGGAAATCAGTGAAGTAATGAATGTATAAGCTCTTTTAAAACTCTGGTGTGCTCTGGTGAAGGGCTGTTATTCCCACCACCCCAGCCCCCGCCTTCCTACAGCCCCACCCACCATCCCTCTTGAGATACTGCTGGCTTCTTTCTGGAATCCTGCTGACCTTGGTCCCAGCTGTGTTTCTAGCAAGTCTCCCTCCAGTTCTGGCCGCCAACCCCTCTGCTCCTTCAAGCTCATCCATCCCTCGAAACAACCTCTCCTTGGCACTCTCTTAGGGAGAGTTTTGACATTCCTATCCAGGATCTTTGAGCTCTAATGGTTTGCTAGGGCAACAATTTCGCAATTTCACAATAAAAGGAGCTTTCTTTTGAAACAGTGAGTAAGCTTTCCACAAGTACCAACATGTCAGGAGCCATAACAGCTTGCATGAGAAAAGCTGGTTTTACTGTGTCCTAGAGCCTTCACATTCAGGCTGGAAAGAAGCCCAGGTCAGTTTGTGGGTTTCGTGGCTAAGCCTTTTTCCCCCCTTACCATCTTTTCCTATGTGTTGTCTCATTTTAGCTTCCTGATAAGCCCCACAAAGTAGAAAGGGCATCTCCCCTTTACAGTAGGAGAAGCAGAGGTTCAGAAAACCTGACTGATTTACGCAAGCCCCAAGACAGGCAAAACCAGAAATCGTGTCTTCTAATTCCAAGGATTTTCTGTTAAACACTGCTGCCATTTGTTTTGGCCTGTCCTTATTCCCTTTGTTCTTGATTTTCACAGCAACTCCTTGCTGCAGGGAGTGTCCTGGTTTCCACCAGGTGTGTGTGGTCTGGGTCACACGATTTCTTTACCTCATCAAGGGTCAGTCCTAGAACCATATGCCGCAAGGGATCAACAAAGCCATCCTCCTGCCTTTAGCTCAGTGGAGGCAAGCCCCATGTTTCCTGGCTGGTTGAGGGAGACCTGCCCCATAGTTCAGAACAGAAGAAAGGCCTGGGCCTCTCACAACTCAACCTCATGTTTCAGGGCTCCTCTTGGGATGGAGGGTACTGAGCTCACGCTGACCCCCATCCCTTGAGACATGATGGCCACACTATATAACTAGAGGTCTTTTATGGTGCTGTTGTTCTAATGGTTTCTGTGCTTCTGAGGGGACTGGACAGGGCGGTTGTATTTTGAGAGGGGATCTGGGGGATGGAGTGAACAGGGGTGGGGCAGGGGGGCAGGGGCAGAAAAGGAATTGAGAGAGAGCAGAGATGCCAAAGGGGATGGGCTGTGGCTCCCTGTTGTCCATTTACCCCTTTTATTTCCCTGTGAAAAGTTCCCTCCAATTTATGTTACTAATTGGTGCTTTGGGAGTTGAGTATGTGTGTGCGTGTGTGTGTGTGTGTGTGTGCGCGCACACACACGCAGAAGTGGGATGGCATTAGTTGGGCATGAGATTAAAACGGGGGCAGCCCAAATTCTCCTGGTCACATGCAGGTCACAAAATGCTAGTCTACATCACCAAGGCATTGGTCTCTGAATCAGTGTTCATCCCTGAATCCTTTAGGGGTGTCTGAGTGGCTCAGTCGGTTAAATGTCTGTCTTTGACTCAGGTCATGATCCCAGGTTCCTGGAATCGAGTCCTGCTTCGGCCTCCTTGCTCAGCAGGGAGTCTGCTTCTCCCACTCCCTCTGCCCCTCCCTTCTGTTCATGCACATGCCCTCTCTCTTTCAAATAAATAAATAAAATAAATCTCCTTTATATCAATTCCAAATAATTCCTCTTTTAACTCAACTTTATTTTTTTTTAAATTTTTTTATTTATTATGATAGTCACACAGAGAGAGAGAGAGACAGAGACATAGGCAGAGGGAGAAGCAGGCTCCATGCACCTGGAGCCCAACGTGGGATTCGATCCCGGGTCTCCAGGATCGTGCCCTGGGCCAAAGGCAGGCGCCAAACTGCTGCGCCACCCAGGGATCCCCTTAACTCAACTTTAAATCCGCTTCTGGTTTGGCTCAAGTCAAATCCTTGCCAGTGTCACAAACTTTGACTCACAAAATCCAGAACTGTAGAAAAAGGAGTAGCTGGGGAAGGAAGGTGCGGCGAGTCCAGCTGCCATGGAGAATGCATGACTGTTACGGAGGCTGGGGTGGGCCCATGGGAGAGAGCTACTGCTGCTCTGCAGAAAGATAGTGAATAACTCCCACTTCCTGAATATGGGGAATGTCAGAAGTACCCTGCTTTTCCAGGGGCATAAGTTCTTTTTTTTTTTTTTTTTTTAAAGATTTATTTATTTGAGAAGAGAGACAGCATTGAGGGAGGGGCAGAGGAGAGGGAGAGGGAGAGAGAATCTTAAACAGACTCCCCACTGAGTGCAAAGCCTGACACGGGGCTCAATCCCATGACCTGAGATCATGACCTGAGCCAAAATCAAGAGTCAGATGCTCAACTGACTGAGCCACCCAGGTTCTCCATCCTCCCACCTCCCGCTCCCTCATCCTCCACCCACCAGTGGGACAAGTTCTAATGTTGATTGACACCAATCTGAAGAAGCAGCCACACTGCCCACAATATGGAACAACAGCCTTCATCGTTAGAATGTGTCCAAAATTTGCCAGCCACCATTTCACCTCCCCAACCCCATTCTACCACACATGCAAATGTATCTTCTGTCTCCATGTTGGATGGCCAGACCTAAGCCCACACATACCTTCTCAGCAGCAAAGGGCTTCCTTGTTTGTTGGTGGAGCCCCTCCTTGTTAAGCTAAGGGCGTTTTGCGCAGAAACACACCAAGCATTTGTCCTGGTCCTTTCAGCTGTTATAACAAAATGCCACAGACTGGGTGGCTTATAAACAACAGAAAATTATTTCTTACAGTTCTGGAGACTGAAAGTCTGAGGTCAGGATGCCAGCATGCTCGAGTGAGGGCCTCTTCCAGGTCAGAAACAGAAGTTTGTGGAAGGGGTTAGGGAGCTCCGTGGGCTCCTCTTATTATAGGGGCACTAACGCCAGTCACAGGGGCTCTGCCCTCATGACCTAATCCCCTCCCAGAGGCTCCCCTTCCTAATACTATCACATGGGGCATTAGGATTTAGCTATGAATTTGGGGGCAGGAGGTTCACAGTCCATAGCACTGCTACAGTTTGCAAAATTTACTAGTGTCAGCCTCCACACAGGGCCCCACCTTAGAGGTAACTAGGTTTTTGGTGTATGTGTTTTTAAAAATGAAGACGCAGGGGGATCCCTGGGTGGCTCAGTGGTTTAGTGCCTGCCTTTGGCCCAGGGCGCGATCCTGGAGTCCCGGGATCGAGTCCCGCGTCTGGAGTCCCGGAATCCAGTCCCGCGTCCGGCTCCTTGAATGGAGCCTGCTTCTCCCTCCTCCTGTGTCTCTGCCTCTCTCTCTCTCTACACGTCTATCATGAATAAATAAATAAATAAATAAATAAATAAATAAATAAATAAATAAATAAATAAATCTTTAAAAAATAAAAATGAAGACGCAAATATTTATCCATATTCACATATATGCATATGTCAGACATTTACAAATCAAAGGCAGGGAAGGTGACTAGGTCTTGAATGACAATAACGTATCTGTTTTTAAGGACCATTGTTTTTTTTATCAGCTACCATGTGGATTTCAGGGCACATTTTCTCATTTCACTTGACACATGAGAAAATTGTTGCAAGCTAGTTGAGCTGTAAGGTGAACTTGACTGTGATAATGGGACACAGCTCAGCAATGACAGCAAGGTTAGCTGCCTGGTGTTCTGTTCTCCTCTGCATGCTCTATCTACTGACCTGGTTCAGAATCACCTCTTTGTTCTCCAAAGGACTATCAGATTAGCACCAGAGTGGTCCAGGAATATCTTTTGTACAATTAACTGGTAAGATTCAAAGAGGTTGATTAATATTTGAAATTAATCCTGAAAAGCCATCTTTAAATTGAGCTGTCTAAATTCCTTTTCTTGTTTGGATCTAGAGATTCTTGCTTGGACAGGTGGGGAAATATCTTGCATAGAGCATATCTGTTTAAACCCCTAGGCCTGCTATGCCAATTGTATTCATCAGACCAGCTCGAGATGGTATGGTGGAAAACAGATCTTCAAATCTTAGAATTTATGCAATTGCAGTTTATATACCTCACACCTACCGTATCTGCTGTAGGTTTGAGCAGTTATCTAGGGCAACTCTCCTCATGTAGTAATTCAGCATTCCAATTAATCTTACTGCTTTTACTTGTCAATACATACTTCCCCAATTGCCAGGATGGGGAAAGAGCAAAGAACAGCAAATCAGTGCTTCCACCTGGAAGTGACATGTGTCACATTTCATTTGCAAAAACAAGCCCCATGGCCACCCTGAATTCTAAGCAGACAGGTATAATCATTTACTGGTTCCTGGTGTAATAAACCACCCCAAACTTATGTTTTTACCAACATAGTTTATTATTTCTTGCAATTCTGTGAGTAAGCTAGGCAACTCCTTTGCTGGTTTTGCCTGGGTTCACTTACACAACTGTTTTTGGCCGGAGGATCAGCTGGGCTGGAATGTCCTAGATTCACGTGTCTGGGGTTGATCCTGGCTGTTGGCTGGGGTACCTTGATTCTTTGCCACATGGCTTCTCATCCTCCAGTAGGCTCAGCGGACTTTCTTACATGAAAGTCTCAGGACGGTGTCCCAAGAGCACAAAGGCAAGAGCTACAGGATCTTTTAAGCCTAAGCTCCAGAACCTACACAACACTTCTGCCGCATTTTGTTGGTCAAGGTCAGTTACAAGGTCAGCCCAGATCCAAAGTGTGGGGAAATAGTCTCTTGATGGAAGGAGTTGTAGATATTGTAGCCACGAGTTTTAATCTATTAGAGCAGGGTACATGTACAGTCTGTTCATTTTATTTGTGGCAGCTGGCAGTTATGTTCTATAAAGTCATTGCAAACGTTGAATTAGAGAATACTGAGACTTTGCTCACAGGGGAAATACAGGGTTAGGTTCCTATGAGTCTCTAGATACAGCATTTTCATCAACTGATCAATACATAACCTGGTTTTATGTGTGTACCTATTTGATGACATCTTATTTAATATTTATTGCTTACTCATTAGCACTGAACTCGTGGCAAATGGCACTGTAATTCATGCCTAAATGAAGTTTATCTAACACGCTTTTTTTCCATATGACACATCACAGCCTGTGCTTAGGAACACCAGACACCATCTCAACATTACACTTGGGGGCCATTTAAACATGAAATCACCAGTAAAAAGTTCAAAAATGTGAAAAAATGTCTAACTAGAAGCCTGTTCTTTGTATAAGAGCTGAAACAAGAAGGCAAAACACCACTTTTGTTTTACCTCAACTGGGAATGTGTGTGTCAGACAAATCAAATATATCCCCACTCTGCATATGTCCATGAATGGCCATGAAAGCAGTGTGAATATTGATTTGGAGTGTACAAATGAATGTTTTTTGTACAAATAAATTTTAGCAAGTAGGCAAATTTTCAAATGTAGAATCAACAAATAATGAAGATTGATTATACACAGAAGAGGGATACCAGATTGGTAACAATAGTAATTTCTGTCACATTCATCACGGGAAAACAGGAAAAAAATGAACGTTTATGGAGTATTTCCTACATACTGTCCTGATGCATTTATTATATCACTTTAGTTTATAATATACTTTAATACTTTTTTTATATGTTGCTGGATTCCATTTGCTGGTGTTTTGTTGAGAATTTTTTCTTGCAATGTCTTTGTCTAGTTTTTGGTATCAAAATCTTCTTAGAATGAGTTAGGAAGTATTCCCTCCTCTTGTGTTTTTTGAAAGAGTTTATAGAAGAATTAACACAATCCCTCATAAACATTTAGTAGAATTCATCAGCGAAGCCACCTGGCTTAGGGCTTGTTCTTGGAAAATTTCTATTACTAATTGAGTCTCTTGTCTTAAGTCTAGTCAGATTTTCTATTTCACCTTAAGTCAGTTTTGGCAGTTTGTGTCTTTCTAGAAATTTGTCCTTTTCACCTAGGTGATCTAATTTTTTGAAATACATTTGTTCATAGTATTCTTTTATGCTCTTCTCTTTTATACTCTCTTATTCTCTTTTTAATCCTGTGAGGTCCGTGTAATTCCTCTGTCATCCCTGATTTTAATAATCTGAACTTACTCTCTTTTTTCTTGATCGATGTAGCTAAAAGTTTGTTAATTTTTTTCTTTTTTTCAAAGATCCAACTTTTTGTTTTCTTGATTATTACTATTTTACTCTTTATTTCATTTATTTTCACTCTAATATTCATTGCCTTCTTCCTTCTTGCTTTGGATTTAGTTTGCTCTTCTTTCCTAATTTCTTTAGGTGGAATTGATTTGAGATCTTTCTTCTTTTTTAATATAGGCATTCACAGCTTCTAAGCACTGTTTCTGCTGCATCCCACAAGATTAGGTATGTCATGTTTTATTTTCATTCACATCAGTTTTTATTCTAATATACCTTATTATTTTTTTGACCCATTGGTTATGTAGGAATGTGTTGTGTAACTTCTAATGTACTTGTAAATTTCCTAAGTTCCCCTCTGTTATTGGTTTCTAATTTCACTCTCTTGTGGTTGAAGAATATACTTTCTATGATTTTAATATTTTAAAAGTTATTGAGACTTGTTTTATGATGAGGCATATGATCTATCCTGAGGAAAGATCCATGGGAATTTAAAGAATATCTATTTTGGTGTTGTTAGGTGAAGTATTCTATGGATATGTTATGTCTAGTTGGCTTATGGTGTTATTCAAGTCTTCGATTTCCTTGTCGAACTTCTGTTTAGTTTTTGTATTCATTATTGAAAGTGAGGCATTGAAGTCTCCACCAATTTTTGCAGAATTATCTATTTCTTTCAATTCTGTCATTTGGCTTGTATTTTGAGACTCTGTTAATAAGTGCATAGATATTTATAAATAAATATCTAGCAATTATTTTTGTCATTTGCTGGTATAATATAGTAAAATTAATTAGTATATATTTTGTCTGAGATTAGTATAGTTATTCTAGCTTGCCTTTGGTTTCTGTTTACATGATATATTTCTTTTCATGGTTTTACTTGCAACCTAGTTGTGTCTTTGGATCTAAAGTATATCTCTTATAGAAAGCATACTGTTGTATCAGGTTTGTTTATTTTTATCCATTCTGCCAATATCTGCCTTTTAATTGGAGTGTTTAAGTGTTAATCTTATTGAGGATCATTTGTATGTGGAGTTGCTTCTCTCTTGCTATTTTCATTTTGCTTTTGGCTTTTGATAACTTGGTTGGTTTGGTTTGGTTTTTATGCCTCTGAAAATTACAAATGAAAACTGTTCCCCCAAATTGGCATAAGTTAACCACTTTTAATCAAGCCCCTATCTGTAGGAAAACTCTAGTGCTATAACAAACTATTATAAAAAAAGAGTCTTCTATTTTCACCATATAAGCTGTTCTAAAATAATCCTCTGAGCCCCATTCTACCATTGATTTGAGAGCTCCCAGTTTGCAAACTGTTTTTTATATGCACAATAAACTCTTACTAATTTAGCTTTTACTATTTTAATGATGTTGTTATTTCTGGTTTTTTGACAGTAACTAATGCATATATAGTAGATTTCTTGTAAGGATTAAATAGGCAAATGTATGTAAACCCCAATAACAGGAATCACAATTAATACTACTATAGTTTTTTTTGAAAACTCATGCTTGGGCAGTTCCGGTGGCGCAGTGGTTTAGTGCCGTCTGCAGCCCAGGGCATGATCCTGGAGACCCTGGATCGCGTCCCACGTCAGGTTCTCTCCAAGGAGCCTGCTTATCCCTCTGCCTCTCATTCTCTCTCTGTGTCTCTATGAATAAATAAATAAAATCTTTTAAAAAAATGAAAACTCATGCTCAAAGGGTTGTAATACTATTCTCATTCATGTCACATTATTATTTTTATTGAGGTATAATTGACATATAACATTATATTAGGGGGCAGCGGGGTGGCTCAGTGGTTGAGCGTCTGCCTTTGGCTTAGGTTGTGATTTGGGGTCCTGGGATTGAGTCCCGCATTAGGCTCCCTACAGGGAGCCTGCTTCTCCCTCTGCCTCTCTGTGTCTCTCATGAATAAATAAATAAAATCTTTAAATCAAAACCTATTACATTAATTTCAGGTATACAATCTAATGATTGATATTTGTATACGTTGTGAAGTGATCATCACAATAAATCTAGTTAATATCTGTCATCAGATACTGTTACAAAAAATTTTTTCTTATAATGAGGACATTAAAAATTTACTCTTAGCAACTTTCAAATATGCAATACAGTATTATTAACTTTTGTCACCATGGTATACATTATATCACCATATTTATTTTATAGCTGGAAGTTTGTACCTTTTCTTTATCTCTTTTAAAAGATTTTGTTTATTTGTTCATGAGAGACACAGAGAGAGAGAGAGAGAGAAAGAGGCAGAGACATAGATAGAGGGAGAAGCAGGCTCCCCACAAGGAGCCCAATGCAGGACTTGATCCCAGACCCCGGGATCACACCCGGAGCTGAAGGCAAATGCTCAACCACTGAACTACACAGGTGGCCCCTTTTTCTATATCTTTTGACCATCTTCACCCAGTGTACCAGCCTCATACCCCACCACCCCTGCAAATGGCCGATTAGTATTACAGGATGTGTGTGTGTGTGTGTGTGTGTGCATGTATTACATTTATGGATCAATCCACTGATGGACACTTAGATTGTTTACATATCTTAGCTATTGTAAATAATGCTGCAATGAACATGGGGGTGCATATACCTTTTCAAATTAGTGTTTTTGTTTTCTTCAGATAAATACCCTGAAGTGGAATTGCTGGATCATATGGTAATCCTATTTTTAATTTTTTGAGGAGCCTCCATATTGTTTTCCGTAGTGGCTACACCAGTTTACATTCCTACCAACAGTGCATGAATGCTCCTTTTCTTCACATTCTCGCCAACACTTGCTATTTCTTTGACAGTTTGATTTTGATATGATTAAGGTACTTGAAGTTTGTTGAGCTTCTCGGATGTATAGGTTAATGTATTTCATCATATTTGGAAAGTTTTCAGCCATTATGTCTTCAAATAGTCTTTGCCCTTTCTCTCTTTTTCTTCTGGAACTCTAATTATGTGTATGTTGTACTCTTGATGGTGTCACACAAGTCTCTAATGTTCTGTTCACTTTTCTCATTTTTTTTTTTCTGTTCCTGAGACTGTAAGATTTTAGTTCAAGTTAACTAATATTTTCTTCTAGCTGCTCACATTTCCTGTTGAGATCCCTTACTGAATTTTTTATTTCAAAACCAGAATTTTTATTTGCTTCTTTTAAAAAATTATTTATATCTTATTAATATTCTCCAGCTGGTGATATATAATTCTTATACTTTTCAGGGTGCCTGGATGTTGCAATCAGTTAAGCACTCAACTCTTGGTTTCAGCTCAAGTCATGACCTCAGCGTCATAAGATCAAATCCTGTGTTGAGCTTTGCACTCAGTGCAGAGTCTACTTAAGATTTTCCTTCCCCCTCTCCGTCCCCCAACTCACTCACATTCTCTCCTCTAAAACAAATAAGGCTTTTTAAAAATTCTTGTACTTTAGTTCTTTAGCCATGGTTTCTTTTAGTTCTTTGAATATATTTAAAATAGCTGATTTAAAGTCTTTATTTAGGGATCCCTGGGTGGCTCAGTGGTTTAGTGCCACCTTTGGTCCAGGGCTTGATCCTGGAGTTCCAGGATCGAGTCCCACATCGGGATCCCTGCATGGAGCCTCTCTCTCTCTCTCTCTCTCTCTCTCTCTCTCTGTCTCTCATGAATAAATAAATAAAATCGTTAAAAAATATATAATAAAAATATATATAATAAAGTCTTCATTTAGTAGTACAATTCTGGGCTGTTTCAGGAACAGTTTTTATTGGTTACTTTTTCCCTGTCTATGTGCCATACTTTCTTATTTATTTACTGGTCTGGAAAACTTTGGTTGAAAACTAGACATCTTAAGTAATGTGGCAATCCTGAAAATCAGATTTTTCATCCTCCAGAGGGTTTGTTTTGCTGTTTGTTGTTGCTTGTTTGTTTATTGGCTTTTCTGGACTATGTTTTGTTATGTATAGCCACTGAATTCTCTACTTACTTAGCTTATTGGTCAGCTAATGATTGGACAGAGATTTTTTTTTTTTAATGCCAAATAAGTCTCTCAGTCTTTGCCAAAGATTCTTTGTGAGTGTTGGAACATGCCTTCAACACTAAGCCAGGCAGTTAACAACCCTCCTTTAGCCTTTAGTTCCTGTTTTTTCAGAGCCTCAAGGTTAGCTAGAGGTGAAGACTTATAGATCTTTCCTAAACATCTTCACACAACCCTACATATGCATATGAACTTGAAGATTCCAAGGATGTGTTAGAGTTTTTCAAAGCCACTATAAACATTTCATTCTACAGATTTTCTTTTTAAACTTTTTGGTTAGCCTACTCTTTACCCCTACTGTTATCCACCACCTCAGGCAGTAAAGTTACGTAATTGTCTCTGTTGTTGTCAACAAACATACCAGGGTAAAAGGCTTTCCACACTGGGTGATTTCCAAGATAGGCCAAATAAAGATAGTCTTGTCAATGGGGTCTTTCAGGAAATCGCCAGACAGATCAAATAATGACAGATATCTGGGAATGAGGTTTTGAAGGTATTCCACCCTGTTTTGTCCCCTCCAGTGGCTGGCAGGTTTGTAGTGCTCACCACAATTGGAAGGCAGTTGGTTTTCAAAGCCACCATAGAGCTGGAGGGAGGGCACATTAAAATGCCACAACATAAAAATAAATAAATAAATAAAATAAAATACAATGCCACAACATTCGCTGTTCTTGCTGAAATTCAGTGGGTTTTTTAAAAATTAATGTCTATGGATTAGATAAATAGGCTAACCAAAAAATTATTTTGTTAATTTCCAGAGTTTTGAAAAAGTTGATTTTGACCATTTCACTTTTATAAAGGAGTTTTTAGTGGTCCTTACTCCACTTTTTACAAACCCTATTATATCATTAGGATTAGAGTCATCCACATGTGACAAAAAACTTGAAGTCATAGTGGCTGAAATATGTAAGTTTTGTTTTCTCACACTAAAATTTAAAAGTAAGTTCAAACGCTTAAAATGTTTAGGGACAGCAGCTTTGTTTTTAGCTTTCAACCCTGTCATCCCTAGAGTGTGGCCCTCATCCTCATGATCTAAGATAACTGCTTGAGCTCCAGCTATCATATCTGCATTCCAAGAAGCAAGACGGAGGACAAGGTAAAAAAGTACACACACCTTTCCTTTAAAGACACATCTCAGGAATTCCACATGATATTTCAGAACACAGCCATGCCTACATGGGTTGGGAATTTACATGGGAATTTGAAAAATACAATCTTTATTTAGGAAGCCATGTGTCCATCTAAAAACTAAGGGTTTATTGCTAAGGGAAGAGGGGAATTAATTGTCTCTGCCACGTGCATTTAACAGGTGAAGAAACTGAGGTTTTGAGAAGCTCAGTAATGGGCTCAGGATCTCCCAGGCAGTATGGAATGGTGCCCAGATTCCATTCATGTGGCTACCTCTGAAACCTTACCTTTAGCCACTTTGCCATACAGATTCAGGGAAGTTGAATAACCTGATGAGGTCCATATAGCTAGCAGGTACAGATTTGTCTGGCCCCTATAATCATCCTTTTTTCCATTATTTACCCCAAACCACCTGACTCTGGTGGGCCACTAAGAGAAGTGACAAAGAGTAGACCTCACTGTTTCAGCTGAAAATACCTGGTAGATGCCAGTAAGATGCAAAATAAAGTGCATTGAGCTCCTTTAAGTAGAGGACAAGGAGCACCCAAAAGACAGCAAATGAAACAAGATAAATAGATCATGAGACATCAAGCCATTAAGAAAAACACTGTAGAACTTGTTTGCCTTCTGGAGTGGGATGAAGTGACTAGTAAAATAAAGGGGGTAAAATGCCATTAAGAAATCAGGACTGAGAGCTGTGATTTTGAACAGAACCCTAAATACATTTTGCTTATCACCAGTCTCCTGGACTCCCAGCTCCTTTCCAACCAGTGAGTTTGCATGAGTCCTTTCCATTCACATCCAGCTCCGGACGGGGCGAGGCCCTGATTAAGCCCAGCTCGTAGGACTCCATTGTGTCTCCCCAGAGTCTAAGGGAACAGACAAACCCAGCACCTGCCTCAACTCATTTGTTTCTTTTCTTTCTTTGTCAATTCTTTTTCTTCACCTGGGATTATCCTAAAGCTGAGTTAGTTGAGATCTCAATAAGGTCATGTTGTAATTACAAATTCAGAACAGGTTTTCAGTGTAACCAACAATCCTTTTCACGGTGCTCACAGAGGATGCGCTCACTGAGGCGGTGTCAATGGAATTGCAGTTTGATAATCAAACAGAAGCACAATTGAAGCTGTGGTGACTAATACAGCCCCATTCAGAGCCACCCAAAGATAATCCACTGTTCCCTGTGGTTTAAATCCATCACAAAGAAAGGGAATGGGGGGAAAAGGATTTGGTTCCAGCAAGTGGAGTAATTCTAGGTTCATCTAATGGTATATGTTAGGGTTACTGAAGTTAAACTCATGGTTGGACTTGACCCCATAGGAAGCTGGCCCCTGTCCCCTCCTCTGCCTCTGGAAGCCTCCTCACTAGCACACAGCAGACCCCATTGCTAAGAACTCCCTCTCCCACTCCGCCCTGACACCCCAAAAATAACCTCTGCTGATACCTTTTTTCACACGCATGCATTGCACACACACACACACACACACACACACACTTGCAGGAATAGCTCTAGCCTCTGCTGTTGTCCTCTGCTTTGAATTTTTTCTCAGACTTCTCCATGGGTCTTCCTTTAGTTTCACACCTAGATTCTTTCTCTGTGCAACAAGATTAACAGATGTCTATCATAAGAATATCAGGTTTCAGTAAATTTTAAACATTTAAACACTTTATTTGGAGGTAGTTAAAGATTCACATGCAGTGGTAAGAAATAATATAGGGCGATACCACACGCATTTTTTATCTGGTTTCCACCCAATGATAACATCTCGTAAAACTGTAGGACAAATGTCAATCGGGATCTTGACATGGGTACAATCAGATCTTACTCAGGTGGCCTCTGTTTTACATGTACGCATTCGTGTGTGCACATTTTACTTCTATGCTATTTTATGACATGTGGAAGCTTGCATATCAATCACCATCTCTTGTGTTACTTTTGTATAACACTACCCACCTCCCTCTTCCCCCCCTCCTCAATTCTCCAGTCTAACCACTCATCTGTTCCCCATTGCTGTAATTTTGTTGTTTTCAAGAATGTTTTATAAATGAACTCATAGCATATGTAACCTTTTGGGATTGGCTTTTTTTTTTCACTCAGCCTAATTCCCTTGAGATCCATCCAATGTTTTCTGTACATATCAATAGTTGGTTCCTTTGTACCTGAGTAGTATTCCAGGGTATAGATGTACCCTCACTTGATTTACCCATTTACCCACTGGATATCTGGGATATTCAGGATATCTGGGTTGTTTCTGGTTTGGGACTATTCTAAATAAAGCTGCTATGAACATCCATATTCAGGCCTTTGTGTGAACATAAAACCTATGTTTTTATTTCT
The DNA here is from genome assembly GCF_053574225.1 of Canis aureus. NCBI lineage: Eukaryota > Metazoa > Chordata > Mammalia > Carnivora > Canidae > Canis > Canis aureus. The sequence continues at coordinate 59,941,921 of NC_135616.1, forward strand.
CTGGGATAAATGCCCAAGAGTGCAGTTGTTGGGTCATGTGGTAATTACATGTTTAGATTTATAAGAAACTACCAAATGTTCTCCAGAGTGACTGTACCCATCAGCAATGCATAAGTGATCTAGTTTCTTTGCATCCTTGCCAACGATTGATATTATCATTATATATATAATTAATATATTATATATTATAAATTAATATAAAATTAATATATATTAATATATATTAAATTTATATTTAATTTTAGCCATTCTAATAGGTATACAGTGAAATCTCATTGTGGTGATTTAATTTTTAAAAAATCTATTTTAATATTCTTTCAATTGTTATTGATTATTTGCACAGCTTTCATATATTTTTATTTTTCAGAAGCTTATTTACTACTGAGGGATTATGTGAAGTGTTGAAAAATTTCAAATAGTATTTCACATGATTTCATTTCACTCATTTGGTCACACTTTTTTTTCAATAGGCCAAGAATTCTATCAATGCCTGCTTCTGAGATATGACTTGATGCACAATATTGAGACCTTTTTAGTAATTGTCAACTCAAAATTTAAATAACATATACTATGTGAATAATGACTATTCTGGCCCTCATGGGCCTATTTTTGAAAAAAAATGTTTTATTTACTTATTTGAGAGAAGAGAGAGACAGTGAACACAAGTGGAGGAATGGACCAGAGGCAGAGGGAGAAGTAGGCTCCCTGTTGAGCAGGGATGTTGGGGCCTGATCATAAGACCCTGGGATCATGATGGGAACCGAAGGCTGATGCTTAACTGACTGAGCCATTCAGGCGCCCATGTTTCTGTATTTATAGAATATTTTTTTATTTTTCTTTTTTAAAAGATTTTATTTATTTATTTTAGAGGAGAAAAAGGGAGTGCGTGCACACACAAGCAAGCACAGGGCAGGGGGAGGGGCAGAGGAAGAAAATGTCCTAAGCAGACTCTGCACTGAGCCTGAGCCCGACACAGGGCTTCATCTCACAACCCTGAGATCATGACTTGAACTAAACCAAGAGTCCAAGGCTTAACTGACAGTGCCACCCAGGCACCCCCATAAAATATTCTTCTAATCAAAAAATTCAACTATGAAAAATAGACACCTGGCTCTTTGTCTTCCAGGGCTTTCAAAATGAGAATCCACTGAGGCTGCCTCCTTGATTCCTCAACTCTGTGCAACTCTTGTCTGCTCCAGCTATCAGGCCATCAGACTGCACTCCAGGAGAAGAAAGAGGTAAGAGGGGGAGGCTCAGTGTTCCAGGCTCCTATTTGTCTGGAAGAGAAACTGGACATTTTTAGCAGAAGAGTAAAATGTTTACTTTGAAAAAAGTAGAGCCCCAGTTGCCTGGATACTGTCAGGAATACATATCATTGAATCTGTGGGTGACTGGGAGATGCTTTGTCCTTATTTGAGTGTCGAATGTGTTAAGGGGAAAATGAGACAGCTCTAACAAATAACCCACACCTGCCTGGGCTTTCTCTGTGGTCCTCCGGGTGTGTATGTGTGTGTATCACACACCCACACATATGCATGTAAAACCCTGCAACAAACATCAATTCTGTAAATTACCAGGGAGTCCTAATTGGGTTTGCTAGCAAAGCAAAGACTATAAATGGTAGGCACATGCCTCTGTGAGCAGTGTAGCTATTTCTTTTTTTAATAGGGGATTCTCATGTTACAAGGACATCACAGATTACTGAATAATTTATTTAATGGTAGATTGTATGAGCTTAAGTCTTTGCCAATGAGCTCATACCTAAATGTCTAAAGAAGATAAGGTGAGCAAAAGCTAGAGCTCAGACTTGGATGAGCTGATTATTTTTTTATTAGATATGTATGGCTATTAGAGCTATATATATATTTTTTTACTTGATATTATCTCCGCTTCAAAGGTTGTAAATAGAATAGAGGCACCACTTTATTACTGACATTTAGCTAACTCATAACAATGCATTCAACACACAGCACTGAGAAATACAGAATAGAACGATGACCTTGTCTACGCTTGATGATCTTAACAAAGGACTGTGATATATCAGGGAATGTTTGTTCTCTATGAAAATACGGGGAACCAAGAGAGGGCAAAATTCAATAGATTTGGAAAATGGATACAAGAAAAAAGATTTGGATAGCTATTTTTCTGTGCACCCCTGTTGTTAGCTTTTCAATGATTTAGGGTTGAGAAACAATGACTTCTAAGCTCACAGATCTTAGACAGTTTGCCCATAACTATAGACAGCTCTCAGGTGAGAAGTACCTTGGAAGATAGGTCCAAGTAACGTAATTTCTGTCAAATGTAGTTTTGATAAAGGTAAGATTTGTTTAAAAAATTTAAATTTGGGGCACTTGGGTGGCTTAGTCAGTTAAGCACCTGCCTTCAGCTCAGGTCATGATCTCAGGGTCCTGGGATCGAGCCTCCATGCTGGGTTCCCTGCTCAGCAGGGAGCCTGTTTCTCCCTCTCCCTCTGCACCAGCCCCCTGCTGACTTGCGCGCTCTCTCTCTCTTTCTCAAATAAATACATAAAATCTTTTTCAAAAAAGTTTAAAACAATAAGAAAATTTAATTTGACAATAGAAAGATGGCAAAAGTCTAGAACAGGCACACAATAACATAAGAGGAAATTTATGTGGCCAGTAAGTGTGGCAGAGATATTTCGTGTCGTTAGTAATCAGGGAAATGCCAATTAAACCCATGAGATATCCCTGACCGGTTAAATTTAAAAATCTGTGAAGAGCCAGTGCTAATAAGAATGGAGAAAATTGAGAGGGACTGCCAGGGGACAGTTGGCATTGAAGACTTTGGAAGGTAGCTGCCATTACCAGCTGAGGTCAAAGATTCACACACTTCCCTCACAGTTGAAGAAATGCCACCATGGAAAAATGCCCTATGCACGAGGGTATGTACAAAAAAATGTCTATAGAGACATTGCTCATAATAGTCCCAAGCTGGAAACACCCCAAATGTCTACCAAACATAGGAAGGATAAGAGCTAGGGCACCTGGGTTGCTCAGGTGGTTAAGCATCTATCTTTAGCTCAGGTCGTGATTTCAGGGTCCTGGGATCGAGTCCCACATCAGGCTCCCTGCTCAGTGGGGGTCTGCTTCTCCCTCTACCCCTCCCTTCCACCCTGCTCATACTCTCTCTCTCAAATTAATCCGTAAAAATCTTAAAAAAAAAAAAAAAAAAGAAAAAGAGCTAGATTCACCTGCAATAGTGCGGATGAATTTCACAAACATCAAGAAACAAATAGAGTGAGGGTTCATTGATAGAAGGCTCATAAACAGGCAAAACTAAATTCTCTTGTTTAAGAAAATCACTATAACAAAAGTCAAGGGGCACCTGGATGACTCAGTGGTTGAGTGTCTGCCTTTAGCTTGGGTCATGATCGTGGGGTCCCAGAATCGAGTCCCACATCGGGCTCCCTGCATGGAGCCTGTTTTTCCCTCTGCCCATGTCTCTGACTCTCTCTGTATCTCTCATGAAAAAATAAATAAAATCTTAAAAAAAAAAAAAAAAGTCAAAATAACAGTTATTTTTAGAGGAAGGGAAGGATTGTGACCAAGAATGCTGCACACTAGAAGTGTTCTCTTTCTTCACCTGGCTTTGGTTCTGTGGGTTTTCACTTTGTCCTGTTCACTGAATTGGATATTGATGTTTTTTTTTTTTTTTTTTTTTGGATATTGATGTTTAATGCACTTTTATGTATGTAGGTTATAGCTCACACCCACATGTGCATGCAAAATGCTTTCTAACCATACTATTAAATGCTAAAAGATCAGATTTTTGAAAACAAACTCTTGAGTTCAATTTAGCACCCTTAAAAAAGTGAATGTGAAGTATTCAGTTCAGTTGAATGAACGTTTAAAACAGTAAGCCGAACCTTCTACAGAGTTCCACGTGAGAATTCTGTAATGCCTGCTGGGACGAGAGGTCAGAGGATGAGGGAGCGCTGGCCGCCAGCGCAGAGGCTCCCTTCCAGTCAGCCCTGACCTTTAGCAGCTGTTTCCCCGGGCAATTCTCCGGGCCTCATTCCTCATCTGGAAAGAGGATCAGACCCAATTAGAACTCCTCTGAGAGTCTCCTAGTATATTCTTGGGAGTTCTCTGTGGGAACTTAAAATTTTTTTATAAGAAATTCTTTTCATTTTGAGGAGCATCTGAAAAATGTGAGCATCATCTAGGTCCTCCATAGGTCCAACTTAGAGCTTACAGTGTCCACATCACTCTGGGCTTCTGACCATGTGGGAGCCAGATGTACTATTTTGTCTTGACTGCTAAGAAGAAAACACAGGTGACCTTCATGAGTCAAGTTTTCCTTCACCAAGTGACCTCATGAAAGGCTCACAACCCAAGTTTTCACAGTTGGAAGGGACCATGTTGTGTGAGATTTGAGTCATGGGACAATGCCTGACCCAAAGAAAGGCCTAGACCCCTGAGTAACCAAGCAAGTAACCACAAAATCATGCCATCTGTCTCATTAAATTAATAGGTTAAATTTGCTGGTCTCATATTTGGTCTGTCAAAATCATGAATTTGTCTTGATATAGCAATTGTAGAAGTTACAAGCCTATGTATGGGATGTATGCCCAGTTTCATGTTTATACACATTCAACTAACAATCTTATAAAAGCAATTTACATCAACACTGGAAATCCTCCGAAAGTTTTTTCTTGAGAAAGCACCACACGTCATTCGGATTTAAGCCTCCCCAAACCCCATGTCTGCCGCTGACCCTCCCATGATTCTGTTTCCATTTTGGAAATCCAGCCCTTTCCTGAGCAAGTGTCAGGCTGCCTGGGATCCAACTCCTTTCATAAGTAGCAGTGACTCTCAACTGCAGGTGATTTTTGCCTCCAGGGGACATTTGAAAGCATCTGGAGACAGTTTAGATGGTCACAGCTGGAGGTGGGGGCTGGTCAGTAGAGGCCAGGGATGCTGCTAAACATCCTACAAGGCACAGGTCAGCCCCTCATAAGAAAGAATTATTCAGGCCATGACCAATAGCACCCAGGTTGAGAAACTCCGAACCCGCTCTTTACAGCTTTAACTTCTAGAAGAAGCAAATCTTCTGTGTCTTTTCCCAGTTAATCAGAGTAAGGCAGTAGTGTTCTCCTATAACTTATCTTTCACAGCACCTGTTTCCTTCCACAGCAGAAACAGGCAAGCAAGCGAAAACAAGCCCTCAGACGTGAGGTCAGTTGCATGAGTGGCTTGATTTAAGAATGGAAGTTTAGAGGGGTCAGGCACTTTGCTCCCTCTTGAGTCAGCCTTATCCCAGGTCCCCTGCTACTGGGTCCTGGTCTGCCATCTACCTATAGAGTGACTTTCCGTGATGTCTCTAGCTAGTCTCTAGAGGGAATGTGCTCTCAAGTGATTCCCAGAGGAAACCACTGGAAGCAATATGTGAACAGAAATGGTAATGAGAGCTTCAAACAGAGCAGAGTGGTTTCAGACTCCTGCGAAATCTGGGTCAATCTCCAAAATTGATCTAAGGGCCTGCATCATTGTGAGACAATGTGCCTATAATGGCTGCTGAGGAATGTCTATCCCCTTTCTATCTGTCTCCATGTAATCATTATATTTGTTCCTAGGTCCTATCTCCTCTCCCCCATCAGATGTTTAAGTCCTTGTGAATAGAGCCTTCCATGTCTTTTGTTGTCACTGGAATACCACCCAGCATGCTCAGCACTGTGCCCTGCTCTGTGAGTGGTCAACACTGTCAATGAGCTATGAGGAAACAGGCCAGGTAGGATTACAGATAACGGATTCCCAAACATTGCCTGCCATCCTCTTCAGCCCCTCGTCCTATTCACCTGTTATCCAATGACCAGACTCCAATCATACCCAGCCTCTTGGCTTTGGAAGCATTAACATCTATAGCTTTCTCCTGATTGGAAAACAGCCCTTAATCTCCAGGACCAAAAAAGGGAATGTGCTCTTCCTTATCAGGTCTGGGCAGACTGCCTAAGGTACAGTTGGGGCAGGGGTTCTGAGCAACAACGCAATCTCTACCCCATCTAGCCTCCTCTCCACCACACTGACTCCAGGGGGGTCACTGAGACCTCTGTGAGCAAGTCTATCCATCCTTAACAACCAGTGATACAAGACAGCGGACTGACTACCTCACATCCTGCCTAAAACCTCCCCCCTTCCCCTCCCCCATCCCTTTTGAAAAAGAAAAAAAAAATATCCTCTGTCTAATGTGTAGTCTTTCAAAGACACCGTGGGGCACCATGTCTTTAGCACAACACATGTGCCCCAAGGATATGGCAAATACAGCCCCTATTTCCTGGCCTGGTCTTTAGGTCAGCTCAGATCCCACAGCTGAGGGGAGGCTGGAGCTGCTGGGGGGGCACTGAAATGCTGAGGGTGCAAGCATCTCTGTTCAGCATACACAGCCTGCCAAGCTCCTGTCCCTGCGGGCTCTTTGGTCAATGCCCTTTCAGGTACCTGGGGCCTGCACACCTGGGGAACCACGTGGCTTAAGGTGGCTCACTGGAATAGGCATGCACACCATAGCTAAAGAAGAAAGCAAACTGGGGTGACTGGGTGGCTTAGTCTGTGAAATGTCTGCCTTCGGCTGAGGTCATGATCTCAGGGTCCAGGGACTGAGTCTCATGTCAGGCTCCCTGCTCAGTGGGGGTCTGCTTCTCCTTCTACCCCTCCCCCCTCCTGTGATCTCTGCCCCCCTCCCCCCCCCCCCGCACCTCTCTATCTCCCTCCATCTCAAAAAAAATAAATAAAACCTTTAGAGAAAAGAAAAAGAAAGCAAACTGACAGCAAGAGAAGCTGGGCATTGGCTGTAAGGGGGTGAGGCTGGACTACAGAAAGGAAGGCCCATTGTGGGGTCAGAGGTCAGAAGGCAAGTACTATTGTAGGAGACAGGTTAGTGGAGATGGGTCCCTAAGCAGCAGTGGGGGGTGGGCGGATGGGGGGAAGCTCTCTCATGGGATCTGGTGATGTCTTAGGTCTGGGAGAGGGGGAGGGCAACAAAGAGGGAGACAGACTTGGTAGCATCAAGAGGATTAGATAGGACTTGACTGGTCCATTTTCGCTGATTTTACATCTATGATGTTCAGACTTGCTTGTGGGGAAGGAAAGGGGCAGTTCTGAGTTTTCCCTTCCTCTACTGCAGCACAGTAGTGACCTGGAGCCCAGCCTGTGACTCTGAAAGGGCCAGCCAGACTGCGCCCTTGGCCAGAGCACGGATGGGTCCCCAGCTCAGTAGCGAGACTAGCTAAATGTGGCCCTTCCCCTGAGCCAGAACCTAACTTTAGCCTGCTAGGGGCATATGCAAAGCACATAGCCCGTGGCCTCATCAGCCTTACCCGGCCACTTCTGGTTTACATCCTGCACCTGTGGCGGTTTGCATGTCTCAGAGCTGGCTGGCCTGTTCTGAGGCTGAGAACACCCTAGATTCTCACTTGGGACTCCATGTTTGCTTGGCAGCAGTCAGCTCCCACCTCTCTTCCAACCCCAGGAGTGTCTCTGGCCTTTGAGTGGGCCCAGGGAGGGACACAGCCTCACGGAGGACTGAGTTTTGGGGTGTCATGGGGGTGGGATGGTGAGACCCGACTGGCCCTATGAGATGGGGTCTGACCGCTGCAGCAGCCCACAGCCTAGTCTGCAGATGACTGAGTTCCCTGTTTCTCCTTCCCCTGACTGCCAGGCTTTTTTGTTCTTGTCATGGTGGATTAGCTCCGTAAACAGAGGTTGGACAGAGAAAATGAAAGGAGAAAAATGAGGAAATTAATAGCTCTGGTAAAAGGTCTGGTAGGGAAGGAAGTTAAAACCAATTAACCAAATGAGATTTCAATTATCCCTTATACTCTCTGGTTCTTTTCTGATATGTAGCCAGGGATCAGAGTTAAATGTTGGGTGTAGGCACAAAACACATTGCATACCCATTCACCTATGAATTCTCTAGTCTTCAGTTTGAAAGCTGGCGAGCCCAGGGTTCAGGGTAACCCTCTCACCCCCACCCCACCTGGGACTGACGCACCAGGTGGTGTCATGCATATGACGAGGCTGAAAGACAGGAAGCTCTGCCTTGAAGACAACTGACTAGGGTCATAGCCACAAGGAGCGTGTGTGGTGTCCCGCTGGTATTGAGGAAAGATGCAGGGATGCGTTGCAGGAGGGGAGTGAGTGGAGGAGGCAGAGAAACATCTCTCCTATGTCATGCTCTGGCCAAAGTCCTGAAGTCTGGCCTCAAGGGATTACCACATTTTAGAGGAGCATCAAGGAACAGATCTGAGTGGTGGTAAGAGGCCAAATCCTGAAAGCCCCAAGTACCCCGCTGGCAAGAAGAGTAGATCTTGCTGCCAGGGATCTCAGGGCTAGAATTCTCTGCCAGTGACTTATCCCCTTCCACCTTATTTATTCTTCCTCTGCACTGGACTAAGTCATTCGAAAGAAAATGTAAAGACAGGCTGTGAAGCTCCAGAAAGAATTCTGTGGCTCCACTTAAAGTCAAGTGAGCTACACACAGGTAGAATGTCAAAACAGGTACACAAGGAAGAGAGAAATCTCTTCTGCATAAGCAACAGTTCTATTAAGCTCTATTAGTCTATGGGATGTGGGGCGGAATTATTGCTCCCACTTGAAATCCAATTTCTACCCGGCCTATAATGGATCATCCAAACCACTGGCCCATCAGGAGAGTCAACTCACTCTAAAGAGGTGACCATTGCTGCCATGGTCCTGAAACCACTCGACGAGTATAAGTCACAGCAACACTGGCTGACTTCCTACCCAGAAAACAAAATTGATCCAATTTAATATAACACCCACAGCATATACCGTTGGTATACATCTGGAGACTATCAGGGAACATGGAACTATAACTCATCTTAGTCCATTTCAAAACCCACCCTGTGTGTCAGGCAGTAGAGGGAAAGCCCTAACTGTATAGGCAGCTGGGGAGCTGCTGAGAACATAATTCTCTGTTCCATGCTCCAAATCAAGCCCAATATTTAAGCCAGCCATGACTTTGAGAAATTGACATGGTCCTCTCTGGTGAACCCCATTGATAAACTGCTGTTCCCCTACGATCTTCTGGCTTTGTGGGTAGGAGGGCCCGGGGTGGATGTGTTATCACTACTGCATATAGTGCTGCAACATAACATCCCCAGCAACAGGAGAACCACCAGAAATCATGGTTTCTCTGATAGAACTCTGAGAAGACATCTGGTATCTTTATTTTGTATGAACCTGGGGTATACTTAGAGAAATAGAGGAAATGACCTTGGTGTTCCCTGCTAAAATGGATTTCCTAGAGTGTCATAAATCTAAGTGACAAAATGAGTTGGCATGCATAGAGGACCTGTTACAGAAGATACTGTGTGCCTGAGGGCAACAGTTTTGGGTCTCTGGGGAAGGGGGGGGTGGGGCTGAGACACAGAAGTGGGTGGGTTTATCAGAGAAAAGGAGAGGGGGGATCCAGGAATAAAACATGGAGGGGAGAAAAACCCAAAGAAATGTACCTTCAAAATGATCATTTCTCTTTAGAAACCATAAAAGTAAGTAAATCACACTGTTTGGTTTCCAAGTGGTGAAATTTGTCCCCTAGCCCAAAGACATGGAAACATCCTGGGGCTGTGCAAATGTGGAAAAGCTAAGGAAAGGAACATTTTGCATTTTTATGGCTTTTTACAGCTGCTTTTACCCACCTGGTTGCACCTATTGCTCACATCAACTTCTGAAGGAAACAAGAACTAGTTTCTAGTTTCTCCATTTCACAAGTAAAAACCATGGAATCTAAAAGATTGTGTGACTTCTCAAAAGCCACACTCCTTCTAAGTGGCAGAACCTAGATTAGAACCTGGGTGCTCTAACTTCAAATCTGGAACTCTTCCAGCAAGGCCAGTGGCTTCTAAACTGCAACAGAACATCCTGGGAGAGGAAGGGGACCCTGGCACCCCTGACTCCTACTCAGATGGGAGCAGCTCCAATTTCATTTGCTTTATCTCTTGGTGTTCCAGTCAAGATTTTAAAGAGGTTGAAGAGGCGCCTGGGTGACTCGGTCATTTAAGCGCTGGACTCTTGATTAGGCTCAGGTTGTGATCTCAGGGTCCCGAGATCAAGCCACACATTGGGCTCCATGCTCAGCAAGGGGTCTGCTTGCGATTCTCCCCTCTGCTCTCTCTCAAAATAAATACATTTTTGTAAAAAATTAATAAAATGGGTTGAAAAGTCATGCGCTCAGCCGTGATGCCTCCAGTGGGGGGTTCAGCCACAGGGCAAGGAGGCCCCTTGGGGAACGTGTACAAGGAAAGGAAGTGTGGAAGATACTAGATTCCCCGAATGCACGTGCTTTGCACTTCGGGTCTTCCCCTAGGGAAAGAAAGAGCTGAGGCTTGTCAAGTATTTCCTGGCTGGACATCATAGCACCAGCTTTGTGGATCTCATCCGAACAAATCTAAAGCCTTCAGCAGCCATGAAGTCACAAACTGCACGAGTTTAATCGGCTGTTACAGCCCTGTGCCTGGCAAGCAATACTTCCAGCCTCCTCTATTCCCAGGCTCCAGTGACATGCATGCTTATCCCAAGGGTTGGCTTATGCTGGGGCATCACCTACACCAAGTGTGAGGCCACTCAGGGTGTCGCCTCCACCAGCCTGAGTCCTGAGGCCTCCCAACAGTTTGTCCCTTTCTTCTGAGCTCTTCTTTCAAATGGCTCTGCCTCCTCTCTGACTGCTGTTCTGATCTTCCCAGGAGCCCTGGTATTACACCTGCTAGTTTTAGCCTGTCCCAACGGAGCTGCTTAGAAACAGCCTCTTTCTCTCCCCCAACTTCCCAGCTGGCAAATATTCTGGCTTGCCAAGGGCCCCCTAGAGCTGTGTGGAGTCAGGCAAGTGATTTAACCTGGACTATTACAAAGCAGCTTGCTACAGATAAAAGATTTATCTAAGGTCAACCTCTGCTGATTATTGTGGTTGATGGACCTAAATGCATCCTTTTGCTCAGATTTTACAGAGCACTTACAGATTGGTTTTGTCATTTGCCGTCACACCTCTTTCTTTAAACTACATGTGATAGAAGTCAGACCTTGATATAGGTCTGCACTTATGTGCTGTGTGATCTTGAATAAGCTACTCAACCTCTCTGATCTTCCTTTCTTCACTTATATAAAAAGATAATAACCCTGCACAGGGTTGGTGGTTTTTTTTTTTTTTTAAGATTTTATTTATTTATTCATGAGACACAGAGACAGAGGCAGAGACACAGGCAGAGGGAGAAGCAGGCTTCTCACAGGGAGCCCGATTCGGGACTGGATCCTGGGACCAGGATCACACCCTGAGCCAGAGGCAGACACCCAACCGTTGAGCCACCCAGGGACACCTGGTGTTTCTTTTTTATTTTTTTTTATTTAAAAAAAATGTTTTTAAAGATTTTATTTATTTATTCATGAGAGACACAGAGAGGGAGAGAGGCAGAGACACAGGCAGAGGGAGAATCAGGCTCCATGCAGGGAGCCGGACGCGGTTACTCGATCCCAGGTCTCCAGGATCACGCCCTGGGCTGAAGGCGGTGCCAAACCACTGAGCCACCCAGACTGCCCTCTTTTTTAAATAAAAACTAAGTCAAATAAACCTGTACAGTGCTTAGCAGAGTCAGCTTTCAATAGAAAGTTTCTAGTTTCCCCTTCCTCCTTAAAGATGAAACCAACATTTACCCTTGTTTGTTTTCCCCATATCTAGTACAGCAGCATACATAACGTGCTCTCGGTATGTTTGTTGAGAGAATGAATGAATAAATAAGGAGTGAACCAAAAGGTCATACATGACATTGGTAGGCTACAGGAAAAGTTGCCAAAACAAATAAGAATATTAGAATTTAAGAAGTGAGGACTATAGCAAGTGCTCCAAAATGTACATACAAGTACGTTCATTGTTGTGTTTTTGTCATAGCAGAACTTTTGAAATAGCCTAAATGTTCAACAAAGGGGACTGGGTACATTAAAGTAGTTCAATATAAAATTCTAGGCAGTTATTTTCAAAATGTAGATTTTAGAAGTATTGTTCCATAAAAATATCCAAAACATATTTTTAGGTAAAATGGTATGTTATAAAATTGTACTCCTATAAAACTACCTATTTATCTGTACTTCAAAAGAAAGAAATGCCCAGAATAATATTAAAAGACAATGATTATGTCTGGATGGTGGAATTACAGTAGTTTCTTATTTTACATATAATATTTTCCAATATTTGAATTTTTATGAGTATCACTCTTATAATCGGGAAAAAAATTCTTTTGGAAAACCAAAACACACAGCGTTAGGGTTTTTTTGTTTTGTTTTGTTTTTGGTTATAAATGCCAAACCCACGTTAAACTCAGTCAAGGGAAAATGTGTTTGGAAGGTTAATATGGCTGTGGGATGGTCAAGATGTGAGTGTAGCTCAGGAACAGCTAGAAACGGATCTGTCATACTGTACCTCTGTGAGCGGTATCATTCCTCCTACTGCAAGCCAAGCTTCCTCCACATGGCAGGAAATGCCGTCTTGATGAGTTCAGAGCTGCTAGTCTCCACCACAGAGAGAAAATGAGCACTGTGCTCTGTGGTCCCTAGATCATGAATTCCAAAAATATGCTACAATGGGTCCCAGTGGATCAAATGCCCTTCCCTTCCCAGTTGCTGTGCCCAGGGCATGGTATTGCTCTATCATTGTCCCAGCTTGTGGCCCATTTCCATCCTTTGGCCCATCAGCGTGCCCAGGGGCAAGATTCTATCAGAAGAGCTTAAATAATAGGTTGAGAAATGATTGTCCCCTTCCCCCCTACACCCTTCTGCTATGAACTGATATTTCCTTGGAGGTCAGGGGGACAGGATAGGACATTCTGAGTGTGTGGCTTAATTTCTGTCCTCAGAGAAGGGCAGGGGAAGGCTGGAAGTAGAGAAGTGGCCAGGATTGGACTGAGCAGTCTCAGAAACAATGAGTGAACTTGCCCGACATGTCCCTGTGCTGGTGGGAAGATTCCTGAGTCTTCAAAGAGCTTATGGCTCAACCCATGCTGGCTGCACAGAAGAAGTAGCTTGTGTTGCTGTCACTACCTCTCTTCCGGAGGACCTTCCATCACTTCCATATAAGCAAGGAGAAATAGATCTTCTAAAGAACGATGCATTTTCTTAGAGCGTCTTGCATAAAACAACCAGAGCTCAATGAAACATTCAGTGGTTCCCATTCCTCTGCGCATTCCCTGCTTCATTTACTTACTTAGGAGATGGCAATTTAATCTTTCCAAAATAGAGTGTGTCTAGAAAACAAATGCTTTAATACACTGTAGGACTTCATGGTATCATAGCTTATTATTACAATTCAATTCCGAATAAGTTACTGTGATGGAATGGGATCATGGCACCACGAGCACCTGGTGGTTAAGGGCTATACTTTAGCCATCACTGAGCCCCTGAGTGCTGGTCCACAGTAGGAACTCAGAAGTTAAGGGTGCTCAAAAATCTCATGGTTCATTCTTATCATATTTGTTTCTTTGGGTTTCTATTGTGTTGGTTTTGCTTCCTTTCTGCCTTTTCTCTGTATAATAAGGATACCATACACTGCCCCAAATCTTCTGGGTCTTGCAGTAAATCATTTTCAGAGGCATGTCCTTTCTCTAAGCTTTTGGGATGATGCTCCCTTTATCTTGTTCTATAGCATTTCCCCACAGAATTCATTCTTTACCCTTTTACCTATCCTTGATCAAGGTAGGATCTATCCTCCTGCCAACACAGAAGCTATTTGGAAGCCTTGGATTGGGCTCATTGTCCACTTGAGCACTGGCTGAATCCTAGTTCTGTAGATGGCAGTGGGTTTGTGAGTCCACCTTCCAGCCCACTATAAGCAGTTGTCTTATTCTTGTGGTGGATTTAATCCAATCCCCCAGCAAAATATTGCCCTGGAAGTTCTGGTGGTCCCCAGTCTATATCCTTTTGCCCTAAGACAATATAGCACAGATGATGTTCTATTTCTAAGATGCACAAAAGGATTTTAGTATGGCATCATATAGAGTTATGTCTCATCCCCAAATAGGCACTGCAGAGAGAGCACATTATAGAACATTTTGTTTATACTGAAACTGAATAATCATTGAGCACCGAGGGGTAACAAAAAGAGTGTTTCTCCTTTCCTATTTAGAATAAAGAGCTTTGGAATGCCAAAACCCACAAGGGGCACCTGTGTGGCTCAATGGTTGAGCATCTGCCTTTGGCTCAGGTCATAATCCTGGGGTCCTGGGATCAAGTCCTACATCAGGCTTCTCACAGGTAGCCTACTTTTCCCTCTGCCTATGTCTCTGCCTCTCTGTGTGTGTCTCTCATGAATAAATAAGTAAAATCTTAAAAAAAAACCACCACCAAAAACCATGACAGGTCTGCTAACATAGATTCCCATTTCCGTGTATCATCATTATGGATTATTTACCTTGTTCTTCAGCATGAAATTGATTTTTAGTTGCAAGTAAAGGGCCACGCACCAACAGGTGCCTGAATGGTAAGGACACTTGTTTTTATTAAACAGGAACTCCAGAGGTACAGTCTTGGGGAAGGTCTGACCAGGTCATCAAGGCCTCAAGCTCTTGCTCTCCTTCAAATATGACTTTATAGGCATATTGCTTTTCATCATCATGTGTATTGCTTCATGGACTTGATGTGGCTGCCTTAGTTCCAGGCATCACATCCACATTCCAGATATGAAGGAGGAGAAAGGGATGACAGCATGCTTTTCTTCAAGTCTGTCCCTTTTATTAGAAAAGCAAACATTTCCTGGAAAACTCCCAGCTGACTTTCATTTTATATCTCATTGGTCCCAACTGGTAACATTTTACTCCTAGTAGCAAAGGTGGAGGAACGATGAGCAGTTTACAAGGAAAAGTCATATAGCCATGACTAGATGGAATTTATCAATCCTAACTCATTCCCTGAGTCAAGGTATATTGCTGCTACACACCACTAACCTCCATCACCATCCAAATAAAATTAGTGTTCTGTTAGCAGTGACTGCTGATAGCTAAGGACAACCTTAGCAGCATTTAGTTGTAGTGACAGTGGTTGTAGAACTGACCAATGCTTTTCTAAGATAAAGGCACTTTGAAAATAGTGAAATGACATACGGTTTTCACAAATTTGCATGTCATCCTTGTGCAGCAACCAGGCTAATCATCTCTGGATCATTCTAATTTTTGTAGATGTGCTGCAGAAGCAAGCATGAAATGATGTATGGTTTTGATCACTGATAAAAAAATATGGAATCAGTGGAACTGATACTATCTAGTTCAACATACTTAAAAAATGATAGCATTATCATTTTTAATGCTATCATTGATAGCTTATTGAACTCACAAAGACCAGAGAGAAATCAAATCAAATAATATTTATACAACCTTCCTTTCCAAAAGCAAGTAATTTCTGAACCCAATATATAAGGAATTATAAATACCATTTATATTGATGGTCCAACTTTCTCCAAGCAAGTAAATTCTGAGGATCGCATCCTTCGAAGTCCCTTTTGAGTCTGTATTTCTGCTGAATTCAGAGTAAAAGTCCTTCTTGGGTTATTGCTTCTTCTACACAGCAAAGACTAGAGAGGCCCAGGGCCTCCTCCTTTGTCTTCCCCTTCCCATTATTGTCTCTCAAGCTTACCCCTTAGCAATGTTAATTTTGGTATTAGGGGTCTTCTATTAGCACTCACAAGGTGAAAGGTAGGAAGTTAAGGTGTCCAACTATCCCAGATTCCCAGGACTGAGGCTTTCCTAGTAAACAGGACTTTCAGTGCTAAAACCAAAACCATCCTAGGCAAACTAAAATGGTTGGTCACCATAGGGATTATCACCAATGTGAAGGGGAGTGAGGGAGAGAGGGTTTAAGAAGAAGGAAGGAGAGGGAGGGAGGACCTGTGAAATCAGGGCCATGAAACTCAACTTGAAATTTGATGGCTTTTCTTTTCATCTTAATAACTAGGGTTCCTGCACGGTAACTTACCAGCAGTACTTGAACTCATCATTTCTTCAGGTTCTCTACTCACTCTTCCAACCTGTACATAATTGCCCAGTTTTGACCTCCCACTTCTGTCCTACCAAATATGTGTTTCCCAATTCCAATTCCTGTTCACCAGATTCAATGGCACTGTAAGTGAATGCTATAAAGCTCTCTCTGATCCAACACATAGCGATGAGAGAGAACATATAAAAAAGAATTTTAAAAGTCAAAGCCACACTTGGGGTGCCTGGTTAAGTGTCCAATTTTTGGTTTTAGCTCAGGTCATGATTTCAGAGTTGTGAAATCAAGCCCCAAGTCAGATTCTGCACTCAGTGAGGAGTCTGGTTGAGACTCTCTCTCTCCTTCTCCCTTTGCCCCTCCTGCTCATATGCACATGCTCTCTCTCTAAAATAAATAAATAAAAATTTTTAAAAAGTCATAGCCACACTCAAAAATTATATATATATATATATATGTGTGTGTGTGTGTATATGTGTGTGTGTATATCTCCACAACTGTGGAGATATATATATATATCACCACAGTCCTAGAACAGAATCAAAATGGGTAGCAAAGAGTAGGGGCTGATCTGAGGGCCTGCCAGGTTCTGGATCTGGAAGTAGGTAGTAGGAGCCATGAGTTTGGCTTCTGCAGATAAAAGCACACCAGAAAGGAAAGGTGCTCTGTGGGAGGCACAGGAGCCGGAGTCGTGTTCAGAGCTCACAACCGGAAGCTGGGGCAGGGCTTCCCTGGCCTGTGAAAGGAAGCTGGAGGACGTGCTACATACCACTGCCTGAGGTGTAGCTTAGCTCAGGCTCAAACATAAACCCCACAAGAAGGAATATACAGAGAAAAATACAGGCAAGGGTAAAAGATTCCTATGTATAATGATCCTGTAAACCCAACTTTAAAATCCACCAAGAGGGATCCCTGGGTGGCGCAGCGGTTTGGCGCCTGCCTTTGGCCCAGGGCGATCCTGGAGACCCGGGATCGAATCCCACGTTGGACTCCCGGTGCATGGAGCCTGCTTCTTCCTCTGCCTGTGTCTCTACCTCTCTCTCTCTCTGTGTGTGACTATCATAAGTCAATAAAAAAAAAAAAATTCACCAAGAGATCAAACACCAGAAAGAGCCAATAAAGTCAATAATTGGTTTGAGTTTTTTTCCAGAAAGAAATAATTTAAAAATTGTGAAAAAGACTTAAAAATACTTTCATCTGGAATCCTTGAAGAGATCATTGAAGGCATCACATCCCGACAAAATATCTATGCCAATGACATTTGTTTATGCCATTAAGACAGACAAATGAAATAAACACAGGTGGACATAAAATTAGAAATTATGAAGAAAAGTATAACCTTTGAAATGTTTTCAAAAACTCAAGAGGATAGTTTCTAAACTAAATGTAGTTGAAGAGAGAATTAATAAATTGGAATTGGGAGGAATTCACCCAGAAGGTAACAGCATCAGAGGAGCCATAGAAATGAGGCAGAGGATGGCAGGCGTTGTGGTTATGGGCTAAGGGCTCAGGAAGGAGGTTGTCAAAGGTGATGTTTGAACAGCTACCTGGCCAACTAAGGAAGCAACTGATATGAATGTAGATAAACATAAACCAAATTTATAGACACACAGTAGTATTAATACCTATTTTCCAAGTGGCTTAATAATTAAATAGCAAGCATAAAAGCACCCAGCCCAGTGCCTGGCACATAATTTATAATAAATGTTAAGAAGCTCTGCTTCCCTTCCTAAGAACCTGACTTAAAAGAATAGCATTTTGCTTTTTGCGTCCATGTGGAGGGGGCTTTGGCCACTTCTGCTCCAGCCTCGCATCATTCCCAGGGGACTCGAATTGGCTGATGATTTTTGGCTCTAATAATGGAGGATTCAGTTCTTTGTGACAAAGTGGCTGGAACATTGTCAGCTGTTCATATGCCTGTTTTCTCCGTCTGCTTCTCTCCCTTGAGAACAAACTCTATTTTGCTCTCTAGCACGAACTAAACAAGCTAATCATGTCCAAAATGTAGAGATGACATTTTAATATATCCAGGCAGCCTGGCTAGCGGTTTCTCCGCAACTCTCAAAATTTCATCAACAGGGCTCTGAGCACTTTTCTCTGTTATGTCCTGTCTGGAGCCCCGAAAGCACTCCTGGCAGAGGTCACGAAGCTAGGGGAGACAAAGCCATCCTCATTCTGAGCACTGAGCCTTTTCAACTCACAGGCCCCTGATGGAAACATTCCCTAATGAAAAGAACAAAATAAGACTGGTTCACAGTGCACAGCAACAGAATGTTCCATCGGACAGAGAGCAGCCTCTTGGAACGTGGGAATCTGAGAGACTGGATTGCATTCAAAGAAAATGCCCCTAGAGTGATAAAGAGCAAGTCCTGGGGGCTCAGCAACATTCAAGATTGCATGCTTGGAAGAGGGGGTGGGGCTCCCCACCCAGCCTGGGGGTGGGGTGGGTATCCTGGAAACTGAACGAAGCTGAGATGTGAGGCTGATGATCAAGGACATGGGGAACAGCAGCTTCTTCCTCCCCTGAGTGAGATCCAGAAGCACAAAGGAGAAGCTGGAAGTGTGGTGCATGTTTGTTTTTCTAACCAGAAGAGAGAAAATGTGTCCCACCCTCTCTGAGCCCGTGGTCAGGAAAAGGTTGTTTTCAGAAGGAAAGGAGGAAGAGGAAGAGGAAATATCCCTTTTTGCTGGGCATTTGCTCCCAGGAGCAAGGGGGGCTGAAGGACACTGGATGGTGGTCCTGGGAGCTCCTCAGCTTCTCAGGACTCCCCGACCTCACCAGCTAGTGTCCACTAGCAAGTCTATTTAAAAAAAACAACAACAAGAAAAACACTCTTCCCCTTGTTTACTTGGAGGGGATTTTTCTTTTCTTTTTAAAAAAACTGCACATCTCACCAAGCCTGAATTATTGAAAAGAAAACAGTAAAGAACTGAGCATTGCAACTTTGGCGCAGTTGGAGGTAAATGTTCATCCTAGGAATGAAGAAAAATAAGAGGACTTGCAGGGATGAGTGGGAGGATTCTAAGGTCTCCCACATCCCACAGTGCAGGTATCCAGTGACTCTTCTGGAGAAGAATCAAAGAAAAAAAATCACTTAAATATACATCACATTAAAAAACAAAAGAAAAAAAATTAGATGCTTGGGGTGAGATTAGAGAGGAAATTATTGCACAACCAGTGGGATGAGTTTGATGTACCATGGCTTTGGCGGTCTTCATGTACATATATCTGCTTTGTTTTCATTGTGCTTGTCCATTACACACATACACACACACACACACACACACACATGGTTTGGAAAGCCTCTTGACTAAGATCTTGGTCCCTGTGGTAGGCAGGCAGGAGAGCCACCAGACCAAAAAAAGAAAAAGAAAAAACAAAAAACTAAAAAACTTCAAATTGAGAGTGAGACACTGTTCGGTAATCAGTATTTATTAGGCAGCCTGCATTGCAGTAGACTCCTTGCCTTTTGACTAAATTAACGCAGGGCATCATCCCAGCAAGTGCACATGGACTTGATGCTTTTGCTGGGGGACAGTCATTTTGCTGGCACCCATAGAACCAGCCGCAGGATATATGTTTGAGTGACGAAATAAATTGTAAGTTCAAGGTTAAATCCTTTTTAAAATTAGTTCCTCATTCTAATTAGAAACACTGCATTGATCTATTTTCTTTTCTTATGCTTCAATACATGTGGCTGTTTTTTTAAAAATTCATCTACTTTTTAAAGTTAACTACCTTTCCTCATGGGATCCTCGACAAACCACAACCCCTTGTGACATCCACAACAGATGTGAGCCTAACTGCTCAGTATTTTCAGAGACTTGCAGGCCACATACTCTCACCACCAATCTCCCTGGGCCTCAGACTTAATTTTTAAAAAGGCCTTTGTTCCAGACCTAGGGCTCAAGCACTTATGTCCATGAATCCCAGGGAGTGAAAGACTTGGGAACTGGGAGCCCAGAAAGGACATTACATGCTCCATATTAGAGAGCAAAATAGCAATGAAACCAAACTAGAAATTAGAATTCACAGGTTCCAAGTGACTTTTTCAAGAAGCACATTTTGAAAGATTTTATTTATTTATTAGAGAGAGAGAGAGAGAAAGAGAAAACATGCATGAGTGGGGCAGAGGGGTAGAGGGAGAGGAAGAGGCCGACTCTTTATAGAGCAAAGAGCCCTTCATGGGGCTCAATCCTAGAACCCTGGTATCATGACCTGAGCCGAAGGCAGATGCTTAACAGACGGAGCCACCCAAGCACCCCTCAAGAAGCATGTTGTAAAACTAAATTAGTCTACATTGAACATCTGTGTGTGGGGATTTATTTATCTGTGTGTGCAATGCTCGTCAAGTGCAATCATATAAGGTGCCCGTTAAAAACACAACATGGAGCAGAAGGAAATAATCCAATTTATCTACTGAGTTCAACTAGGAATATTCATTTGAATAGCTAATAACTTGACATTGGATGGAAAAATTACTCTGTCTCTTCTTGGACGAGACCCAAGGAGGATCATCACTTCTTTGTCTCCTGACGAAATCAATAGTGAGTTTAGCAGCTGCTCTGTTATTGTAATTCAGCTACTTTATTTCTGTTTTAATCAGAGCAGATTACTTTTGACCAAACTAGCATCTCTGCATATATAATCTACACTGTATGACCTCTTTCAGTTAATGAGAACTGAGTCCCTCTGTTCATGTAATGTTTGTGCAAAGCTAATTTATCTTGACCAATATTATGCTAATTATATAAGTGCAGTTGGCTCTTGCAGACAATTTCTATTATGAGAGCTCTTGAAGTGCAACACAGAAGAAAGAATACAATGGAGCAGACATGTAATTAGGGAGATTAGGAAAATCCTTTCCCAGGTATCAAAATGCATTTGAAGTGTAGGAATTTTGATCTTTTTATTATGATGTCTGTATCCTCTGGTGGGCCAACTTGATCCTTCAGTTTTGTGGAGTAAAATCTCCGATAGCCATAGGGGCTGGGAAAATAAGGTAGATGAGTAAAAGAGGCAGGGTTCAAGTGCGTGTGCTTGTGTCATGGGAGGGAGTACCTTGGAAGCCTAGACCTGGAGGGAGTGTCTGCTCCATCTGAAGGAGGCTGCCCAGGGACTCCTGGGTGCCTCAGTCTGTTGAGCATCTGCCTCTGGCTCAGGTCATGATCCCAGGGTCCTAGAATGGAGTCCCATGTTGGGCTCCCTGCTCAGCAGGGAATCCACTCCCTCTCCCTCTGTCCCTCCTCCCCCACCGCTCACCCTCACTTGTGCATGCTCTCTCTCAAATAAATAAAATCTTTAGGAAAAAAAAATAATAGAGGAGGCTGCCTGCCTCACTGCCATAATATCATAAGGGAATGAAGTATGCCAATGGATTGGAGTGAAGAATCCTGATTTTTAAGTGGATCCAATTTTCTTTTTAAATTTTTAAATGCTGGGTTGGATCAAATAAAGTTTATCTGAGGGCAGGATCTACTGGGCTGCCTTTTTGTGACCCCAGCTCCGTTCCATACCAAGGTCATTTCAGTAACCAGAGGCTTAGAAATAGTCTACAAATTAGCTGGAGCATCCACCAGGTGGCAGGAAGAGGTAGCTGATCACTTGCTTGCCAACCATTCCAAAGTCAAAGATTGCTGTGGATCTGTCTGGAGTCTTTAAGAACAGCTGTCCTCTTGACCCCACCAACAACTGCTCCCCAAATCCTGAAGCAGCCAAACACTTGAGGAGACCTCCCTCTCTTCCTATCATTATCAGACACAGATATGCCAGGAAACTTGGAAAACAGATAACCCACCATACCACAACCCACCACCACCCCTGCCCAACACCCATCCTCACCTCCAGGGCCACTGGGGAGCCAGTTCCTGGAGCATGAAAGGCTAACAGCCTTGACTCTGCTTCCTCCTTCCACTGGTGTGAGGGCACTTGATATGAAGTGAAAAGGCACTGAAAATGAAAAACATCCATGTCCCAGGGTTGCTTCCAGGTGTAACTAGAAGCAAACAGACTGCCTGGGCAAATAGCTGTTTTAGAAGCAAGGCCTAGTATCAGGTGCCATTAAGGTCTACTTGATGCTGCTACCTGTGTCTGAGGCCTGCGTTCCTGATCCACTGCTTGGCTTTGTCTATTTTGTGCCAGGATCTGACCTGCCTCTCAGTCTGGTTTTGACCCTGACACCAGGGCTCCTATCTGCAGTGCACCACCCAGCACATGACACCAGCCTGCCTCCTACCCAACAAAGACTACCTGTTGGTCTCCTCCTCTGCTTGGCCCAGACTCGCCCAGCCCAGGCCTGCCTCTTCCCCTGGCTTCACCCAGCCTCACCCCAGCCCATCCTCTCTGTGCTCTGTCCAGGCACTGAAGGCCACTCTGCTGGGACTGTCCTGCCCTGCCCCACCCCCCAGAGCTGCCTTATTTCCTCTTCTCAGAAGGCCTAGGGCGAAAGGCAGCACAGAACATGAATCTGTGACTTGAGGAGAATGCCATGGAGAGAGACTGGTGCTCATTTCCACTGAGAATTAGCAGGACAAGACAGCTCTGAATATTGGCCGGAGAAAGAAAGGCTATAAAATATTAGAATTTATTATCTGGGGAGATTTGGCATTTTCAAGTTTTCTGGGTGGACAAGAAAGCCCAGTGTCTGAAATGGGGATTGGCTGCAAGTGGGGAGCCCTGCTGGGGGCCATGGAAGAAACAGATTGGCCTTAAGACCAGCTCTCCAGACTGCTCTGTCCTCTTCCTGGCCAGCTGGACATGGAGATATCCTTTTAGGGAAAAGTCTGGGCTCATTTAAAGGGGGTTTAAACAAGGCCATGTCAGGCAGGTTTCCAGAATGCCAAATTGCAGAAGGGCATCGTGAATGGGGGAGAGCTCAGTCTGGAAATTCCGGGGCCTGACTTGCAGTCTGGTCCAAGGCTATGGGAGCTCAGGCTACTAGATCTCTCTAGGTCTCCAACAACTCATTAAGAATACAGAGGTTGGACTGGATGGACTGTTCGTTACCTAAGTTGACGTAACAACCCTTCGAAGCTTAAAACGACAAATGTCTATTATCTCACAGATACTGTGAGTCAGTGATCCAGTCTCTCTGAGGCTTCAGCCCTCTCAGGGTTTGACATGGAGAGATCTGCTTTCTAGCTCGCTCAAGTAGTTGTCAGCAGGATCCAGCTCTCTGAATCCTAGAATTAGAGTCTTAGTTGGAGTAAGAGCCCCAGTTCCTCAATAGATGTTGGCTAGAGGCCTCCCTCAGTTTCTTGCTACATGATTCTCTCCACAGGGAGAGACAACATGGTGGCTGGCTTTCTTCAGCATAACTGTGAGAGAGGGAGCTAGCAAGATGGGAGTCAGAGTCTTCGTGACATCCCGTCACTCTGCTGTATTCTGTTCCTTAGAACTGACTCACTGAATTCAGCCCACACCCAAGGGAAGGGAGTACAAGGGAGAGAATACCAGAAGGCAGGGATCACTGGGAGGTCTTCTAGAGGCTGCCTACCACAGATTATCTTCAAGGCCTCTCAGATTCCGTGACTCCTCCTTCCTCTCTCCCAGAAGGAAGCTATGTACACATTCTGTTTACAACCCCAAACTCCAAGCCTCTAAGCCAAGTGTTTGAATGGCTCTGATTTATTCTTTACCCAGAGTTAAACAACATAAAAAATGTAGTCACATGGGAAAATCATCTTATCCCAAAGAGTTAGACTGTGAAAAGAAGACATTGCATTCTCTATTTCTGTGCCATCGACCATCAGAGTCTGCTGGTGGACCAAATATCTTTTTAGAGTAGACAGGGAAAAGACATCCTTGTTTAGATCCCTTCAGATCAAAGGCACTGATGTTTACCTATCCAAATGTAGGTTGATTGGAGGTAAATTCCTGCATTGTGAGAGGAGTGTTACAATTCAAAGGTCAATCACCAGTCACACTTTCTTTACAAAACAAAGTCATGGATTATCCCCAGTGCCTCTGGGAGGTACTAGTATTTCCTATGGAAGGATGTGACTTTCTAAAGCCATGTCAGACCGTGGCTGAGGTTCAAATGTGGAGAAGGACAGAGGCTTCCAAATCCTGAGACTGTTGGGTTGATTTGAATTGAAGGAGATAAAGCTCCCTTTGCAGAAAATAGACACTAATGTTTCTGGTTTTGCCCATCACACAAGACACTTGTAGAGCAGTCATGGGTTCTTTTTTGAACTCTGTTTTAATCAATCAGAAATCCATATTTCCTTTACTAATAGCCCTCTTTGAAATTGTGGTCATCATAACCCTTTATTTTTTAATGACTCCAAGGGCTCTTCTTTTTGGAAAGCCACTCAATCAATGTGCATATACATATTAACCAATTTGCTGCCTGCAGCAAAACAGCCTCCATAGTCTCATACTTCTCTAACAGGCTGAGATCCATGTTCCTACTTATAATTTCTAATTCTGAGGATTCCTGAGCAATACATTCGGAATTTGCCAGATTTTCTTAGCCGATCGCCTTCTGTTTTCTTTTCATCATATTTAAGAATCTAAGACTTCCAAAGACACAAAGTTGTGTACTCTGATACACAACTATCAAAGCTTCTTATGTATAGCTCCTCATGTGTTCTCTCAAACTTTATAAAAATAGATATTTAGCTGGGAGGTAGCACAACACAAAAGCACAACACAAAGGAAAATACAGTTGACCCTTGAACAACTCAGAGGTTAGGGGAGCCAACCCCCACCCCTGCCACAGTCAAAATATCATGTATAAGTGTGACTTTCCTAAAACTTCACTAATAGCCTACCATTGACCAAAAGCCTTATTAATAGCATAGACAGTCAATTAATACATATATTTTTATGTATTATATACTATATTCTTACAATTAAGTAAGCCAGAGACAAGAAAATGTTAAGAAAACTATAAGAGAAAACACACCTATAGTACAATATTGTAAGAAATCTTCATATAAGCAGACCTGCACAGTTCAAACCCTTGTTGTTCAAGGGTCAACCACACATGGACCTTGACATCAGGCAAGCTGAGTTAGAACCCCAGGTCCACCACTCCCTAGCACTCAAACTTCTGGCAGGGTTATTTCACCTTACAGTGACTCTAGGAGCTCTCATCAGTAAAATGAGATCACAGACACCTATCTCACAGAACTGTTTCAAGGATTAAACTACCTAGATATATTTGTGAAATGTGTTTAGCACATCGCATGGAACCAGTTACTCAAAAAATGCTGGCTTCCTTTTCCGCTATGGGAGAAATAGAGATCTGAGCGTGCCTCCCAATGTTTAATCAAATAAGGAACAAGAGGGGGTGGACTTCCTGAGCCTAGCTCATCGGCTTGCATTGCAGTCACTTCAGACCCTCCTTTTAGAGAGTTATCTCCAAAATATCCCCAACCACCACTTTAAGAGGCTTTGTGAACTGAGCCTGAAATGCCACAGAAGAGACATGCAGCCTGTGCCATTCCTGTGCCCTCACGTGAGGGCAAAATTGCTCTCAGTTTGTCAAGGTATGAAGAGCATTATGGGTGATATATGCGGAGACACTGATACATCCCCTTTCTGAACTTACATTGGTTTTGTGTTTTAGCCTCTGCATCTAAGGGGATGAAAAGCAAGCACCTATAAAAGTGCTCAGTGGGTGCTCTGTAGGGATCCCCAGTAAAGAATTCCTGTAGGTGATTCACAGAGTCAGCTGCATATTTGAAAATTTCTCTCCTTTACCTAGCCAGGAGCCTGAGATTTGCTCCAGCTATCCAGAAGCAGCTTTGAAGTATGCGTAGCCACTGGGCATGCCCTATACCCTGAAGTCAGCTGTGAGAGAAAAGGACTGAACCAAGTCACAGGGAAGCAGCCAAGAATCCAAGGCAGGAGCTAGAGGAGGAGAAGCTCAGAAGAAAAGGGAGAGACCTGGCTCCAGGGCCTGGGGCTGGTGTTTGGGGATGCCCTGGCCACTTCAATAGATGTGAGGGAGACACCAGAGTGGACTGGCCCAGTGGTTTCTCTTGGCCATGAGAGGAAGCTTATAAAAGCTTTTCCCAGCTATAAAAAATGAAAGTACAGTGAACGGTCCGAATCTTGGCTATTGAACAAAATTAGGAAAAGCCAAGATCAAAGGTATAAAGGAAAAGGAAGGATTGGGTGGTCTCATCGATCCCAGCTGCCTCCAACATTCTTTTTTTTTTTTTTTTTAATTTATTTATTTCATGAGAGACACCAAGAGAGAGGCAGAGACATAGGCAGAGGGAGAAGCAGGCTCCCTGCGGGGAGCCTGATGCAGGACTCAATCCCAGGACCCCGGGATCACAACCTGAGCTGCAGGCAGATGCTCAGCCACTGAGCCTCCCAGGTGTCCCTGCCTCCAACATTCTTGCTCCCAGAAGTCACCTCCTCCTGCAGTTCTCATCCTGGCCAGGACTCTGTCAGCAACTCTCTCGTGGGGGAACCTGCTGCTCCCTTGCTCTCCTAGCTATGGAAGCACACCTTACTTTAGCCAGGGACTCACTAGGAAACACAACTGGGATTACAAAAGAGAATATCCTAAGCAAGGGAAGTGTTTCAGAGCACAGGTACGGCTTGCCCTAGAATAACCCATATCTGGGCATACCCTAGCTCAACTGACACAGCCTCCCGGGAAGCTTCTTTTCCCCAAGTCTACACTTATCCAAGAGACCCAGCCCAAAAGTTGTCCTTTTGGGTGTTTTTGGGTGTTGGCTCCAGTCACATCCCACCTGCCTTCTCCTCTCATACCCCCACCTCCCTGTTACTGCCACCCCTACATCCCCAACCAACAGCCAGCAGTTACAGAGACAGCTGGGGGGAGGGGGGTGGCACCTTTCTGAACAGAAAATGGGGATTCCTTGTGCTAATGAAGGACATTAAGACAAGTCCTTGTCCAGAGGACAAGGCGAGATTACTCTTTTAAATCTTGCTACTACATATTTTTTGGGATTATCTGGGATTATGGGAGTATTTGTAGAAAAAGCATCCCGAGACAAATGCCACAGAAGCGATACTCCTGGATTTATAATACCCTGGCAGCTTGTCACTGATTAATTTTTTAGTTCCACGGTGAGTCCTATACCTATACCGTGCCACTTACAATTTTCTGCCCTTCCTCTGGGTATGTAAAATCAACAGACCAAAGCTCAAGTTGGGGAGGGTCCGGGATGGTAGAACCACAATGAAATATTTTGTCAGTAGCCTCCCTGGCCATTTATCTGTTCTGAGGTTTGGCTTTTATATAGAAATATTATACAAATATGTATTTTTTCTTTTTTAAATAAAGAAATGCACTGAAAAGTTTCCTCTCCACTACTCCCACCCACCTCCTGGCCCCCTCCCCAGATGCCTCCTGCTGGCAGCAGAGCCCTAACCGGAGGCCAGGCTGCACCACTCGAGTCAAAACCACAACCAGAGAGCATTTCCATAGCACTCTTCTGTGCAAAACACAAAGCCCCACAGCACGTTTTCAGTTTCGGACCTAATTCTGACCCTTCCAGTGCAAACTGTTTCCTCACCTGTCTTTAAGGGTGTCACCTCTACAGTGCATGTTCTTGAAAAGTCACCCTTTCACGAGGCTCCTTCCTGGGACCCCCTCCTCGTGTTCCTTCCCTTTCTCCTGGCAAGGGGAGCCACTCGCTGCCCGCTTGCCGCACCCTGGCATGGCACCCTGGCGTGGCACCCTGGCTTGGCACCCTGGCGTGCCAAGCTCCTGGGGGAATTCTTCAAAGAAGTAGAGTCTTGTTCGATCCCTGACCTCCCCGCCCAAACAGAGCCCAAACAGAGCCCGGGGTAGGAAGGCCTAGTTGTCCCCGAGGGAGCCTCGGCCTCGCCACCCACCGAGCGCAGCTGCTCTGCTAATTTTAGAGCCCAGAGAAGCCACCTGACTTCAAGGCGCTTGGGAGACACACGTGGCACCTTATCTCCGAGGCGATCAGGGTGGGGCCCCGCTCCTCCTTTCAACACCCATAACACCTTTGCGAGCCGGGAAAGTGACCTTGTTTTTTTGGAGGCTCCTTTCAATAAATGCTAAAAATAAAAACCACCTCCCGACCTGGTGGCCCAGTGCAAATTTGGCCCCGGTCTGGCCCGCAG